>NC_056665.1:33278777-33903777 GCF_018350195.1 Panthera tigris
GAGAATTTACAACAGAGGGACTTCAATGCAGTGAACAGGTTAAGGGGCACCTGGGTGGATCAGTCAGTTAAGCGTCCGACTTCAGCTCAGGTCATGATTTTGCGGTCCATGAGTTCAAGCCCCACGTGAGGCTCTACGCTATCATAACAGCTCACAGCCTGGAGCCTGCTTCAGATTCTGTGTCTCCCTCTCTCTCTGCCCCTACCCCATGCTCGCCCAGGCTCTCTCTCTCTCTCTCTCTCTCTCTCAAAAAATACAGAAACATTAAAATACAAATTTAAAAAAAATTAAAAATAAAAACAAGCAAAAACCTTAGTATTTCTTTCACAAAAGAAATGACAAGTATATGAAAAAGCGTTCAACTCACTTAGTCATAAGGACAATGCAAATTAAAGTCATAATAAGATACTACAACATATCTACCAGCATGTCTAATATGAAAAGGACTGAGAGTAACAAATGTTAGTAAAAATTCAGGGCAATCAGAAATCTCATAATTGCTGGTGGGACAGTACAATTACACAACCACTTTGGCAGTCTCTCATAAAATTAAAATATACACTGGGGGCGCCTGGGTGGCTTGGTCGGTTAAGCGTCCGACTTCGGCTCAGGTCATGATCTCACGGTCCGTGAGTTCAAGCCCCGCGTCGGGCTCTGTGCTGACAGCTCAGAGCCTGGAGCCTGTTTCAGATTCTGTGTCTCCCTCTCTCTCTGCCCCTCCCCTGTTCATGCTCTGTCTCTCTCTGTCTCAAAAATAAATAAACGTTAAAAAAAAAAATTAAAAAAAAAATTAAAATATACACTTTATATATGGCCCAGCAATTCCATTCCCTAGGTACTTACTGTAGAGAAATGAAAACACCTACCATACACACACACACACACACACACACACACACACACAAAGATGTGTAAATGAATGTTCATAGAAGCTTTTACATGATAGTCAAAATCTGGAAACAACACAAATGTTCACCAATAGGAGAACGGATGAAATGGTATATTCATTTATACAATGACACATTATACAGTACTTTAAAAAAATAAACTACTGATACATTATTGCAACGTGGATGAATCTCAAAAACACTATGTTGAGGAAAAGATACCAAAAGCTACATAGTACATACCATATGATTCCCTCTGTATGAAGTTCAAGCACACACAAAATTAATTTACAGGGACAGAAATCAGAATAGCCCCCTCTAGAGAACTGAAGGGAGGACTGACTGTAAAGGGGCACGAGGAAACTTTCTGGGTGATGAAAATGATCTGAGTGATGATTACATGAGTATATGTATGTGTCAAAATTCAATGGGGTGCCTGGCTGGCTCAGTTGGTTAAGCATCCAATTCTTGATTTCGGCTCAGGTCATTATCTCACAGGTTTGTTGAGTTTGAGCCCCATATCAGGCTCTGTGCACTGATAGTGCAGTGCCTGCTTGGGATTCTCTCTCTCCCTCTCTCTCTCTCAAAATAAATAAATAAACTTTCAAAAAAATTCAAAATCTGGGCACTTAAGATTTGTAGATCTTATTAGCACTTCCATTTAAAACTTAGCATCGTTCCTCAAAAAAATCAAACAATAGTATATGGTCCAGCACCTCCACTCTGAGTAGATACCCAAAAGAAATGAAAGAAGGGAGCCTGTTTCTGCATTTGCTGCTAAGGTGCTTGGTCCTTCCAAGGAAGCTAAGGCCATGTTGGGGTAAAGCCCTCACTTCATCCTGTGAATAGCCTGGCTGCCAGCTGCCAGCCCAACACTTTCATCTGCATCTACTCGCCCCTCATCCTGCACAATGATGAGGTAACAGTTACAGAGATAAGATGAATGCTCTCATTAATGCAGCCAAAGTAAGTGCTGGACCTTTCTGACCAGGCTAGTTGTGTGCAGAGGCTCTCGCCATCGTCAACATGGAAGCCTCATCTGCAGTGAAAGGGTGGTGGACCTGCCCCAGCAGGAAACCCTGCCCCCTCCACTACTGCTGCCTCAGCTGAGAAGTGAAGCAAGGAGGGAAGAACCTGAGGAGTCTGATAACATGGGCTTTGGTCTATTTGACTAAACCTTTTTGTAACATATTCAATAAAAAGCTGGACTAAGGAAGGAAGGAAGAGAAAGAAGCAAGGAAGGAAAAGAAAGAAAGAAAGAAAGAGAAGGAAGGAAGGAAGGAAGGAAAAGAGAAAGAAAGAAAGAAAGATGAAATTAAAACAGGGATTCAAACAGACACTTGTACACCATGTTCATAGCAGTGTTACTGACAATAGCCAGAAAGTGGAAGCAACTCAAATATCAACAGCTGAATGGATAAACCAAATGTGGTATATACATGCAATGGAATATTATTCAGCCTTAAAAAGGAATACAATTCCAACACCTGCTACAACATGGATGAACCTTGAAGGTATACATTGCTAAATATAATAAGCCACACACAAAGGACAAATATTATATGATCCCACTTATATGAGGTATACCTAAGCAAATTCATAGAGACAGAAAATAGAATGGTGTTGAATAAAGAAAATGTGATACACATACACACACACACACACACACACACACACACACACACACACACACACACCAGGAATATTATTCAGCCGTGAAAAAGAAGGAAAGTTCTTCCATTTGTGAAATAGATTGACCTTGTGCGCGTTAAGTCAAATAAAGTCATTGAGAAAGATAAATACTGCATGATCGCATTGATATGTGAAATCTAAAAAAAAAAAAAAAAAAATTGAACTCATAGAGTACAGATTGGTGGTTACCAGAGGTAGGACTGGAGGGTGGGCAAAATGCATAAAGGGAGTCAAAAGGTGTAAATGTTCAGTTATATGACAAATAAGTTCTGGGATGTAATGTACAGCATAGTGACTCAAGTAACTCAACTGAAAGTTGCTAAGAGAGATGAGATCTTAAAAGCTCTCATCACACACAAATATACACAAAAATTCTGTAATTATACGAGGTGATAGATTTTAACTAAACTTATTGTGGTATCATTTTGCAATATACGTATCAAATCATCATATTGTATACCTAAAATCAATACAATGTTATATGTCAATTACAACTCAATAAAACTGGAAGGGGTACCTTGGTGGCTCAGTCAGTTAAGCATCTGACTTGCTTTTTTTTTTTTTTTTTTTTTAATGTTTATTTTTGAGAGAGAGACAGAGCTAGGGAGAGGCAGAGAGAGAGGGAGACACAGACTCTGAAGCAGGCTCCAGGCTCTGAGCTGTCAGCACAGAGTCTGATGTGGGGCTTGAACTCACGAACTGCGAGATCATGACCTGAGCTGAAGTCAGCCGCTTAATCAAATAAGCCACCCAGGCGCCCCGAGCATCTGACTCTTAATTTTGGCTCGGGTTGTGATCCCGGGGTCGTGGGATAGAGCACTGTGCCAGGCTCCGCGCTGAGCATGGAGCCTGCTTGAGATATCCTTTCTCTCTCTCCCTCTTCCCCTCTCCCCTACTAGTGCTCTTGCTCTCTCTAAAATAAAAGAAAAAATTAAAAATTAAATAAAATTAAATTAAAAAAATAAAATAAAATAAAATAAAATAAAATAAAATAAAATAAAATAAAACTGGAAAAAAAGAAAAAGAAAGTAGAATGGTGGCTGCCAGGTGTTGAGGGAAGGGAGTAATGGAGAGTTATTGTTTAATGGGTACAAAGTTCCAGTTGGAGAAGATGGAAAAGTTTGGAGATGGATGGTGGTGACAGTTGCAGAACAATGCGAACATACTTAATGCCACAGAACTGTATATTTAAAAATGGTTAAAATGATAAATTTTATGTTCTATATATTTTACCACAATAAAAAAGATGCCAATGCTCAGCTCAATTTAATCAGTGCAGTGGTAGCGCAAAAGCCAGATTACAATAGACTAGGAAAACAGGGTTGAATACACGGAGACAAGAGAACTATCCCTTCAAAAAGCAAAAAGCAAATCAATAAAAGTCATTCACTGTTACAGTAGAAACAGTAAAGTGAGAGAACTGTCAATGAAAGATGCTGTGAGAGCAATTTCATGCGGATTGTAAACTAAATTAGACAACATCGAAATAACCTTCTAACTCTACAACTCTCTATACACAAGAACTAAAACACAGAAAAAGGGAAATGTATTAATGAAGTCAAAAGCATGTATCTATATGGAGCACTTGGGTGGCTCAGTCGGTGTCCAACTTTGGCTCAGGTCATGATCTCATGGTTTGTGGGTTCAAGCCTTGCATTGGCCTCTGTGCTGACAATTCAGAGCCTGGAGCCTGCTTCAGATTCTGTGTCTCCCTCTCTCTCTACCTCTCCCCCACTTGCACTCTGACTCTGTCTCTCAAAAAAATAAATATTAATAAAAAAAATTTTTTAAAGCCTGTGTCTATAAAATCATTACTGAGAACCAAATATACAGATAGTAATTAGTCCGTAAAAGAAACTGTTACACATAGTATAGGAAATGACCTATTTCCAGAATATCTGTAACATTCCCAACCTCCACAACCTTTAAATTCCTTAAGGTTTTAAGAATTACTGACAACTTAAAAATACTCTATGGAAGCAACCCAAATATCCATCAACAAATAAATTGATAAACAAAATGTGGTATATATACACACAATGGAATATTACTCAGCCTTAAAAGGGAATGAAATTCTGTACAACATGGATGAACCCTGAGAACATAAAAAAGACACAAATAGACAAATATTGTATGATTTTGCTTATATGAAACATCTAGAAGGGGCAAATTCAGAGACAGAAAGTAGAACAGAGGTTAGCAGGGGTTAGAGGTAAGGGGGAAATGGGAAGTTCTTATTTAACGGGTACATAGTTTCTGTTTGGGGTGATGAGAAAGGTTTTGAAATAGAAGGTGATGGTTGTACAACATAGTGAATATAATTAATGCCACCGAACTGTACACTTAAAAATGGTTACATATATCTTGCCACAATAAAAGATTTTTTTTCTTCTATTAAAAAAATACTCTGAAAGCAAACCTCAAGCTGAGTTAAGTTTCTCACAAGTAAATATATTGCCTCAGGTTGTAGACAAAACTCATCCTGGGCTATAGCCACCCCAAGATGGAAAAGGTCTCCAATGGAGATTCCTCTAAGAAAGGAAATATACCCATGAAGGAAATCAATTCACTCACCTCAATGATGGATAAGGTCCTCAACTGAAAGCCAGAAGAAAGTCACCTGAGGTCATTCATAAGGAGAAATGAAGAGGACTTAAGTAGCCCCATGTAGGATATTATTTTCTCAGAACCATCAAGTACTTCTGATAAACAGTTCCAAATAAGAAGTTGCTTGTTCTTGAAAAAGTCCAGATATATTTGGACAAAAATCCCAAATAGGAAGTTGTTTACCCTTTCCACAGTTGGCACTCACTACCCTCAAGACTAGAGTCAAACCAGGATATGAGCCTCTCAGGCTGAGGGGTGTGGTTGGGGGACAACATCCAAATCCAGACACAGAGCTTCTCAGTCAAAATGCCTTCAATTACTGCCTGGTCAGATGAAGTCTTTCTGCTTGTTAATCCAACTTCTGTGTGAATTCCTTATGTTAAAGTTATTAACTTCCTACCTTCAATTTTCAAGTGTCATACTATTTATTTAACCAGAGCAATGGTTTTCAACTAGGAACAATTTTGCACCCTAGAGACATACGTCAATACCTGGAGATGTTCAGTTGTCACATCTGGGCACCACTAACCTGCATTAGGTAGAGGATACGGATGCTGTTAACATCCTACAATATATAGGACCTCTCCCACAGTAAAGAACTCATCATGTGCAAAATGTCAATACTGCCAAGGTTGAGAATATCTGAACTACAGGTTAATAAGACATCTAAAGACTTCGCAGTGAAGTGTGAAAGCTTTTTGTTCAAAATACTACTTTAGGGGCGCCTGGGTGGCGCAGTCGGTTGGGCGTCCGACTTCAGCCAGGTCACGATCTCGCGGTCCGTGAGTTCGAGCCCCGCGTCAGGCTCTGGGCTGATGGCTCAGAGCCTGGAGCCTGTTTCCGATTCTGTGTCTCCCTCTCTCTCTGCCCCTCCCCCGTTCATGCTCTGTCTCTCTCTGTCCCAAAAATAAATAAACGTTGAAAAAAAAAAAATTTAAAAAAAAAAAAAAACAAAATACTACTTTAATTTTTAATTTGCCAATTAAAGTTCATTAAATCTTAAGGTTGACATTTTTCCTGTTTATACTTCCTTATATTTTCCAAATTTCTATGAGGAAGTTACACTGATTTTCTCATCAGAAAACCATAAACTTATATTTTAAAATAAAAACCAGGGTCCTGTCCTTTTTCTTTCATAGTCTATTTGCCTAAAAATAATTTTCCTTCAGGTGGGCTTTGTATATCCTTGCTACTTACATTTTATTCTTTATTGCTCTGTGTCTGGAGTAGGAGTGAACAAAACTTGAGTTTACTGTACCATCTTTACTGGCAGCCCAAGTTGACATCAGAATTCAAGAGAAATTACTGAGTAATAGTAAACCAAGTTTTATACAAAACAAACTATTTTCTGATATCCTATTCTTCACAATCGTTTCCCAAACCTGTACAATGTCAAATGTGTGATTCAGATATTTACA
This sequence comes from Panthera tigris, assembly GCF_018350195.1. Classification (NCBI taxonomy): domain Eukaryota; kingdom Metazoa; phylum Chordata; class Mammalia; order Carnivora; family Felidae; genus Panthera; species Panthera tigris. Next base: position 33,285,382 of record NC_056665.1, read on the forward strand.
CTATATAAAATGTTTTTATCATAAAAGGCAAAGGAAAGTAAAAGAGAAGTAATCAATAGCAGCACTACAAACAGAGAGTCAGAACAGACCCAAGAGAAAAACAGAGAGCAGACGATGACAGAAACAGAAGCAAGAAATCATAGCAGCTGATTTCTAAAAACACTGTGTTGGAGGGAGGAGTCTGACGGCTTCCTGTGCATTCGTGTTTGCTCCTGTATCCATACACCACTTAACTTATCTGAGCGTCTGTGCTCTGCAACCAGCACCGATTACCCCTGGACTCCTCAAAATTCACTCCCTATCAGCTGATTAGATTCAACTAATCAATGGTAATCCTATCTCCCTTGTCCAAGACTGGCAGGCCTATCAACCTGATCCAATGAAAAGAGTATTCCTAAGAGGTTCTGGGGAAAGAAGGCTTTTCTTATTTTTAAAAGAGAACAATGGGAAGCCAGACCATATCTCTGGCAGTGGGAAAATGGATCCGGAATGCCACTGGCAGCTTTAACTTCAGGAAAATAGAGGCACTGCACAGCAGAGTGGAGAGGCAGAAAGAACTCAGGGCTTCATATGTCACTGAACTGCTTGACCAGCCCTAGAGCCCATTCTAATTCTGGACTTCCTCTTATGTTAGCCGAAAAAATTCCTTATTGTTTAAGCCACTGAGTTGGATTTTCTGTTATTTACTGCTAAAAGCAACTCAGGTAAAACAAGGTCTGAAAAAGATGAGCACATCCCTCTTACAATCCTGTATTACATATTTTTTACTGCTATTATTTTGTGGACATCATAAAAATAATATGGAGAGATATGCTGTAGATACTCATGTTAATAGTAAAAATATAAATGGTAATTTTGTAGAGCAACTTGGCAGAATTATTAAAATTTTAAGTGTGCATACTTTTCCCAGATGGCCATTACACCAAATAGTGAAAAATTAAAAACAATTTAACTTTTTAATTTTTTTTAATGTTTATTTGTTCTTGAGAGAGAGACTGAGCACGAGTCGGGGAGGGGCACAGAGAGAGACTGAGAGATACAGAATCTGAAGCAGGCTCCAGGCTCTGAGCAGTCAGCACACAGCCCGACGTGGGGCTCGAACTCACAAACTGCGAGATCATGACCTGAGCTGAAGTCAGATGCTCAACCGACTGAGCCACCTAGGCGCCCCAGAAACAATTTAAATGCTATGAAAAGGAAAAGAAACTGTAATATATCTGTACTATGAACCAGTATATTTAAGAATAATGAAGTGATCTTGACCTACTAACATGGAAAGCCCTCCAAGATATATCAACCTAGAAAAATACATGATAGTTACCATTTATATAAAACACTTACACAACAGTAAACTGTATACTTATATTGCTATACACATATACACATACACTGTATAAAAGTCTAAATAAAGCACATTAACTGAAAATAATGATTACCACCGGACTGGATGGTGATTTAAGGAGTATTTAGCTTTCTTGAAGTTGTTCAAACTTTTTACATTAAGAATAGATTCGGGGCACCTGGGTGGTTCAGTCAGTTAGACATCCAACTCTTGATTTTGGCTCAAGTCATGATCTCACGGTTCATGAGTTTGAGTACCATATCAGAATCTGGCTTGAGATTTTCCTCTCATTCTCTCTCTGCCCCTCCCCCAATCACACATGCTATCTCTCTCTCAAAATAATAAACCTTAAAAAATAAAAAAAACTTAAATAAAATCTTGGGGGTACATGGCTGGCTCAGTTGGCAGAGATGCAACTCCTGATTTGGGGGTCATGAGTTGAAGCCCCATGTTGAGTGTAGAGCTTCTTAAAAAAAAAAAATCAAAACATTGAAACTTAGAAAAATTACATGCTCACTACAGAAGTTTTGAAAATATAGAAAGGAACAACAAAAAACCTGACATGTTCACATACTTACAGATAATCATGGTTATTAATTTACCATATTTCTTCCTAATCTTTTTATATGTGCATTTTAAGAGAGATATTTATCTACAGACAATTTTAAATCTTTTTTTTAATGTTTATTTATTTTTGATAGATAGGGGGAGGGAGAGAGATCTGAAGCAGGCTCTGCACTGACAGCAGAGATCCCAATGCGGGGCTCAAATCCATGAACTCTGAGATCATGACCTGAGCCGAAGTCAGACACTTAACTAACTGAGCCACTTAGGAGCCCCTCAATGCTGCTTTTTAAAAATAAACATTAATTTAAATAGCTGGTTCGTATTTATTTGCATGAATAAATAATTACTTAGCTTTGTTTTATTGCTGAATGTGTACGTTGTTTACAATAAATCACTGCTATAGTGTAATACGTCTGTAATGAATATCTTTGCTTTATAAAAATTAAAAAATGTTGAGAATACTTTATTTGAACAGATTCTTAGAATACGAAGTACTAAGTTAAATAATATAAACTTTTATTTTTAAGTGTATGCATTTTGAGAGACAGAGAATGAGAGAGAGCTTGCACAAGCAGGGGAGGAGCAGAGAGAGAGGGAGAGACAGAATCCCAGGCAAGTTCTGCTCAGCATGAAGCCTAACAAGGAGCTCAGTCTCACAAAGGCAAGATTATGACCTGAGCTGATATCAACAGTCAGACATTCAACTGACTGAGCCACCCAGGCGCCCCTGAGCTTTTAAAGCTCCTGATATTTACTGACAAACTTTTACTCAAAAGCATTTGTGTCAATTCATACTTGCATATTTCTCTGCATACAAGAGTGCCCAGATGATTTTTAAGTATAAATAACTTACTCATCACTCTAGTTCTCTAAACCCTACAGAGGAAAAAGAGGATGATATCTAGCTAAAACTTTACCTCCAAAATTAAATCGATACCAAATTGATTCCTTTAAATCTGTCTTCCTTTTCAGACTAAAGACAGAGAAAAGAATGTTGAAAAAGTCTTGACTTTTTTTAAACTAAGTGCTGCTGAATAAGGTTCTCTGAATCAAATTTTTGAATAAAATCCTGAAATAACTGAAGCAAATATCTCTTAAAGGAAAAAAAAAAAGATAAGAATCAATCACTATTAAAACAGGCTTAACCTCAGGGCACCTGGGGGGCTCAGTTGGTTGAGAGTCCAACCTGATTATGCTCAGGTCATAATCTCACAGTTCATGAGTTCAAGCCCCACAGGAGCCCTGATGCTGTCAGCCTGTCAGCACAGAGCCCACATAGGATCGTCTGTCCCCCTCTCTCTCTGCCCCTCCCCTGCTTATGCGCTCGTGTTCTCTCTCAAAAAATAAACAAAACATTTAAAAAATATTTATAGGGGCACTTGAGTGGCTCAGTTGGTTAAGCAGTGTACTCTTGATTTCAGCTCAGGTCATGATCTTGCAGTTCATGAGATCAAGCCCTGCGTTGGGCTCTGTGCTGACAGTGCAAGAAGCCTACCTCTGATTCTCGCTCTCTGCCCCTCTCCGCTCACACTTGCTCTCTCTCAAGCTTAAAAAAAAGTTCTTAAAAAAAAAAACAAAAACACAGGGGCGCCTGGGTGGCTCAGTCGGTTAAGCATCCGACTTCAGCTCAGGTCACGATCTCGCGGTCCGCGAGCTCGAGCCCCACGTCGGGCTCTGGGCTGATGGCTCAGAGCCTGGAGCTTGCTTCCGATTCTGTGTCTCCCTCTCTCTCTGCCCCTCCCCCGTTCATGCTGTGTCTCTCTCTGTCTCAAAAATAAATAAACGTTAAAAAAATTAAAAAAAAAAACAACACAAAATTTATAAAATAGGCCTAACCTCAACAAAGAAAGACAATCCAATGTAGAAATGGGCAGAGCATTTGAATAGACAGTTCTACAAAGAACATGTACAAATGACTAGTAAGAACATGAAAAGAGATGGCCAACAGCCCTCATCATTACAGAAATAGAAATCACAACTACAATGAGATACTACCTCATACCCACTAGGATAGCTATTTTTAAAAGAATAAAAAAGCAACAGCAGAAAATAACAGTGTTAGCAAGGATGTGCAGAAACCGGAGCCCCTGCATATGCAGGTGCTATAGAAGACAGTGTGGCATTTCCTCAAAAAACTAAACATAGAATTACCATATGATGCAGTAATTCCATTCCTAGATATATATGCAAAAGGAACGAAAGCAGGGACTCAAAAAGAAATTTGTGCCCAATGTTCATTACGGCATTATTCACAAAGGCCAAAAGTTGGAAATGACCTGTGTCCATTAACAGAAAGAATGGATAAACAAAACGTGAGATACACATACAATGGCATGTTATTCAGTCTTAAAAAAATAATGAAATTCTGGGGGTGCCTGGGTAGCTCAGTCGGTTGAGCATCTGACTTCGGCTCAGGTCATGATCTCACATCTCGTGAGTTCGAGCCCCACATCAGACTCTGTGCTGACAGCTCAGAGCCTGGAGCCCGCTTCAGATTCTGTGTCTCCCTCTCTCTCTACCCCTCCCCCACTCAGTCTCTCTCTCAAAATAAACATTAAAAAAAATTTTTTTAATAATAATGAAATTCTGTATAACATGTTATAGCATAGATGAACCTTTAAAACATTAGGCTAAATGTAGTAAGCTAGACACAAAAGGACAAATATTGTATGATTCTGAGCATATAAAAATCTAGAATACACAAATTACATTGGGATAGAAAGTAGAAGAGAAGGTACTAGGGACTGGTAGGGGAAAGGAGCAATTATCGCTTAATGGGTACAGAGTTTCTATTTGGGGTGACAAAAGTTTTGGAGATAGTCGTGATGGTTGCACATTGTAAATGTAATTAACGCCACTGGATTGTACATTTAAAAATAGACCTGGCCAGCCAGATGCCCCTGAGTTGTATACTTTAACTGGGTGAACTGTATAGTTAAAAAAATAAAAGAGGCCAATTATATGTGAATGAAAATAAACAATCTGTTATATGCTTGTGGAGTTTTTTTGGAAATGTCCTCTCCCATGAGAACTCCTTCTCCGCCCCCCCCCCCGCCACCACATCCCAAATTCATTTATTCTTTCAGTACAGATATGTCAGATATTATAATGGATGCCAGAGATTAAATAAACAAGATTTAATCCCTGCCCTCAAGATGTTCTCAGTCTTGGTGGCTCAGTCAGTTAAGCGTCCGACTTCAGCTCAGGTCACAATCTCATGGTTTGTGGGTTCCAGCCCCGCATTGGGCTCTGTGCTGACAAGTCAGAGCCTGGAGCCTGTGTCAGATTCTGTGTCTCCCTCTCTCTCTGCCCCTCTCCTGCTCATACTTTCTCTCTCAAAAATAAATCAAAAAAAAAAAAAAAAGTTCTGTCTTGTAAGGAAAACAAAGAAGCAACCAGAAGAGGGAGCATCTGGATGGCTCAGTTGGTTAAGAGTCTGAATTCGGCTCAGGTCATAATCTCCTAGTTTATGAGTTCAAGCCCTGTGCTGGGCTCTGCGCGAGCCTGGAGCTTGCTTCAGAGTCTGTGTCTCCCTCTCTCTCTTCCCCCTCCCCCACTTGTGCTCTTTCAAAAATAAATAAGCAAACAAACAAAAAAGAAGCAACCAAAAGAGCCATAAGGAAGGGTCTGCACAGCCAGAAACCCAGGACACACCTTTGACTCCCCATGTAATCAAAACACCCTATCAATAAGTTATCTCCCAGCCACTCTTCCTCTGTGCCTGGCGGACACTGAACATCCACTATCCAGGACTCATTCAAAGCCCCCCCCCCCCATCCTCTGAGTGCCATCCTTGACTCTCCTGACCCAATGAAAGTCTGTGATAGTATCCTGGGTTTCCTTTTTTAATTCCAGTTGGTTAACATACAGTGTTATGTTAGTTTCAGGTGAACAATATAGTGATTCAACAATGCCATACATCACCTGGGTACTCATCACAACACAGGCATTCCTAATCCCCATCACCTATTTAACCCATCCCCCAACCACCTCCCCTCAGGTAACCATCTGTTTGTTCTGTGTACTTAAGAGTTTGTTTCTTGGTTTGTCTCTTTCTCTTTTTGCTTTCTTCATTTGTTTTGTTTCTTAAATTCCACGAGTGAAGTCATATGGTATTTTTCTTTCTCTGACTTATTTCACTTAGCATTATACCCTCTAGCTCCATCCATGTTGTTGTAAATGGCAGGATTTCATTCTTTTCTGTAGCTGAATAATATTCCATTGCATATACATATCAAATCTTTATCCATTCATAAATCGATGGATACTTGGGCTGCTTCCATATCATGGTTATTATAAACATTGCTGCTATAAACACAGGGGTACATGTATCCCTTTGAATTCGTGTTTTTGTATTCCTTGGGTAAATACTGGGTTTCTCTTTTATAACAACTCTCAATGCTTGAGATTTACTTGTCCAACATCTACCTTCCTACTGGATGGTAACTACCTTGTCTCTTGTTTACTGCTATGTCCCTAGCACCCTCGTTCTGGGCCTGATATAAAGCACACAGAGGGGCTCTCTCATGTTCTTTTTTCAGCTGATCTGGGGCAGGCTGGGGGTGAGGTGACAACTGACATTCTGCAGTGACAAGGTATGGATGGTTGACGGGCTGATGATATGAGGAATCTGCTCATCTGCTGGGGGACATCTGCCACATGTGATATTCGGTGATACTCTGTTCTTTCTCCCAGTGCTGGTCACAGCCTTCTGTGTTGATTCAGTGACCTGACAGTGAGTTGCTGCTACCCACAATTTGAAAAAATATAATTAGGAGGACTCATGATGAGAAGAGGGTCCAAAATAGAGCCCTGTGAGATTAAGGTTCAAGTAGAGGAGGTGGTGCCTACAAAGATAGAAAGGATCCAGTGGAGAAAGGAAAGGTGGAGAGGACCTAGAAGCCAGGGAGAGCTCTTGTTAACATTTGTGAGATGAACACAGCAGCTCTAAGAATCACAACCCGACCAGGTAATGTTCAGATCCAGGAAGTGGCAGGTCTCCACCTTGGGCTGCTTCATCAGAGTGAGAAAGCTCTTTCTCCATGGGAACTCCTTTTAAAAAAACTTAGTTTAAATACGTTCAAGGCTGGAGAAAAGCTGGAAAAAAAACCTGGAAAGAATTCCTACAAAACCTTCACCCAGAGTCCCCAAATATGAAGATTTTACCCCAGTTTATCATTCTTTCTATATATTTGTTCTGAAATATTTTTCAGAAAGTTTCAGACATGAGGGACACCTGGGTGGCTCAGTTGATTAAGCATTCAACTCTTGATTTTGGCTCAGGTCATGGTCCCAGGGTCATGGGATCGAGGCCCGTGTCACACTCCACGCTCGGTGCAGAGATTTTCTTTCCCTTTCTCTCCCTTTGCCCTCTCCCCCACTCACACACACTCTCTCTCTTTCTCTAAAATTAAAAAAAAGCAAAAAGCAAAAGAAATCTACAAAAAGAAAGTTGCAGGCATGATACCCCTTTACTCCTCAGTAAAATGATCAAAACTAACATCGATACAATACTATTATCTACCTTACCATCCTATCCAAATTTTAACAAATGTCTTAATAACTTCCTTCATAGCAAGAGTCTTTAATTTTAAAACATATAAAATTTTTTATTTAAAAGAATTTTTTAATGTTTATTCATTTTTGAGAGACAAAGCATAAGAGGGCAGAGAGGGAGGGAGACAAAGAATCCAAAGCAGGCTCCAGGCTCTGAGCTGTCAGCACAGAGCCTGACGTGGGGCTCCAACCCACGGACTGCAAGATCATGACCTGAGCTGAAGTCAGACACTCAACCGACTAAGCCACCCACGTGCCCCAGGGTTTATCACACTTTTAATATGCCCAAAGGTCGGGGCGCCTGGGCAGCTCGGTTGGTTAAGCATCCGACTTCAGCTCAGGTCATGATCTCACATTCCGTGGGTTCGAACCCTGCGTCAGGCTCTGTGCTGACAGCTCAGAGCCTGGAGCCTGCTTCGGATTCTGTGTCTCCCCCACTCTCTGCCCTGCTCATGCTCTGTCCCTCTCTGTCTCAAACATAAATAAAAACATTTAAAAAAATATGCCCAAAGGTCATCCTTATATTGTGTGTGTGTTTGTGTGTGTGTGTATAAACTGTGATTATGTTTTATCAATTTTTCTATTAAGTGTTTGGTCTTTTATCCCCCACATCAAGTTTTAAGAGTTCTTGGGACACCTGGGTGGCTCAGTTGGTTAAGCGTCCGACTTCGGCTCAGGTCATGATCTCACAGTTCGTGGGTTCAAGCCCCGCATCCGGCTCTGTGCTGACCGCTTGCTCAGAGCCCTTCAAATTCTGTGTCTCCTTCTCTCTCTGCCCCTCCCCCACTCACGCTTTGTCTGTTTCTCAAAAATAAATAAACGTAAAAAAAATTTTTTTAAAAAAGAGTTCTTTATATATTAGGGATATTAGCCATCTATGTGATATATGTTGCAAATACATTCACCCGGTATATTATTTCTCTTTGTCTTTCTTTATTGTGCCTTTTGCCATGCAAAAAAAAAATTTGTGAGTTAATATTTTTATGAGATAATATTTATCAATTTTTATTGCCTCTGGCAATATCTTCATTTAGCACTTACATGGGTATGTATTTTAGATTAGATCTCTGACCCATTCAAAGTTTATTCTTGTGTATGATGTGAAGTATAAATCTAATTTTTTTCTTTATCAAAATGGTTATCCAGTTGTCCCAGAACCGTTTATTTAAAAAGCACATCTTTACTCCAGTAATTTGAGATACCATATATTTTATCATATACTAAATTGACAAATGTATTTGAGTCTCTTTCTGGACTTTCTCTGTTCTTTCCATTGGTTTTGCTTCTAATCGTGTACAAGTACTGTACTGTTTTAATTATAGAGGTTTCACAGTATTTTTAATATTTCTTTTCTTTTCTTTTTTAAAATTTACATCCAAAGTAGTTACCATATAGTGCAACAATGATTTCAGGAGTAGATTCCTTAGTTCCCCTTACCCATTTACCCCATCCCCCCTCCTACAACCATTCTAGTAACCCTCTGTTTGTTCTCCATATTCATGAGTCTCTTCTGTTTTGTCCCCCTCCCTGTTTTTAGATTATTTGTTTCCCTTTCCTTATGTTCATCTGTTTTGTCTCTTAAAGTCCTCATATGAGTGAAGTCATATGATTTTTGTCTTTCTCTGACTCACAAATTTCACTTAGCATAATACCCTCCAGTTCCATCCACGTAGTTGCAAATGGCAAAATTTCATTCTTTTTGATAGCCGAGTAATACTCCATTGTATATATATATATATACACCACATTTTCTTTATCCATTCATCCATTGATGGACATTTGGGCTCTTTCCATACTTTGGATATTGTTGATAGTGCTGCTATAAACATGGGGGTGCATGTGTCCCTTCGAAACAGCACACCTGTATCCCGTGGATAAATACCTAGTAGTGCAATTGCTGGGTCGTAGGGTAGTTCTATTTTAGTTTTTTGAGGAACCTCCATACTGTTTTCCAGAGTGGCTGCACCAGCTCACATTCCCAGTATTTTTAATATTTCTTAGGATAAATAGTGAACTTCAAAATTTGACAATTTAGATGAAGTGAAAAAAATTCCTTGAAAGACATAACCAGCAAAGCTCAATTAAGAAGAACTAGGTAACCTGTTTAGCTTTATCTCTATTGAAGAAATTGAATTTGTTGTTGAAAAAATTTCTACAAAGAAAACTCCAGACCCAGGTGGCTTCACAGAAACATTCCAACAAACGTTTAAGGATGAAATTAGTCCATTCTCCAGAAACCCTTCCAGAAAATAAAAAAGGAGAGACTATTTCCCCAAATCATTTATGATGTATAAGAAACACTCATACTTTGTAGAAGGAAATAGAAAATGGTTCAACTACTTTGGAAAACAGTTTGGCAATTTCTAATAAAACTAAACATATACTTATAATACTACCCAGAAATGCCACTCCAAAGCACTTGATAAGTGAAATAAAAACATGTTTACACAAAACCCTCTAGGCAAATGTTTATAGCAGCTGTATTTGTTTTTTTGATTTTGGGGTTGTTTTTCTGTCCCCCCCGCCCCCCTCCCCACAGCTGTATCTGTATTAGCCAAAAACTCATAAGTCCTTCAATTGGTAAATGGATGAATAAACTACAGTATAAACATACAATTGAATACTACTCAATAAAAGAAATTCAGACACACGACAACATGGATAAATCTTAAGAACATTATACTAGGTGAAAAAAGCCATTCAAAAGGTTACATAATGTATGATTAATTTAAATGACATTCTGGAAGAGACAGAACTATAAGAAGAAAACAATCAATGACTGCTAGCAATTGGAAGTAGAAGTTGGAATATTCACCAACATAGACCACATTCTTTACTACAAAGTCAAGGTGAATTTTTGAGGGTGATTAAACTGTTCTATACCTTTTTTCCCCTTTTCTTTCTTCAAATGTTTATTTATTTAGAGAGAGCACAAGCAGGGGAGGTGAAAGAGAGAATCCCAAGTAGGCTCTGCACCATCAGCGCAGAACCCCATGTGGGGTTTGATCCCACAAAATACGAGATCATGACCTGAGCTGAAATCAAGAGTAGGATGTTAAACTGACTGAGCCACTCAGACACCCCTAGCTGTTCTATATCTTGATTGTGATGGTGGTGGTGGCTAATTTGACTAATTTAATTTATCAAAAGTCCCAGAACTTTATACTTAAATACAAGCTCTATTATCCTCAAAAACATTAGTCAAAGTTGACTTCAAAGAAAGAATATTATCAGGAATAAAAGAGAGACATTACATAATGATAAAAGAGTCACTTCACTCTTCTGAATGAATTGAGTGAATTTTTAATAAATCCTAAATGTATACACATCCAACAACAGACCTTCAACAAAATATACAAAGTAAAGGTCTTGGACTAGAAAGAGACAAACCCATAATTACAGGTGCATAATTCAATATTTTTCTTCCATTACGAATATCAGTATCTTCTTTGTAAGGATATTAATATTTATATCAATAAGTACACAGAAGAAAAATATTATCAAACTTGACCTGACATTTCTAGACTATTCCATCCAATAAGAGAATACACATTCTTTTCAAGGCACATGGAATATTCAGCAACATAGACCACATTCTGGGCCTTAAACCAAACCATATAAAGTATGGTCTCTAACCATAATTAGAATTAAACTAGAAACCAGTAAGAAAAAAAAATCTGGAAAAATCCTCAAATATATGGAAATTAATCAATACCTTTCTTAATTGTGCATGGGAAAGGAGAACACAAAGAAAATCTGAAAATATTTAGAATTGTATAAAAGTTAAAATATAACATTTGAAATGTGTATGAACCAGTTAAACACTGCTTAGAGGGAAATGTAAAGTACTAAATGCTTCTAACAGAAAAGAAGAAAAATCTCAAATGGATGATCTAAGTTTCTACCTTAAGAAACTGCAAAAAGAAACAAGAAACTTCAAATTAAACACAGCATTAGATAAGAGCAGAAATCAACAAAATTGAAACAGAAAAGTAGTAGAGAAGAGAAAATACAATCAAAATCTGGTTTTTTGAAAAGATAATAAAATGGATAAGTTTCTAGTCAACCTGATCAAGAAAAAAAGATATTGAAAAAATCAATAAAATAGATAAATTTCTAGCCAAACTGAACAAGAAAAAAATGATAGACATAAATCAGCAAAATCAGGAACAGAGGGAGTATCACTACATATTCTACAGACATTAAAAGGAAACTATAGAAGTATTATGACTTTTATGCCAATAAATTTGATAACTGAGATGAAATGGATAAATTTCTTTGAAAGAAAAACAATACCTAAAACTCTCCCTAAAGAAGTATGTATAGCCTGAATAGCCAAGATCTGTTAAAGAAATTGAGTTTGTAGTTAAAAATCTTCCAACAAAGAAAAACCCAGACCTAGAATGCTTCACTGTCACAATCTAGCAAACATTTAAGAAAGACATAACACCAATTCTATACAAAATCTCCAGGAAATAGAAGAGGGAAGAGTCCCAACTTGTTTTGAGACCAGCACAACCCTGATACCAAAAAACAAAACAAAACAAAAACCTGTAGATCAACATCCTCATGAACAAAAGTAAAAATTCTTTTATTTTTTTTTTTTTGTAAAAATTTTTTAAATATTTATTTGCTTTTGAGAGAGAGAGACAGACAGACAGAGTGCAAGTGGAGGAGGGGTAGAGAGAGGGAGGCACAGAATCCAAAGCAGGCTCCAGGCTCCAAGCTGTCAACACAAAGCCTGACGCAGAGCTTGAACTCAAAAACTGAGATCATGACCTGAGCTGAAGTCGGACACTTAACTGACTGAGCCACCCAGGCACCCCCAAATGTAAAACCTCATAACAAAAACTAGCAAGTTGAATCCAGCAACATAAAAAGGTTAATACATCATAACCATGTGGGGTCTATCCCAGGAATTCAAAGGTTGGTAACAACATTCCAAAATTCATCGATGGAATTCACCATATTGACAAAATAAAATTTGGGGTTGTGGAAGCTGGAAATTAAGGGCCGGTTTAGAGGTTATACCCTTAATATTATTTTAGGTCCCTGTGTCACCACTTTGCACAACTCCAAAGGTATCATTTATATTGTAGTCATTGTATTCTACATGAATGATACTCCTGAAATTATAAAATATAGTAGTATTGTAAATGTGTAAAATAGTTGCCCAAAAGGCAATGTGACTTTGAGCTGGACTAAAAGAAATAAAAGATCTAGGTGAAGAGATTTTTATTTTCCAGATGTTTCACTTGGCCCTGTTCACACCTGATATATTCTATTTAGTCCTGAACTTCATATTTCCAAGGGGCCAATGAATTTCACCAGAGAACAAAAGCAATAATGGCAAAAGAGTTCTAGATATTTCACATAAAAAGAGTTGAAGAAACTGGAATGCATATACTATATTTCAATAATTTGCTTATATTCAGGGCGCCTGGGTGGCTCAGTCGGTTAAGCATCCGACGTTGGCTCAGGTCATGATCTTGCAGTTCATGGGTTCAAGCCCCACATCGGGCTCGGTGCTGACAGCAGGTGGAGCCTGCTTCGGATTCTGTGTCTCCCTGTCTCTTTCAGCCCCTCCCTGCTCGTGCTTTGAATCTCTCAAAAAAAAAAATAAACATTAAAAAAAATTTTTTTTAATAATTTGCTTATATTCTATATGCCCTGAAGACTGTCAATTCCTAAAGGCAGAATCTATGCCCTGTCTATCTTTGTATCCCAGATACCTATCACTGGTCCTGGAACTGAGTAAGTACTCATCTATGAGGCGTTCAAGAACAGGAAAAACTAAACTTTAGTAATAGGAACCAGAAAATGGGGAGAAAGGATTGCAAGGGACCCTACAGCACTGTCAAATGTGACACTCTGCCCCATAGTTACCAACTCATTAGCCTGAATTGGTTATGTGCCAATTTTTGATTGGTATATACTAATTACAGCTCTACTGGACTGGAAGTCAGTCAAACCATGGAATTTGACTCTGGAGGAAGCATGGAAAGAACACTGGAGAGACCATCACAATACCTACTAGCCCCACCTAACCAGCCAAATCACCCCTGCGATTAATCAAAGTGACAGACATCACAGCAATATGATTCTCATGTCCAGAAATGATGTAAAAAAATTAGCAACTATGTTAGATATTAGAATAAACACCTAAATTTCACAAATAATCTAAATTACAGATGTACTGCCCTTTCAATGAAAGATGTATCCCTGAAAAACTCTTTGAAAACCAATTCTGAAGGCAATCACATTTTCCAACAATTTATATTATAATTTCAAAGAGGAACAGAAATGCCCCAAGTAAACTAAACAATATTGTGGTAAAATGAACTGTAAAATTCTTAGCAGACAAAAGGAAAACGCTTTTTGCAAAAGGATGTATTGCCTGGTAACCATAACTCATAATGCAGATAAGAACTATACCCATGACCCTGGGAAAGTCATGTCCCTTCCACTCAGCCTTGCTTTCCTCATCTAGAAAATAATAAACAAATGAGTAAATAATAAAATAGATGGTCTCTTCCGCTAAATAAAAAGATTGGGTATTTTCTAATGCCTGATGAGTTTGTTAGGCATTAGATATGTTTATTAAACATGAGAGAATATCCAATATAGTTAACTACAATCTGATGCAAACCTTCCTAAGACTGTAAGTTAATATATAAAGGAATTCTGTTCCTCTAAATAAAATATAAAATATCTCTATCAGATTTTTAAATGCAGCTCTTTACAGTATATATACCCTTACTTCATCTTCACAGACTCAATTTTTATAAAACCTCATACTTATTTAACATATACATGAGATTATGTGAGGCCTGATAGGTACTCTGGGAACTTGAGAGTGGTTTTTCCACACGCAGAAAATTAATACACACTTACATAATAATAAGGCACCATTTAACACATTTTACAGGCAAAATCAATCCCATAATATCTAACAACTCCATAAAATAAAAGCTATATATGGCAGAATAGTTAAGACTATTACTGCTTTCCCCCAAAACTCATTTTTAAAAGCTCTAAGCATATAGAAGAATCAATAGAAAATCTGTGCAAATATACACACACAGTGAAACTGCACACCAACCTTTTTTCAGTCGAGGTTTCTGAGATTCAGCAGATGCAGAAAACTGAGTTCTCTGAAAAGAAAGAAATCTATGTTAAAGCACCACCATAAACCTTGCTAACTTAAAAAAGCATTCAAATAACCATAATCAGTAGCTCTCCAATCATGCAATTAATCCATTAACTACATACAGGTACAAAGAATTTTTAACGCAGTTTAAAAAACAAATGTCAAGTCATAACTTTTGCTATCCAAACTATTAATATTTATAATATGCATAATATATATAATATATATAATATAATATTTATAATGCATATTTAATGTGTAATGTATAATTATAATACATAAAATGTGCACAAATAAATGTACTAAGCTCTGGACACTACACATTAGGATTATACTTAATGTCATATAGCTTAGCAACCAAAACAAAATAGTAGTAACTTTGACAAAAGGAAGTTTATGCAGTTATCAATACAGAAATTGCCTAGCACCCGATTCTAGGAGGAAGGTTTTTTTTTCTTTTAAGTGACATTATTGAACATAATAAATACTGTCTTATACCATAACTTTGCAGAAAATATTCAGATGGATTTTTCTTCTATCTACCTCCTATATTATATATGATATAGTAAGATATAAGCAAAAACAATGGCTGAGAAAATTTCCAGAAGTAATGTTAGATACTAATCTTTAGATTCAGAATGCTCAACCAATCTTGACCAGGTTGAATGAAAATAAATCCACGCTTGTATACATCACAAGGACCTGCACTAGAGATAATAAGAAGTTCTTAAAAGCAACCAAAGGAAAAAAGTATCATGAGCTAACCTACACAGAAAGGACAATTAGATTGACAGCTGATGTCTCAACAACTAAAAATGGGAAATAATATCACATAAAGACATTATAAGAAAAATCACTCCCATGTTTCAGGTGCTAAGTAAAATGAATGTTAATCTAAATACAAGGTCAGCAAACTATGGCCCACAGGGCAAACAAATCCAGCCCATTTTTATATGGCCCACAAACTAAGAATTTTTTTTACATTTTTAATAGTTTTTAAATTTTTTAATATTTTGTAACACCTGAAAATTACATAAAATTCAAATTCAAGTGTCTATAAGCAAAATTTTATCAGAATACAGCCACACACACATGTTTATATACGGTCTATGGTTGCTTCCACACTATAAATGCATAACTGAGTTAACTTGTGACAGAGCCTCGCCCACAAGCCCAAAATATTTATTACTGGCCCTTTACAAAAACAGTTTGCCAACTCAGATCTAAACTCTTACACCTCAAAACTAATTTGGGGGGTTCCTGTTTGGCTCAGTCGGAAGAGCATGTGGCTCTGGATCTCCGGGTCATGAGTTTGAGCCCCATGTTGGGTGTAGAGATTACTAAATAAATAAACTTAAAAAAAAAAAACCACAACTCTCAAGAACAATGGCAAATAAAGACTTACAGACAAAGAAAATTTGAGAGTCTTAGACTCATTAAATAAACTTTAAGGGTGCCTGGCTGGCTCAGTCGGTACAGCATGAGACTTTTGATCTTGGGGTTGTAAGTTTGAGCTCCATACTGGGTGTAGACATTACTTAAAAAAAAAAACAAAATTTAAAAAAATTTTATAATTTTAGGAAAAAGGAAAATAACCCCATAATGAAAAGGTGGAAGGAGCAAAGGAATTGGTAAAATACATAAGTATTCTAAACATCTACTGACTGAATAAAGCAAACAAAAGTATAATCTGTGAACAACAATATCATGAACTGGCAGAAGGCAATGGGTAATAACGCATTTGATAATCCCTACATTATTCAGTTTTGAGTTTGAACTTTCAGTTAAATATGTATTAAAAAATGGGTACTCACTAAAGGAAGACTAAAGAATAGAGTATATAACCTACAAGTAATGAAATGAGAGAGACAAAAAGAAACTCAGCCAAAAAAAACAAACAAAAGAAAATGAAAGGAAAAAAATGAAATTCTCCAGTTAAATGATCAGGATGGATGTTTTTTAAAATCTTGATGAATGCTACTTCTATAAAGACACATCTAAAACATAAAGGCAAAGAAGGGGCACTTGTTGGTTAGGCATCCAACTCACAGTTCGTGACTTCAAGCCCTGTGTCGGGCTCTACATTGACAGTGCGGAGCCTCTCTCTCTGCCCCTCCCCTGATCTCTCTCAAAATAAATAAACTTTAAAAAAAAATAAAAAATAAAACATAAAGGCAAAGAAAAAGTAAAAAAGATACATTAGGAAAATAGAAACGAAAATAAAGCTAAAGTAGCAATATTAACATTAAACAAAACAGACTTCAAGAGAAAAAGTTTTAGGGGTGCCTGGGTGGTTCAGTTAGTTAAGTGTCTGACTCTTGACTTTGGCTCAGGTCATGATCTCGTGGTTGTGAGATAGAGCCCCCCTTTGGACTCCACACTGGGTGTGGAGCCTGCTTGGGATTCTCTGTCTTCCTCTGTTCATCTCCCTACCCCCCCACACCCAGAAAAGAGGAAAAGAATTCGCAGGAAAATGAAAATGAATTAAAATAGATGGAAGACTAAAATGGACAAGGCAAGGGGTGCCTAGGTATTGCAGTGTTGGTTAAGCATTTGACTCTTGATCTCGGCTCAGTTCATGATCTCACGATTTGTGAGATCAATCCCCACATCGGGCTCTGGCACTGATGGTGTGGAGCCTACTTGAGATTCTGTCTCTTCTTCTCTCTGCCCCTCTCCGGCTTGTGCTCTCTCTCAAAATAAATTAAAACAAACAAACTTAAAATGGACAAGGCAAATTTAAAAACCTTTAGGAAAAAACCTCTAGAAAAAATTATAGGATAGGGAAGGATTATTTCAATAAGATATAAAAGCACAACCCAATTGAGAAAAGATCTAAATATTCACTACATTAAAATTAAGAAATCCTGTTTCAAAAAGGAAGTGATAATAGAAAACTAAGAGAAGATATATGCAATACAAAACCAAAAAAATAAATAAATAAATAAATGACAAAGGATTAACAGCCAGAAACTACAAATAACTACCAAAAATAAATACATAAATAAAAGAGTAAAAAAAAAAAATGAGAAAAACAGTGAAGTAGAAAAACAAGTAAAACATTTGAAAGAGGCACTGTAGAGAAAAGGAAAAGAGACAACCAATGATGCTCCACCTCGTTAACAATCCGGTAAATGTCAGTTAAAATCACATTACGAGGCACCTGTGTGGCTCAGTCAGCTAAGCATCTGACTTTGGCTCAGGTCATGATCTTACAGTTTGTGGGTTTGAGCCCCACATTGGGCTCTCTGCTGTCATGCAGGGCCTACTTCGGATTCTCTCTCTCTCTCTCTCTCTGCCCCTCCCCCACTCACACTCTCCCTCTCTCTCAAAAATAAACAAACATTGAAATAAATAAATAGGGGCACCTGGGTGGCTCAGTCGGTTAAGCAGCCGACTTCGGCTCAGGTCATGATCTCGCGGTCCGTGAGCTCGAGCCCCGCGTCGGGCTCTGTGCTGACAGCTCAGAGCCTGGAGCCCGTTTCAGATTCTGTGTCTCCCTCTCTCTGACCCTCCCCCATTCATGCTCTGTCTCTCTCTGTCTCAAAAATAAATAAACGTTAAAAAAAATTTTTTTTAATAAATAAATAAATCCTTTAAATAAAATAAAAAATAAAATAAAATCACATTAAGATTTAATTTCATATCCACTATACTGACAGAATTTAAAGCTATAACAATATCAAGGATGCAAGCAACAGGAACTGATGGTAGAAGCATAAATTGTTATAACCACCTGCGAGTTTCCCACAAGTAATGAAGTTGAAGATGTCCAATATACAATGTACAATTGCAATGTACAATATAAATGAGCCTCAAAAGCACGCTAAGTGGGGGCATCCTAGGTGGTTCAGTCAGTTAAGCATCCGACTTCAGCTCAGGTCATGATCTCACAACTCATGGGTTCAAGCCCCACATCAGGCTCTGGGCAGACAGCTCAGAGCCTGGAGCCTGCTTCAAATTCTGTGTCTCCCTCTCTCTCTCTGCCCCTCCCCTGCTTGTGTTCTCTTCCAAAAATAAATAAACTTAAAAAAAAAAAAAAACATGCTAAGTGAAACTCAGATACATTAAGACTACATAGTGTGTGATTACATGAAATTGCAGAAAAGGCAAAACGTTGGAGACAGAAAGCAGATCAGCGGTCAGCTGGGGTGAAGAGTAGAAAGTGGTTGCAAATGGACACAAGGGAATTTTTTGGAGTGATGGAGGTCAGTGGATTGTGGTGACAGTTGTACAAGTATATAAATTTACCAAAACTGATCAAACTGTACACTTAAAATGGGTAGATTTTATGGTATGTGTATTATACCTCAACAAAGCTGTTTTTATTTTTTTTTCAACAAAGCTATTTTTACTTTTTGTTTTATTTTAAAGTTTATTTATTTCTTTTGAGAGAGAGCATGCACGTGCAAGTAGGGGAGGGACAGAGAGAGGGAGAGAATCCCAAGCAGGCTCTGTGCTGTCAGTGCTCAATCCCACTAACAGTGAGATCATGACCCGAGCAGAAATCAAGAGTTGGAGGCTCAACTGACTGAGCCACCGAGGCACCCCTAATCTTAAATAAAATACAAATGCCAGTCCCCAGTTTTCCTAAGGAACTAGTAATAATCTTTGGTAGTTTAGGTAGCATATTCGAAATTCTGTGTGTCCCACACTGGCCTAGTTTTACTCCATTTTAGTGGGATGTCTCCTGGCCTCAAGGCCTTTACAACAGCATTCTTAGATTTTTACTTATGCATTTGTTCAAACTTCTGTTAAGTCTTCCCGTCTTCTCTCCCTCACATCTATATATCTGTGTCTACAGATCTATGTAGTTTTTCTTTGTGTCGTCACAAAATTAAGATCACACACTATACACCTGTTTAAAAAAAAGGCCCAAAATGGAGTTGTTTACGCCAAGTCCCATGTCAACAAACCAAGACTTAATTATTCTTTCTGCCTCTTCCAGGAACAGAATCCTAAACCAGTCAATCAGAAATCGCCCAATCAGTACTGGTGAGGTAATATGCCTGATAGACAACCCCCCCCCCCCCCCCCGCCATCACCTAAAGGAAAGTGATCTTGCAATAACCAACCTTCTTGTCTAGTATAACCTCCTTATTCCCACTCCTTTCTACCTATGAAAACCTTTCATTTTGTACAGCTCTTCGGAGTTCCTGTCTGCTAGAATGAATGCCGCCTGATTCATGAATCACTGAATAAAGCCAATAGGAGGACCTTTGAAGTCTACTCAGTTAAATTTTGTTAACACTGCACTCCGCATCTAGCTTTTGAAAAATGTATAGCATCCATGTCAACATATATAGTTCTTTTTTTAAGTTTTATTTATTTAAGTAATCTCTACACCCAACATGGGACTCAAACTCGGGACCCCGAGATCAAGATCTCATGGTTTGTGAGATTGAGCCCTTAATCAGGCTCCAAGCTGACAGCACAGAGCCTGCTTGGGATTCTCTCAAAAGAGCTGCACTCTCCTCTGAGTCAACCAGGTACCCGTATGGTTCTGACACTTTTTAATGCCTGCATAATACTCCTCAGGGGGCTGGGTGGCTCAGTCGGTTAAGCCTTGGACTCCTGGTTTCAACTTAGGTCATTATCTCACTGTTCCTGAGATGGAGCCCCACGTTGGGCTCCTCGCTGATGGTGCAGAGCCTGCTTGGGATTCTCTCTCTGCCCTCCCCCACTTGCACACTCACGCTCTCTCAAAACAAATAAACTTTCAAAACGTATATTCCTCAGAATGGAAGTATCAGAAGTCATCTATTACCCTATTTATGGGCATTCACCTTGTTTTCAGTATTTTGCCACTGTAAACAATACTGCAATGAATACCCTTATAGTTTATGCTTATGTTTTGCTTTTATTTCAATGGGTTACAGGTCTGTTGACTGAGTGAAGGAGACTGTTGGGCCCTTTTAATTTTATTGCAACATATCAGATCACTTCCAAAAAGGCCAGAAATTCAAATTTCCACGCAGTGGTAACATGAAAAGATGAAATTAGTACAAATATGACACTGCTAGCAATAAACTTGACAATAATGAAAATAATCAGTTAACTTCAGGCTCAAGTGCTACAGTCATGTTGAAACAGCCATTCTCTTTAAAACACTAATAGACTCTAAAATTCTAAATTCTAAAATCACAGAAATCAAGTTCATATTCTGTTTATGAACACCAATCTCTCTGCCTGCAACGAACACTGGAGAATAAACTCTATTTGTAGCAGTGTCGTGTTACCATTACACCTTACATTTAAGATTATGTAGGTGAAGTATTTCCTTTGATGTTTCTAATATCTAAAACCTAGTAACACCTATCATGCTATTGAATTTTTTTTTTCTTTTTAACTTGAGGCTTAACAAAAGTCTTTGCCTTGAGCCTCCTTCTCTGTACTGAGTTGTACGATTACACTAAAAATAATTTGACTTCTCTAGAAATGAGAACAGAAAACAAGTCCCCCTGACAGACAACATTGGTCTTGCTCCTCAAAAGCCAAAACCAAATCGTAAAACAGTCAGCCAAAACCTGCTGTGTTTGTCTCCCACGTTTTGTCTCCCATGTCCCAGGGCGTTTTTCAAAGGGCAGTAAATTCCAAAATAAATAAATAAAGTCATTCTAACAAATGCGAGGACCATGCTTTGAAACCCAACGCTAAAACAAAGTAGACAAGGTTTCACGCTAACTTTACAGAAATCAGATCCAATTATAAATATATACACCTCACAAACAACTACCACTGGGTGGTCCCGCATTCATCTGGGTTACTTTGTAAGAGCAGCTCTGCGGAGTTTAATCAATGCCTTAACTCAAGCCTCAGCTGAATCCCCAAACAGCACTATTCCTAAACTTAATCACAACAGAGAAAACATGGTCCCGACCCACCGGCAGAAGGCAGTGACGCCGAAAGCTTCGAAGCTTGGTCACATTCAATCCCTAATCCAAGGGATTAACACAATTGTCTCTGCACAAATGGTAGTGCTTCCTTCCCAAACCTCGTGAGACAGAGAAGATGGGACTAGCAAAAGAGCCATTTCTGATGAATATCTCCCTTCTCCGTCCGGCGCACCCCAAGAAGGACTACAGTCCTAGCCCAGGCCCAGCACTGCAAAGAATTCAGCCTTGCCCCAGGCGGACCAGCTCCCTTGAGGGAGTCCGTATCGCCCCGCGCACCCCGAGCAGCTCCAGAGCCGGCTCCGCACTTCCCCAGGGGCAGCTGCGTGGGACACGGGTCGCCCGCAAGCCTAACACGCCACTCTGCTCCGCCCGGCCCGGCCCGGCCCTGCCCCGCCTAGCGGCCGGGACCCTAAGGAGAATCTACGCTCACCGTGGCGAGTCTCTCCTCAGCCATCTTGGCTCCGCCCACCACTTCCCGGCCGGAAATTGGCCTTCTCCCAGACAACCAGGCAAACGGAAATGGTAGGAAGGGCCTGAGCGGGGAAGGAAATAGATCGGGGGGCTGAACGTCTCGTTTGAGAGGGTTTTCGGGGAACCTGGAAAGGGTTGGGTCTCGCTCCACTGAAGTGGCGGTGATGGACCCGGTGAAGGAATGCCTAGGCCGTTCTCTTCATCCGGGGCAACCCCATCACCACTCCCACGCCGTTGTCTTGGAAACTGCTGGAGAAACCCGGGGCCTCGCTGGCTGGAACTGCCGGACACAGCTGGGAAGGCCGCGCAGTCCTCCCGGCGCCTAGCCCTGCCCAGTACCGACGCCACTTTGCGTTTATTTCAAGCCTTCCGGGAATTCCGGTCCCCAAACACTAGGGCAGAGAGCCCCGTTCTAGACATTCATAAAAATCTCCTTTCTTAGCTGTCACTGTCCAACTGAGGTATTCGCCTCATCAGGCTCCCCCTCTTGTTTACGCCAGAATTTGCAAACCCGCTGCCGGTAGGCTGTGTTGGAGCAAGTCTTGTTTTGATGGGAAATAATTTTTTTAAAAAGGAGATTTCGCAGGAAAGCCAGAAACCCGGCCTCGGGGGCATATAAACATCCGACAATGGGCTTCCATTCCTAAATGGCAATAAAACGGATCTGAAAAACGTTGCAACTGAAGATAGGTTCGCCATGTTGCCACAGTCCATGTCCTGGCACACTTCAGCCGTTTGACATTACCCATCTGGCCCCTGGTATGGTGAACTAAATGGTTAGTCTTTCTTGTGAGTGATCGTGGAAATAGGTGTGGGCTTTGGAGTCAAACATAGCTGTGAACTTGACTACTGCCTGACATGAGCCAATCATTTTGGGTTTCATTCATCCCTAGTACCTGGAACTAACTATGTAATGAACACAACTATAACAGGATCCCGGCACCCACAGCACCAACCTTAAAGTAGAGAGAGGAAGTCAGACAATAATACAAGCAAAATTTATGAACAAACAGTTCACTAAATAAGAAATACAAATGGCTGTTAAACATGAAAATACAACTTTGCAAGGAAGAAAGAACATGCGAATTAAAGTTTCCAAGAGATACTTTACACCTCTTACATTGGCAAAGAAAAAAATTTCACTAACATAGTTGTGAGGAAACATGCATTCTTCATCTGTGGCTAGTGAGAATGTGAATTGATACAACCTCCATTGAGAGCAGTTTGGAAATAACTACCAAAATTTAAAATGCGCACAAACTTTAATTCCCTTATTTCGATTCTAGGATTTTATTCTATAGGTATATTTGTGGGAAATGACTTTACATACAAAATTATTCAATGCAGCATTGTTTGTAGTAACCAAAGCCTGAAAACAACCTCAATGCCTAATGATTGAGGTTAAAAATTTATGGTAAGTCCATATTATCTGGCACATGAAAAAGAGGCAACTATTTACATATTGTCATAAAAGAATTGCCAAGATACATTATTAACAGATAAAACCAGAGTGCAAAAAATGTATATAATATCTGTTAAATGAGGAGAAGGAAAAAATCAAGAGGAATATTATGTATATAATTGCTTGTGTACTCAGAAAATATCTCTGGAAGTATATTCAAAATGCTAAACTTGTAAGGAGAACAACTGGAGAGCAAAGGGACAGGGAAGAGAAGAGACTTTTTGTTCTATACCTTGTGTACAATTTGAATTTTGTATCAAATGGATGTATTACCTATTCCAATTAGAGAAAAATAAAATTAAATGAAAAGAACTACATAACTATGTAATTAGAATCATGGTAAGTGCTAATAAGAAATATAGAATAGAAAAAGTAAATAACAGGGAGATCCAATATAGACTTGCTTGGACAGAGAAGTTTCCCTGGGTAAGAGATTTTAAAATGAAATCTAGGGGATAAGGCATTAGCTTGGGGAGGGGGCTGAGGAAGTGGGCAGGCCTGGGAAGAATCCTAAGGCAAAAGAAGAGTTTGTGCAAAGGCCCTGAGGATGGAAGAAGTTTGGCCAATTTGTAGCACAAAAAGACCAGTGTGGCTAGAAAGAAGAAAGGGGAAGGGAGTTGTTTACAAGAGGTGGAGAGGTAGGAGAGACTAGTGGTGTAGATCCACAGAGCTCACATGAGGGATTTTATTCTAAGGGGATTGGGAAGGCACTAGAGAGTTCTGAGCAAAGAGTGACATGGTCAGAATTAACATTTAAAGAGTTCCTGTTAGGGGCGCCTGGGTAGCTCAGTCTGTGGAGAATGTGACTCTTGATCTCGGGGTTGTGAGTTTGAGCCCCATGTTAGATGCAGAGATACTAGAAATAATAATAAAGTTTAAAAAATAGTTCATGTTAGCTAATGAGTGGAAAATGAATCAAGAGGAGGGACAAGAATCGATCATCTAGGAGAGACTAAAGGATATTGCAAACAAGATTTGATAAAATCATTCACTTGGACTAGAGTGATGACAAAAGAAAAGGAGAAAAAGTAAGTGGATGGTAGGAGGTAAAACAAATTTCCCATGGTGTAGAATTGGATATGGGAGAATGAGAGAAACGGGGATAGATATCACAGGAAAATCACTAGGTTTCTAAATTTAAAAGCAACTAGATGAATAGTACTACCAATTACTGAGATGGAGAGTCTTTGGGAAGCAGATGTTTTTAAGAAGCTCATGAACACACTTCCCAGTATATAAAATCTCCCTGAAAGGGGTCCTGTCAGGACTACCTGACATTCTTTATGCCTGTGTTACTAAGTAAACAGATGTTGTTATTGTCGTACGTTTTTATCTCTCTCCTTTGATCCCTTTCTCATAGGAGAAAGATGGAGCACTTTCTGTCCAATGGCCTTTTTCATAAGAAAGCATGTTGGTTTCTCAAATTGCAATAACTAAGCATAATGTGCTTTAATTACATAGGTAATTAGAAACAAATTCCTCAAAAAACATAACATCTTCCCAGGAAGATCCCAGAATCACATAGACACTCTTTCTTGTACAACAAATCAGGCTTCATTTCCCTTAGAAATCCTCCTTGGATGTAATTTTGCTTATCAGGATCATTTCAGTCATATAGCTGGTTAAAGCATTCCAAACAAAATGACATTCCTCTTTTTCTCCCCCATGGTGGGGCCTGGGGAGGCACGACAGGAATCCCCAATATATGTATAAGGAGTTATACCCCCCCCAAAAAAAAGGAAAAGGAAAAGAGGAGGGAAGAAAGGACGGAAGAGAGGGAGGGAAGAAGGAAGACTGATAGGGTCTAACAGCAAGCTTTGTTCTGATGCCACCTACTAGGCAACCCTCTAGCACCTTATGCCTCTTGTATGATACTGGTCCTCCCAAAACTCATACCACCAACTCGTAAGGGCCCAGCCAACACCTGGGGAAACACTATAAAATAATATGGAGCCTTCATGAAGCACTTTTTTAAATGTTTATTTTTGAGTGAGTGTGAGAGAGAGAGAGAGAGAGAGAGAGAGAGAGAAAGAGAGAGAGAGAAAGAGAGAGAGAGAAAGAGAACAAAGGAGGGGGCAGAGACAGCAGGGGAGGCAGAGAATCCAACCTGTCAGCACAGAGCCCAACATGGGGCTTGAACCCACCAACTGTAAAACCATGACCTGAGCCAAAGTCCAACACTTAACCGACTGAGCCACCCAGGCACTCCATGAAGCACTTTAAATATACCCATTCCTATACATATACTCAACATCAAAAGAATATATACTGCATTGTGAGAAAAAATACTGGCAACAACTCAAATGTCCATCACCAGGGATTGTTTAAATAAACCAAAGTACATCCATGCTAACACATAATTATAGCCTGTAAAAGGCTTTAAGATGGTGAAATAGTTATATGGAAAACAAAAAGTGTAAAAAATATAGTATGCTTCTATTTCTTCAAAATAAGGTGGCAAGTGGAATACTCACATTGTGTGAATAGAATTTTGAGAAGAAATCACAAGAAACTGGTAATGATGTTTGTCTCTGTAACATCTGTAACAGAGAGGGTGGAGGGGGAAATAGAATGGGAAGATGACTGTTTTTCATTGTTTACCATTCTATAAAATTTGAGTTTTTATTATCCATTTATTTTTAATTTTAAAAACCAGTTAATGAAATATGTAAATGAAACCATTTTGAAAACTCTCATTCCTGGAATTCACTTCTGATTTGGATGTTGAAAAACACAAGAGGATATAGCTCCCATCCTAGCAAACAAAAGGACAGTTTAGCTAGAAGACCAAAAAACTTTTAAACTCATCAGAAAGATAAGGACATAAACATAAATGAACCAACCTCCAGAAAGTGCTAAGTCCTTCAGAAGAGAGAAGAGCCCTATAGCAGCTCATATTCCTGGCTGAACTATGCTGGGAAGAGGAATCCACAATAGGGGAATAAAGAGAAACCAGTTGATATTTAACAAAATTTGAACAGACCCGTAGAGACTAGCATGACATAAGCATCTAGAGGACCCAAATCTACAGAGAAAGCCTACGTCCATTTACCAATCTTAGCTTTTGGATCTTAACCAACTACAGGGAGGTAAGAGACTGAAAAGTGGGAGTAGGGTAGATAATAGGAATTGAGACAGATCAGTCCTGTGTTTGAGGTGAGTAGAGCCTCTCCCAAGTGCAAGATACCCTTTAAAAATGAATGAGCAAGGCAGGAGCACTGAGAAACCCTTCAGAGGCACTCTTGAAGGCTAAGAGTGGGGCAGGGATGCTGAGAGACCCATCCCTGAAGCACTGTGGACATTATTCTTCAAAAGACTAAGGGTAGGGCATGTATAGGAACTGACAGA
This sequence comes from Panthera tigris, assembly GCF_018350195.1. Classification (NCBI taxonomy): domain Eukaryota; kingdom Metazoa; phylum Chordata; class Mammalia; order Carnivora; family Felidae; genus Panthera; species Panthera tigris. The sequence continues at coordinate 33,312,174 of NC_056665.1, forward strand.
AATACCTTCCCATGACCCATCCCAGTGACCAAAAAAACCTGGCAGCTACGTCAGTTTGTCCACAGTTTCCACGGGAAAGGGGAGATCTCTCACATTTCCAAAGATTGATAACTTGGCTGTGAAGCAAAGTTAGATCTCTGCAATTTTGCCAATGCCCCAAACCCAGAGCTTATTGAAGGGAAATTTCTGACTCTGTCTTCAAAATCGTTTGAAGCTAGTGGTGAACCAAATCAAACTAAAGCCACAATAAAGCCCAGATCTAGGTCAGATATACATTAGATTTACTGAGCCACTACTCAAGTAGGCTGAAAGAAAAATAGGCATGCCTCATCTTGAAGGTAAGAATATTTTCTTCAGTTTCTCCTGTTTTTTACACAAAATGTCCAGTATACAATCAAATCAAAGACATGTGCAAAAGCAAGAAAATGAGATCTACCATAACAGAAGAAAGGTTCAATAGAAGCAGCACTAGAGACAACCTAGATGTTGAATTATCAGGATCTTTAAAAATAACTGTGATTAGGGGCACCTGGTGGCTCAGTCAGTTAGGTGTCCAACTTCGGCTCAGGTCATGATCTCACAGTTTGTGGGTTCAAGCACCACATCAGGCTCTGTGCTGACAGCTCGAAGCCTGGAGCTTGCTTCGGATTCTGTGTCTCCTTCTCTCTCTCCCCCTCCCCTGCTCATCCTCTGTCTCTCCCATCTCAAAACTAAATAAACACTAAAACAAAACAAAAAAACAAACAAAAAAAGACCTGTGATTAAAACGCTAAAAAAAAAAATCTGGTGGGAGCCAAATACTGGAATTGATAAGAGTTTTTGAAATAGTTGTGATGAAAATTCTAAAAAAAAAAAAAAAAAATCTAGTGGGAATGTGGGCAACATCCATGAAGAAATGGGGGAAATTTTAACAGAAACATGTAACTGTACAAACATAATGAAATGCCAGAAACGAAAAATACAACATCAGGGGTGCCTGGCTGGCTCATGGAGTATGCAACTCTTGATCTGAGGGTCATGAGTTCAAGCCTCACACTGGGTGTAGAGTTTACTTAAAAAAAAAGTTTATTAAAGAAAGAAAAGTATATCAGAAATAAAGAATTCCTTAGATGGAGTTAGCCGGAAAGCATTAGGGAATTTGCTAATGGAAAAGCTAAATGGAAAGTATCCAAACTGAGAACAAAAAGAGAAAAGAATGGGAGGAAAATCATCTGAGATCTGTAGGATAATATGAAATCATCTAATATATATATGTGTGTATATATATACATACATACACACACACACACACACACACACACACACACACACACACACACACATATATGGAGTTTGAGTCCCAGAAGGAGAAAAGAGGCAAGAGAGTATGGAACAAAAGAAATATTTGAAGATAATGGCCAAGAAATATCCAATATTAGTCAAAAACATCAACACAGACCCAAGAGATTCAGTAAACTCCATACAAGGATAAACATACCTACTCAATCTGCTAATGACCAAAGATAAAGAACAGATATAATCATTGAGGGAGGGCAAGCCACATTATGCAAAGGTAAAGAAATAAAAATGATGACTTCTGACCAGAAACAAATGAGACCTGAGGACAAATAAATGACTTCTTTAAAGTACTGAAAGAAGAAAGAAAAGGTAAACATAGAATACTATATCCAACTAAAATACCCCTCAAAAATAAAAGTAAAATAAAAATATCCTCTGACAGATAAGTGTTGAGATAATTGATCTCTAGAGAAACTACAATATAAGAAATGCTGAAAGAAGTTCCTCAGACTAAAGAATAGTCTAGAGTAACCACACACACACACACACACACACACACACACACACACAGTCCATTGATTTTGATTTTGAACCAAGATGCCAAGTCAACCTAATGGGTGAAGAAAAACCTTTTTAAAAAATGTTGCTGGAACTGGATATCCATGTTGAAATAAACCTCATTTTGAACACAAAAATTAATTTGAGATGGATCATATACCTAAATGTAAAACTCCAAACCATAGATGTAAGGCTTAAAACTACTGAGATGGATCATTGACCATCTGTGATCCATTGCAGACATAAAACCCCAAATGATAAAACTTTTAGAAGAAAATATGTTCTTTGTGACCTGGAGATCATAAAACCATAAAAGAAAAAAATGATAAAGTAGACTTTATCAAAATAAAAATTCCTGCTCATCAGAATATCCCAATAAGAAAGTGGATAACCTTTGTCTACAAACCAAACAAAAAAATCACAGCACATATATCTGTTAAAGGACTTGTATCCAGAATTCACAGAATAAGAATCACAATAAAAAGACAATCCAATTTTAAAATGGGAAAAGACATGAATGATTTTGCGAAAGATATACAAATGTAAGATAAGCATATGAAAGTGCTCAACATCATTAATTACCAGGGAAATGTAATGCAAATTAAAATCACAGAATTATTTCATACCCACTAAATTGGCTAATAAAAAACACTAACAACAGCAAATGCTGACAAAGGTATGGAGCAACTAGAACTCTCATACATCATTGATGGGAGTACAAAATGGTAAATCACTTTGGAAAACAGGAATGCAGTTTCTTAAAAAGTTAAATACACACTTACCATATGACTCAGTAAGTTTCTACTCTTAGGCATTTATCCAAGAGAAATGAAAACATGTATCCACAAAACAAAATTTTAAAATTTACATAAGAATATACATAGCAGCCTTATTCATAATTGCCCCAAACTGGAAACAACCTAAAAGTCCATCAATAGGAGAATGAATAAACAAATTGTGGTATATTTATAGAATGAAATACTACTTAGCAATAAAGAATGATTTACCAATACATACAACAATATTGTTGAATCTTTAAAGCACTGTTAAGTGAAAGAAGAAGCCAGATGCAAAAGAACACGTATTATATGATTCCATTTATATAAACTCCAAAAGCAAGCAATATAAATCTTTAATGATAAAAATCAGCAAAAAGTTATTAGAGATGGGAATGGAGATTATTTGAAAGATGCACAAGAGAACTTTCTGGGTTGATGGTAATGTTTTATATCTTCTTTTGGGTTATCACACAGGTGTATACAACTGTCAAAACATCAAACTTAACATGTGTGCATTTTATGATATATTGATTTCTACATATCAATTTAAAACAAAGGTAGTGGAGGATTCCTATTCCAAGATCATCTGTCTCCAAACCTTTACTGACCTCTCTGATCTGTTCTCCTCAGTGTCTTTTCACACCTAGGCCCTTGATTATAGAATTTATCTTAAAGGACACACAATTGAGTGTCCCAAAGAAATAGCATTTAGAATCTGTGACACAATTTTGTTGAAACAGTAGTTTATTTCCATTGGTTAGTGAGCAACCATTTGACCATCGTAAGGCACTGACTTGTACTAATGTGATTTTAACATGAATAGATGGTACAAGAATTAACCTATTCTATTACAAGCTAGTAAAAAAAAAAAAAAAAAAAAGTAAAAATCAATTCTTCAAAGGCATGTAGAACACTATCACTCTTCATTATGCCCATTCCCTGATATTTGCAGCCATGACCTTTACAATGCTCCAAACCAGTTGCAGGATTTTTAGATACAAACTCATTTCCTATCCAAAGTAGACATCTTTGTTGGACACTCAGGTCATGCCTCCTTCTTTATTAGAAAACTTTAGTATTTGCTCTAGTAATGTAGAAATGAACCACAAGGCAGGGTCATATGGTAGGAATTTATTAATGAGCAAACAACTTTGTTCATACCAGTAAGACTAGCAAACAGGTTTTAAATGACTTGAGAGCATGTGCAAGAGCTTACAATTTTAGAGCATTCCATCAGAATGTCCACTGCCCCAGTAGGCCCACAAAAGGTGCTCCATGTATGCTATCATTTTATGCTGGACTCCCTCTGAACAAATGATGTGATCTGCAGAAGGAGAGTACACATAGGAGTCTCCCTTGCAAGGACAAGCTGGGAAATTCAATAGGTGGTGTTTTTAGGTTGGTTCCCTCAGGTAATTGAGGATGAAACCCTACCCTGTGTGTTCGCTCACTCCTCAGGAATCCTACCATGGCCTATTGATTCCAGAGAGCCAACTCCTCACTGCACAATCCCTAGATTCACAATTCTAAGAAATAGCCGTTTAACGTGCACTGAAGTGGCTTCCAGAAAACAGCTTTATTATTATACATACAGAAACCAACTTCAGCTATCAGAAGGCAATCTGAAATCTACAAAGCAAGTTTTCAGCCTACAGAGCTCTCTGGAGAATTAACTGTCTACTATACAGAATTAGTTTTATATTCCTATGATCACCTTCAGAATTCCTACCCTGAAAGAAACTTAAATACTCCATGGCAAAAAGCAGGCAGCTTGAAAAGCAAATATTGCTGTTACACAGGTGTCAAATAAGACCCCAAGCCAAGAAATGTTACTTTGTGCACAGGAAACCAAATCATCAGCTCAGAATAGATAACATTGGCCTTCCGAAGAGGGTTTGAAAATATGGTGCTTGCTTTGCAACTCTCAATAAAACACTAGGTTGGCTCTCAAAAGTGAGGGAGAAAAGGCATACTTTGGGTCCTTCTCAGAGTATGAGGTTAATAACAAAATAAACATGTTTTGAATAGATAATAGCCCAAAATAGCAACTGGTCATTGAGTCTCCAGGGCAATCTAAGACTTGAAATCCCTTAACCAGTCTATGTAATTTTAGCAGGTACTTTTGGCAAGGCTCAGAAGCGACTAGTGTGATGAAATTACAGTGTAGTGGTCAAAATATGCTTCCAGCTCTGCCACCATCTGGGTGATGGTCGGCAATCCATTGAGTCTTTATGTAGAATCAGGATTAAGAGTTTAGGACAAACCAGCAGACCCTTTGTTCACTGCTGGGCCTCCAGTGCCTAGAACAGTGCTTGACACCGTGGGTGTTGACTGAAGGATCCTAGGTTAGAATTTTCTTTCTGCCATATACAAAAGGATTACTTTAGGAAAGTTCCCTGCCTTTTTTGAGCTTCTGTTTTCTTATTTAAAAAATGGGGATGGTAACTATTTCATAGGGTTGTATTTTATTTTTAAAGTACTTTCTACACCTAGCATGGGGCTTGCACTCATGACCCTCAGACCAAGAGTCACATGCTCTACAAACTGAGTCAGCCAGGCTTGTGAGTTTAAAAAGATGGACCTGAAGCAATTAGTAAACACTAAAAAAGTTAGCCATAATGGTCTACTATATACTAATTCCTTACATTTATTTGCAAAAGAAAAAATTCAGGGCATTTTGGTTGTGTTGAAGATGCCTTTTGTGATGTGCAGCTAGCAAACCATCATCTCCCAAGATCTGCCTCCTAATCCACAGGGGTAAGCTCTCAAGAGCCACATTTGTACCAATGATCCTGTTCCATGGTTGTTTGGTTCTGTTTCATGTGTCTGGCACAGTTAATATGTAACACCTGGGGTTACAGGGGAACTGCCTGGAAAAGCAGGAGCTGTTCGAATGACGTGGAGGTACAGAGGATAAACAATGCCAGTTTAGTTCCTGCATCCAATCTCATCCTGCCTTTGGGTGTCTAGGAGATAGCTGATTTTTTTTTTTTCCTTAGTACTAGTATCCTTATTATTTATAACTAGGCTTTGTTTTCCAACTAATCTTCTTTGATCCTCATAATATCCCTGTACAACAGACAAAAGAACATGATAGAATGAACACATGGAATTAGACAAGCATGACCCTGCCATAAACTCTCTAATTTTGGGGTTAATTATGTATGAACCTGTTTTCTCATTTATAAGATAGGAATGCCTACTCTGTTTTAGGGCTGCTTATAAGATACAGATAACATAAGGCATCCGGCAAGAAGCATTCAACAAGTTATAGCTCCTATTTGTATCCCCATTTTACAAAAGAAAAGCCCACAGAAAACTATGGCTGAGAAATATTGGTATTTTTTCCCACAATACTACACTGGGACTAAGAAACAGGAAAATCCACTGTTTTAACACCCAGAATGACATCAACAGTGAGAAGCTTGAGAGTCTAAGGGCTCTGAATTGAACTCTCAGTGGTTAAGTAGAATTGTACATTGACCTGACACAAATAGCTTAATGACAGCTTTGCTTAGAACCACTCAACTACCTTTGCTCAAACCCTATGCTAATCTACTTCCCAGATAGATTTCTCCCCCTTGGGAAGAGAATAAATATACTGCCAATTGATGTGAACATTTTACTCTGCTCATCAGTTCTACAGTTCTTTTGGTTTTGTGAAATGAATTATTTTCTCCAAGGCAGACCAAATACCAGAAAACTGACAAAAAACAAAAATTGGGCTCTTCACACTAGACTCTTAAAAGGCAGCAATCCACAAAACCCCACTCAGCCATGGCCTCCAGTATAGCCCTTTCCTGAGCTTGTGAATTTGCCACAAATCCATTGTCCCTTATGACCTAGAGTGCTCACCTATACTCCTCTCTTGCAACCACACAAATGTCTAGACCAACTGTCCCCACCTTGTCTGCAGGTCTCAAACTGTGTTGTACAATCAGCAGGGATGGGGGTGGGAATAGGACTTTAAAAACGGACACCCATGATGTAACCCCCAATTAAATCATAATCTCTGGGGTGGGACCTAGGCATTAGGTTTTGTTCTTCTGAAGCTACTTGGTGATTCCAGTATGTCAGATGGTCCGTGGCATCAAGTTGCAACCCAAGATTAACACAAACTGAGAAATAATATGGCCCAAGTGTAATTTTTCTTTGACCTATACTTAAGAATATTGTAAATTACCAACATCTCAAAATTGAGAATTCACATGTGTATTTCACATGCTCCTCTCAGAGCCCACTTAACCCACTGTAATCTTTTATTAAAATATTCACCTGGCTCTTGCAGATACGAGTTCCTTGGGACCCCTTGATTTTTACTGTAATAAAGTTGTGCTTTTGACATTTTCAGAGCTGCTACATATCAATATGTGATTGATTTATACTAATTGGCTCCTACTCTGAAAATGGCCCTACCTAAACAAGCATATCTATGGTTTAATCATAGTCTAAAAACTCCCTTTCAAATGAATCTCATAGTATTTTTCCCACCCTGCCACTGCCTAGAGAAAGACCAACAGTTGCCTTAAAGATTTATTTAATTCCACAAAAAGCAAAAAATTAAAACTCAGAAGTTGTCTGTTTACTCCTATAATAGCCACTATTTATTTCCAGTTGAGCATTTCCAAGTTAGTGATTTCATCTTGGGTTATTAAGAAGCAAATTCCTTTAAAAGAACCAGAAATACACCAGCTTTATCGCTGAAGAAACCTGACAAAATCTGACAGTCCCATGCTTTTTCCTGTTCCCGAAGTCAAGATTTCTCCATAATGCTCACTACTTATCTTCTTAAAGCTCCATACATCATCCAGCTCTGAGATGCTGAGAACAAATAGATATCAGCTGTTTTGTACATTTTCAGTTATGTTATAAAACAAATTCTGTAACAAGTTCCAGTAGACTATCCAAAATTCATTTGAGCAAATAACCAGACCAGTAACTGTAAATCCCTTCGCCATTATATCAAACCAAATAAATGCTGAACCATTTACTCTCAACTATCTCATGTGAGTCTTCCCATGAGGATGGTCCTAATCAGCAAGGTGGGAAGGGCTATTCTTTCCTCATGGCTGGTTTCCTTTGATTGGGCAAAACACAGAGCCACATTAGTTGCATACTCTGCCTCAACAAATTAAAGATCAGGAAGAGTACATAACATTCCTCAAACAGGAGCAGTGACAGGCATTCATATGGTCTTTTATGCGGTTTAAAAGCACAATGCCATAGTTAAGAACCACCTTTCCTGGTACTGAATGCTAGGTCATACTGAGACCAAACTAATAAACAAGGAGGTAGTACAAGGTTGACTGAGTGACAGAAGAAATTGTGAAATCCTGGGCAAGTTACTTAAATTTCGTCAAGCCTTATTTTCTTTTGTAAAACAGAGCAATTTCTACACCTCTGTAGACAGTAATAGAAGTTAAAGTGCTTTGAAGATAAAGTGATACATGAGCTCTCATTAAGTATAGATCTGAATAAAACCAAATCAAATTGTCCTAAAATTAGGACTTGGCTAGAATTTATCAGTGATGGAGATCTCCGACTTATGGGGACCTTCTTTAAGAAAGCTCTCCCTCCATCCCTACAGGAGATACTAGCTTTTAAGAGTGAACTAAATGGAAGCAATGTGAGGGAGTTTCAATGACTTTTAAAATATTTCATGCTTACAAAACTGACAAACTCTACTGAGCATCTAATATCACTGTTACAACACAAAAAGCAATTTAAATTCAATGTTCAAGACAGAAATTGGAAAGCTTTCAGAAAATGCTCTAAAGGCTTCATTAACCAAGGTAATTGTTGGGGATGGTCTCATTCACAGTTCCCTGCAAAGAAACTGAACCAAATCTCAACATTTTATATTAAGTAGGAACAGTGAATAAGGCACATAAAATAGGTGACTTGGGCCACCAATATGTCTTTTTTTTTTAACTATAAAAATAAACATAAGTAACTAATGGAATAACAAAATAAAAGTTTATTTTATTAGAATTAGGAATGTTCTTTCCCTCTGGGCAACCTGAACAGTCCAGTTACAATGAAAATCTAAGAACAGTTATTTCCACAGCACAGGGTGCTCTATGCACAAAATTACAGGGTTAGGAGCATTTAATCAATTTACCGATCTGATTGTCTCACCAACCCGCCCCCTCCCTTCCCCCAAGTGCTCTATACCGGGATCTGTAGCTAAAAGATTTTGTTACATCAAGTCCTTTTCTCTCTTGTACTAAATTTCAGTTCCTAATCATGGCTGAATCATATTTTACACTGCAGATTCAACCATTTCAAATCAAGTCAGTTGTCTTGGATCTGTTATATATGTGTGTATGTATACACATGTGTATTTAATATATTTATTTAAACACACATAAAACACATACAATCTGGGTTGCAAATTACACAGAATTTAGGGTCTGATGATATTATATGCTACTCAATTTTACCACTGTGTGTATCCTGAGCTTTGGATCAAAATTTTATTGAAAATCATTTAAAGTCCATCTACTGCTCAATGAATTGTTCAAATGAAGCATCATGCACTTTCAAAAGACAATGTTAACTGCCCTCAAGAAGACAAGGAGACCCTGGTGCTTACCATGAATAGAGCCCTCTGACTAAAAGACTTAGGTAGAAATAGGGAAGCTGTCATTCAATACGGCTTGCCTATCTCAGCTGGGGTCACTGAAGCTACTAACAATGAAAGCAATGAACTCAGGGAATTCTGTCAAACATGGAGATAGCTGTTAAAAGCTTGAAGTTCAGAAAAGGCCAGTTCACCTTGATCCATACAAATTAGGGAATGCACCCACAACTGCAATACCCTTAGGTAATATGCCAACACTGAAACTAAAAAGCATCTCTAAAAAGCACTGTTCCTCCATGGGTAGGGGCTGATATTATGAAGTGCACACACTGTTTCTGGATACCTGTTGCAAGGGGAGCATGTAAAGAGGATTTATGACACTGAAACCTAGATACTGCAGTTAACTGGTAAGAGTTTTTAAAACACCACACATACACAAAACGTTTTAAGGGAAGCCACATATATCTAGATAGCAACTCTGGCTGCTTTTCAAAGTTACCAGGGAAAGGAACTCATTCAAGCTTTCTATTAAAAAAAAAAAAAAAAGTCTCCTTAGTTTCGATAAATGTATTTTAAGATTGATGCAGTCATTTAAAATAAAGTCAAATGAATGATGGGGGCGGAGGGGAGGAGAAGAGACTGGAGGCAGACACTGAGTTCAGATTTGCACCTGAGGTGGCAAGGGAGGGGAGGATGAGAGGTACGGGTAAAGTTGATCCTAAAGCGACAAGTGGTTTAAGGAAGCAGCATAATATATTCAGCAAACATTCACTGATTTTTGATGGGAAAAGAACAGTTGCAAGTACATCTCATGTAACAACCTTTTTCTAAAAGGAAAAGTAGGGTTGATTCAGCAAAGCCTAACTTAGGCAAAAGGCCAGAGGAAAGTGAACCTACTTCCCAATGGAGTAATAAGATGTACAATGCAAGAGCAGACAAAGCTGCCTCACAAATGGTAAACACTCCCTAGGCGCAAGACATTTAAAGGAAGACAAAGAGGTCACCAAAACTGGTATTTAATATGAAGACCTCTTGATCTAGTTGCCTAATTCACTCTGCACTCCTGTAGAAAACTGACAGATTTAGGGATGCTGACCTGTTGAAAAATACCACAGCCAGAATGGCCTAAACAGGTATATAGTTAATAAAACCACCACCATCCTTTACTTTTAACATAGCTCTTAGTAGAAATTTCATAAAAATGGACATCACAGCTAAAATGCATTATTAATTCTCCTATCTGCTGACAATAGAAAAGAAGCAAACTCATTGATTTCTATTTAAATGCACTAGATGGGAATATTATGTTCTAGGGGTGTTCTCCTTCAAACTGAACCCACAGCAACACACACAAGCAATTTCAGTATCTGCCGTTTTAAATTCACAATCTGAAACTAAGTGAATGGCTATTTATTTATATTTATATTTAAAGCAAAAACATTCTATTTGACACCCTAATGTAAAGAAGGGGTGAGAGAAGAGCCAGAACTAAAATCTTAAAAGGCTCAAAGCAGCAATTAAGGGGGGAAAAAAGTTGAAATGTTTCCTCTGGATGTGATAGGGAGCATAGGAAGCCTTCAGGTGTGTGCATGACAGGGGCGCACAAAGGCTTAGGTAGATGGATGAGGCCATGGAAGGGGAGGAGGCTGGGACTGGGTCATTCTTGAAATACAGCAAAAACCTCCCTGTTGCAGCCCTTATCAGGCCATGGCATTTAGTCAGAGCTTGACTTCCCTGTCCCTGATCAAGAGCTGGAATTCAAGGCATGAGGCCCCTGGCCAGCAATGGGCATACCAAACGAGAAAGGGCAAAGTAATCTCAGGAAAGGGAAATCAAAGAGCTCATTAGGTCTTCCAGAGGTGCTAAACCAACACACCTTTATCCCAACCCTCAACCCTGGAAAGATAAAGCAAACTGAAAGAAAATGCACAGCAAATAGACATAATCTTGAAGATTTTTAAAGAATAAATATTTTTTGTAATTAAACATTATGCAAACACGTGCCACGCTTGCTTTGTCCATGCATATGCGCTATATACAATTTTGAAAAATACTGTGTTGTCCTCTTGTTTTAAAAGTCATATACAAAGTTTTTTTTGTGTTTTTTTGTTTAATTCCTCCTGCTGCCTACCCCCTTCCCCGCCCCAAGAATTTTCTTTACAAGGAACTAATTCACTAATTCACTCATGACCTTGGGGTATGAGAGAGAGAGAGAGTCAGTCTGTGTGTGTGGGTGTATTTGTATGTGTAAGGGCGGAAGGGGAAGAGGTCCTTTACCAAAGTACAACAAAATGGCTGGTTTGGACATGAAAAGCAGTGTCAAGGAGCTGTTTTAAATTTTAACTGCACTATACTCAGGAAAAAGAAAAAGAAAAAAAAAAAGGAGTCAGCTTTGAGAATGAAGCTACGTTACAAGTTAAAGTTGGAGGGCTTTTTAGTGTGTCTGTCACACTTTTGTTGGCGGCCTAGAATACTGTTGTACAATGGTTTATCTACCTTTTTTTTATTACAATATAATTTACTTAAACTTTCCGTTAACAAAACAGAATTCTGGTACTATAGACCAGAGGCGTCAGAACAGGCTTAGTGCCTCCTTGTTTGTGTTTGTTTTGTTTTGTTTTAATTGCATGAGCACTCTAGATGGTAAAGTTTTCAGAGTTCATTTTATGCAGGGCCATTCTCAGTCCTCAATGTACTCCCACAGATCTTTTTCATAGCCTTCATGCACATGCTGTAACAAAACCCTTCGTCGACTCTCACAGTATCTGTAATCAAAGAAAAAAAAAATTTGTCACCCCCAATAAGAAAGAGGCATTTACTTATTTTTTAAAAATGTTTATTTATTAATAATTCTTAATGTTTATTTATTTTTGAGAGAGAGAGAGAGCGAGCTAGCGCGCATGAGCTGGGGAGGAGTAGAAAGAGAGGGAGACACAGAATCTGAAACAGACTCCAGGCTCTGAGCTGTCAGCACAGAGCGCGAAATGGGACTTGAACTCGTGAATCATGAGATCACGACCTGAGCCGAAGCTGGACACCTGACTGACTGAGTCACCCAGGTGCCTCAATTTTACGAATATTTTAAGGTACTCCAGTTTATCCAGAATTGGAACAAGTTTGTTTTGTTTTGTTTTCTAATAGGCACATTTTCAGGTCTAGGTGTACACAACAAACTGTTTTCTAATTTTAAAAAGGTATTCTCCAAAAGTTGTGAATCCTAGTTTTGGAAATTAATTTCAGAGTAATAGAATGTTAGAAATTCCTAAGGGCCTTAGAAATAATTTGATTCAACCCTGTCACTGTACAGATAAGTAACAGTTTCAGAAAGAAGAAATTTCAAGGGTTACTGATTCACATCTGTAAAATCTTTGTTAACTGTAAAAATGACTGTTAACACAATGTAGTAGCTAAAGATGACTAAGGGAAGTGAAAATATTACTTGCACCTAAGTCTTCCAAATGCCCAAAGGTTTCTGCTACTATTAAAAAGGTATCTGTCAGGAGACAACTTAGGGGGAAATAGCTCCATGTTAAGAAAGCAAACATTTGTACCTTTAGCTTAAAAGGCAGCGTATTTTGAAATATCACCTACCCCTGGAAAAAGTAAACTTCTCTTTAGAAAAAAAACAAACCTTGGGGCGCCTGGGTGGCTCAGCCGGTTGAGTTTCCTACTTCAGCTCAGGTCACGATCTCACGGTTCATGAGTTAGAGCCCCACATTGGGTTCTCTGCTGTCAGCGCAGAGCCTGCCTGCTTCAGATCCTCTGTCTCCCTCCCTCTCTGCCCCTCCCCTGCTCATGCTCTCACTCTCAAAAATGAATGAATGAATGAATGAATGAATGAGAGAGAGAGAGAGAGAGAGAGAGAGAGAAGGAAGGGGGTGGAGGGAGGGAGGAAGGAAGGAAGGGAGGAAGAAAGAAAGGAAGGAAGGAAAGGAGAAAAATAAAATCTAATAAAAACTCTAAAAAAAGTTTGGGTAGCTCACCTGTCAATAGCCATGATCCCCAAGATCCCCAGGCTAGAACCAGCACCCGAATCTCACCCCTCATCCTAACAACCACTTGCCCCTTTTTAGGTTTTCTTCCTTACAATGCAGCAACTAAGTAGATAAAGCTGAATGGAAGTAGAATCAGCCAGTGTGATAAATGTTTGACTAACACTACTGCCTGCAATTTGTTCCCCAAAAGACAGAAGCAATCTGTGGGAAACATGGCAGCAGCTGAGTTACTGGATATGCTAAACCCAAGTTTCACTATCATCTAACTTCTCCACTAAAGCACATCAGACCACCACAGGCAGAAACTTTTGCTTAACAACTGTTAAAGAAGTCTCACCTGTACTTATCTTGTACTTTCTGCTTTATATCCTGCAGAGAATCTTGGGAAATATCTCTTTCGAGGTAGCCCGAAAGCACCTCTGTGGCATTCTCTAGATCTGCTTGGTTATTCTGCAAGAGAGGAGGAAGAATACATAGTAAATTCGGGCTTAGAAGACAGATGAAACATAAGCCTTCATGGCTGCTTCCTTGCCTATCGACTGTTCTCAACATTGATTTTGTAATTTTCATAGGTGGTTTCTGCACCTGTAAAGTTCTTTATCACTTTCCCCTCTAACAACTTGTACTCTCTTTTCCAGGACAGTTTTTTATATATTAAAATAACTAAAGATGTACCCATTACCTCTGGAAGAAAATGAAGAACAAAGTCCTGAAAAGGACTTAAGAAGTCTTTTGGAATATTATAGTTCTGCAAACTGCTATTGACTAAAACTCAAAAAAAAAAAAAAAAAAAAGGAAAGCTTGACAAAAAATATAAACCCATTCTTGTTTACAACTGGCTGCACCTACTTCATATAAGAGAACGCATGGAAAATTAATACTGTTAACCTTTACTACTATGGCTAGTTCTGTACATGTAACCAATTTTATTTTGTTTCTTATAAAACTAAACTATAGTAAACATACAGTGTCACATTAGTTTCAGGTGTACAATACAATGATTCAGCAATTCTGTACATGACTCAGTGCTCATCATAAGTCACCATCTGTCACCAAAAAATGTTAATACCATCTTACTATATTCCCTCTGCTATACTTTTCATCTCTGAGATTTACTTACTATTTAGTGGAAGTTTGTACCTCTTAACCCCCTTATTCACTTCATTCATCCTTCCATCTACCTCTCCCCTCTGGCAACCACCAGTTTGTTTTCTGTATTTAAGAGTGCTTTTTTGTCTCTGTTTTTGTTTGATCATTTGTTTTGTTTCTTAAATTCCACATAGGAGTGAAATCATATGGTATTTTTTGTCTTCTCTGACTTAATTTACTTAGAATTATACTCTCTAGGTCCATCCATATTGAATGAATGGCAAGATCTCATTCTTTTTTATTATGCATCAATTTTAAATGAGCAGCTCTACTTGAAAAACATTTACTGCTAAAAGACCCCTTTCATCACTTTTCCACCAAAGATAACCACCATATTAACTTCTAATACCATACATTAGTCTTGCCTGACTTAAAACTTGTAATATCCTTGAAAAGTATTATCTCTATTTTAAAATAAAGATATAGATGACATTAAGTAATCTGCTCCAAGTCAAGAGAGCTAAAAAGTGGTTGAGTCCAATTTCAAATTCAGGCTGACTTCAAAGCCTCCACACTTAATTGCTAGCTGGCTAAACCACATCAATTTGAATGCAGTTTAGGACAAGAAGTCTAAACTTCTGAGCAAATAAGGAAACTTTATTATTTTTTTTTTCTAATTTTTAAATTCTAGTTAGTTAACATATAGTGTAACATTGGTTTCAGGAAGAGAATTCAGTGATTCATCACTTATATATAACACCCAGTGATCATCATAACAAGTACCCTCCTTAATATCCATCACCCATTTGCGCCCCTCCCCCCCCACCCACCTCCTTCCATCAATCCATAGTTTGTTCTCTGTCGTTAAGAGTCTCTTTTGGTTTGTTTTCCTCTCTTTTTTCCCTTCCCATATGTTCATCTGTTTTGTTTCTCACATTCCACATGAGTGAAATCATGTAGCATTTGTCTTTCTCTGATTGACTTATTTTGCTTAGCATAATACACTCTACAGCTCCATCCATGTCATTCCAAATGGCAAGATTTCATTCTTTTTGATGGCTGAGTAACATTTCATTGTGTGTGTACACTACATCTTCTTTATCCATTCATCAGTCGATGGACATTTGGGGTCTTTCCACAGTTTGGCTATTGTTGATAATGCTGCTATAAACATTGGGGTGCATGTACCCCTATGAACCTGTATTTTTTTTTATTTATCCTTTGGGTAAAAACCTAGTAGTGCAATTGCTGGATCATAGGGTAGTTCTATTTTAACTTTCTGAGGAACCTCCATACTGTTTTCCAGAGTGGCTGCACCAGTTTGCATTCCCAAACAATGTAAGAGGGTTTCCCTTTCTCTGCATCCTGGCCAACATCTGTTGTTTCCCGTGTTGTTAATTTTAGTCATTCTGACAGGTGAGAGGTGGTATCTCATTGTGGTTTCGATTTATATTTCTCTGATGATGAGTGATGACGAGCATCTTTTCGTGTGCCTGTTAGCCCAGATAGGAAACTTTAAAACTCTACATATCTATGGCAGACCAAGTAGTCCTGTGACACAGCTGGGGTTTTTCCCCACTCAGTAACTATTCCTACCTCAAAGATAATGGACTGGTTATTCTTTTTGAGGTAGAAAGCGAAGACATAAGTGTACATGAGTGTGGCACGACACTGGCAGAGGACATCAACTGCCTTCTTCAGGAACTGCACCTCAATCCAGGACATGTTGTGCTGTTGCATCTCCTCCATTTTCTGCTTCACCTGAGCATATAGTTTGTGCTCAAAGCGTAGACTCTGCATGTGGTTCATATAGCGATTACAGTAGAACAGGTACCTCTGCAGGGCTGCCCTAGATCGCTGTCCCATTAAGAAAAATTAAGGAAACGTAATTGTAACAAATGTATCAAACATACACAAAAGCTCGTATAATATTTACTGATGAAACAGTATAGGAATTTAGGCTAAAATCAGGAACAAACAGACATCTCTTGCTACCTTTTGTTAATACTGCTATGAATGTCCTACAGCCGCACTTCCCAATATGGTAGCCACTGGCCACGGGCAGCTATTTAAATTAAAATAAAAAATTTAGGGGCGCCTGGGTGGCTCAGTGGGTTAAGCGGCCAACGTCGGCTCAGGTCATGATCTCGCAGTCCGTGAGTTCGAGCCCCGCGTCGGGCTCTGTGCTGACAGTTCAGAGCCTGGAGCCTGTTTCAGATTCTGTGTCTCCCTCTCTCTGACCCTCCCCTGTTCATGCTCTGTCTCTCCTTGTCTCAAAAACTAAAAAAAAAAAAAAAAAAAAAAAAGAAGTTAAAAAAAAAATTTATAAAAAAAATAAAAAATTTAGTTTCCCTGTGCTCAGTGGCTACCAAACTGGACAGTGGTGATAAAGAACATTTCCATCATAGGAAGTTCTACTATTCTGCAGTATGCAATAAGTAAACAAGAAGCATCAAAATTTTAAAGTAGAAAACAACAGAGAGGCAACCAGACATCATATAACTCTTCATATAATACAAAAGAAAATATCCAGCACCATCAGGTAGGTGCCCCCACCTCACTCCTCAATTGAATCTAAATTCAAGTTATCTAGAATTAACTACCAGTTTCAGGAAATACGGGAATAAAAGAACCTATTAATAGTTAACTTATTAAATGATATCAGGGAGTTACAATCAGCAAAATCCAGAATGTGAAAATTTTTACAGGACAAAAATGGCTTCGTTTCCTCAACAAATAAATAGTAATGGGCGGGGAGGGGGGCGGGGGTGAAGAAGAAGGAATGAAATACACAGAGATTAGACAATACTCAAAAGATATCAATCAAATCCAAGTTGGGAACCTATATGGATCCTGATCTGAACTATAAAAGAAAATTTATGAGATAAATAAAGACATGTGAACACTGGATAGTTAATAATATTTAAAAAGTAGTGCTTTAAAAAACATATAATAAATATATATACAAACACAATAATGGTATTGCAGTTGCATTAAAAGTGTTTTAAACGGGAGTCTGGGTGGATCAATCAGTTAAGCGTCTGACTTTGGCTCAGGTCATGATTTCCCTGTGCTGACTGCTCCAACCCTAGAGCTTGCTTCAGATTCTGTGTCTCCCAATCTGTCTCTCTCTCTGCCCTTCCCTTGCTCCCTCCCTCCCTCCCTCTCCCTCTCTCAAAAATAAAACATTAAGGGGCGCCTAGGTGGTTCAACTGGTTAAGCATCTGACTTCAGCTCAGGTCATGATCAGATAGTTTGGTGAGTTCGAGTCCCACATTAGGCTTTATGCTGACAGCTCCGAGCCTAGAGCCTGCTTCGGATTTTGTGTCTCCCTTTCTCTGCTCCTCCCGAACTTGTTCTCTCTCTCAAAAATAAATAAACATTTAAAAAAGTAAAAAATAAAAAATAAATAAAACATTTTTAAAAAGAGTTTTAAAGATACATAAAGTATTACCAAAGAAACAATATCATATCTGGTCTAGATTTGTTTTATGTTATTTATCAGACTGCAAAAACAATTCACCTTGGTCTCTCCCATTATACTGTAAATCTCTAGAGACAGACTTTTTAAAAAGAAATACTGTTACCTCTAGTGCCTAACATGCAGAAAATGATTAATAAATGCTTGTTAACTGCAACCACTATGAAAAAGTTTTTTTTTTTTAACCACACATATATTATTTCTTTTCTTTTACTATCACTTCCTCTTTCTCCCCTTATGCCTTAGTGACTACAAAGGGCACAGATGCTACAAGGCCTTATGGTTGCTCTCCTGCTTGGAAATACTAACTCTGGGGCCGCCTGGATGGCTCAGTGGATTAAGTGTCCGACTTCGGCTCAGGCCGTGATCTCACGGTTTGTTGAGTTTGAGCCCCACATCAGGCTCTGTGCTGACAGCTTAGAGCCTGGAGCCTGCTTCGGATTCTGTTTCCCCTTCTCTCTGCCCCTCTCATACTCATGCTCTGTCTCTCTCTGTCTCTTGATAATAAATAAACGTTATTTAAAGAAATACTAACTCTGAACTACTTAATTGGCCAATCACATGATCCAGTATCATACAACACTGAAACATCTCAAAAAATCTACTCTTACTATTCAAGAGTCAGGTAAGTACCAAATCAATGCTTACACACTGGAAAATTATGCCAATTATATTTAATCATTATTAGATTAAAAGCAATATTAATGTTGGGGCAACTGGGTGGCTCAGTCTTGGTTAAGCTTCTAACTCTTGGTTTCAGCTCAGGTCATGATCAGATAGTTTGGTGAGTTCAAGCCCTACATCAGGCTTTGCGCTGACAGTGCAGAGCCTGCTTGGGATCCTACCCGCCCCCTCTCTAAATAAACTTTAATCTGCTTGTCATTTTATCCCACCCCCCAAAACCAACCACTAATATTTCAAGCCTGTCAAATTTCCAAAATTAAATGGAAAACCTAAACTACCACATTAAAATATATAATGTTATAGGACTTGATTTAAAATCTAATTTAATACTTCAATTAATTCTAAAACAGCTTCCTACTAAAATAACTCTAAAATACAGCATGAAAGAAAACTCATACCACCACTACAAATAAGACCAACTTTTAATCAAATTCCAGATTGAGAAAATGCAATGAGTGACCTTAAACACTTTGGGAAAAAGTCCAAAACAAACCTGACTACCTAGAACAGGGGTTGGCAAACTGTCCTGTGAGCCAAATCCAGCTGCTGCCTGGTTCTGTAAATAACTTGGAACTCTGTCATGCCTACTCATTTGAGTTTGTGGCTGATTTAGCATTACAAGAGCAGAAGCAGAGTTCAACACGTTTAAGAGAGACCATATAGTCTGCAAAGCTGAAAACATTTACCATCTGCTTCTTCACAGAAAAGTGTACTGACTCCCCTGGTCTAGAAAATAAGAAAATCCAAATATCCACCACAATCAGCACCATGGCATAGTATGTTAAGTCAACAACTTTCTACAATGCAGGTACACTTTTCCAAGGCACTCAACTACCATCTGTGTTCTTTCTGGACTATGTGCCAACCTTCTAGCACTTTTTAAAGCTACAACTCCCAGTGAACACTATATCAGAGTACTGGAGCAGGGAAAAGGAAAGAAAAGGCCAGATGCGTGTGCAATGGTATACTCCATTTTGGGGGACACGGCTCCCACTAAATAAACAAAGCCACTTGTATAAAGTCTTTCTCTGTACACCCATAGGATCAGAAGATTCTAGTTTTTTTTTTTTTTTTTTAAGTTTATCTATTTATTTTGAAAGAGAGAGAAAAGTGTGAGTGGGAGGGGGCAGAGAGAAAGAGAGAGAATCTCAAGCAGACCCCTACTGTCAGCACAGAACCTGATGGGGGCTCGAACCCACAAACCATTAAGTCATGATCTGACCCGAAGTCAGACACTTAACTGACTGAGCCACCCAGGCTCCCTTAATTAGAAATAAATTTTAAAGGAACATTTTAAAAGTAGAAAGAAAGAAAGAAAGAAAGAAAGAAAGAAAGAAAGAAAGAAAGAAAGAAAGAAAGAAAGAAAGAAAGAGAAAGAAATAAAGGAAGGAAGGAAGGAAGGAAGGAAGGAAGGAAGGAAGGAAGGAAGGAAGAAAGAAAGAAAGAAAGAAAAAACATGTTTTGGATGACATCTTAAGCAAGGAAAACCATTTGAAAAGAATATTTTTGGGACAACAGGGGAATTTCAATATGGAATAGATGAAAGTAAGTAAGGAATAATTAAATTCCAGGATTCTACAATTCTGACAGAATTACCAAGATGAAAGAAGCTCAAAATGTTGATGAACTTAATTCACACCTAGTGATTGAATCCTTCTCTACAATGGTGAGATATATATATATCCCTAACCAGTAAAAGGGAACTCCCCCTGAGGCAGTCCATTCTAAATCAGCTCACCTATGATCTTACTGGCTTCTTGATGAATAAGTTAAAAAAAAAAAAAAAATTAAATAGAAATGAGAATGCACATAAACAGCAGGAAGGCTTTTTAACAAATACTGTTCTCTAGACTCCTTGCTGGGGTGAAAAAACCTTAACAGCAAAACTAATGAAACCTGGAACTGCACAACATGACTAGATTAATCTTTTAAAAGAAAGAAACAAACCTATAAACAGGAATGTTTCCTGATAGGCATTTTGTTCTCAATGTACACAGATATGCAGTATTTACTGGGGTGTGTTTCCACAACTCTTTCAGAATTGAAAATTTCTGCTAAATTATTCCCTAATAATGATACACATTCCCACTCAACTGTTATCTGAAAATAAATGTACTTACCTCCTGTGCATCTCTTGCTGCCTTTGCATCATCCTCATTATAGCGGTTACAATTGTACCTTAAAGTGAAGTAAGAGGATTCCATAAAGCCAAAAATCAATGAGAAGGAACAAATAACAGAATTTTAGCCTGGATTCAGAGATTATCTAGAACCAAAATTCTCCTTTATATAGATAAACTGAGGTGTTTAAAATGCCCAGGGTTCTAGAATTACAAGACAGAAAAGAATTCCAAGTGTTGTTGGATTGAACGAACCCCCACCTAGTGTTGGAATCCTCTAACACTGTATCAGTTCTCTACTTCCTGAACTAGTCCATTCCAAATCGGCTCACCTGTAATCATTAGAAAGCGCTGTCATTCTAATATTCCATTTCCTGACTGCAGTCTGAACTTCTAACTTAATTTTTGAAGAGGTCATCTTATTTCCTAGGTTGTCTGTTATTTAGGCTAAGTATTCCCAATTTTTCCAGTTACTTACCTTCTTATTTTAATAAACCAAAGAGAACCAATAGTTCGTGGAATACTATGTAACAGATGCTGTGCTATGTGCTTTACATGGTATTATAACTTACAAGAATCATTGAAAACTGAATGATACACAAAATGAGAAGCAGGGGAAATGTGCCCCTAAGACAGCTCAGAGTGAAGATGGACAACAATGGCAGTTCCCTTGTCCTGATTACTCTACCTTTGCTTTTCTGGGAGTCTACACTATGGGAACAGCTGATAGCTACCTATCACCCACTTACAAAGGACTTCAAATGTACTGTCATATTCAATTCCTTGAACCACTTTATGAAATATGGATTATTACCCACATTGAACAGATGAAGAATTAGGCTTTGAGAAGGTAAGTAACACACTTAAGGTAAAAGAGCTAGAGTTTCAGAGTTAAGAATTAAATATATGCCTGTCTGCCAATTGAGGGCCGTGCTCTGAACTGTTGACTGTATTGTTCACATGCTGTAGTTCTTGTCTTCAGAATCTTAACAGTAATCCTTTTAGGTCTAAAGGAAGAATTTTGAATTTACTTTAAATCTTGTTAAACTGGATCCACTGTTCTAGCTTGCCAAGTTTCCCAGGATTTTAATGGTCTATATATTTAATATCTTTCTGTGATGTTACCCTAAAATGTAGGCAAGATTCTCTTATTAGTTTAAGAAAGTCATCAGTAAAACTGACCCGAAAAGTAGTACACAGTTTACGTGAATAAAAAAGGTAAGGACAAAGCCTTTCATTCAGCAGATCTTGGGGAAGTATTTCATTAGGAAGAAGGAAATCCACTACCTGTAACTGCAAGAAACGGTCACTCAATTAATCCCAAATATCCTTGTGTGTGTTCGTAGCCTGGGCCACAAACTTCTCAGCTCACACCAAAATACCTTGTTGAGATTCACAAAACATTCCCTAATCATCATCCTAATAATACCATTTGATTCTGGGATTTCATGTAAGAGAAAAGTTATGTGGTTCATATGTATTTCATGGAATCAATCACAAATTTTGGAAATTTGGGATTACATTTTGTCTGCTTTCAGTTTTTGGTAGCTCTCTATTTTCCATAGCTATAGCTCTCTATTTTCCATAGCTACTCAGAAATAACCAACAATGGCTCACTGATCTCATCTTTAAGTTTTTAAAGTAACCCAGACCATAATTCACTCAAGTCAGGAGATACATTAATTTCCTACCAGCTTGGGTTATAATCCTCTCTTAGAAAAAATTACTTAATTTAGCCCAAATATTGGCTCTCCTTGCCCTCTACTGGTCAACTGTTAATACCTCTTCTTCTTATCTAATGTAATATCCTTAAAAACTTTCCTTTCGATGTTTTTTGGATATTTTTAAGCCTCAACTCATTTTGTACTCTGCCAAAATTATTAAGGACTTGAAGGCCAGGAAAGCAAACAATTCACCTCTACTTCTAACTCAGATGATGGACAGTGCTACTTGGAATGCTATTTTGAGGATTCTGAGGCATTTTCAGATTTAAATAAGGAAGCACAGTATGACTCATTTGCAATGTTAGCTATGGGTAAAGGCAAGACACAGGAAACATTTCTGACAACTTCGGTCCAGGCCGTTCCTCATCCTCCTGCACCCAACATTTGTTCTGTACTCTTTTCAGTTTTCAAAACAGCTTCTTTAAAATTTGAGTTATGATCCAAGATTTCCTTACACACAGAAAAAGTAACTTAAAAAACGTATTTTTAGTAACTCTTCTCCGTTTATTAGGCTTGTTTGTTTAAATATACTAGAGTGGATTTAGTTTCTGAGACAGTCTAATTCTCCAGTTTGCCTTCTTAAAATCTAGAGTATCTGTCAGGCTAAACCCCAAATACCTTTCTTGGATTTGACAGTGGCAAAATCACATTCTTTACTTCTACATAACCAATTAGTTTTTACCTAATTCAGAATTAATTTCAGACAAGTAATCCCTCTCACTATTCCTCTAACTAATGAAACTAATGAAAGTTTCAGTGAAACTAATGAAAGTACCAATGAAAATAAAAAGAGACTTGCCATTGTCTTCACGAGATCCTCCTCCAAACCTAAGAGATTTCTTCCCCTCTCATTCACTCTTTACAAAGCAGCCACGATTCTGACGTAATGTATGTAAAGCACATTAATACAAAGCCCTCTCATCTAAATTACAGATCTAATCAGGCCACTCCCCACTTAAAAGCCTTCTGATAATGTCCAAACTACTTTAGGTCTCAGTCTACTTTCTCTTTTCCTATGCCCTACGTGTAAGGGGCCACAAACTGAACTGCCAATAAGTAACATAAATTAGTGAAATGGGCCCATTTGTGTATTATAACAATCAGAAATACTTTCATTTTTACCAGGTGTGCTAGCTCCCTTCTCTCAAAACTCAAGGCATCATGATTCTAACTTGCATTTTCCTGAACTGGTAAGATATATGCACAGAACAAAGATATGTATCTACTAAATGTGATACCACCTTCTAAATATGGTGCCATCATGATACATACAAATGCCCTGAAGATTGTCTTGGGGAAATAAATGTATCAAACTGGCAAGTCAAGACATCATCTAAGGGGCTATTAATCAATTCCAGATGACTGCTGCCAAGCAGGAATACAGGCCTGTTCTTATATTTCAAAAAGAGGCTTATAATCTGGATTGCACTGGGCAATTTTCCAATTCTTAAAATTTGGGACACATTTTTTGTCTAATAGTATAGAAGGGTAAGTAAAACACAACTGCAGGTTAGGTTCTACCAACAGTCTCTTAGTTTTCAACTACTGCCTAGACAGACATATTAGACAATGCAACTCTTCTCTAAATTAGTCATATACTTTCACATCATTCTACCTTTATTCATGCCACTCCTTTTGCCCTGAATGTCTTCTCTACCACTTCCAACTAATGAACTTTTACTCTCCCTTAAAATTCACATCAATTGGTACCTTCTCTGTGAAATATGCCTGATTTAGACTTCTCTCCAGACATCTTGCCTGTACTTTTAACGATGATCACACACTGTATTCATTTACTTAGCTCCCAAGTTAGATGGTGACTTCCGTGAGGTAAAACCTTAGTCACAGTATATGCATATATTACATACTTATGTGAACATTTTCTCCCCTTCATTTCCCCAACCTACCAGGCAGATCCATGTGGTTCCCAAGGGCCAAGACACACCCAGCAAAACTCTGCTTTACAGTTCTGGTTACGACACACCATGTGATTACAACCGCCATCCTTTTCAATTGTGACGTGGCATTTGGGACATTCCTATGAAGAGAAACTATAAAGTTGGTGTCAATGCTACACTAGGTTGTATTACTATCACCGAAGAGAAGCCAATTCTGGATTTGGTTTATTTTTAAATACCACATTTATTGTTATTAATACATGTAAAGCACTCAGAAAAGTGTGGAATACAATAAGTACTACTGGAAATGAGCTATTATCATTATTACTGGCTTTGAAGATGTATTATACAAGAGGGGTGCCTGGGTGGCTCAGTCGGTTGGGTGTCTGACTCGGCTCAGGTCATGATCTCACAGTTTGTGAGTTCGAGCCCCGTGTCGGGCTTTGTGCTGACAGCTCGGAGCCTGGAGCCTGCTTTGGATTCTGTGTCTTCCCCTCTCTCTGCCCCTCCTCTGCTCATGCTGTCTGTTTGTCTCTCTCTCACTCACTCACTCAAAAAAGTATTAAAAAAAAAAAAAAAAAAGAATAAGGGGTATTTAAACAATGGAGGCCAACACACAATTTTATACCATTAGTACCCTGCTCTACCCAAAATGATTAAAACATATTTTTACCTCCCAGAAAGCATTAGTAATGAAACAATAAGTCTTGTCACTTAAAACAGATGCCCACACCTTTGAGAAATGTATGGTTGAAATCAATATTTTTGTGCTCTCTAAAATTATGGTAAAGATAACTCATGTCACTTAAGAAAAACCTTTCTGTGTTGTTAGGGAACAACTTTAATGTGTTCATTAAAGTCCCTGAATCTTTGAATATGCTCTATAAAACTAGTAGTTCAGAATAGGGCAGAATAAGTGGTTCATTTAAACTATAGGCCTCTTTTTGCATCTAGAGAAATCCCCAAACCTCTAAACCTCCAAGATGCTTAAACCTCCAAGATGTTTAAAGTAGGGAGTATAGGCTTGAATATGTTTGGCTTTGTTTAGAGAGAATTTTGAGGAAGAATGACAATTAGTAATAACAAAATTATCTGCTTGATAATTTTGAGATAAAACTGGAGTTTTTTTCTCTTGAGTGATTTCAGAAGCTTTTATTATTGTTATTAGCTCCTTGAACAAATTTGCAGATTATTGGGGGACCTCGGTGTCTCAGGTGAGCGTCCGACTCTTGATTTCGGTTCAGGTCATGATCTCATGGTTCGTGACTTTGAGCCCCATGTTAGGCTCCATACCGACAGTTTGGAGCCTGCTTGGGATTCTCTCACTCCGTGTCTCTCTACCTGTCTCTCTCTCTCTCTTTCAAAAATAAGTAAACTTAAAAAAAAAATTGCAGATTATCAGTGGTATCATAACATATTGAGAGCTTGGTTAATTGTAACCAAGAAATATAGAATGAAACATTTTATTTTTTTAAGAAATGTTTTGTTTTAATGTTTTTAATTTATTTTTGAGAGAGAGCGTAAATGGGAAAGGTGTGAAAGAAGGGGTGTGTAGGGGGACAGAGGCTTGAATTCAGGAACTGTGAGATCATGACCTAAGCCAAAGTTGAATGCTCACCCAACTGAGCTACCCAGGCACCCCAGATACAGGTATTTTAGACCTGGAATTTGCTTCTTGAGAAAATGTGAAATATCTTAATTGATTTCAAAGATTTGATTTAAAATGTATAATTAGAAGTTACCATATTGACCTATTTAAAATTACTATAGCTTATGGGCAGGGTAGTGTTATTTCACAAAGGTCAAATTGTGAATCACTATAAGGATTATCAGTAATATAATGGGTGATACTCCCCCCTTATGGGAGTTACAGGCATCAAACTAATGCAGGGAAATAGAACCTTTATATCTTATTCATAGTTTTATTAAAATTAACGTTTGATTCTGTGGATTTTCCAAAAGGAAAAAAGCAGTAGACCTGCTGTAGGGTAATAACTTTAGTTCACTGGCAACCAAGAATATGACACAGACTTGGAAAAAGCCATGATCTCTGTAGCACAGTTGTAAATGGACCACAGTGAAAAGAATTTAAAACAAGGGTATTTGAGGGGCATTCGACTGGCTCAGTCAGTGGAGCATGCAACTCTTGATCTCTGGGTTGTGATTTCAAGCTCCCTATTGGGGGTAGAGTGTACTTAAAAATAACAACAACAAATAAATAAGTAAAACAAGTGTATTTGACAGAAGAAAGTTGGGAGACTCAGTAGCCACAAAAAGAATTTATCAGTCTTACCAATCCCACTGACCTTATTCTTAAGGCCAAATTGCTTGGGTTTGAATCCTGACTCTACCATTGCTACCTGTGTGATCTCAGACTAGTGTTTTTATTATTTTTCTCTTCCTTAGTTATTCATCTGACAAAGGAAAATAGGAATAGGATCACTATAACGATTATGAGTTAACGCATATAAAACAATGAGAGCAAACAGTATGTGGTATACAGGAGTACTCAATAATTATTTCTAGATGACACTGGAGAGTGTATTTACCTGAACAAATGTTTTACCTCCTGTAAAACTAGTATTACTACATGTATGGTTAAAAGTGCTTAATGTTTTAGTCCCCCATCCCCAATAAAACAAATCTTTTAATTGCATGATACATCTTTTTTTTTTTTTTTTTAACATTTATTTATTTTTGAGAGACAGAGAGAGACAGAGCATGAGCAGGGGAGGGAGAGAGGGAGAGAGAAAGGGAGACACAAAATCCAAAGTAGGCGTCAGGCTCTGAGCTGTCAGTACAGAGCCAGATGTGGGGCCTGAAGCCATGAACCACAAGATCATGACCTGAGACAAAGACCCTAAACAACTGAGCCACCCAGGGGCACCTAAACACTCCTTATTCTTCTAATTGTCCTGTGATTGAGTGATGGAAAGCTCTAACGCTGGTCAAACAACTCAGTATTCTTTAAGCATCACCTAAGACAATACTAAAAATGAATAGCCCATGAATAACCCTATAATCAAGGGCAAGCCACTTCCAATATAGATAGGCTATAAGGCTGAATTAAATAAAGACTGGCTATTTATACAATTTCTACTAAGAGACTGCTGGGTACACAGCTGGGATTCAAATGTATGCTTATTACTTAGTGCTAAAAAAGAAGGGTGTTCAAGACAACTTCCATTTGCAAGACAAAACATCTGTCTAGGGTTAAAGAACTGGTCCATGGTCATAAAGACATGAACAATCTTGAAACTAGTATCCTGAAACTAGTATCATGAGCAATAATGTACCTTAAAAATAAAAACAAAAAACCAAGGGATACCCATATTATCCCCAAAATCTCTATTTCTCAGGAGTCAAGTCTCTTAAATCATATTTTAGCAATTTAACATGCTAAAGATGTCAAACATGTTAAGTCCAGTGCAGCTACATAAAAAAAAGTTATTAGTCAGTTACTCTCAATACTGCTCTAAAGAATGACTCCGTAAGGAGGGGCACCTGGCTGGCTCAGTCAGTACAGCATGTGACTCTTGAACACAGGGTTTTGAATTCAAGCTCCACATTTGGTGTAAAGATTACTTAAAAATAAAATCTTAGAAAGAAAAAAAAAAAAGGACTCCTTAAAAGTTAAACCCTGGACTTTTTTTAAGGTTTATTTTATTTTTAGTAACCTCTAAACTCAACATGGGGCTTTAACTCACGACCCCAAGATCAAGAGTTGTGTGTTCTACTGACAGCCAGCCAAGCACACCAAACCCTGGGAGTTTTTAAAGGCAGAAATGTAAATTTGCCTAATAAAACCAAGCTAGGTGGAATAAACTCTATATACTAAAAGGCAGGCAATAACAATATAAAAAAGCATTATCAAACTCTCAGGTAGAAAAACTGTCAGCTTCTTCTTCTATAGGAAACTGTTTCCTAATGGACAAAAATTTCCAAAGAAGAGTACTATACTGCAGTATAGTGCTCAATAAAATAAACTCAAACACTAAAAATCGGCAATCATTCTGGAAAAACACAACCAACCAAAACCCAAATCCCCAAAACAACCCAAAAACCCCCAAATCTGAACTGAGGAAAAGGTAAAACAAGTTCCCGTCCCTAATTAGGAAACTTACTTGTTTTGCTAATGCCAAGGCTCCTACGCTTATCACAGTTTCATTACCAAGAGTTTACTGAAGGGAAATACCAACCTTTGTGTTGGCTGCAATCCAGTTAGAGGTCTCACTGTCATCATCACACTTTTTAATCCATTTCTTTAACCACTGTTTGAAAACAACAACTGTTAGGGTACAACAAAAGACTTAAGAGAAAGGATAGCAAATTACTTCAACATTTAAATACAGTCAAGCTTACATTTAAAAGGCAAAGGACAAGATTATCACTGGATTTAATTCCTCTTAAACCAAGGGACTCTGGTAGTTCTCATATCCAGTGTATATAAAATCAACCAAAGGAGGATTTTCTCTGGCTGAAGCCAAGTGAGGAACCTAGAGCTTGATGAGAAGCCCGGCTCCAAGATGTATTATTCCCCTTCGTAAATTACAAAGTCTGCTCAGGGAGGTGCCTTAACCACTGTTAATCCTGATAATTATCAGGAGCTGACTTATTTGTAAGGAATGCTTTATGAATACTTGTGATGATCATTTGAAATAAAAAGGAAAAAAATACAATTTTCTATCTACAAATGGATAACAAAGTTGTGGGCCCCAGTTTTCAGTCTTAGAACTGCTCTATTGTATTATTTAAAAAATGAAAATGCCAGACAAACTCACCTTACATTTAACAGGATCGTGCCAATTTTCTCCACAATTAAAGCTGTTAAGTGATAGAAGAGTTAAAAGAATTAAGTCCTACCTACTGTTAGTCAGTACACAAACCCATTTCATGCTTTATAGTTCCTCAGTAGTTTCACTGTTTTTAGAGACTAGCAAATACAAGAGCATGAGGCAAGTTCATATTATTCTACAGATTATTTAGAATTCAGCATTAGAACAGCATGTATTGTGGTGTGTGCGAGAAATGAAGAAATGATTATAGTCGTGAAGACATGCTATGATGACAACTTCCTAAGAAAGGACTCTCTAGCCACCAAACTGTTAAGACAAAAAATTGAGTTTAGCGAGATCTGTATTTTTCTGATAGTTTTGAAAATGTATAGTTCCATGCTGTAAACATTCTTTAATTGAAACCAAACAAATAATTTTCACTAATTTAAACTTAAATTTCAACCAATGCTTCATCAGTATATATTAAATCTCTTACTTAACACCCCAAATGAAGAATTATATAATTTAATCCTAATGCACAGTGAGCAAACAGGTCACATCTTTGCATGACACAAACAAATGAACCTCAGTCTTGTAGAGAGAAAGTTTACCAAGCAAGGTGTAAAACAAGAATGTGGCTAAACATTCTCTAAATACATGAATTGTTCATGCCTTTCTGTTTTCTAGGCAAATGTGGTGTATACATTTGCTAAAATAAAGTATAAATTAAGAATAAATTCAAATGCTTATAAAAAAAAAAACAACCCGCTGAATGGCTGGTTTTTTCAGGAATGCCAAAAATCCTTTGTAAATGAGAGGAACAAAGTGTTATCAATTTAAATGAAGTCAAATATAATGGTTACTTCTGGAAAAGAAGATGGCGAATGGGATGGAGAAAGGAACAAAGGAGTGTCAAATGAATCTGTCATTCATTTGACAGATTTCTTAACAAAAACAAAATACTTTGCTTAAAGCTGGGTTAGTAGCTACTAAGTATTCACTGCTGTTATTCTCTATATTTTGGTCTGTATACAAGATACTTCATACTAAAAATATGTTTTAAAATACATATGAAATCAGACTCCACGTCTTATTTATAGGGCAAATTCTACATTAGAATGTATATTTAATTTTTTACCAAAATAGCATGTATTTCACACATATTTAATCTCTGTGAGGTTACCTGCTCTTTTTGGAAATATTTAGTATTAACGATGTATAAGTCTAACTCTATAGCTGCTTGCAGAGGAAAAAAAAAAAAAAAAAAAAGAATGGTATGGAATACCAATATAATGTCTATCTGCTAGCTCTTAGAGCTACTTGGTTTGATGGGTTTCTTGTTCCTAAAAGATCCACCAAGGAAATGGAAAATTATCTTAACTTTCTAACATGAATATGCTGTATTGGAAATTCTCTGTTAAGTCAAATCTAGAATTCAAAGACCAAAAGAGCATGCTATACACTCCAAGAACCAAGGTTACCAGGAAAGGTGGGGCCAGAGGAGCCACAGGAAAACTTTTGATGAAAACGCACATGTAATCAAACATGTTTTATCTTTCCAAATTTATCAAGGCATATTTTCTTTCTAGAAGTAAGATTTAACTTGTCAGAGTAAATGAAAAATAATCCTGTTTATTTTATTTCCTAAGAGATAACTAGAAAACAGAACAAGAGCCATAAAGGAACCAAATATACCCTGACAAAATAAATAGTCCATCAGAAATGAGACGAACTAAGTTCTTACCCCAGATCTACAAGTTTGCTCATATACTAGTTCCAGCAGAGCACACAAGAAAATGTGATTATAGCTGTTTCTTTTCCCATAAGAAAAAAGAGCAACTAGGAAGAAAAAATTACTGAAGATACGACCTTTTAATCTAATTCTTATTTAAAAGAAATATACACTATCTTAAATCAACATCACCCACCTCCCTCCCTGAGGTAAAAAAAATTTTTTTCTATTATTTTTCTACCAAGAATAAACAGAACAGCTATGTGTACTATTTCAATTTAGTAAATCACTTGCTTACCAAAACTGGCGCCCACATTTGCAGCGAACAGGTTTAGCATCAGGATATTGGACTTTAACAACATGGTGGCAATCTGGGGCAGGACACCACTTCAACAGTCGATTGCACTGAAACCCAAGTTAGAAAATAAAAAACGATGGCAAATTAAATCACGATGTAAGATTTCCTAACACAACAAGCAATTATTTACAATGCTTCCCTAGTGTGAGGGCCAAAGACAGGGATGATGACAGAAGCATATAAAAGCCTGCCTCCAATATTTAGTAGTCTTCTACAGTAATGCTCTTAGATGCACAGTTTTTCCAAGATCTCTCAGAGACTTGGTTTTATAAAATATGCATAAAATATGGTTCTATCTTCAAAATCCTACCCACAAACTTTAAAATAATTACCCATTTGGGGCACCTGGGTGGCTCAGTCGGTTGAGCATCTGACTTCAGCTCAGGTCATGATCTCATGGTTCGTGAGTTCAAGCCCTGCATCAAGCTTTGTGCTGACAGCTCAGAGCCTACAGCCTGCTTCGGATTCTCTGTCTCCTCCTCTCTCTGCCCCTCCCCTGCTCATGCTCTGTCTCTGCCTCTCAATAATAAATAAACGTTAAAAAAAAATTTTTTTTAAATAATTACCCATTTTATTAAGAAACATTGATTTGTTTATGGTTCTACTTCAGGGTAATTTTCAAAGATGTAAGGAAACAAGATGAACTCCTACTAAGGGAAGGAGGGAAGGTATTTAAAGATTGTATTATTTTTTTAAGTAATCTCTACATCCAACATGGGGACTCAAACTCACAACCCCAAGATCAAGAGTTGCATACGCTTGCATGACTGAGCCAGCCAGGGGCCTCTCCCCCTTTTTACTTATTATTTTTTTTTAAGTAATCTCCATGCCCTTCATGGGGTTCAAACTCACAACCCCGAGATCAAGAGTCGCATGCTCTATTGACAGGACCAGCAAAGTACCCCAGGGAAGGTGTTCAGATGCTACAGAATATACATGTAATTTCTTTCTTTGACCATAAAAAAAGTCTTCTAAGAACAAAAGTCAGTTCCTAAACCATGGTAAAGATTGCATTTTAGTTCTTAAAAAAAAAAAGGTAAAACCTTTGGGTATTTTTTTAATCAGGAAACAAAACAGGGTTCATGTAACACTCTACACCAGAATTCAAGTTTACTATTTAAAAAATATGTTATTCCTAAAATATGCTGTTTTCTAGAAGATCTGACCTTCAGTTTAATCCCTAAGTGAAATAAATATTACTATGTAGAACTAAAATACCAATTTACACTGATGATCTTATACAGAGGCTGGCAAATGTCTTCCATAAAGAGCCGGAGAGTAAAGATTTTTGTCTGGGAGGGTCAAAAAGGGCCTCTGTGCAACTACTCTATCTGCCACTGTGGGACTAAAGGAGTCATAGAACAAATGGGCTCATCCAAATAAATATTTACCAAAACAGGCAGGCCATAGTTTCCTGACCTGTTTCTGATAAAAGAAAGACATTTGATAAAAACAAGTAACTATAGCTCTCTTTATTAAAGTTTACTGGTAACAGGAGCTAAAACAAGCAGAGATATAGCAAGGTTAAACTGCCAGACATGATTAAACAAGTCATCATTAACAGTCAGCTACAATTTTTTGCTAGGGATAAAGGAAGAATACTGTAAAAATAATTTGATCACCAGAGCTCTAGATCTATGAAGAGACACCCACTTATTGGTCTGTCACACTCCTTTGAGAATACGTGTTAGGTATGCTTCATGAATGAAGTCCATAATCTAAATTTATGGTAAAGGTCTTTCTTACTATCAAGAGAATTTCATACAAGAAAAAATATTTTATTAATAAATAATTCCGCTTATTAAAAAAGGTAGCCTGAAGAGAAATCACTTACCTCTACAAAGCTATTTGTTATTAAATGTTGATACTTTAATTTAACTTTCGAATCTGTGATCAGGCGCCTGAGAACAAGAATAAAAATAGTTTATTAGGATGTTATCAGCCAAGAGTATTTTTCCACATTTACAAAATAAAATTTCAATGCTGCAGCTCTAAAAACTACCCTAAACTGAATATACTCAAATGCATATAGACTATCAACAAATGTAACTGTAGAAATCAAGACAACAATCTCCAAGTTTCTGTAGTTTTATTTTGGTAGACCCCCGATTCCCATGTTTCCTATACACGAAAGTCCATTTTTACCCACTTTATTATAGTCTAATGACAGAGTAACTATTGCCAACTTTAGGCCCTTTTCAGAGTATTCTTACTCTGATATCTTGCCTTAGGACAGCAATTCTCAGCCAGCTTCCTTCAGACCCCTCCCAAAAATCAGTGTGTGAAATAAGAGATGCTGACAGGAATGTTAAGAAATGGATCCAGGTTTTGCTATATATAAATTTAAGGGCCTTCTTCTGAGATCTGTTAGTAATTTACCAGAAATGTTTACTGACTGCAAAGTGGCTTCCATTATGCACCTAGAACACTTTATATATTCGTAACAATTTCTAGAACTCATAGTAACCCATCCTGAAGCTTAAGTTTTGTTAGTCTTAATGGTAAACATTCCCGTGAGTGTTTAAAGAAAATAGTTAAAACAGAAAGAGTTAACCACTGACAAAACCAGTAAAAACTATCAAACACAAACACAGTCTAACCTCATTAAATATTTTAAACAAACAAAAAGGTTTTGTATAATCTGGCCCCATCAAATTCTTGAGCTTCTATGGCACTGCTTGCCTTCCACAAGACCCCACCCTGTACTGTTCCTCTTGCAGCGTACTCCTGTCACATCTGTATTCTTTCAACAGAATTTGGTGAGTAGTGGAACAGAATTCTGGTGAGTATTGCCCTTCTTCAGGGGCTTTTGCATACAGCTACCTCTCTTTAAAAGGAAAGAAGAATATCGTGGTGGGCTCTGAATTGGAACAGCCTAGCTTTGAATACTGTTTTACAACTTACTAGCTATGAAATGAGGGTAAGCTCTTTGACCTCTCCATTTCTCAGTTTACTCATCTGTAAA
Source organism: Panthera tigris (assembly GCF_018350195.1). Classification (NCBI taxonomy): domain Eukaryota; kingdom Metazoa; phylum Chordata; class Mammalia; order Carnivora; family Felidae; genus Panthera; species Panthera tigris. Next base: position 33,346,192 of record NC_056665.1, read on the forward strand.
ATGGATAGCAGAAATGAGGAGTTGTGAACTAGAACAGTGCCTGGCAAATAGTAAACACTCAATAAATATTAGATGCTATATTATTATTATTTTTTAACTCAGCTAAGAAATATTGTTACTCACAGAAAAAGGAGGCTTTTTCTGACAATTACCACACCAGTTCCCTCTCAGCTCTCATGGCACCTAACACATACCCCCTTAATAAAATCTGTCATAATTTTTATTAAAAAGTTATCTGTATAATGTGTTTAATATCTGCCTTTATGCTCTCTTATCCCCAACCAAATAATAAACTCCATAAAAGGATCCCTGGTGTCTAGCACACTGCTTGGCCTACAGTAAGTGTTCAAGAATTTTTTTTTTAAGTTTATTTATTTTAAGAGAGAGAGAGAGAGAGAGAGAGAGAGAGAAAGTACGAGTGGGGGAGAGGCAGAGAGAGAGGGAGAGAGAATCCCAAGCAGGCTCTGCACCATCAGCGCACAGCCCGACATGGGGCTTGAACTCACAAACCAAGAGATCATGACCAAAACCAAGAGTTAGACGCTTAAGCAATTGAGCCACCCAGGTACCCCAATAAATATTTTCTAAATGAGTAAACCTCCACATTTCAGAGATGCTAGAACTGAGGTCTAAAAATACTTAGTGTATTTGGTGATTCCTCAAAAGGCTAAACACAGAATTACCAAAGGACCCAGCAATTCTATTCCTAGGTATCCAAGAAAATTAAAAATGGGTGTTCAAATAAAAAACTTGCACACAAATCTCCAAATAAAAACACAAATGTTTTGAGGCACCTGGGTGGCTCAGTCAGTTGAGTGTCAAACTCTTGATTTCAGCTCAGGTCACAATCCCACACTCAGTGTGGACCCACTCTGTGGAACAGAGATTGTTTCTCTCCCTCTGCCCCTTTACCCTATTTGCACATGCACTCTATCTCAAATTAAAAAACAAAAAAACACAAATGTTTCCACAAAAAATGGAAATAACCCGAATGTCCAAGAACTGATGAATAAAGAAACAAAATATGGAATATCCATACAATGGAATACTGTTTAGCCATAAAAAGGAATCAAGTACTAACACATTCTCCAACATGGGTGACATGGATGAACCTTGAAAACATTATGTTAAGTGCAAGAAGCCAGAAACAAAAGATCATATGCATTATGACATTTAAATGAAATCTCCAGAATAAGCAAATCCGTATAGACAGAAAACAGATATGTGATTGTCAGGTTTTAAGGGAAGGAGGGAATGAGGAGTGACTGTTTAATGAATGAATATGGGAATTCTTTTAGGGGTGATGAAAATGTTCTAGAATTAGATAGTGATGATGGTTGCATGACATTATGAAAAGTATACTTTATTACTATTTAATGTTTATATTTATTTTTTGAGAAAGACAGAGAGACAGACAGACACACACACACACACACACACACACACACACACACACACACACACACACACACAGAATCTGAAGCAGGCTTCAGGTTCCGAGCTGTCAGCACAGACCCCAACGCAGTGCTCGAACTCTCCAACCACGAGGTCATGACCTGAGTCTGACACTTAACTGCCTAAGTCACCCAGATGCTCCCCCTTTTTTTTAATGTTTACTAAATTGTATACTTTAAATAGTTAAAATGGTAAATATGTTATGTGAAATTTACATCAATTAAAAAAAAATAAGAATGAGATCCAAAGTCAGATGCCCTGATTCACCATTTTTAATTTCTATTATACCACAATGCTTCTCTGATGTGACAAACCCCAACAATTTTTTTTAAAGTTTATTAATTTAGGGGGGAGCAGAGAGAGAGGGAGAGAGAGAGAATCCCAAGCAGGCTCTGATCTCAAGAACTGTGAGATCAGGACCTGAGCCAAAATCAAGAGTTAAGATGCTTAGCGGACTGAGCCACCTGGGCACCCCCAGTGATTTCTTATAACTGATCTAGCCTACCTGGTTAGAACAAAGGTCAGCCATAGTTACTAGGGCAAGGTTATTAGTTAGGTCTGTTATTAGGTCATAGTTTATCTTGTGATAAAGAAAGTAAGAAAGTGATCTTGAGAAAGCACTCTCAAGAAGACAAGCATTATCCTGGCTATTAATAAGCTAACTCTCTTGGCAAAGACCTACTGCCATCACTTACGTTGGAAATAGTTATTATGCCAACTCTCATGGTGGAAGGCAACTCTTTATGAAGGTAAACATAATGACTTCTACTGATAGTCTATTATACATTCTAAGCACAGTGTCAGATGCATTTAAGTACCCTTAAGTTTTGGGATAATTCTGTTTTTACAAAAGAGATAAGTGGACAGCTATCCACAAGAATTTTTTGTGTGTGTGTGTGTGTGTGTGTGTGTGTGTGTGTGTGCCAAGTAGTAAACCATGCCTTCTGCTTATATAGCACGATGAGTAAATCAACATTATGCTTCAATTCAGGATTAGTGATAAAATATTTTTCTATAATATGGGTTTTTTCCCCTGACAGACATACCAATTATAGACAAGTATAAAGAAGGAAATAAAAATCACCTGTTAACTCTATCACTCAAGAGGAATAACCACTTGACATTTTAATAATCTGGACTTTTTACTCTTTTTTTGGTAAATGTATGACATGTAATTTTAAACAGAATGTACTACATATAATAATTTTATACCTTTGCTTCTTCACTAAGATTATTATAGGCATTTTCCAAAACATTAAAATAATCCACAAATCATTTTTTTTATAAAAACTTGAAGTTAGGTACTCCCCCCACCCAAACCTTTTTTTAATGACTATATTACATTCCATCTTCCTCTACTGTTAGACATTTGGATTGGTAGGGTTATGATAATGTGACTAACATCTTTATAATAAACCTGTTCAATTTCTGGTCATTAAAAATAAATATAAGATTTACTATAACCTCTGGCTCATCTCTTCTTCTTATACTCCAGTATCTGACTTTACCTTTAAAATACATTTAAAATCCAACTATTTCTCATTACTTCCTCTGCTCCCATCATGGATCAAACTATCATCATCTCTCACCCAGACTGCTACAAGAGTCTCCCAATTTCCCTGCTCCTACTTAGTCTCTTTTTCATGCCAACAGTAGGAACAACCCTCTCTGACCATATCACTCCTCTGCTTAGAATCCTCTCATGGCTCTATCTCAGAATAAAAGCCAACGATCTTATAATGATCTATAAAGCCCTACACAATCAGCCTCATGTACCCGTCCCACACTCTTCTGTGCCTCCCTTCAATCTATTAAGTTTACATTTACAGTTCAAAAATATTTTCAAAAGTTTAAATAATAATCAGTAATTTACTGTCTATATACTTTGCTTTTTGAACTACCAAAATTTGATAACTTATTTCATTTTGCATTTCAATGAGACTAGGAAATTATTTCAGTACGAACTTGAGCTCTGATCCCTTAAGCATGTATTTTAAAATAGACAGTATTCTATAGCTTTTGTATGAAATTTCCTACTTTAGAATACTAAAATGCTTTTCTCTTTCACTGTAGGGAAATAATGGGAGGCATTAAATTTATTCAACTATGAGACACACAACTCTAAAGCCATGTTATCAAAGCATTTTCCATAATGTCTCTGTGGACTATCTTAAAAACAGATACAACTTTGGGGTTAAAAAAAGATTTAAGTAGCAATAATTATAAATGAGGGAAAATGATGAGTTAGATGCCATTAAAATGGAAACTTTGTTCACCAAAAATCATTGAGAGAAAAGAGAAGCTACACATAAGGGAAAGTAGGTGTAATACATATATATCTAACAACAGACCCATATCAGAATATTTAAAGAATTCTTACAAAGGAACAAACAAAGTAACAAAATTTGAGGTTACTTGAATAGGCACTTTATTTAAAAAAAAAAAAAAATACAAATACTTTGGAAAACTACCTGGAAGTTACATATTAAAGTTAAAACCTTACTCCTGAGTATATACTCAAGAGAAATCAGTGCAGGTGCACCTAGGTGGCTCAGTCGGTTGAGAATCCAACTCTGGGTTTCAGCTCAGGTCATGATCTCACAGTTTTGTGAGTTCAAGCCCCACACTGGGCTCCATGCTGATGGCACAGAGCCTGCTTGGGATTCGGTCTCTCTCCCTTCCTCTCTGCCCCTCTCCTGCTCACACTGTTTGTCTCTCTCAAAATAAATAAATTAATTTAAAAAATCAGTGCTTGTTTACCAAAACACACATGTAAGAATATTCTTTGTAACCTTTTCACAATAGTCAAAACCAAGCAAACAAACCAAAAAACTCCAAATGTCTATCATCATCCTAAGAATGAAATTACTATCTATCTTTAGTAATAACAAAAAAAACCAAACAAACCTAAAAACATATAGATATGTTGAATACATATCTCAAAGACATTATGTTAAATGAAACAGATACACACTCATAAGAACAATACATGCTACATGATCCCATTTAAAGAGTGCTCAAGGGGCACCTAGGTGGCTCAGTCGGTTAAACATCCAACTTTGGCACAGGTCACGATCTCATGGCTCGTGCGCTGGAGCCCCTCGTCAGGCTCTGTGCTGACAACTCAGAGGCTGGAGCCTGCTTCAGATTCCGTGTCTCCCTCTCTCTCTGCCCCTCTCCCCTCCCCCTCCCCCACTCACACTCTGTCTCTCTCTCTCTCTCTCTCTCTCTTTCAAAAACAAATTAAACATTAAAAAAAATTTTTTAAAGAGGCTCAAGAACAGAAAAAACTAACTGATGGTCACAAAAATCATGACCGGGAACAAGGCTGAGATAGATACTGTCTGGTAAGGGGAACAAGAATGAACATTCTGGGTACCTCTATCTTGTTTGGGTAGTTAATAAAACACACATACTTTTAAAGTTAATGTACTTTACATATTTTAGTCAATATACTTTAGAACTTACTAAAGTAAAATAGAAAGCAACATATAGCAAACTCAGCCTACTGTACTTTTCCTCTGTAAAAGATGAGATGCTTATTGTACTAAGATTAACACGTATCAATGTTTAGTTTTTCTCCTTCCTCAGGCAGTTCAAACTGTACGACTTCACTTAAGGGTCTAGACAGGTTCACAACTGTATTTGTGACCTTTAAGAAACTATTAGAATATAAAAATTAACCATCTGACTTTGATGTCTGGATATTCTTCCCGGAGAAGCATGACTTAGAGGATTACATTTACTTCTTTCTGGATCCATTCACCTACTTGGTTTTGAGTAATACTTACACAGCTGTAATATTAGAAAAGTACTGGTTTATTTTCTGAATAAACTTGTTGGCAAAATATGAAAGAATCTGTCTCAGAAAAGAAAAAATAACTGTAAAGTTGGCAATATAAAGTAATTACATGTCTAACAGAAATTAGGAGGTGAAAGAGATAAAGGTGAAAGTGCAGAGGCATCAATTTCCTAACCTTATGTAACATGGAGTTAAGATCTAGTGCTTACAGTTGATGGAACAGGAAATAATTGCAAAACAGCATTTAAATTATATTATCTAATTTAAAACAACTCATTTCCCAAAAGAAAATTTTCTGCCCTTTTCAGACAGATGGGAAATTAGCCAATAGAGGTAGGCATTATCCATACCGTGATCCTAAAATTCATTTTTAAAAAAATCTTATGTATCAGTTAAGGCTTAAAGTAAAAGCATTTGGCATAATTTTGCTAGAAGTGAATAGCAATGAGTTCCTGTCACCACCTCTGCTTGTCTGTTTCTAAAACCTCCATATATGAAAATAAATCATAAAATTTTTTTAGTGATATTTTAGGATGTTGAATTAGAACATCACATTCCAGATGTGTGTTAGCACTATTAATTATTACTCAAGATGAGACTAAATAGTATTAGTTAAAGGTGTTTTGTGGTTTTTTTTAAGTTTATTTATTTTGAGAGAAAGTGTGCATGCGAGTAGGGGAGGGGTAGAGAGAGAGAGAGCGTGAATCCCAAGCAGCTGCCTAAAGCCTGAACCGCGCCAAAATCAAGAGTCGGATGCTTACTTGACTGAGCCACCCAGATGCCCCTACTTGAAGGTATTTAAAGATTTAATAGATACAAGTTTACCTTTACCACCCCTAAGATGAATAGAGAAACTGCACACAGAAAAGAAACTTAGGCCCTAAACAACTGTATTATAAAAAAAAAAAACAACAAAAAAACCCCACAAGTGGTAAGATGAATAGAAACAGATGAGTATTTATTTGGTCTCAAGTGGTAAATAATTTAAAGAAGTAACCTACATTAATCTCATGAAAACATCAAGGACAAATCCTGGGACAAAGAAAAATTCTCAGAGTATACTGTTACCCTCCTGACTGTGGAAGTATAACTATATGAGGCCATTGTATAACAGAGACCCACTTAGCCCAACAGCCTTGATGGTATCCTATCACAAATCCATGACTAAAGGCTAAAATGATGACACGTGCTTATAAGTGCAAGAGAGAAAAATACACCTCCAGTTACGGATTCAAAGATACATGCCTATTATATACACACTGCTGTGGAATAAAAAATTGAATCTACTAAGTAACTAGTTTTAATTATTAATTTAAGATCACCTCCTGAATGGAAACAAGCATTTAGTGAACACAAATAGTTGACCTGGAATCATACAGTTTATAGTCTACGAAAGAATATAGATATGAACATAGGCAATTACAAAAATGTATATTAAGGAAAATATGGGGGAGTTAAGGAACACGTAGGATACTTGCCCAAACCAAAATGCAAATCAGTAAGCTGAGACCTGAAGGAGACTAAGAGGATGAACGGATTAACAGAACTAAAGAGCAAAATAGTAAAGAGTACTGCATATCAGTCAAGAGACATTAGAGAAAAACTAAACAAAGTCAAACTAAACCAAATGCAAATAAAATGCACAGTACTTTCAAGACGCCAAGTTCCACACCACTAGAAAAGAGAATGTGAGAAAAGGCAAAAAGCAAAGATGAAGCTGCACAGGTAAGCAATACAGAATGGAAATAAAGAATTGAAAAGTGATGATACAGTATAAGAGAATCACTGAGGAACCAGTCACAGATTCCCAGCTAAGAGAAGATGATAGCCTGTATCAGGTCAATGTCAGTAGGAACTGAGGGAAATGGATGGATTTAAGACTAACTGTGATGTAGGAATGAATTTGGTGTAAGGAACACTCTAGGAAATGTGGAAGAAAAATGAATCAGGGATATGATCAGGATTCTAATTTAGGCAAGTCTTTTACACCTAGTGGTACCATTCTTTGATACTAAGCAGCCAGAAGAATGAGTTTGGTGGCGGTGGCGGTGGTGGTGGTGGTAGGGGAGTTGGAGAAAGTAAAGCCTGAGGAATATACATATGAACATGCCTGATAGGTAGTGGAATATGTGCGTCCTCAAAAGATAGAGCTGGCCTGGACATATAAATCTGGGAATTTCCAATGTATGACCAAGGAGAGTGTATAAAGTATGAAGAAACCCAGAAACCCAAAGAGCAATATTTTAGAAGAGGCAGAAAAAGATGATTTTGCCAAGTCAATTAGAGTAGATGTGGAGTAGGCCTAGGTTGGTGGCCTTAGGAGTTGGTGCTGGAGTAAAGGGAATTTTACTGGAAATGAGTACAACAGGAAAATGAGAGGCTACGGCAGTATGCTGATGTATGCTTAAATTCTCAAACTACACTAGGAGAGCTTGTTCAGATTGCGGGGGCCCCATCCCCAGAGGTTCTGATCCCCAGAGGTAAGTCTGGATCTGGGCCTGAGAATGTGCATTTTTAACAAGTTCCTAGGTGATGCTGATGCTGCTGGTTGGGGGGATTACACTATGAGAACCACAGGGTCAGGGTATAGAATAACAGACTATACATAGAGACACTGAAATCACACTGGTGACAGCAAACTTTGGGAGAAAGACAGTGAGTAACTTGTGAATACTATGAATAATTAAGTGGGTGCGACCAAGAAGTCAAGCAAATAAACGCAGAAAGGACTACAACATAGCGAGTAACACAAGACTCAAGGTCTATATGGATTTTAAACTGAAGTAGAGACCAATCTGAATATAACATTTGAAGCTAAGGGGGACAATAACTTCACTTCCTGACCATGAGGCACACATGGGGGGGGGGGGGGGGGAAACGCTAGCTTCAACTTGAGAAGTTTATATGAGAATGTGTCTTCAAGAAAGAATCCAGTTTCAGGTTCAATTCAAGTTCCAAATGAGATGAACTCAGATTAAACTATTTTTTTAACCTATCAAATTGGAAATTTAAAAATGATAATACCATGACTGTGAAGGATTCTATTTCTTTCATACTAAGAGAAAAATTATTAAGCATATTTCAGTTATTATTTAAGATTAACCACTTAAACACGTTCTCTCATTTAATTAAAATAATCTTAAATTCTACAATATTTATTTCTAAGAAAGAAAATGGAATTATATACCAACAGTATACAACTGTATAAGGTGAACAATAACAATCCCTCTTCCTAATCCCCAAGCCCCTAGCTGATATCACTATTAACATGCTCTTGTAAGTATTCTCCAAGCTGTCCTTTTTTTATAGTTTATTTTGAGAGAGAAAGAGACAGAGAACGCACTCACACAGGGGAAGGACAAAGCGATAGGGAGAGAATCCCAAACAGGCTTTATGTTATCAGGAGCCCGACGCAGGAATTCATTGCTGAATTCCCTTAAGCTAAAGACACAGCAAATCTTAAAAAGTAGCAAATAGGGAACAATATGATTAACAGCTGACTTATTAGAAACAATGGAGGCAAGAAGGCAGTAGAATGACATATTCAAAATGATACTATTGCATGAAAGGGCAAAGAGTATATACATTTGTAGAAATTGCCAAATTGCATTACAAAAAGGTTGTAACAGTTTACATTCTCTACTGTAGTATACTCTCACTCACATTACGTATTACCAAATTCTTTAATCCTTACCAATCCGAAATGTAAAAACAAAACCCACAACTTTTTAAAACTAGGGCATCAAATTTTGATTTACATTTATATAACTAGGCATGATGATAGCTATTATTAATTAGCATTAAAATTTCTTTCATTGTGAACTGTTTTCCATAGGATTATCATCTTGATTTATAAGAGCCCTTGTGATATTAGCCACATTGTTTTATGTGTTGAAAATATTTATTCCATTCCCCTCTAAAAACAAATGTCACAAACTTTCATAAATTCATGGTCACATCTCCCTGCCCAAATGCCTCCCCACTCTAAACCATCCTTCACTATACTAAAATTGTATTTCTTTTTTTTTCCCCTAAGTTTATTTATTTTTAGTAACCTCTATACCCAACCTGGGCCTTGAACTCACCCCCCATTCCAACTGAGCCAGCCAGGTGCTTCCTCAATACATTTCTAAAAATGTAAATCTTGTTATCAGAGTCTTAACAACCTTCTATGACAAAACTCATCAACTGTCAAGGTCTTTTATCCTCATCTCTAACAATCTCTACTCTCTAGCCACCACAGAATACTTAATAGAGAAGTTCATGAACTATTTTTTAAAATATTGGTATTTTTTCTTTAACCCCCATTACCCTCCACTCCCTCAATCCACATTTTTACCCCATTTATATTACTTCTTAAGTCTTCCTAATCTCTTCAGGTGGAATAATTTGCTTCTAACTGTACTTTATACATGCCTTTATATAGAAAACTTAAACTCTGCATTTTATCACTATGATCCTACTGGGCAAAGGAAATGCACCTTAAAAAAAAGTTTTAAGTTATTTATTTGAGACAGGGAGCAAGCGAGCAGGGGAGAGGCAGAGAGAGAGAGAGACAATCCCAAGCAGGCTCCATGCACAGGGGCCTGATGTGGGGCTCGATCTCACAACCATGAGATCATGATCTGAGCCAAAAACCAAGAGTCAGATGGACGCTTAACCAACTAAGCCACCCAGGTGATCCGGGAAGGAAATGTATCTTAATGCTCCCCGTAAATGTTTGTGGAAGAGATAAGAGATACACTGATGAAATGTATTGCTGAAGCTGATGTATTGATGAAAAATTACAAATCAGAAAGTATCAGGGGACAAGATAAAGACAACTGGAAGGATGGTGATACCTCAAGATGATATATAACTGATTTTTGCTAGCTTAAAACAGTAAGGCAAAAATTCAAGATAGAGGCAGTATTAACACAGAGCTGACAACAAGCAACAGCACATATGTTTTAGTAAACCAAAGTAGGTTGAGGTTAATAAAGTAGAACCAGTGAGCTTTATAAACTGCTGGCTAAGTCAATTTAAGGCTTTATTAGACAGGTTAAGAAATTTGCTCATTAAAGTCCATGGCTGCTTTTACTTTTATTATCTTCAAATCCCAAAGTTTAAACACAAACCTACATTTCTATATAGGCGATTATCCACTACTAACTACACAATTTTCTGCAGACAGTTCAGGCCCTCAATCTGTTTATCTTCCTAAAGTGAAGTCAATTAAGTAGCCTCAGGCTATGTAATAATACAGACTCAGGATTCTACCCCAGGTTCAGGACTAAAAACTATACTTGTTTCTTTAAGTTTATTTCTCCCTTCAAAAAGAGAACCTTTCACAAGAAGAGTTAGCCAACAACCTCCAAATGCAACGCCTTTGGGAGCAGTGTTCCAAATGAGGCCACATTCTCCCTGGGTAGCTCCCAGTGAATGACAGAGCCTGGAAGGGGACCGGGGCTCAGCCATTTCTGCTTCCTGAAGTGTTCGTGTATGGGCAATCTATGTGGTAGAATTCCCCACAGGGCTGCTACAGACTCTCACACCTGCCCCACAGTCTGAGTCTCTTCCTACCAAATCCTTCTTCCTTCTTTTTCTCTTTTAATAAGTGTCATACCAACATTAAAGTGTGTCCACTCCTGTTCCTCTTTAACCTGCACAAATACTATATCACAACAAATCCCCTTCCCTGTTACCTCCATCTTGGCAGAGGACCTCAACGGACATATCCTATTTTCCAACTCCAAGGTTTACTGAAATGCAGCTACCACATATTGCCCAGTATTTTGCCATATATTTACAAGAATAGTGTCTGGGCATTTACCCAAGTTAGAAATGAGCTTTTCTACTACGAAGGAATGTGGATTAGAAAGTCTCTTCAGACTAAAAATTTCACCTCCTTTGAGGTTTGAGCAAAAAAATAATTTGGTTTAACCAACTAACCAATATTCAACATGCAATATCTATCAGAAATACTTACATAACTGTGTTGTCATCCACTAAGATATCACAACCATGAGCAGGGCACGAAATAGTCTGAAAAAGATTGAAATTTAAACTATGTCTTCATTCAACAAATATTTACTGAATGCTTACCATCGCCAGGCACTAGGTTGAGAATACCTTAACATTTATAGGATCTTAATTGTTCCCTTTCCATTAAAGGAAATGTATGTGTGTATTTATCACCATAATGTAACTAGAACTGCTGACCTGAATAATTGGTTTTTCAACATAAAATTGAAAGGCACAAGCAAGAGACCTGACAAAATTGCTCAACAAGTTCAGCCTGACATATATACATATTAATGCCGCGGAGAAAACATACCTGGACTGTACCTTTAAATGGATTGCCACATTAGAAGTAGGAAAAAAAAAGCCTCAATTATCTTTTATCTCAATATAAAAAGTAGTTCCTCATGCAATTCATAATCCAGAATGCTTCACCTGTTCATATTTGTGCAAGAGTCTAAACACTGTAGAAAATTCAACAAAAAATGAAAATCAAATTGACATCTTTACCTGTCCCATGCCTTCCTCCATTATTTTGGTAGTTAAATATTCGCTCCAGCACTGCATACAAAACTTATGTCCACATTCAAGGCCAGTGAAATACTGCAACAAAAATAATACATGCACTTTTAAAAGATATTGCCAGAAAAATCACTATACATAGTGACTCAATAAGGCTCTATTAGGTCACATTTCTCATACTGGCTAAAACGTTCCATTTGACAAGACTAGATGGACTCCTAAAATAAACTTGGTGGTAAAATCTAGACATGCAAATACATTTAACACAAAATAATTAATGAGAAATGCATCTATAGTCGATAATTGTAATTTTTAGGAAAGGCAGACAAGATTGTACTAAATATAAGAAGATATCATGTACCAATAAGCATATGAAGACATGCTCAAAATCCACAGCCATCAGAAAACTGTAAATCAAAACCACAATGAGACACTACTTAACACCCACTAAAACAGCTGTATTCAAGAAGACAGATAATAACAAGTGTTGGCAAGGATGTGGAGAAATCAGAATCTCCATACACTGCTGGTGAGAATGTAAAATGGTGCAGGAACTTTGGAAAACATTGTGGCAGTTTCTCAAATAATTAAACACAGAGTTACTCATGGCCCAGCAATTCCACCCCTAGGTATATAGCCAGAAGAACTGAAAACATAGCTCCACACAAAAACTTGTATACAAATATTCAGAGCAGGATTTTCCACAGTACCCCCAAGTGGACACAACTCTAATGTCCATCAATTGCCGAATGGATAAACAAAATGTGGAATATCCATTTGAAAGAATATTATCCAAGCATAAAAAGGACTGAAGTACTGATATATGGTGTAATGCACATGAGACTGAAAACATTATGCTAAATAAAAAGAGGCTAGCCACAAAAGACCACATACTGTTTGATTCGCATGTATACAAAAGGTCCAGAATAGGCAAATTCACAGACAGAGTAGATTAGTGGTTGCCAAGGGTTGGGTGGCAGGCGGCAGGGAGGGAAGTGACTGTTAAAAGCATATGAGATTTCTTTTCAGGGCGACGAAAATATTCTAAAGTTTACTGTGATAGTGACTGCAACAACTCTGCAACTATACTAAAAAGCACTTAAAAATTTTTTTTCTTTACTGTTTATTTATTTTTGAGACAGAGAGAGACAGAGCATGAGTGGGGAGGGACAGAGAGAGAGGGAGACACAGAATCCAAAGCAGGCTCCAGGCTCTGGGCTGTCAGCACACAGCCCGACGCGGGGCTTGAAGTCGTCTACTGCAAAATCATGACCTGAGCCACCCAGGCACCCCTAAAAATCACTTTAAGTGAACTGTATCGTATGTGAGTTATTATCTCAAAACTGTTACCAAAAATTTCACACAAATATAGGACTTCATAGAGTTGCATGGAATGTTGCTTACCAAGATAATCAAAATCTTATGGAAACCAGAAAGATTATTCAGATAGCTAAGAATAATAGTAACATTTTGGTCTAATCTTGTATTACTTACATGAGTTGAAATACTATTAATTTGAGGGATGGTTATAAGAAGTATATTATTTTCTATAATGGAATATTAAGCAAGTACTTTAGTAAGTGTCTTGAGGACAGTATTGTAAAAAGACAAATGGTCACTAAGAATATGTTATAATATTTACTAAGTTTCAACTAAGTTTATGTTAAGTTTCAACTAAGAATGTTATAATATTTACTTGAAATTATTTTTAAGTGAATAGGTAATATAGGCTCATGGTCAAAAACAATTATTTAACAGTATGAATTTATGTTGAAAATAAGTCTCCTTTATTCTTATACTTTTCCTCTACTTCTCTACCTAAAAGTAATGACTATTACCATTATTTTACATATTCTTTCAGAGATGTTCTAATGTACACAGGTATACACACACACACAAAGAGTAGCACACACTCTTTTCTGCATCTTGGTTTATTATTATTTAATAGGTTTCTTATGTGGTTCTACATTAGTACACGTGGGTCCACCTCTTTCTACATTCTGTATGAAGGTACCATAATTTATTTAAACAGTCCACAATTAAAGGACATTTAGACCTTCTTTTTTTTTTGCCGCCATGCTACTGCATTGGCTATATATATATACATACATACATACACACACACACATACACACATCATTGTGATCATGCAAATTCACCTTGGGACAAATTTTTACAAGTGACATTATAAAAGGTACACATTTACACTTTAATAGATTATTACCACACTTCATTCAAAGAGGTTGTAGCAATTTATACTGTTCAAGAGAACCTGGTTTTACAATACCCATGTCAACATAGTATCAAATTCCCTGATCTCTGCAAATCTGACAGGTGAAAATGAATTACCTTCATCAATTTTGATTTTATTTTATTATGAGTGAAGTTTAAGCATTTGAAAAAAGATTTAAGGCTCTACATTTCTTTTTCTGTGCACTCTCTCCACCTATTTTTCCCATTTTTCCATTGGGATCCCCCCCCCCCTTTAATGATTTAGTGGGGGATTTTCACCTACTTAGAAAATTGACCATTTATAGGTGTGGCAAATATTTTTCAGTTTCAAATCTGAATGTTCCCATTTTGTTGTCATGCAGAAGCTCTCTACTTATTGATATGTAGCAAAGTGTATTACTTTTACAATTTCTGGCTTCTAAATCAATTAACTTTAATATAAGGAGTTAGGAAGAAATTTAAGATTCTACTCCAGATACCAACCAAGTTGTTCCAATGCCATTTTCTGAACCCACCTGATTTGAAATGCCCCCTTTTTATAATACACCAAATTCTCCTCACACATATTTGACTCTATCTTGTTCCACTGCACTGACTATTCTTAGGTAGGACTAGTTCCTCCCTGTCCCCATCAATCTAGTTGTTTTTTTTTTTCCTCAATATTTTACTATTATTCTATTTTTCCAAACACTCAAGTCATCTTTTTATCTCCGTTAGTATTTCAAGTTTTCTTCATAATAGAGCTTTCACATCTCTTGCCAAGTTTACTTCTAGCTCTTTTATTCTTTTTGTGGCTCACATAATATTTTGAATTCCATTCCATTTTCTAATTAGCTGTTATTTGAAAAGTGCTCATGAAATTTCTGATGTTGCTTATGACATAAGATACCAATAGTCAGGATGCAAAATTCTACACTACGGCATATCAACTATATAAAGAATGGCCAGAAGCAGACATGGGGGAAAAAAAATCTATCAGTGTCCTAAAAGAAAATATTTACCCAGTTTAAAATACAGTGCTATTCTGACTGACAATTATTCTGACTCATTCACAGAGGAAGTGAAGGTAAATATTTTGGAAATCAGTATCCTCATACATTAAAAAAAAAAAAAATCTGGAAACAAACAAAAGAATCTATTCTCATTACTCCCCATTGCTAAAGGAGATCTGGCACTAATTTGTTGCCTGATCACTAATGGAGAGCATATGATTTTCAAGGCTACAATGAGAAGGAGCATTCTATAAAGGACAAATATAGCAGAGTAAAAGATCAACAATTCTAAAATGTTATATTTGTAACTTAAAAACACATATGCATCCACATATGTTTTCTTTTTTCAAATAAGAATCCTTGAGAATGAGAGACTAAAGGTCACAATGGTTACTAAGTGATCACTGCAAGTAACATCTCTACCTTTGAAACTTCTGGACCAGGGATCATTATAAGATATAAAGAAAGCTTTTTATTCTTTAAAGGCTTCTTTTCAATATATTTTTTTTATTAGATACTAAACATTTTAATTAGATGCTAAACAAGATAAATTAGAAAATAAATCACACACACGTCTAAAGATAAAACAAAAACTAACCTGTGGTATAAACGCATTTATTGTGCTCAAGAGCAGTGTCATCATTATGGATATATCTGAGTATCATCATTCTGTTGCATTTCCCTTTCCCTCCTCCTACTTTCACGTATCTCTATTCCTTTACTATCTCGTGCTTATTATCTACTTGGGTCCCTCAACCTTTCCCTGACTCAAGGGATCTTATCAAACTTATCCCTCTGTATATCATAAATAATATACTCAGAATACACTAAATGACTCAGAATACACTAAATACACATGAAATATTATGTAAAACAAATTAATGGTCCCTTAAAAAAGAACTGAATGATTAAACACTCTTAAAGGGTTCATTTATCCCTGCCATTTTACATACTTGGCAACTAATGTCAAACAGCAGTAAGTACATTAAGAATTATCTTTCCTCCATCAGAAGTTGGACAAATACTCTCTAAAGTTAAAGCCATTATGTTTACAAAAACTGAATAATCAGGGCATCAGTTCCCTCATCTATAAAATGGAATCAGTTAAAAAGGAATACAGGGTTGGACTCAGATCAGATGTTTTCAGTGTTCCCAGCACAAAGATTCAGAGTGAGGGGGTAAGGGATGAGAGAGTGGACTATCCTTATAATCTTCAAAGTTACCTTAAACATATCTGATTCTTAGAATATACAAATTATTTACTTCATAAAAATGAGATATCATAGCTCAAAGTATACCTCCTAGTAGAGTGGGAGAGTTAATAAAGATAGATCTTACGCTCTAATTCAAAGCAACATTATTATAAAGTGAATGTTGCCAGGGCTAACAAACCCCTGCATTGGCCACAACACAAGGGGTTGAGGGATGGGGGAATTTATGAACTTTAAAGTGCCTGTGAGTCTCTGGAAACCGTTTTTAAAGGAGAGATCACCCACGATAGTTACTCCCAAGTGCTATAACCTATGCTACCAAAGCATTTGTTTAAAAAATTTGTTTGCATATGGCACTATAAAGCTAAAGTTGCTTTCTGGAAGGATAAAGGTATTGAAGAAATATACTAAATAAAAGGCAAGTATCAGTGTTTGAAGACAGCAGTGGAAATTGAAACATGGGAGTTGTACAACAGAGGTAAAAAAAAAAAAAAAATCATCCAATTAAAGCTTTAATGGAGTCTCAGGTGACATTTACTTGCAAAACTGAAAAGGTTAAAATTATCTTTCTATATTAGTCTAAATATTATGAAAAAAAAGTCCTAGTTTTATTACACTGTATTTTTCATAATGCTTGGCACAGTTTCCATAACAATCTTTAACTTACTTTCCAAACCATGTTGCGGTTTGCTTTTTTGTCCTATCACTTCCGTAGCCAGACTTCCTTTAAAGAGCAATTTGTTCACATTTATTGCCTCTACTTCCTTTCCCACCTTCAAATCAATGACTCTTCAGGTCATGCAGTATGGTTTTCCATCTTACCACAATACTTAAATTTAACTTTTCCAGTATCATCAGTAAACTTCATGTTGTTAATTCCAAAGTCACTCTTCAATTCTTTTCTCTGAAGATTTTAGCAATGTTTCTTACAAGTACATTCTCTTCCTTTGGCTTCTGTATTGCCACATTTTGATGGCTCACCTAACTATCACACTTCCAGAGGTTATTTCAGAGGTCAATTTCAGTGGGCAATTCTCCCTTATCTAAAACTGGGTTAGGTGTCTCTCTCCAACATGTTCCCACAGTATCATGCCCTACTAAAGTGCTTACCATTCTTTCTGAATATGTCATTTTACTTTTCTATCTAGCTAACCTATAAACTACATGAGGCAGGCATTATGCCTTGATTCTCCATTGTGTTTCTAACACTTAGAATAGTGCCTCGTGTGTTGAAAAAAATGAGTAAGTAAATAGCAGGCTTTCTAGTTACAAGTGCAAGCAAAATTTACTATGCAGATCTCCAGTCATGGTTTTTATTCTAATTTGTTAAGACAGTTAGACAATACCAAGGGCACTGAGAAAGTTATAGGGGATATTTGTAAGCAGCTAGTTTCAGTACTCAAATTACATTTAAGATTTAAACTACAGAAGATCTGGTTATAACAGAGCAGGAAGAGAAATGCCAGGAAATAAGGAAACCCTGAATGATCTGGGACAAATTCCTTGGGTTTCAGTATTATTTCACAGAAACTTTTATGAACCATACAAATGTCAACTGGTAAAGAGAATCTGTTAGAGACCAATAATAAAATGGTCAAAACATGAATTTAATGTATTTTTAATATTAATGTTGTTTGTTTTTTTAAATGCTCAAATTAAGATTGTGATTTAAAGAAGGAAATTATACAATCCTGAGAATAGTAGAGACTTGAAAAAACATCTTATCCAACTCATTGGAAAGATAAAAAGAACTCCAACCCAGTGAGATTTAATAATTTACTATGTAAAGTCAAATAGTTAGCATTAGAGCTATGATCTAACTTGAGAACTTGGAAATTCAACTCAACACCTTACCTACGAAATTATTTCCATCCCGTGTTCTATTTCTCTAAGAGTACTTAATTACTTTCTTTTAAAACCTCTTTTCTAAGCACTTGTACATGTGCACACATTAGTTCCCTTCAAGTGGGCCTCTACAGAGATACATAGAAACCTCAGAGAAAAACAATGAAAAACCTTCAACATGTTAAAATATGTAAACTGTTGACAAGGACTTTGTATATAGTAATTATTAGGAAGAGTTGCTTAACTATTAAAGCAAAGAATATGAATAAGGTAGTTATTTTTATAGAATTAAATTATTTCTTAGATATCTTAAAACATCTTAGAGGTGAATTCCAAGAGACTAACTACATTTATGCCACAAATATTATTTTTCTATGGTTACTAATAAAGTAAGGACTTCATACAAAGATTATGTTTAAACCTGAAATTCTTTACTAGACATGCCAAAGTAAACCACCTAAATTCAATAGGTTTTAAGAGGGATACTTTTACTGAAGAGAAACATCAATTAATTGGTCCTAGTGTCTGCTCCAACTCTGTTACCACTTGCTATATTTAAGAATCTCCATTAGAATGGATCTGCATAAGTGAAAATCTTTGGTTATGAAAAATCCTGAAAGCTCCACAGTAAAATGCTATTAAAGATATTTTATAAGTGTTTTGGATATTTATTTTTAAATGTCAGTTTTAAATCTGTTTTATTTTCAATGAAAAATTATTCTATTCACTGCCCACCTATTGAACAATTCTCCCATGATAGTAAAATGAACTCGGAATAGATTTAGGTATGTAATGACAACCTGGACAAGTTGCTGCTTAAAAAGCAAACAGGGGAGGAAGGGGAAAGAACAAGCTCTATTCTTCCTCTTCCTTTCTTTTATCCTTAATATTCTGATAGGTTACTGTTTTACTACAATACAATCCCAAACTCCCAGATCTCCCTTTGTTTAAATAATGAAAGTTGATTTACCCTCTGAAACTAAGAGTCAGTGCTGGCCTTAAACTACCAGATACTCACCGAGTTAGGGTAGTTCAAGTAGCAGATCTGACAAGGCATATCCTGTGCTGATGACCTTGTATTCATCTGGCGTGTTCGAGACTTTTTACTTGGATTAATTACATGACACTCAGCAAAGAGCTTCTCCAGGTTTCCATCAAAGTACCTGCATTATTTAAACAGAAAGGATGAGAGCCCAGCAATAGCACACTGTTAGAGCTCTCCAAAAACCTGATTTTCTATAGGGAACAGAAATGAACTGAATTAAAATAAACCCAAATCATAACCTTTTTTTGCTCAGAGGAAATGAGGTATATGGCTACAAACTGTAGCAAAAAAAAAAAAAAAAAAAAATTCATATACATATATATATGTATATATATATACATATATATATATACATATATATATACATATATATATATATATATATATATATATATATATATATATATGAAAGCAGTTTGAGCTTTTGTTGCTGTTTTGGTCTTTGTTATTATCCTGGAAGGTTAGGCTATTACTATTTTAATAGTACTACAAGTAAAACTTAAGAATGAAAGTTGTTACTATCTCTGACGGTACCTTATAAAGAGTAGTGGTATTTTTAAAAGGCTAGGTTGTATTTTATACAAGTAGTTTTATTAATAATTTTAGTTACACCAACTTAAATATATTAGCAAGTAAACTATCTGCAAAGCATATCTTACCCCACAGATCATTTACATGTGTCTCATTCTACAAAATATATTTGCTTTCTAATTATTCTCTTAAAGTAATTTTTAACTAACTAGCAAAGGGGTGGAAGGAAGAAACAAAAAACTATACCTTAAAATGTTTCTATATCAAATAATCTATATAATAGCCTTTCATACAGGTTTCAACAGGTTTCTAAATATACCTAAGTAGCTCACCATCTAATATCAAGAACACAGGATGCCAAGTATGATTTATAGAGCTTCAAGTGAACTGCGGATTTCTTAACAGAAGACAGTGGCAAATACTTAGCACAGTATTTCCCATTAATCCAGATGAGACATGGTTGCTGGCCTCCCAAAATATCTTTTTTTTTTATATAAATTTTTTTTTTTAACGTTTATTTATTTTTGAGACAGAGAGAGACAGAGCATGAACGGGGGAGGGGCAGAGAGAGAGGGAGACACAGAATCGGAAGCAGGCTCCAGGCTCTGAGCCATCGGCCCAGAGCCCGACGCGGGGCTCGAACTCACGGACTGTGAGATCGTGACCTGAGCTGAAGTCGGACGCTTAACCGACTGAGCCACCCAGGCGCCCCCTCCCAAAATATCTTAATATTCTAAAGGGACAAGCAATAGATACAAAAAAACTGCAATCTGTAAATCAATATAACTAATGAAAAATCTGGTCAATTACTTTTTAGCTTATAAAGCCTAGGTGTCAATAACTACAGTGTTCTTTACATACAAACAGGAGTCTCTCAAGTTAAAAAATAAGTGATACTCAAAAGAGATTTCCATTTTTTTAAATGCAGGTCTTGTTCAAGCTTGTGTCAAAGCACTTGCTATGGAAAGTAAATCCAGGAAATCACTCAAATGAGAACAAATCACTCTCCTTAGACTAATAAATATCTTTTTATAAATACTTTGACTACAGTATGTTTCAATAAAATGATCAAATTATTAATCAAAATGTCCATACTTATAAAAGGGGAACGCATATAAAGTTAAAGTTGTTAATGATGATTTAGCTGATCAAAATATATAGAGCAGAAAATAAAATGCTTTCCTACTAATTATTTCTGAGAAAACCTAAGATATCAAGTTTTATCTCAAAAGCAGAAAGCATATGAAGCTAACACTAAATATGAACAGGTAAACCAATTAAACACATTGTCAGAAAAAATATTCATGCTCACATTAAGAGACAAACTTCTGCCATCCAAACTTGACTACATGAAACGACTAACTCCTAACACTTTGGTGATCATTCTGAACAGCAATCTCTGCATACACAGACGTGTCTGTAATTTCATATAAATAAAATCTACTCCAGATTTATAACCTTCAGTAAACAATATGTTAAGACATCTTTGTCAATGAACATTGTTTTTCATTGTTGCATAATATTCCACTGTAGCTATAATTTACCTAACCAGCCTTATACTAGGGGACAGTTAGATGTTCCACATAAGTAATTCTACTTTAAAACCTTGGCCCATCTGATAGGGACAGAAATATCTAGACTTAACTTACATTTCTTTATCAGTGAGGCTGAACATATTTTATTTTTCTATGAAGATCTTACCATTAATTTATGAGTTCAGTGTATCAACAGGAAGAACAACCCTTTGTCTCATGCATTGCTTTGTTCCTCCAGTTTCTAACTTGCCCTCAACTTGTTTAATGGTGTTTAATTGCCACTTTTAATTTTTATGTAGGCATACTGACCATACAATCTTGTTGTGAGTTCTGGATTTCATATCAAGCTTTGCAAGATCCCTAAACCTAAAGATTATAAAAATTCATCCATGACTTATTTAGGCTTAAACTGTTTCCATTAAAACTGTTGATTCGCAAGGAAATTTTTTGTAGTAAGGAATCAAGCAGGGATTCCATTTCATTTAAATTAAAATGGCTATTTACTGAAGGGTGTTTCAATTACCCTAAACACTTCCTCCTACCTGTAGGTCTCAACTTAACCCTCAGTTCCTCCCCACTGCAAACCCCCAAATTAGGTAAGGTTCCCTGTATAACATCCTCACGGAACTCTGTACTCCTGCACAACACTTATCACATGACCAACTCCATAATCATTTATGCTTTCTCTGCCAAGATGTAAATCCCATCAGTACTATTTTATTACTACCGTAGCACCTGTGTCTAGAAGAATATTATAATCACTCAATTGCTTTTTAAAGAGTAACTGACTTAGAGTAACTTCTTAAAGATAATCCATATAACAAATTTGAATTTCTTTGCTTCAGACATTTTTTTTTTTTAATTTAAGTTTATTTATTTTTAGAGAGTGAGCAAGCGGGGAAAGGGGCATAGACAGAGGGAGAGAGAGAATCCAGCAGGCTCCAAGCTGCAGCACAGAGCCCAAGGTGGGGCTTGAACTTACGAACTCTAAGATCATGACCTGAGCCAAAACCAAGAGTCGGATGCTTAACCAACTAAGCCACCCAGGTGCCCCTGCTTTAAATGTATTTCTTAAAGAAAGACTATAAGCTTTTTGTTTTGTTTTGGTTTTTGGTTTTTGTTTTTTTAATGTTTATTTTTGAGAGAGAGAGAAACATAGTGTGAGCGGGGAGGGATAGAGAGAGAGGGAGACATAGAATTCGAAGCAGGCTCCAGGCCCTGAGCTGTCAGCACAGAGCCCGACGCGGGGCTCGAACTCACAAACTGTGAGGTCATGACCTGAGCCGAAGTCAGCCGCCTAACCGACTGAGCCACCCAGGTGCCCCGACTATAAGCTTTTTGATACATTGTAGGAGCCTTCAGAGAATTTTCAAATACTGCCCAGGTAAGCAGAATGGAAAGGTGAAGAATCTATTCATACTGTTGGACATGGTGGTCCTAGAAATCTTTTTCTTTTATTTAAGTTCCATTTTATACGAAATGTAACATTTTAAAAATTGGCTTCTTTTTGTTTCTATTTTTACTGATTACATGGTCTACAACGACTCTGTAATGGTTATCTGGAAAATACTGAAATCTAATTTATTTTCACTAAATGTAACTTAAAATCTGTACTTAGGCCTATTTTTTAAAAATTTCTTTCTTTTTTCTTTTTAAGAGAGCGAGGTGTGTGTGCATGCAAGCAGGGGAGGTGCAGAGGGAGAGGAAGAAATTCCCAAGTGGGCTGCACACTGCCAGCACGGAACCCAACGCGGAGCCCAACCCACAAACCTGGGATTATGACCTAACCCAAAATCAAGAGTCGGGATGCTCAATCGACTGAACCATCTAGGGGCACACCAAGCCTATTTCTTCAGTTGTCAACTTTAAATATATTGAGTGTCGTTATGTTATATGACCTGACACGTAACACTCTGGTTTTGTTTGGAAATTCCTGGAGCTTTTCCTAGTTGATTATCATTTTATGTAATTGTTTCACTAATTACATTATTTTTATATTATACAACTTTTCTTTCAAGATAATAAAAACTGTTTTTTGTTCCTTAACCTGATTGTTAACCTGATTACCTAATTACTTACACATAACTCAAATGCTTACTTTGGCCAAAATCTGCCCCCCATCTCCCAATATTCTTTATATTGACAATATCCATTTCCCTCTGATACCTGCTGTTATCAAAGTCTGTGGTCAAAATAATTTTTCTCATTTTATAACTCAAATCCCTTTTCACCTAGCATATATGTAATTTTGTTTTCTTTCTTCTTTCTTGAAATCTATTCGTTCTATGGGCTTTATCTTAGCTTTCAGGTTTTTTTTTTTGTTTTTTTTTTTTGAAATGCCATTTAGGCCTCAATTACTTCAAGATTCTTTTTAGTTATTAAGACTATGTCCTGGTGGATTTGTACCCAGTCTTTGTTAATCTGTCCTCCTGTCTACCATCTGCTAATTCCTTCTTTGTCCTTTTCCTGTCGTATGTAGCTCTATTTGCCATAGTGTCTGCTCTGTTTCTTGCTGTTCCCAATGTGATTTCAAGTTCTGCGGGATTATTACGTGTCCTTTTTTTCTTACTTTCCTCAGCTTCCTTTTTATCTTGTTCTGTTGTTTTATCAATTCATCTTTGATCCTTCATCTCACAGATTCTATGTGTATTTTAATTTCCTTAAGAGAACAGAGAAGCTTCTTTTTTTTTAAATTAAAAATTTTTTTTTAAAATCTTTATTTATTTTTAACACAGAGAGACAGATCATGAATGGGGGAAGGGCAGAGAGAGAGAGAGGGAAACACAGAATGTGAATCAACCTCCAGGCTCTGAGCTATCAGCACAGATCCCAGTGTGGGGCCTGAACTCACCAACAGTAAGTTCATGATCTGAGCCAAAGTCAGACGCTCAACCAACTGAGCCACCCAGGCGCCCCTTAAATTTTTTTTAATGTTTATTTATTTTTGAGAGGGAGAGATAGAGCGCAAGTGGGGGAGGGGCAGAGAGAGAGAGGGAGACACAGAATCTGAAGCAGGCTGCAGGCTCTGGGCTGTCAGTATGGACACCTGATGTGGGGCTTGAACTCACGAACCGTGAGATCATGACCTGAGCCGAAGTCACACATTTAACCGACTGAGCCACCGAGGCATCCTGCTTCTTCTTTCTAATTTTGATTGTTTTATTGTTTTATTAAGGACTACGTGCTCAAGAATATGGGTGGATTCTTAACTCCCATTTACCTGGTCACTATTGCTAGTATGCCAGCTTTTACATACATCTTCCCTCATGTAAAACAGGCCAAAATGAAAAGAGAATGACTGATTCAGGGTGAAGTACTGCAGCTCAGGTATCTTGTTTAATCAGTTAACACGTATTTCTGTCTGCTTCAATGACTTTACCAAACAGCTGCAAAGCTTATCCTAGGACATTGCTTCCCTCTTTTCCTGCAACTCCTGCCACCCACCCTTTTGAGAAAACCATTCATGTGATGAAAACAAGAATGGAAGTGAAAATAAAAATAAGAATAGCCGTGTGGTTTTTCCTCTGGTGCAGGCCCTCCTCAGTCAGGAAGAGCACAATTAAGAGTATCCCCACCTTCTCTCTCACATGGCCTAGATTTCTCCAGATTAAGATTGTTAGAAGGGCAACTGGAGAGGTTTCTCAGCAGAGATTTTTAAATCCTCTTTTCTCTCTAGGATTCTTTCTGTTCATTCAGTGTATTTACAGAAATATAGTTAAGCAAACTGGCACTTAATTAGCCAACTTTCCAGACAGAATACCTAGATCTTAAATTTTTCATTTTACTTGACTTCTAGACAGAAATATAGCAAACAATTTGAATTAAATTTCAAGGTGCTAACAGTTACAGCCTAAGAACTATGTCTGATTGTGGGGAGAGGAGACATGCTGATAGGGTACATAGCTGGATATTGTTGCTTTTTGAATTTTCAATGATGGTGGCATCATTGTTTGCCATTTCAATATTTAATTTTGCCATTAGGGGTTTATCTTAAAAGCCCCTACAGCTGCACATTTCATAAACAGACCACTGTTGAAGAACTTATTTTCACAACAGAATCAGAAAAGCAAAAAGGTTAAGCTAATTTAAAGTTATACTGTGGGCTTTTCTATTGCATATTTTTAGGCTGTTAAAGTTCAATCCTCCTTACAGGTTTTTTAATGCTTCCAATACATATTTATAACAAGTCAATTATCTTATTGCTGTTAAGTCTGAGAGGGAACGAAAGTACACACATATATGATAATGTACACAAATACATTATATATATATATATATATATATATCCATCCATGTATAAATATGCATATACACACACTTTTACTTCTAAATAACCAAATCATTTTGCTTCAATATTTTCATGTGGCATTTTATGGGTACCAGACTTCAATTTCAAAAGGCGACAGAACAGTCACAATTACTCTGTACCTTAATTAACTATAGTTCTCATAAAGCAAAAAAGGTCTGTGACACCAACATCTCTTCTAGGAATTACAATTTCAACTATTCTTTGGGTCCCATTAACCTGCTTCTAATGGTGTCAGTTTTCCAATTTTAGAAAAAGTATACTTAGACAAAAGGTCAAAGGAGCAAAGGAATAGCTTAAGTTTGTTTAAATCATATGGATGGATAAGAACTGTTATCATATTAATGAAAAGCAAAAATAATCGCTGGGCATGGAAAGGAGTCTTAGAACAGTAAAACTGAACCACAGTAAATAGACTAGGAGAGGCGGCTTTCCCACATATAGACATTAGTTTCAGAAACTCATATTCCATAGAAAGAAACCAGTAGATGCAGTACAGTATGGTACTATAGACATGCTATTAAGAAATATTGAAGCAAACAGTTCTCATTTAACTGTAGATGTGTTACTTTGATAAAAATTTAAATTTAAAAAAGGGCTCTTAAAGTAGAATGTGGTTTTTAAAGGTATTCTTTCAAAAGAAGGACTAAAATCGGAGATGACTGGCACACATATGAACCTCTACTAAGTAAAAAACTAAAACTTAGGGATAGAAAGGGATGGACTTCAGAATAGAAAATCTTTTCTTCTAAGGAAGACTTTTGGCCTTCATAAGAAAACAAATCTAATGAGGACTTATACATGTCTATAAGAACTTGCTTTAACAGTTTTGTCATTTGGGGTGCCTGGGTGGCTCAGTTGATTAAGTGTCCAACTTCAGCTCAGGTCACGATCTCATGGCTGGTGAGTTTGAGCCCCTGCATCAGGCTCTGTGCTGACAACTCAGAGCCTGAAGCCTGCTTCAGATTCTGTGTCTCCCTCTCTCTCTGCCCCTCCCCTACTTGTGCCTGCACTCTTTCTCTCAAAAAAAAAAAAAACAAAACAAAACAAAAAAAAACATTAAAAAAAAAAAAAAGTTTTGTGATTTGGGGTGCATGGGTGGCTCAGTCAGTTAAGCATCCGACTTTGGCTCAGTTCATGATCTCACAGTTCATGAGTCTCATGGTTCTGTCAGCACAGAGACCATTTCAGATTCTCTGTCATACCATGCCCCAGCCCCTCCCCTGCTCACATGCATGCACATGCGTGCTCACTCTCTCTCAAAAATAAACATTAATTAAAATTCTTTTTAAGTTTTGTGGGTTTTTTCCTGCTAATCTAAAAATAAGTTTAGTTCTCATTGTAATATTAATGTGTTACATGTGGTTTAAAGCTGAATAAACAGGGGCGCCTGGGTGGCGCAGTCGGTTAAGCGTCCGACTTCAGCCAGGTCACGATCTCGCGGTCTGTGAGTTCGAGCCCCGCGTCAGGCTCTGGGCTGATGGCTCGGAGCCTGGAGCCTGTTTCCGATTCTGTGTCTCCCTCTCTCTCTGACCCTCCCCCGTTCATGCTCTGTCTTTCTCTGTCCCAAAAATAAATAAAAAACGTTGAAAGAAAAAAAAAATAATGTTATAAAGCTGAATAAACATACTGGTCATGTATTTTTTTTTAAATACTTTCTGAGACTTCTAAGACTGTTCTCCCACTGGGGAAAAACACCCTAACAAAAAAAAAAAACAAAAAAAAAAACAAAAACAAAAACAAAAAAAACCAGCATGATCCTGAGCTTGCTTACTGCTCAACAAAAAAACCACTCTGACAAAGAAGCTACTAAATAAGTTGCAGTACAAAAATCTCATTTTTTATTTAAATTCCAGTTAGTCAACATACAGTGTAGTATTAGTTTCAGGTGTACAGTATAGTGATTCAACAATTCCAAACATCACTTGGTGTTCATCACAAGTGTACTCCTTAATCCCCATCTCCTATTTAACCCATCCCTGCCTCACCTCCCCTCTGGAAACCACCAGTTTGTTCTATGTAGTTAAGTCATTTTGCGGTTTGCCTCTCTTTTTTTCCCTTTGCTTGTTTGTTTTATTTCTTAATTCCTTAGATGAGTAAAATCATACATTAATTGTCTTTCTCTGACTGACTTACTTTGCTTAGCATAATACTCTCTAGAGCTCTAACCATATTGTTGCAAATGGCAAGGTTTCATTCTTCTTTATATTATTGCATAATTTTTGAGAAACTTTCTGCCATTTGTTCCCTCATCCTTTATGCTTTCTGGTTCTGAGCCATGATGAAAGCAAGTAATATTAAGAAACGAACTTCAGTGAAACAGATGTACGATAACTCTAGTCTTAAATTCACACAATTGTAACAGAAACACAATAATCTATGCTGTCTTTCCCAAAGGCTCCCATCTCCACTTATTACAGAAACATTTAAATATACAAAAGTCAAAAAAGAAGAGTAACTTGAACTCCCACATACCCATCATCCAGCTTTAACTATCAACAACATTTTGCTAATCTAAAGACTGTTATGAAGAATAAAATTTTGTTCTCACATGATTTATTTTTTTCTTAGATTTTATTTTTAAGTAAAATCTAAATTCAGTGAGGGGCTTAAACTCATGACCCAAAGACCAAGAGTCACATGCTCTACTAAGCCTGCCATATGCCTCACTCTCATATGAACTTTTAGGTAGATCTGAAACTATGCCTGACATTTTAAGAAGGTAATGATTATTCCCTTCACAGGTAGCTGTCCACATTCTCTGGCTCAATTAGGAGTATTTCAATTTACCAAATTCTTCTAACCTAAAGCCTCTGGAACTTCAAGAATGTTACAGTATCCAAAACTTTATAACTGATTTACACGTTTATTTGCTGTACCCCTCCACCGGAGGAAAAGTTGCAAAGCTTTTATTATTTTCTCAAAAGAGACTATGGCCCCCAAAATGACAAGAACCAGTATCATTTTTTTTTAACTATTTTTTACTTCTGAGAAAACAAAGACAGTGGCTTCGGTGCCCTCTGTCCAAATATGTGCATGCAAGGGAAGTGTCTACAGCCTCTTCTCTACTCAGTGGTGCTTTCCTCCTGCTATACATGAGCAGCACAACTTAGATAAAATGAAATAAATTACTTGTGATTCATGCAATAGTGGATCTGATTCCAATTAAAGAGAAATATAAAAAATATATACAAAATATTTTGAATGATATCATTTTATAATTTTGCTCACAATGTTTCAATATATTTAATGCGAAGTCCTCAGGCTGTAAATGTTGAGAGCCTCTAGAACAAAAAAGTATATTTAAAATCCAACTATGCAGGGCGCCTGACTGGCTCAGTCAGAAGAGCATGTAACTCTTAATCTCAGGGTTGTGAGTTCGAGCCCCACACTGGGTGTAGAGATTACTTAAAAATAAAATCTTTAGGGGTGCCTGGGTGGCTCAGTCGGTTAAGCGTTCGACTTTGGCTCAGTCATGATCTCACGGTTCATGGGTTCAAGCCCTGTGTTGGGGCCCTGGGCTGGGCCCTGTGCTGATAGGTCAGAGCCTGGAGCCAGCTTAGGATTCTGTGTCGTCTTCTCTCTCTCCTCCTCCTCCTCCTCCTCCCCTGCTTGTTTGCTTGCTCGCTCGCTCTCAAAAATAAACATACATTAAAAAAATAAAATCTTTAAGGGGAGCCTAGGTGGCTCAGTCAGTTAAGCATCCGAATTTGGCTCTGGTCATGATCTCATGGTTTGTGAGCCCCAATTCAGGCTCTCTGCTGTCAGCGCAGGGCCCGCTTTGGATCCTCTGTCTCCCTCTCTCTCTACCCCTGCCCACTAACTCTCTCAAAAATAAAAACATTTATAAAAAATAAAACCTTTAAAAACAAATAGAAAATAAATATAAGATCTAGCTATGCTAACACTAAAAGTAAGTCATCCAAATACTAAACAATAGGGTGCCTGGGTGGCTCAGTAGGTTACATGTGCTTTGGCTCAAGTCATGATCTGGCAGTTTGTGAGTTCAAGCCCCATGTTGGGCTCTGTGCTGCCAGTTCAGAGCCTGGAGCCTGCTTCGGATTCTGTGTTTCCTGCTCCCTCTCTGCCCCTCCTCTGCTCACGCTGTGTTCTCTCCCAAAAATAAACATTAAAAAAAAGGAAGAACAATATACAAGACAGTATATATGTAATATCCATTGTTACATAGTTCCTTT
The DNA here is from genome assembly GCF_018350195.1 of Panthera tigris. Classification (NCBI taxonomy): domain Eukaryota; kingdom Metazoa; phylum Chordata; class Mammalia; order Carnivora; family Felidae; genus Panthera; species Panthera tigris. The sequence continues at coordinate 33,375,864 of NC_056665.1, forward strand.
ACATACTAAGCAACTATATTAGGAACTGTGCTGGTTTGTGGCAGTGTTAATGGCTCTGAAGGAAAAATATAGATAGTTACTTCAATCTGATATGCTAAGTATACAAGAGGTGGGAGGAGAATGCTAGGAAAGTATAGAAAATAGCAACTAACTTCAAGAAGTTAAAATGACTTAACAGTAAATGTGTTAAGAATTCAGAGATTAAGAGGATCCTAAGGGCATCATATAAATTGTATGTGATGTACAGAATTATACACAATGCCTGTGAGCACAACCTCAGAATGAAATATTATTGATGCTCTCTGAATCTGTATATAATATAGCTCTTGAGGAGACTGGGTCCTGAACAGTCAAAGGCAACCTAACAGAGTGTAGACGAATAAGTACAGACATACAGAATAGAGTGAGGGGTGCCTGGGTGGCTCAGTCGGTTAAGCATCCGACTTCAGCTCAGGTCATGATATCACGGTCCATGAGTTCAAGCCCCGCATCGGGCTCTGTGCTGACAGTTCAGAGCCTGGAGCCTGCTTCAGATTCTGTGTCTCCCTCTCTCTCTGACCCTCCCCATTCATGCTCTGTCTCTCTCTCTGTCTCAAAAATAAATAAACATTTAAAAAAAAAATTAGAATAGAGTGAAAAGTATGGAAGGTTTTTAAAAGTCAGTATAGCTTTGATGTGGTAAGAACCACAAAGATAGTGGAAGTTGATAAAGTAAGTTCACATGGTCAAAGTTAAGTTTAGGACAGACGTGACAGTAGAGCCTAGGAAAGCAGTTGAGAAAACTGTCTTGGAAATATGTTGATTTACTTGTAGGTAACCAAAGGTACTATTAATCCTAAAACAATCCAAAAACAAACTGGACCTTCCCTTTTAAGGTTGTTCTTTTTCCTATGTGCGTGTGTTTTAAAATTATTTTTATTGTGAGATAACACAATTCTAGAAAAGTGCATAAATATCCATGAGCAGCTTACAAACTTATAATGCAAAGACCACAACCCAGGACAAGAACTAGAATAATGCAAATACTTCATAAACACTCCAAACATTCCTTCTCATTAACAAACTCCTCTTCACCGAGAGGTAATCATTATCCTGTTTTTCTTTATAGTTTTACTGCCTAAATATACATCCTTAAAACAATATGGCCTAGATTTGCTGGTTTTTGAATTGCATATAAACAAATTCATATAGGAGGTAAGTATTTAGAGGTTTTCCTTTCACTTAATATGATAATTTTGTGTTATATATATTTTTAATTTGAGAGAGAGAGAGAGAGAGAGAGAGAGAGAGAGAGAGAGAATGAGAGAGAGAGAATCTTAAGAAGGCTCCACTCTCAGTATAGAGCCTGATGCAGGGCTTGATCCCACAACCCTGGGATCATGGCCTGAGAGCCGAAATCAGCCAAAATCATTCAACTGACTGAGCCACCCAGGCGCCCTTCAAGATGACGGTTTTTAAGATTCATCTATACAGTCACTTGTAGCTCTAATTCATTTATTTTTCATTGTTGAATAGTTATTATATAAATATACCATAATTATCCATGTATCTATAGGCATTTGCGTTGTTTGTAGGTAGGAGTTGTTATGAATAATGCTGCTATGAGCACAGTTATGACTTTCAATTTAGATGTGCATATTTCTTTCTATTGGGTATATACCTGGGAGTGGAATTACTGGGTCAAAGATATGTGTGTAAATACTAAGAGAAAAAAAATAATAAAACTTATTTTTACCATCTTTCTAAAATCATTTAACAACTTATCTGTAGATTCCTTTGGATTTGCTATAGATGCAACTCATATAATCAGTGAATATGAACTGTTTATCATCTCCTTTACAACTGTGATACTTTTTTTATACTACTGGCTAGAATCTTCTTCAGTATTATGTAGAACAGAAGTGAAAATAATACATAGTCATGTCTTGAACTCTATCTGAAAGGGAAATCTTTTCAACATTTCAGCATGAACTATGATATCTCAACAGGTATTTTTACAGATTTACTACATTAAGAAAGTTCTCTTTTGTGCCTAGTTTGCTAATGGGTTCTTTTTTTAAATCAAGAATGAGGGGTGCCTGGGTGGCTCAGTCAGTTAAGTGTCTGACTCTTGATTTCAGCTCAGTTCATGATCTCATGGTTTGTGAGATAGATCAAGCCTGGTGTTGGGCTCTGAGCTGGCAGCACCAAGCCTGCTTGGGATTCTCTCCCTCTCTCTCTGCCCCCTCTCTCAAAATAAATGAGCTTTAAAAATAAATAAATAAGATCATGAATGATTACACTGATTTTTAGCAACTGCTCCTTTGCATCTATTGAGACTGTTTTTTTCCCATTAAAATTTGTTCAAGTGACCATATTGAATTGTTCCAGGTTAAACCAACCTAGGATTCCTGGGGTCAACTGGAGTTGGCAAGGCTGGGTTATTATCCTTTTTATGTACTGCTGAATTCAATTTGCAAATATTTGGGGTTTTATTTTTTGCATCTATGTAAATGAGAGAAACTGGCAAGTAGTATTTCTTTGGGTTTTGGAATCAAGGTTGTGACAGCCTTAAGAGGGTGGGTAATCCTCATTTTGTTTTCTAGAAGAATACAAGGTTAGAGAATATAAAGTTGGAGTTACTATTTCATTTAATGTTGGCAGAACTTCCAAATGTATCTATCTGGACTTACTTTTCTTCACAGAAAATTTCAGTTTATAGTGATAGCCCATATAGGTTTTCTATTTATTTCTTATGTCAATTTCAGTAAACTGGCATTTCTTAGCATTTATCCCTTTCAGTAAAATTTCAAATATTGACACAGTTATCTTATGAGGTTTTAATTCCTTTTAAATATCTGCAGGATTCAAAGTGACATTTTTTTAATGTTTATTTTTGAGAGAGAGAGAGAGAGAGCGCGCGCGCTAGCGAGAGCAAGCATGCAAATGGGGTAAGGGCAGAGAGAGAGACAGAGGATCCGAAGTGAGCTCTGCACTGACAGCAGAGAGCCTAACACGGGGCTCAAGCTCATGAACCAGGAGATCATGACCTGAGCCGAAGTTGGACTCTTAACCAACTGAACCACCGAGGCACACCCTAAAGGGACATTCTTTTTCATTTCTGATATTAGTTATTTGTGACTTTTTCTTCATTAATCTCAACGAGGTGTCAATGTTGTCAGTTTTTTTTTTTTTAAATCTTTTGGTTTGATCCCCTTTACTATAGGTTTCTTTTCTATTTTATTAAATTCTGCTCTCTGTTATTTCTTCTTGTGATTTCTCTAAATTTATTATGTTGCTTGTTTTCTATCTTGATACATCTAGCTCATTACTTGAGACTCGAGATGAAAGCTTAGTTCACTGCTTTCCTTATATATGCATTTAAGGTTATACACTCTACTCTTGAGCACAACTTAGGCTGCATTCCCCAATTTTTTCCCTTAATATTCAAACAGTTGATTAAATAACAATTATTAATATTCAAAACTTCAACATTGACAGAACTTAAAATGTTGACTTAAAAAAATACAAAGGCTAGTTACAACATAAAGGTGTTTATATTAATTAAAAGATAGTACTGTTTATGAAAATATTTTCCATGAACACAGTATTCTAAATTGGCATTTACTATCTTTCAACATACTGAGGTATCCATCTTACTATCACTTCCACTGTTGCTGTTAAGAAGTCAGCTGTCCTCTAAAAGAATACATAATAGGGGCGCCTGGGTGGCTCAGTCAGTTGAGTGGCTGCCTTCGGCTCAGGTCACGATCTCGTGGTCCGTGAGTTCGAGCCCTGCGTCGGGCTCTGGGCTGATGGCTCGGAGCCTGGAGCCTGCTTCCGATTCTGTGTCTCCCTCTCTCTCTGCCCCTCCCCTGCTTGCTCTCTGTCTCTGTCTCTCTCTCAAAAATAATAAACATTAAAAAAAATAAAATAAAATAAAAAAAGAATACATAATGTATGCTTTCTATATTTTTTCTCTATATACATTATATATACACAAATCTTTGCTTTTTGAAAGTAATCTGCCTTGTATCTTATTGCTTTTATGACTATCTATTTTTGCTGTTGTTTCTATAGTTGTACTATGATGTTTTAAAACGTGCATTTCCCCCCACCCAAAATATGGATTTTTTACCATATTTCATGAAATCTAAAATGTTTTGGTGCTGAAATTTCGTGATCTTACCAGAAAGTGATGAGGGGAAAATTTTCACATAACTCAATATTTCAATATTGTTGGACTGTAAAGTGCCATCAATTGAAAGATGTATTCAAATTTCAAACACATTAAAATATCTTGGAATCAATTAAATATGATTTATTATGTATGGGAACTGTTAGGTTTCTTAAATTCTGTGGCATGTTTTTCTTTTACCAATCTGGAAAATTATCAGCCATTATATCTTCATATATTGCCTCTGGGCCATTCTCTCCTAAAACTAAATGAGATCTTCTCATTATATCCTCTATGTTTCTTAACTTTCCTTCTGTATTTTCCATCTTTTAGTGTATGTACTTAATTTAGATAGTGGTTTGATCTTTTAGCAAACTAAACCTCTCGTTAGCTTTGTCCAATGTACTGTTAAAATTAATTCACTGAGTGAATTTTGCTTATTTTGTTATAGCTTGAGAGCTTAATGTTCTTTCCCCAGAAAAGATTTATATTTGCTTCTGTCAAGTGCCTGGATACATTAATAGTCTAGGACCATCTTAATCCATATTCAAGGCTTAAAGTTGTCTGGACCACCCAGATGACATGAATATTATCTTCAATCTTCAGAAGAGCTGGTTTACCTAATCCTCATTCTTCCAGAAATTCTTTTTTTGTTGTTTTTAGTTTACTTATTTATTTTGAGAGAGAGAGAGAGAGAGAGACAGAGACAGAGACAGAGAGAAAACACACGCAGGGGAGGGGCAGAGACAAAGAATCTCAAGCAAGCTCTGCACTGTCAGTACAGAGCCTCTCACGGGACTCAAACCCACAAACTGCGAGAGCATGACCTAAGGAGAAATCAAGAGTCAGATGCTCAACCAAATGAGCCACCCAAGTGCCCCTACCTTATCCTCATGCCTAAGTGGGCCTAAGACTCTAACATTTTCCCCACTTACCCCCTCTCCCCAAGCAAAGGGCCAACAAAAATCACAGCTCAGTCTCTCAGCTACCTCTTCTAGATCAGAACATACTTCCAGGGCAAAGCAGACTGGAATGCTTGGCTCATCTCTCCAGATTTCCATATTCTCTTATTCCTATTTTACTAATTTTTTGATTTTTTTGATTCTTGTTTTTTAAATTTATTTATTTTTTGATTTTCTTAACTTTTAAGATGTTCCAATATCATACAGATTTCTCTATTGTAGTTAGTAGATAGAATGGTCCAAATTACCAGAAGTTTCCTAGAGCCTTGTATATTCTCTGTCACAGTTAAAACTCCCCCTGAACATCTCTTCCATCTATACTTTGCATTCAATTAACCATCACTATCCTAAGTCAAGCCAACATTTCCCTTTTACTTAGAATATTAAAATAGTTTTCCAATGGGTCATCCTGCTGATGGATAATCAGCTCATATTATCACCAATTTTTTTCCTGCACTAATGCCCTTTTATCACATTTCTCCATAAAACAACCTTCAAAGCTTTCCACTTAATAGGAATAAAAGGCCAAATTCATGCCCAGGTTCCCATGTCACCTGCCCTCCCAAGTCCAATCAAATGACATCTCATCAATAAATCCTTTCCTACCTGAGCCAGAAATAACCTTTTATGTATTCCCTTAAAACGTTATCTCTAAGTACCTTAAGGGTAAAAAATGGCGTATGACACACTGCTTTTTGATGTTCTTCATCACTCAATGTCTCCTACACAACTGATGTTCAAAAACATTCTTGAAATGTATGAAGTAGTAAGATAAGTAGCAAGACAGGGACAACACAGTAACTTCAGGTGAAGTCACTAATGGAAGAAATTGCTCCAAGTTCATTCAGCTAGGAGATGGTAGAGCAGAGATCCCATTAACCACTATAGTATATAGCAAGATGGTACATTTGCCTCTTTCCATACATGCTCCGCAATAACACTTAAACTGTTTAAATAGTAAAAAAATCACAATAATATATAAGAGTGAAGAATGCCATCACAAAAGCCTGCTTTCTGATAAACCAAATTTATTTTCACATCCCAGAAGTTAACTGTGAAACAATGTATCATTAGTGATGCAGCTAATAAGGAAAGTTCCATACCATAATAAACATATAAGTGCTGGTTCTAGTACCTATTCACTAAATGGTGTTAATCCTTCAGAATGAAAACCGGAAAGTTATTTGCTACGTAGTCTGCACTGAAATCAGTCTTCAAGATTCTTTGATTACACCTGTCCATTAAAAGCAGTAAGTCAAAGACCACCTATATTTCCCCTCTCCTCAAAAATGCCAGTTAACTCATTAACACACACCTTATAGAGGAGATCCTGATTTTGTATTTGTTATCAACTCTAAAGAAGTTTGACTTGGGGGTTATGTCTCTAGCTCCTGATATACTAATATCTGATTTACATGCATGTCATAATTTTCAGAAATTACATACATATTACAAAAAATAAAACCTACAAATGGTTGAATTACAATATTTACTAAATACTGACTACAGATTAGGAGTTCTGTTATGCACCAGCAATGAAAGACGAATAAGATAGTTTTTATGCCTAAACAACTCTAATGGAAGTGTTGAAATATTAAATCAAATACATTTAAAAATGCAACAGAAGAAGTGATTAATTTTTTGAGAAAAAAAGTCATCTTAGAAGTAAAGCTTAAGTTGGGTTTTAAAGAACAATTAGGAAAAAGGATAAAGAGAAAGGCATGTCAGGCATGGGCCAACGACAGTACAATTCCCAAAGTGCTCCCTAGGGCTTTACAGCTAAAAGCCTACGTAGATATCCACAGAAGCCCCATGTCAGACAAAGGAAACAGATGCAAGGTTGAGTCAACGCAAAAATGAATTTGGTGACATCTTAAAAGTTGTGTACTACTAAAGTGTAATATGAGAATAGAAATAAAGATACAGAAATAAAGAGAAAATAACAGAAAGGCAAACAGAAGCTGGCTTTTTAAATGTCTTGTCAGGGGAGGCAGGTGGGGAGAATGGGCAAAATAGGTGAAGGGGATTAAGAGGTACAAACTTCTAGTTATAGAACAGGTAAATCACAGAGATAAAAAGTACAGCAACAGGGAATACAGTCAACAATATTGTAATAACATTATATGGTGACATTATCATAATAAGCACTGAGTAATGTATACAATTATTGAATCACTATGCTATACACCTGAAACTAACATAACATTGTATTTAAACTATATTTCAATAGTAACAACAATTTTAAAAATCTAAAACAAAAAAAGCCTTGTCATAAAAAGAAAGGGAAAAAAACCAACTCATTTTCATAGTCTCTCCTGCTAAAGGATTCATGCCTACCAGGAGCTGGGTAACCTATAGTTTACAAAAAGCATAGTGCCTGAAGAAGACTCAATGAAGAATTCATTCTTTCAAAAGGGTAAGGATATATCCAGCTTTCAGAGGCTGAAAGAGCAGAAATATGAATTGTGATATCACATGCCCAATATGATGATATGAGCTGTGACGCCTGTGTCCAATGGCAACAGCATGTTCACTAAAACAGTTTGATGCTGTGATGTGGACACTTCCTGGATGCACAGCCTTCATGGAGGATTCGCAATCTTTAATGTTGTTTTCACTTATTCTCTTCAAGTTTGTTTAACAACTAAAAACCCTCAATGATAACAGGAATGGAAAAGGCTCAAGATATGACAGATGAAATAATGGAAGCAACATCCCACAAAAATTATGATAAAATCAAAGCCCAAATGGAAAGGTTAGCCTTCTAAAGAAGTAGAAGGGCAGATATAGTTGTTGCTGCACTTCTGATTCTCTGATTTGCTGTTCTGCTTTATCTGGAGAAGCAAAGGAAGAAATCTAGTGAACAGAAAAAATTCTATTTATGTAACAGAAGAGAAATTAATCTACAGAGTAAAAATGCAGAAGGCTGGGTAAGAAAGAAAATGGCAAAGGTCTGGAAAGCTGCTATGAGAGATAAAAGATGACACCAAAAAATATAAATTGTCCCTTCTCCATTAGCCCTTCCTCACCTTTACCAAAATGTATTTTTAAAAGGAATAAATTACTTGTTTTTAGGGTCAGGACAAATTTGTTTAAACCATGGACTAGACATCTGGGAGCAAAATAAGAAGAATTATTGGCAAGAATCTATTTATACCTCTATGGCTCTCACTAGACCATAAGATCCTCCTCCAGGGCAAGGACTAGGGCTCCCTAATGAATAAACAAACAAAAAATTGGTATGTTTGGTATATGGAAATGAAGAATGACAACAGAGAGGACAGAATTTAAAGTACTTCACAATTTCGACTAGGATAAGATTTACCTTTAAGTATGTCAAAATGAATAGAAAAGATACTTGAATATATTCTGTGTTACTAAGCGGGAAGTAAGATTTTTTTTAATGCTATGTAACAAAATTATTGGCCATATTGTCTAACCTATGATTCTGGGGAACCTAAACTGTTACAAGATTGACATACAAGCCATCTTCATTTTTATACTCAAAGACAGGAAGGTGCACAGTGTCACTGAAACTGTATTTCCTTACATTCTGGGTTTCTTTCTTTTCACTTTCCAAGGGTATTAAGGGAAGGTGAAGGAGAAGGCATGGAAAGGGGCCTAGGCATTGATGTTTTTTAAAGTTCTCAGGGATTCTAATGTGCAACCACTTTAATAGTTTATCAGTTGATTCTTTGGGATTTCATAAATAGATGATTATACTGTCGACAAAATTTTCTCTTCCTTTTTTTAAATAAATGTTTTCCTACAAATGAGCGTTGGGGCATCTGGGTGGCTCAGTCAGTTGAGCATCTAACTCTTGATTTTGGCTCAGGTTACGATCTCACAGTTTATGGGTTCGAGCCCCGCACTGGGCTCTGCACTGACCGTGTAAAAACTTGGTTTCTCTCTCTCTGCCCCTCTTCTGATTGCTGCTGTCTGCTGTCTCTCTCTCAAAATAAATAAGCTTAAAAAAAAAAAAAAAAAAAAAAGAGTGCTTATTTTCTGAATCAGTTATATTGTTATAAAATTTTTTTTAACGTTTATTTATTTTTGAGACAGAGAGAGACAGAGCATGAGTGGGGGAGGGTCAGAGAGAAAGAGGGAGACACAGAATCTGAAACAGGCTCCAGGCTCTGCACTGTCAGCACAGAGCCCGAGGCAGGGCTCGAACTCACGGACCGCGAGATCATGACCTGAGCCAAAGTCGGACGCTTAACCGACTGAGCCACCCAGGCGCCCCGTTTATCTTGTTATTATAATGCTTTTCTGTGGTTATTGAAGAAAGTTCACAGCATACATAAAAGTATAAAGAAGAATCTAAAAATAACCCATAATCCTCCCATTCCCCAATCTTTATATCACTTATTTAAGTTTCCATGTTTTATTTTACTTATCAGAACTTCCAGTTCATTTAAATGCTGGTAACAGCCAGTAACCTTGTTTGGTTTTAATGGACATCCTTCCAATGTTTCAAAATTAAGGATAATTCTGCTATTGATGATTAGTTGATATTCTTTATTAATACCTTCCTAGTTTGCTAGAAATTGTTTTTTCTTTCTTTCTCTCTCTCTCTCTCTCTTTCTTTTAATTTCAAGCCCGACATGGGGCTTGAACTCATGGCTCTGAGATTTAAAAAAGTCAAATGCTCTACCGACTGAGCTAGCCGAGCGCCCCTACAAATTGTTTTCTTCTAACTCATGGGTAAATGCACAATGTATTAAATGCATTCCTAACATTTATTATAATTTCCTTTTGGTTTCCCTTTGCTAACCTGTTTTAAATTAAATTAGTAAGTGCTATAGATGACTTTTCTCCCCAATGGTGACCTGTTTTTGCATTCCTAAGAGAAATCCTACTAGACCATTAATTCTTCCAATTTAATTGTTATTTTATTTATGAATTCAACAGCTATGTTCATAATAAAGACAGCTTTCCTATGCTGTCTTTGTCAAATTTTGTAACAAGGGTTATTCTGATTTGGCTAACAGGAATTAATAATGTCCTATCTTTTTCTATGTTCTGAAATAATTTTCAATAGAAACTGGCAGTTCCTTGATGGTTTATTAGATAGAACTTGACCATAAAATCATGTAGTGTTTTTTGGAGAAGTAGAGGGATCTTTTGGTATATTTACTACATTCTTCTGTGGTTATTTTTCTACTTCTTATGGAGCAATTTAAGTAATTTCCATTTCTAAGCTTTCAAATATATTGGTAAAAGTAGCATACAGTATTCAGTTATAACTTTGAAATATTTTTCCCATCTGTAATTATGAATTATTCCCAATGTTTATTTGTGCCCTCTTCCCTAGTCCCCATCACATTTACCAATAGTTTATTTCCTAACCCTTTTCAAAATAGCTTTAACTTTTTAAGAGCAATTTTAACTCACAGCAAAACTGAGGATTAAGTACAAAGCATTCCCATATACCCTTTACCCCCCCCCCCCCCACACACACAACCTGGTCCACTAGCAACATCTCACATTGGAGTGTCACATCTGATAGAATCAATGTACCTACATCAACACATCATTATCAAAGTCCATAGATTACATTAGGGTTCACTTTTGTGTTGTATGTACATCTTATGGGTTTGGAAAAATGTACAATGACATATACCCACCCTAACAGTTTCATACAGAGTAGTTTCATTGCCCTAAAAATCCTTTTTGCTCCACATATCCATCCTTCCCTTCCCCATCTCCTGGCAAGCACTGATCTTACTGGTCTCCACAGTTTTGCCTTTTCCAAAACGTCATATGGTTGGAATCATACAGTATGTAGCCTTTTCAGATTGGCTTCTTGCATTTAAGGTTTCTCCATGTCTTTTCATGACTTCATGGCTTATTTCTCTTCAGCATTAAATAATATTCAATTGTCTGGATGTATACCACAGTTTATTCATCCACCCACCAACTGAAGGACATCTGATTGCTTCCAAGTTTTAGCAATTATGAATATTCAAGTGCAGGTTTTTGTGTGGACGCAAGTTTTCAACTCATTTGGGTAAACACAAAAAGTGTGACTACTGGATCCTATGGTAAGAACATGCTTAGTTTTGTAAGAAACTGCCAAACAGGAAGCAGAGGGGCTATGCCATTTTGCATCCCCACCAGCAATGAGAGTTCTTGTTGCTCCACAACCTCATCAGTATTTAGTAGTGTCAGTGTTGTGGATTTTAGCTATTCTAATAGGTATGCAGTGGTATCTCATTTTAATTGGCAATGCCCTAATGATATATGATGTTGAGTATCTCTTCATATTAGCTTATTTAACATCTATATCCTCCTTACTGTGATGTCTATTCAGATTTTTGCCCATTTCAAACTTTTTTTTTTAATTGTTACTGAGTTTTAAGAGTTCTTTGTATATTTTGGTTAACAGTCTTTATCAGAGGTCTTTCACAAATATTTTCTTCAAGTCTGTGGTTTGCTTCTCATACTCTTGATATGTCCCTTTTAAAAAATCCATTTCAAAAAATATTTTTGTTTTATGTATTTTTGTTCCCTATTTCATTTATGTTGCTTTTATCTCTATCTATGCTGCTCTCTTTTTGTGGTTTTCTAAGTTCCTATTTCAAATGCTTAGTTTGTTTTCTACCTCTTTTTCTCTTATAAAGATACAAAGCCTATAAATTCCCCTGTATCTCTTCAGCCATATCCTCCTATATTTGTACTTTCACTGTGTAGTTATAATCATTTTTGGATAATAATTATTTGAAAGTATGAAAATAAAACGCATATCAATTTTTACTGGAATTCATGATAGCCTAAATTTGACCAATTTGAAAATAATATACTCTGAAATGTACCAAATACCAATACGTATTTTAAATCCTCTCTGTTTACTGATGAACAGTCTAGAAGAAAACACATTATTTTAAGAAAAGTTATGTGCCAAGGGAGATATGGGAAACTGAGGAACCTCAAAACAAGAATAAAGTTATTAAATAAGTTGGATACTGTTGAAATAAACAATTTAAGATGGCTAAATAGCAGAATGGGTACAAAAAGAAAAGCAAGTTAGTGAAATAAATAAAGATAAACCTGAGGAACTTCACACACCAGAGTAGAAAGACAAAGATGACAAGCACAGAAGAAACATTTTGAAAAAAGTTAAACTTCAAACGAAGATCCAGAAATTTCAACATGTGACTAACAGGAATTCCAGAAAGCATCAGGAGAATATAAAAAAGATAATACTAAAGAAATAATAGCCAGGAATTTCCCCAAACCAAAAAAATTAGTTCTCAGACTTAAAGGTCCCAACTGGACATGCTTTCAAAATCTACAAAATTTCAGAAGATTAAAAGATTCTCTTAGAGCCCTTAAAAATTTAGCACATATGAAATGATTTAAATGACTAAAGATATATTCTGGAGAGAAAAAGGATAAATTTGGAGAAAACAGCAGGATGCAAGAAACTAATCAGCCAAAACAAACAAACACCAGTTAAATATATGAGAGCAAAATTGCCTGTAAAGGTGGCCACTAGAAAAACTGAAATAAAATGAGTAACTCTGAAACTACGGGGGGGGGGGGACGACTTGATCAAACCAATAAAATAAACAAATAGAAAACAAAATAAATATAAAGCACATCTTACATGGGAGTAATTATATCTAAAAGTGTGTCAGTGCTAATATCAAACGTAGAGTATAATGTGAAACTCATTAAATGAGAAAAAGATACTGGATATTCATTTTAAAACACTATTTAAAGATATTATAAATATCCAATAACATATCTTCAGAATATATAAAAAACTGAAATTACAAAAAGGAACTGAAGAGTTCACACACACAGAAGTTTCCAAGAAGCTGCCTACTTTTTAATTCATACTTACCACATGTAAGTACAGTATTTAATTGAAAAATGCTTTCAGCAGTATCAATAGTGTTACAGGAGAAAATTCAGAATGTCTTTGGAGAAATAAGAAACTGTAAGTCTCATTCACTAGAAGATCAGATGTAAATAATGAAAACTCCTTTTCCAAATAGAAGTGTCATAAAATAAGTCAGAAAACAAATGTTTCCAAAGTTAAAAAATACCACTGACTTCAAAAAGGGTAGTCAGACCCAGCAGGACAGTGCAGGCAATCACACTGAGGAGGCATTTTATTCTTCATGAACCCTGGGAAAGCTATATAGCATATGTTGAAGAACATAAGCAATTCTGGAGTCCAATAAACCTGAAGTAGGAGTGCTAACTCCTTGTGTTACAAAACTGAGATAAATATACTAAGCCCTAAACCTTAGTTTTTGTATCAGTTAAGTGGAGATAATAGTTTCTAGCCCCTTAATAAAGCTATAAGAAGGATTAAATGAAATAATGCCTGGCACAAAGGGCTCAATAATTGATAACTATTATTTGTTACCATTAAATTGTAGTTGGGGCACAAGATGTGAGAAAGTGAGTAATGTTCTTATTTATTATCTGTTTTGCAAAATTCTTTCAATTTTAAAATCAAATGGGAAATACTTTCCATTTATTTATCATAATATCTGGGTTCTCAATTCCCAACAACTAGTTGTAATTTTTTATTAAAATTAGGATTGTTAATTTTAAACCGAAGAATATGGCTGATAGAATAAATACAAGCTTTCACCCTACCACCTTAACAAGTGCTAATTTACAATCCAAGGAAGAAAAAAAGATTAAGAATGGCATTAATATTGTCCTTCTCTAGTCCCTGCAATTTCCTCCCTTCTAGAACCAGAAACATTTTCAGAGAGAAAATATAAAAAATACTCACTGGAATATAATCTTGCCTGAAACCAGAGAAAGAGTCCAAACAGCTATTTTGATGGTCAGGATACCCTGAGCAACTTCTTCATTTTTACTGAATAAAGGTCATTAATATGCTTAACATAGATATAAAGTTTTATGGACAAGAAATTTTTAATTAATGGAAGATATAAATTATGTTTGAAGGCTGTGTCAAGGGCTTTTTAAAATGTGTTTTCTTTTCTTTTATTATTTTAAATAGGCTCCATACCCAATGTGAGGTTTGAACTCAGGAACCTGAGATCAAGAGCCACAAGCTCCACTGAATGAGCCAGCCAGGTGCCCCCTAAGAGGTTTTTTAAAACTCATTTTTAGTTCTCAGTACTCAAGAGGATGTAATTTAGAAGATACTGAAGGAGAGCCCCCTCACCTCCATAATAAAAGAAGGAACAATGAGCCTAAGTTCCCTAACACTAAGTTTACTGTAAAATTTACACAAGGAATGCAAGAAATTAAAGCACATACTGGTATATAAATCAATTCCTTATCTGCTTCTTATAAATTCAGTTCGACAGGCTTTCTGTGTTATTTGTAAGTACAAAGCTGACAGTATAGTTCCTTACCTTTCCATTAGCTTCTCTTTATCCCAATTGAAGTGGCTAAGGAGTATTCTTGTGATAGTTGCTGGATTCTAAAGAAGGGGGGAAAAAAAGTTATTTTAAGGTAATAGTACTTAAGTGAATTTTTAGGTTGAATTTAAATTTCACCCCACCCAAATTTCCTTTCCTAAGATATTTCTTTGTTCTACAAAGAAAATATAAAATTTAATTGTAATATCAAAGCAATTTAAAAATAGTTTGCCATACTAATTTGTCAGGTTTCTATGGGATTCTAAAGCAGAATTCAAAATAAGCCAAAAAGAAATTGAAAATTTACTGTATTAAATCAAGCACTAATTAAAATTCACTGATTTTTGCAATTAAGATTTAGCAGACTGTCACACTGTTAATTGACAAAATTTCTATTCAATAAAATTTCTAACACCTTGAGTAGAAACCATTTATAAGTCAGAAAGTCCTTCAGAGATATTTAATGAAAAAGACAAAATATCTGTACTGTGTAATAATTTAGAGAATATAATCCAAGGATGCTGTTTCATTTCTGAAAAGAAAGGCTAACACCATGAAATAAACCCAAAATTTACTGTCCTATTGTTTAATGCTGTCATTTATTTTTATTAACATTTATTTCCATTTCTCATGAAACTAGTCAGGTTACTATTTGGGTACAGAATTTTAACTTAAAACTCTAGTTACAATGTCAGAGGTGTAACTCAAACCTCAATCTGTTTGTTTGTAGGTCACAGTACAATTTTATTACATCAAGTAACATTTCAAAAAGAATCTCTGTATAAAATTATTTTGTGTCACCATAGTTAGACCAGAGTTTTAGTTAGCCACTAATTTAATTAAAAAGTAATCTTGTATAAAAATATTGTCATGAAAGAAATCTGTACCAATTATTCTCAACAATACCATTTGTCACAGAGAAATTCACATAACATTCAATACCCTCCAAAAACGCCAAAGATGCAGACATGGTAACTCTCTCATTCACCCACTCTAGGCACATTTTGCTAATCCATTTAGGTACTCCTTGCTTCTTGGGTCCAGACTCCTCCAGAATCCTCCTTTAAACACAGCATTTAACAGACTCCACCACTTTACAAGAGTTAATATGGGGGGGGGGGGGGACCTATTAACTGATCCTATGTTATGTTTGTTTGTACAGAATATGCATTGTTGTGTCCAGCTCTCTCAGAAATGTGATCCAACAATTTATTAACTTCCCCCCCCCTCCAAAAAAAACCCAACTCAACTCTTGTTTGGAAACAGGTTTCCACAATAGGATTTGCCTACAATTAAAACAGTTATTCATTTAGGTTTAGACATATGAAAAATAAAAGTGGTAATCCTATCAATTGGGAGAATGAAGTCTAGAAGTGCCGATGAGAACTGTGTGACTGTAATTTTGTGGCACCCAATATACTGTATTCTCTGCCACTAGATAGAATGCTTAGAGAAAAATGTTTCAGGAGGTGTTGAGTCTTGACTTGCAAACAGAAAAAAGGGAGAGGGGAACAAATGCCCTCTCTGACTTGATGTTGCAATAGTGTCTTTTCTGTGCTTGAGTTTCAATATCAGAAACTTCTATCCAGAGGTTCCCAAACCTATTACTGATTCATCCAAAATTACTATGGAAAGTTCTGTTAAAACACAGATCCCCGGGTTCCACCTCCATAGTTCTACTTAATAGGTTTGGGGCAGGACAGGACCAAATGTGCTCATGATCCAAGGGACTCAGAAAATTAGACCAGCAGTTCCCTAGGGAAGAAAACATGACAACTTTTCTATTTTTTTAGCTCATCCTTCAAAAATTCCTGTGTAGGTGTGTATGTGTTTGTTTAATAATGTGTGTATTATATTAAAGGTACATGCTCAAAAGTTTTTCCCAAAAGGACAGACTAAAAAAATTCATCTAAACCACAGTGGCGTGATAATGCCAAAATACCTGTATTCTGCGAGGGTCTATGCTATGGGACAGGAAATATTTCACAATACTAACTAATAATTTTTGGTTCACTATTTCAGTGTAGGTGGCTCAGATCATTTATGTGCACTACATATAAAGAAAGGTAATGGGGGAATAACATATAATGTGAATCTACTGTATGTGAGGCCCTGTAGAAGGTACTTGATATACCTCATTTAATTCTCAAAGCTCTAAGGTAAATATACTTATCTGCCATTTTAAATATGCAAAAACTATGATTAGAATCTTTGGAGATTATAAAAATTACCCAATATTATCCAGTTAAGTGGAATAGTTGTGACTTCTAGCCTAAGACAATCTGAATCTAATATTCTTTCAGTTATTCCATGTAATAGAACCTAAAGGAACATTAAAGATATCATTTACTAGTCATATGTCTATGACTATCTGTGCTGACAGTACAGAGCCCAGAGGCTGCTTCAGATTCTGTGTCTCACTCCCTCTCTGCCCTTCCTCCCTTGCTCACGCTCTGTCTCTGTCTCAAAAATAAACATTTAAAAGTTTTTTTTAAAAATGGGTATATTTAGTCATATAGTTATACATCAGTAATGTTAATTTATTTAAAAACAAAACAGTCTGACTTCTGGTCCTGGCCAAGATGGAATAATAAGCTCACTATAGCATCTCTCTCTCCCCTCCACTGATTACAACTAAAAATTGGACAAAATACTCTTAAAATTAAACAATAGCAAGCAGATTGGGGAGGGAAGTGAAGAACAAATAAGGTGGTGGTGAATATCCTGTTTGTTTTTTAACCTTTACTTCCTGGCTTTGACCCATGGGTGGGTCAAATAGAGAAACTGTATAGCAGGCATGAGCATCTAACACTAAGAGGATTGCATCATTTTCGCTAGAGGGTTATGGCAAAAGGCTACCACTAAGGTAGGGAGAATACTTTTTTTTTTTCCTTCTTTTGTTTCTCTAGGTCCTGCCCTGAGGCCTGCTGCAACCATGAGACTCCACTGCTCCAGAATGACAGGAGAAACCTACTGCTCTGAACAGAAGAATAAGGAAGAGGGCCCTGAAAGGGGGGAGGGGGAGTGGAAATCCCTATTCTTTTCTTTTTTCTCTTGCCACTTCATCTCAAGGCACAGGTAAGAAACTAAAAGCTAGAGAACTCCAAGCTTCAGGCTAGAGGAATGAAGGGCCTCTGGGAGTCAACAGTGTAGGGGAAATCACTGAGAAGAGAAAGATGGAGAAGTGATCCTTAAATCTGCAAATGAACCAAGTCCTGGGCTCAATTACAAGCTATGTATATGTGGAACATGGAAATTACAGGAGAGGCTTTTAGAATAGAGCTATGGTGCATTATGGTATATATAACTGCCCAAGTCCTAGATCAACCTAAGTGGGAAAGGGAGGGGCAAACTCAACACAGCAAGGGCTTTGAAAACTGAACAGATAATGGAAAAACTGCCCATATAAACTGAGAAAGAATATGCAGTCATAACCCAATTGGACTTACCTCTTTACTAGAACAAATAAAAAATCCTCAGCTCCCTAAAGGATTTTAACAGGATGCAGAATCTCACAACAAAATATTCAAAATACCCAGGATAGAATCCAAAAGTTAACAGACATAGCAAGAACAACAAAAATGTGACCAATTCTCAAGGGAGAAGACAACTAATAGATGCTAACCCCAAGATGACCCAAATATTTGAAATACCAAAGCCTTTAAATTTTTTTATGTTTATGTATTTATTTAGAAAAAGAGAGCAAGAGCAGGGGAGGGGCACAGAGAGAAGGGGAGAGAGAGAATCCCAAGCAGGTTCCATGTTCCCAAGCCCGATGTGGGGCTCGATCCCATGACCTTGAGATGATGATCGGAGCCGAAATTAAGAGTTGGGTGGTCAACTGAGTGAGCCACCCAGGCACCCCAGAAATACCAAAGACTTTTAAAGCAGCTATTAAAAACATGATCCATTAGGTAAGAATGGACACCTTAAAATGATGAACCAAATTCTTAGGAAAGAAATGTAAGTTATAAAAAAAGAACCAAATGGAAAGTTTAGAACTAAAAAACTAAAGTTTACTGGATAGGCTCAAAAGCAGAAAGGAGATGACAGAGAAATCACTGAAACTGATATATCAGTAAGAGTTATAGAAATTTAACAACAGAAAAACTAATTAAAAAAAAAAAAAAGAATAGTCTCCAGGTACCTGGGAGGCTCAGTTGGCTGAGTGTCCGACTCTTAATTTCAGCTCAGGTTCTGGTCCCAAGGTCATGGGATTGAACCTTGTATGGCGCTTCAGGCTGAGCGTGAAGCATTTTTTAAAAGAACTGTCTCTCAGGGTCCTGTGGGGTAATATCAAAAGTTGTCAGCCTAGAATTCTATATTCAGGGAAAGTCAAGTTCAGGATTGAAGACAAAGATATTCTCAGACAAAAGAAAACTGAGAACTCACTGTCAGGAGACCTGTTCTAAATGAAATGCTAAAGTTCCTCAGGTGCAAGGGAAATGTTACACTGTGTTAACTGGAATTTAAATAAAAACCTGAAAATAAAGTGTTATTATTAAGAAGAGAGGAGGGGAGGGAAGGAAAGAATACCACCTGATCTCAAAACATACTATAAAGCTCCAGTACTGGCAAAAGGATAGACATAACAATCAAAGGAACAGAAGCCAGAAATAGATCCATACAAATATGGCAAAATGAGCTTTTGCAAAGGTGCTAAAACAATTCAAAGGGTCGGGGGATTGGGGGGGAACCTTTTCAAAATAACCAATCCTACACTGATTAAGACATCCTATAGGGGCACGTGGGTGGCTCAGTCAGTTAAGCTTCCAACTTCAGCTCAGGTCATGATCTCACAGTTCACTCAGGCTCTGTGCTGACAGCTCAAAGCCTGGAGCCTGCTTCGGTTTCTGCGTCTCCCTCTCTTTCTCTGCCCCTCCCTCACTCACGCTCTGTCTCTCTCAAAAATAAATAAACATTAAGACATCTATTTCTTTTTAATCAACTGTAACCTATACCTTAAAGACTTTACACAAAATTAATAATGGATCAGACCCAAATGTAAATCATAAGACTATGTAACTTCTAGGCGAAAATCTTTGTGGTCTTGGTTTGGGCAAATAGTTCTTAGATAACAAAAGCACAATCCATAAAAAAAACTGATAAACTGGGGGTGCATGGGTGGCCTGTTAAGTGTCCGACTTTGGGTCAGGTCATGATTATGGCTCGTGGGTTCAAACCCCATGTCAGGCTCTGTGCTGACAGCTCAGAGCCTGGAGCCTGCATCTGATTCTGTCTCCCTCTCTCTCAAAAAGAATAAATAAACAATAAAAAAAATTAAAAAAAGAAAAACTGATAAACTGGAATTCACTAAAATGGAAAGAACACTGTTAATAAAATGGAAAGACAGGCCAGAGGCTAGGTGAAAATATATGCAAATCATATTTAACAAAAAACTTGTATTTAGAACACATATATTTTAAAAATCTCCCGAAACCTAATAAAACAAAAACCCAATTTTAAAAGTAGGTAAAAGATTTGAACACTTTACCAAAGAAAATCTACACAGAGACACGAAAAAGTAAGAAAAGATGCTGAACATTATTAGTTATTTGGAACACAGGAATTGAAGCCACAATGTCACCACCATAAGCCTACTAGAATATGTGTGGGGAGAGAAGGAACCTATCAGACAATACAAAGTACTGCAGAGGATGTGGTACAACTGGAACTTTCATACACTGCTGATGGGAATGCATAATAATACAGCCAACAAGAAAATATTTAACAATTTCTTATAAGGTTAAACACATATTTACTACAACCTCAAAATCTCATTAGGAATTTACCCTGAAACTTATGTTCACCCAAAATCCTATATAAGGAGGTTTACAACACTTCATTAGTACCTGGCAAAAACTGGAAACAGTCCAAATGTTCCACAACTGGGGAATGGATCCAACAAACTGGTATGTCCACAATGGAATAACACTCAGCAATAAAAAGAACTATGGCTATATATATAACAACATGAAAGAATCTCAAATGCAAATTCTAGGTGAAAGAAGCCATATTCAAGAGGTTACATATTGTATGATTCCACTTATATGACACCGTGGAAAAAGTAAAACTACAGGATTGCATATAAATCCCTGGTTGCCAGGAATTAAGGGTGGGGGAGGGTTTGAACGAACAGGGTAGAAGGAAGGAATTTTTTAGAGGGCCACTATGGAACTGTTCTGTGTGTAGATTGTAGTAGTGGATACACAACTCCAGACACTGGTCAAAATTCATGGAACTGTACACCAAAAGTATAAATTTTATGTAAATGAAAATATAATTTTTAAATATTAAGTGTAAAAGTTTTTAACCTACACTGGAGCACCTATAACGGAGTTGTGGCTGTTTAAGGTACAATACGTGTCGGGGTACCTGGGTGGCTCGGTAGGTAAAAAGTTTGACTCTGAATCTTGGCTCAGATCTTGGATCTTAGGGGTGGGTTGTTAATTCAAGGCCTGTGTTGGGTTCTGTACTGGGTGTGAAGCCTACGTAAAAAAATGAGGCAGGGGTAGGGGGGAAGAATGGGGCACCTAAATGGCTCAGTTAGTTAAAGCATCTGACTCTTGATTTTGGCTCAGGTCATGATCTCAACAGTTCGTGAGATCGAGCCCTACTATCAGTGCAGAGCCTGCTTGGGATTTTCTCTCTTCCTCTGCTTTTTCCCCATTCTCCCTCAAAATAAAATAAACATTTAAAAAGAAAATGGGCAGCCACTCTGGAAAACAGTATGGAGGTTCCTCAAAAAATTAAAAACAAAACTACCCTACGACCCAGCAATTGCACTACTAGGTATTTATCCAAGGAATACAGGTGTGCTGTTTCGAAGGGACACATGCACCCCCATGTTTATAGCAGCACTATCGACAATAGCCAAAGTATGGAAAGAGCCCAAATGTCCCTCGATGGATGAATGGATGAAGAAGATGTATATATATGTATGTATACACACACACACACACACACACACACACACACACACACACACACACAATGGAGTATTACTCAGCAATCAGAAAGAATGAAATCTTGCCATTTGCAACTACGTAAATGGAACTGGAGGGTATTATGCTAAGTGAAATTAGTCAGAGAAAGACAAAAATCATGTGACTTCACTCATATGAGGACTTTAAGAGACAGAACAGATGAACATAAGGGAAGGGAAACAAAAATAATATAAAAACGGCGGGGGGTGGGGGACAAAACAGAAGAGACTCATAAATATGGAGAACAAACTGAGGGTTACTGAAGGGGTTGTGGGAGGGGGGATGGGCTAAATGGGTAAGGGGCACTAAGGGATCTACTCCTGAAATCATTGTCGCACTATATGCTAATTTGGATGTAAATTTAAAAAAATAAAAAATAAAACAAGTTAATAAATAAAAAAAAGAAAGTACAAGTGTCAAAAGAACAATGCTGAATAGAACACAGACATGAAATTATTCAGTGCCAGGCACTTTATATACATTATTATTTGATTTAGTCATCACATCGATACTTTATATAAGGTAGGCATTATTCACATTTTACAGATAAGGTTAGAGAGGTTAAGTGACTTGACCCAAGATGAAACAGATTAATAGGATCTGAATATTAGGAAAAATTTATAAAAATGTATGCTTATAGTACCACCCTTAAAAGATTCTGATTTAAATGCTTTAGGCTGGGGACTAATAAAAGGAGAGAAATCACCTATGCATGCTACCAAAATTCTTGATTAGTTGTGTAGAACATCAATTCAAGCTCTTGGTTGAAATAACTCTTCATCCTATTCTTACTGGCGTTCCTTTTTTTTTTTTTTTTTAAAGATATAAACAAAGCAAGAAAAGACCTAACACAATCTGAAATCTCATATATTCTCTAGCTGTAAACTCTAAAACAATGGTCCCTCATTTGGGCTGTGTATTAAAATCTCCCTAGGAACTCTAAAAATATCAATACTTAAACTTCACCAGAGCAATTCTGATTCAATTATCTGGAGTGGACATGGGTATGTGAATTTCTTACTCAAATTTTTTTTACCTAAAATTCCCCAGATGATAGTAATATGCAGACAGAATTAGGAACTACTGCTCTAAATAGTTTCCAACTGTGAGAGCTCTGAAAGAGTATACATTTAGAACTCTAATATGAACACAGAAGTGTAATACTGTAGTAATTTGAAGAAAATTACATTCTAAGGTGATAGCAAGTGTTTGCTTTGAAAGTATCTACAAAGTTCTGCTTTTGCACTTTTTTAAACTTTATTTATTTTTTGAGAGAGAGAGAGCATGCAAAATCAGGGGAGGGGCAGACAGAGAGAGGGAGAGAAAGAATTTCAAGTAGGCTCCGTGCCATCAGTGCAGAGCCTGACTCGGAGCTCAATCTCACGGATCTGTGAGATCATGACCTGAGCCAAAATCAAGAGTGGGACGCTTACAGGACTGAGCCACCCAGGCACCCCCGGCTTTTGCCCTGAAAAGTAAATCTGAACATGCCAACTGTCCCAGCTGAGGCCTTAATATCAATGCACTATCATCCTCCATTCTTTGATCAAGTGGTTCTCAATGTGGGTAGCATTTTAGAATCATCTGAGGAACTTTCAAATACCTGTATTGGGCCACACCCCACAACAAATACATCATCGGACGAGTGTAAGGAAAGAACCCGTGCATTACCATTTTTTGAAAGCTCATTGGCAATTCCATTACACAGCCAAGATGAAGAACCACAATTCTAGTTGTACACATGAATGCAGAGCCTACATTTAAAAGAATGTGACAGATCTCCTAGTAGACTCAATCAAGTTACTGAGTAACATTCCAATGATTAGTATTGTGGGGAGGCAACTATTTTTTGACATTAGACGTTTGACTTCGGCTCAGGTCATGATCTTGCAGTTTGTGAGTTCGAGCCCCACATCGGGCTCTGTGCTGACAGCTCAGAGCCTGGAGCCTGCTTTGGATCCTTTGTCTCCTTCTCTCTCTGCCCCTCCCCCACTTGTGCTCCATCTCTGTCTCAAAAATAAATAAATGTAATCAAAAAAATTTTTTTTTAAAAAGGGAAAGCTCAATATTAAATGAATGGGTTTTATAATATAATAGTCTAGGATGAAGCAGCAAGAAGACACTTTTTCAGCCCAATTAACATACACAGAAAGGCCTCAAAGTATAGCTTTTCATCTATCTCATAATTTGATCTGAAATGAAATTAAAAAGGTTATACACTCCATCTCAAAACTCAGTTTGACAATTTTCCTACAAAAGAATGGGCTCATAAAAAAGAATGAAATCTTGTTGTTTGCAACAACATGGATGGATCTAGAGAGTACCATCCTAAGTGAAATTAAGTCCGTCAGAGAAAGACAAATATCATATGATTTCACTCATATGTGGAATTTAAGAAACAAAACAAATGAGCAAAGGGGAAAAAAAAGACAGGCAAACCAAAAACAAACTCTTAACTAGAGGGAACTAATGGTTGCCAAAGGGAAGGTGGGAGGGAGATGGGTAAATAGGTGTTAGAGATGAAGGAGTGCACTTGTGATGAGCACCAGGTGTTGTATGAAAGTGCTGAATCACTATCTTGTACACCTGAAACTGTATGTTAACATTGTATGTTAACTGAAATTTAAATAAAAACTTCTTTTAAAAAGGCCTTGTTTTTATAGTATGTTTCCATGTAGCTTAATCTACATGCTCCTTAAGAGAGCTGCTGCTGATCCAAATTTTATAGACTATTGCTTCGTAATGCCTTACTTAATATTAGGAACCCAAAAGCCATAAAATATAAAAAGTTCTACATAGAAATATTTGCAACACCTAAAGTAAACAGTAAATAAGCAAACACACAAGTCCATAAAAAGACAATCCAACACAAATGGATGGTTTATGAATTCTAAGAATACAATTAGCTGAAAAACAAGAAAATATTCAACCTCCTTAATACAGTGGTTTGTTTTTTTTAATGTTTTATTTATTTTTAAGACAGGGAGAGACAGAGCATGAACAGGGGAGCGTAAGAGAGAGGGAGACACAGAATCTGAAACAGGCTCAAGGCTCTGAGCTGTCAGCACAGAGCCCGACGCGGGGCTCAAACTCATGGACTGCGAGATCATGACCTGAGCCGAAGTCGGCCGCTTAACCGACTGAGCCACCCAGGCGCCCCTTTAATACAGTGTTTTTAATTTACCACAACGGCTAAAATCTTAAAAATTTATAATATGCAGGGACAGAGGAGGGGAAATGTCCCATGTTAGCGAAATGGCAACTTTGGTAAAATTTTTGTGAGAATAGTTCGGCAGAACTCAACAAAATTTAAAACACACATGACCATAGAGCGCCTGGGTGGCTCAGTCAGTTGGGCATCTGACTTCAGCTCAGGTCATGATCTCGCGGTCCGTGAGTTTGAGCCCCACATCAGGCTCTGTGCTGACAGCTGGGAGCCTGGAGCCTGCTTCGGATTCTGTGTCTCCCTCTCTCTCTGTTCTCCCCTGCTTGTGCTCTGTTACTCTGTCTCTCAAAAATAAATAAAGATTAAAGAAACCAATTTTTTTTTCTTTTTTTTTTCTTTTTTTTTTCTTTTTTTTATTTTTTTTATTTTTTAATATATGAAATTTACTGTCAAATTAAGAAACCAATTTTTAAATGCAAATGACCTAAGATAGGATCTAGAGATTCCACTTCCAGGAACCTACTCTGCAGAAATATGTAAGTGTAGAAGGGGAAGGAGAAGAAATTTTACATGCACATTATTTGGAAAAGCAATAAGGCAAAGATAACCTACATTCTTCCAAGGGGGGGCGGAATGCCTATAAATTATGCCATATCCATACTTAGAACATTATGCAGCAATTAATAAACAAAAAGAAAATAGGTCTGTACGCATGCACATGGAAGCATATCCATGACACATCACTAAGTGAAAAAGAAAAAGCAAGTTACTGAGCAATGTATAATATTTTTGAGTTTAAAAAAAGGTAAAGTTCTATGATATATTCAATACATAATAAAATGTTTAAAAGGATTTATATTAAAGTTGCTCTGAAAAAGAAAAAAATAAATAAAGCACCTCTGGAGAGTTACCACCCTTGAGGGAGGCGCTTATTTGGGAATGAGGTGAAAATGTGTTTTTTTCTGTATTGTATTACTTTTGTAACAATCAACTATAAACAGTATAAGTCTTGCTTCTCAAACTGTAGTTCACAAAATCAATCACCTGAGAATCTGTTAGAAATTCAGAATCCTAAGTCTCAATCCACATCTACTGAATCATTTCAACCAGACTCTCAAAGGTTCCTCTCACAGGTTCCTGAAGTGATATATATGCATAGTGAAGTTTGACAAGCACTGATACAAGCTACAGGAAGTTCTGAGAGTTCGTTATACTATCTTAAAAGGTTTCATTTCCATTTCTCCTTAATTTTAATTAAATACTTGATTTCTTTTTAAGAAATTATCATGTAAAGGTGGTTGAGCATCTGACTTCAGCTCAGGTCATGACTTCATGGTTCGTGAGTTCGAGTCCCGCATCAGGCCCACTGCTGTCAGCAGGGTCTCCTTAAGATCCCCTGTCCCCCTGTCTGCCCCTCCCCCACTCATGCTTGCTCTCAAAAATGAATAAACATTTTGAAAAAAATAAATTATTATATGCAATTCAGGTATAATTTTTCTTCTCTTAAAAGATATAGAAGTATGTTGAGAGCTTTATACTAAGAATCACTAAAAAGCTGCAATATAATTAATGCTTAATAAATGACATTCAACAGAATAAATTATTTATGTATCCAAAGTTCACACAGTACCATATACAAAATGGAAGAGTAGTATCTGTCACCAAAAGATGCTCTGGATTTTGATTATTCAGGATTTGATGAAGGGTATAAAAACCACTAAATAGATATTCTGAGCAAAGGGGGAATTAATAAAGGAATTGAGTGCTTGATTTGTAGATGGACTGGAGGAGTGGGCAGTACAAGAACGACACCAGAATACTATACAACTGAGTCACAAGGAGCTCTTCCTGCACAAGCCACCAATGGAACCACTAAATTCAAGAATGGGAGATGATCCAAGGATTAGAAAGCTAGAATCAGGAAGTCATCATTACCACTGCCACGACTGACTCTAGATACCCAAGAAGCCAGGTGATGTAGAAAGCAAAACAGAGTCTATCTGCTGCCTTTGCCACAAATGCCTCTGGATAATGCAGAAGAATGGCCAATGCAATGCTACATTTCTGCTACTGCAAAAAAAATCTCATATCCTTACAACTGCAGGAAAAAAAAAAAAAAAAAAAAAGGAAAGAGGAACAGCAGAAAAAAGAAATAGTTTTTGGTTTTCTAGCCCAACAGAGCACAAAAAGGTACTTCACAGAATTGAGGAAGACCATCACAGAATTCCCAAATGGCTTAAAAGCTGTATGCATTTAAAACAAATGTACAACTGGGGCGCCTGGGTGGCTCAGTCGGTTAAGCGTCCGACTTCAGCTCAGGTCACGATCTCGCAGTCTGTGAGTTCGAGCCCCGCGTCGGGCTCTGGGCTGATGGCTCAGAGCCTGGAGCCTGTTTTCGATTCTGTGTCTCCCTCTCTCTCTGCCCCTCCCCTGTTCATGCTCTGTCTCTCTCTGTCCCAAAAATAAATAAACGTTAAAAAAAAAATTTTTTTTTTAAAAATAAATAAAACAAATGTACAACTAAACAGCACTAATCCTCAAAGTTTCCAGTTTCGAATATTTACTTTTAAGCTACCCTCCAAGAAGGAAGGTAAAAGACAAGAGTAAAATGTTGAAGGTCATGCTGTTAGGAGACTTTCCCATTGAAGACGCTGCTTGGAGATTACTTCAGCAAAAAGTTCACAATTTCACTCACTACCCTTGGACATTAATTAAAATAAAAATTTAACACTGACAAGTTTTGACCAACTACATAGAATTCTGTAGATCCATGACACTTAACTTGAAATTGTGCTGAGGTATGCATTTGAACTCCACATGTAATCCTGTTGTACCCAAACTTGCTAATGAATACATTTAGCCAACTACCAACAATAACATCTCAAATTTGGCTTTGCTGTTCTTCACCTGCCCTTGTACATGCATATTATGAAGGCAATTACTTCCTTCTATGTCATCTTAAATTTGGAGAGCCAAGACTTCACCTCTAGAGAATGTCAAGAGTTTAATCAAAATTTAGTAAAAGAAATGTTTCTATTAATAGAAGAAAGGATACTATCACTGTGTGTATCATTTGATTTATTCTGTATTCAACCGCAAACCCAAGTGGGGCATGTGATGGAAGGGATATATCTTATGTAAACAGTATAAACAATGTTAGGTAAAACTTGTATTTTACATCAGAAAAACAAACTGAAGGCTTTACATAGCACTATATGCTTTTAGCATCTAGTTGATGAACAGCCAAGTCACTTCCAACAAATATAACCCTAGTTTTAAACGTTTACCATTACATGAAGCCCCATTCAAGGCAAGATTTTCTTGGGTCTCAGTCTCCTAACTGAAGGGGAAAAAATGCCCATACTCTTTGAGAGGAAGAAAAATTCCTACAGATAAAAGGGTAAGAATTTAAAGGAAAGTCCAAGAACCAGGTAACTCCCAATTCCAAACTACCCTGGCATAACAGCTAATTTAAACCACAAATGAAAATTCTATATAGTCCACTTTATGTTACTTGACTATTTTTGCAGTAATTCAGAATTGTTAGAGAATTATTTAAGAATCCTCTTAGTTATCTATTCACACGTTCACCTCTGGGTTCCAATTGTCAAGCCCAAAGTATTAGCATTCTATACATAGCTACTGTGGCACCACTGAAAATGTTCCACAAACACACAACCAAAACGTTTTGAGTGACTTCAATGTACCGCACTTAACACAACCACTAGCCATCTCCAAACTACCTGAAGATGACATACAAAATTGAATTCGTTCTGTTAAGTGAACTGAATATTGTTAAGAAGTGTTGTATATAGTTTTTTCTTCCTTTGGAGGCACTTCAAAAAAAAAAAAAAAAAGATACACATTCCCAACTACTTCTTAAGAACAAATTTTAACAGTACATAATTTGAACTAGTACTTCCTCCTTTCTTATCATAGCAACTCAAAATACCTATTGATAAGTGGTAGGATTCTGACTAACAATTCACAATTTCTTTTTTTTTTTTTAATTTTTTTTTTTTTAACGTTTATTTATTTTTGAGACAGAGAGAGACACAGCATGAACGGGAGAGGGGCAGAGAGAGAGGGAGACACAGAATCGGAAGCAGGCTCCAGGCTCTGAGCCATCAGCCCAGAGCCTGATGCGGGGCTCGAACCCACAGACCGCGAGATCGTGACCTGAGCTGAAGTCGGACGCTTAACCGACTGAGCCACCCAGGCGCCCCACAATTCACAATTTCTTAATGACACTCCATGTATGTATAGATGGCATACAAAAATTTGTACAATATAAACACAAGTGAGATTCTCTGAAACCCATAGTGCTTATTTAAAAAGTATGGGGGTTTTAATTTTTATCTCAGAAAGATCTTACTTAAAAAAAGCCACTGTAAATTTCTTTAAAGCTCAAGAAGTAGCCATAAATTCAAATGATCTTGAAATAGACACATACATACTCCTGTATCATTTAAAGAAAGTTTTATAACCAAGCTATAACAGGCCATGTACATCTGCAGTACATTTTCTTGCCAATTATTCTCAAAACACACAGGCTCAATGATTAACAATCATGACAAAAGGAACACATGGCATATACAACCGGAATCATCCTCTTTTCGTGAAGCTTGTAATGAATACCTAGCCTAAGAACACTTCTACATATACTCGCTGAAAGGATTTTAGAGAATAAAGATCAGTGCTCACTGTGGCAGCACATATGTTAAAACTAAAACAATACAGAAATTAGCACGGCCCCTGTGCAAGGATGCCATGCAAATTCAGGAAGTGTTCCACATTTTTGTGTCAAAGAGTTGGGAGATCAATTAAGGAAGAATTTTCCTGATTGATTAAAAATAACTTGGTTATGCTCACCTACTCCTGCTAGAAGTTTACCCAGTATATTAACATAGTGCACAATAAAAACAAAAAAGCCAAATAAGTAATTAAATAATGACAGTATCACTAAATGTGGATCTTTAATAATGGGGTTGAACTGAATCACTGTTTAAGCATTTTTTAAATTTAGTGTATGTGCATAGTTTTAAAAGTTAATTATAACCTCAAGGTTTAACAATCCTCTCTGCCACATCTCAGTCAATACTGATTTCCAATCCTTTGAGGCAAGTATTTTAAATTCTTTTCACTGTTCCTTCTAGTACTTTTATCCCAAATAATATGCTTTCTCAGATAGTTACTATCTTTCTATTTTAGATATCATCTATCACAATGTTCATTGATGATGATTTTGCACTCTTACATGCACCTTCCCTCCAGTCTTTCTTGTGCAGTTTTATCATCATTTTTATTTAAGCCACTATCCATTGTTTGTAACAATCACCTAACAGGAATTCCAGAAAGAGAGGAGAGGGAAGAAAATTACCAAAGCAGTATTATAAGTTCATTTCTCAAAGCTTTAAAAGGACGCAAATCTGAGGGTGCCTGAGTGGCTTGGTCAGTTAAGTGTCCAGCTCTTGATTTCGGCTCAGGTCATGATCTCATGTTGGTGAATTCAGGCAACTAGCCGATTTGGGATTCTCTCTCTGCCTCTCTCTGCCCCTCCTCCCACCCATGTGCATGCATTCTCTCTCAAAAAAAGTAAATAAACATTAAAATAAAGGACACAAATCTTCCAGTTAAAAGGGTCCACTAAGGCCCAACACAATAAAGAGACTTGAAACAACCAAGAATAAAGAGAAAAGGCTGAAACTTAAAAAAAAAAAAAAAAAAAAAGTCATCAAGAAACGAGAACCAGACTGGTATTGGACTTATTAGCAACAGTAAGTGCAGAAGGCAGTTATCTTTCATCAACATTCAATCCAGACTTTTCCAGCTAGCCCATCTAGCAACCAAATTTGAAGACAAATTAAAGATACTATCAGGGCCACAATGAGTAACATCATAAAGTTACATGGGAGTTAAATTAAGGATGTAGCCCAGCAAAATTAGATTAAATCAAGAAAAGACACAAGTCTAAGAAAAAGGGTCCAATTCAAGAGTTAGTGGGAAGAGTTAGTGATTACAACAGCAGGATGGAGGGCTCCAGAAGTGTAAATACAATCCAAATGACCTTGATATCAGAAGCATTGTTCTTGGGAAGGTCCAGAGTATTTGGCATTAAGCCTGTTTAAAAAAAAAAAAAAAAAAAGCATAATAATCGTAATACACTATTTGGGCTGTCATAAAAACAAACACTGTTCAATAGTGTCATTTTTTTTAAATTTTGAGAGAGAGCAAGAGCAGGGGGGAGGGGCAGAGAGAGAGAGAGAGAGAGAGAGAGAGAGAGAGACAAAATCCCAAGCAGGCTCTGCACTGACAGCGCAAGGCTCAATCTCATGACCCTGGGATCATGGTCTGAATGGAAACCAAGAGTGGGACCCAACTGAGCCACCCAGGCACCCCTCATCACGAGTTCTTAATATACGATTGTTACCTTGGCTCTTTTCTCCAACTTGTGATTTTAAAAAAGTCATTTTGTTTTGTGATCATAGTCAAGTCTTAATTTGCTCATAGCTTGATTTTTTTTTCCTTGAAGTGACACTTGATGGGGCGCTTGGGTGGCTCAGTCAGTTAAGCGTCCAACTCTTGGTTTTGGCTTAGGTCATTATCCCAGGGTCGGGGGATTGAGCCCTGCATCAGGCTCTGTCTGCACTGACAGCATGAAGCCTGCTTGGGATTCTCTCTCTGCCTATCCCTCACTTGCACTCTCTCTCAAAATAAATAAACATTAAATTAAAAGACAGTTCAGAGAAATGTTAAATTAAAACCAATAATATTTTATCAGACTAATGAAAAATTTAAAGATTCTTAATATACTGTGTCAGCAAAAGAGCAAAGAAAATGACAGTTCACACACTACTGGCTAAAAGATAAACTCAATAACCTTTGAAAACATTCCATCTTATTTATAAAAACTATGAATGTCTATACCCAAAGTCCAACAAACCCACTTTGGAGGTTAGGTTAGGTTAGGTCAAGAAAGTAAAAGGAAGGGAATGATAGGAAGAAGACACACAATACGAGTGAACAAAATGCCCAACAATAAGAAAAAAGATAAACTGATATGTCCCTATTAGAAAATACTGTACAATTTTTAAATCCACAGTAATACTGAAGGAAAAAATAGCAACTTGCAGAATAAACTAAACTGGAGCAGGAAGCAGGAAAGAGCACCAATATAACATTATTTTTCTTCTAAAATAAAATACATTTCAACTTTGGATTCATGTTTATTGACATAAGAACACTATTTAAATTTTTTTTAATGTTTTTCTTTTTTTCTTTTTATTTTTTTGAGAGCGAGCGAGAGAGAGTGTGAGCAGGGAAGGGGCAGAGAGAGAGGTAGACACAGAATTCGAAGCAGGCTCCAGGCTCTGAGCTGTCAGCACAGAGCCCAATGCAGGGCTTGAACTCATGAACTGCAAGATCATGACCTGAGCCGAAGTCAGAGCCCAAAACGCTATTAAAAAAAAAAAAAAAAAAAAAAAAAAAAAAAAAAATCAAATCTTAGCAATGATCTAGATCCAGTTAAACAGTTCCCATCTTCACACCCTTACTAACAATCCCTTTCAAAGAAGACATTAATAACCAACATGCATCTTAAAAGGGGAAAAGCAATCCCTATCAAAATAACACCAGCATTCTTCACAGAGCTAGAGCAAACAATCCTAAAATTTGTATGGAACCAGAAAAGACCCCGAATAGCCAAAGCAATCTTGAAAAAAAAAACCGAAGCTGAAGGCATCACAATCCCAGACTTCAAGACGTATTACAAAGCTGTAATGATCAACACAGTATGGTACCGGCACAAAAACAGACACTCAATAGAACCCAGAAATAGACCCACAAACAGGTAGCCAATTAATCTCTGACAAAGCAGGAAAGAATATCCAGTGGAATAAAGACAGTCTCTTCAGCAAACGGTGCTGGGAAAACTGGAGAGCAACATGCAGAAAAATGAACCTGGACCACTTTCTTACACCATACACAAAAACTCAAAATGGATGAGAGACCTAAATGTAAGAAAGGATGGGGCACCTGGGTGGTAAAGTCGGCTGGGCATTCGACTTTGGCTCAGGTCATGATCTCATGGTTCATGAGTTGGAGCCCCACATCAGGCTCTGTGCTGATAGCTCAGAGCCTGGAGCCTGCTTGGGATTCTGTGTCTCCTTCTCTTTCTCTGCCCTTCCTTGCTTGTGCTCTCTTTCTCTCTCTCTCAAAAATAAATAAACATTTAAAAAATTAAAAAAACAAAAACAAAGTAAGAAAGGAAGCCATCAAAATCCTAGAGGAGAAAGCAGGCAAAAACCTCTTTGACCTTGGCCTCAGCAGCTTCTTACTCAACATATCTCCAGAAGCAAGGGAAACAGGAGCAAAAATAAACTATTGGGACCTCCTCAAAATAAAAAGCTTCTGCACAGTGAAGGAAATGATCAGCAAAACTAAAAGGCAACCGACAGAATGGGAGAAGATCTTTGCAAATGACATATCAGACAAGGGTTAGTATCCAAAATCTATAAAGAACTTATCAAACTCACCCAAAAAACAAATAATCCAGTGAAGAAATGGGCAAAAGACATGAATAGACACTTCTCAAAAGACGACATCCAGATGGCCAACCGACACATGAAAAAATGCTCAACATCACTCATAAGGGAAATACAGATCAAAACCACGATGAGATACCACCTCACACCTGTCAGAATGGCTAACATTAACCACTCAGGCAACAACAGATGTTGGTGAGGATGCGGAGAAAGTGGATCTCTTTTGCACTGCTGGTGGGAATGCAACTGGTACAACCACTCTGGAAAACAATATGGAGGTTTCTCAAAAAATTGAAAATAGAACTACCCTATGACCCAGCAATTGCACTAGCAGATATTTATCCAAGGGATGCTGTTTTGAAGGGGCACATGCAACCCAACATTTATAGCAATGCTATCGACAATAGCCAAGGTATGGAAAGAGCCCAAATGCCCATTGACTGATGAATGGATAAAGAAGATGTGGTATATATATACAATAGAGTATTACTCATCAATCAAACAGAATAAAATCTTGCCATTTGCAACTATGTGGATGGAACTAGAGGATATTATGCTAAGCAAAATTAGAGAAAGACAAATATTATATGACTTCACTCATACAAGGAATTTAAGATACTAAACAGACGAACCTAAGGGAAGAGAAGCAAAAATACTATAAAAACAGGGAGGGGGACAAAAACGTAAGAGACTCTTAAATATAGAGAACAAACAGAGGGTTGGTGGAGGGGTTGTGGGAGGGGGGATGGGCTAAATTGGTAAGGGCATTAAGGAATCTACTCCTGAAATCACTGTTGCACTATATGCTAACTTGGATGTAAATTTAAAAATTAATTAATTAAAGAAATAAATAAAAGGGGAAAAAAACTAAAAACTAGAAGTTACTTTTGAAATGTCAACAGTGGCAGAGGCAGAATTAGAATGAACCTAGTTTGCTTTATATTAGTTTGCTTTATATTAATCCAGATTTGACAGTTTTAAAGAAATTATAGGCTCGTGACAAATATTCATTTTAATATTGCCATACAAGGTAAGCAATGATTTATGCTCTCTTTAGACTGTGAAATACATAAAATACATTTGGAAGAAAGGACTAAGTATGGAATAAGAGAGTAAAAAAGTTAACTAAAAAGGATTCCAAGACCAAAAAAAGAGCCATCTTAAATACCAAAACATCTTGTTTCAACACAATTGATTCAAAAAACCTCTACTATGGTATACCATGAAACTTTGAAATACATTTCCACATTTAAGAGAATGCAGACTAGTTCTCCTCAATATAATATATAGTTTATTAAGTATTAACTACTAACCTCAGCCTTTTGGGCCAGAATTTAGGCAGCAGATACTTAAGATCTTAGGTTTTATAGTCATTTTGAAAATCCAGCAATCTTCATTGAAAACCAGATACAAACCTGTATCTGCCTTTTCATTTGGGAAGCCTTAAAAAGCACTGTATTAACCTATTTAGAAAAACAGAGCCCCTTCCTTTTAGAAGTATATCAACAAAGAAAATGATGCACATATCTGTATCATGCAGCTAACCCTACAATCTTACTTTGTCAGCCAATACTAGAGTAATATAAAGAAGCAACCTAGGGGCGCCTGGGTGGCGCAGTCGGTTGAGCGTCCGACTTCAGCCAGGTCACGATCTCACGGTCCGTGAGTTCGAGCCCCGCGTCAGGCTCTGGGCTGATGGCTCGGAGCCTGGAGCCTGTTTCCGATTCTGTGTCTCCCTCTCTCTCTGCCCCTCCCCCGTTCATGCTATGTCTCTCTCTGTCCCAAAAATAAATTAAAAAACGTTGAAAAAAAAAATTTAAAAAAGAAGCAACCTAATCACCTTCGATGTAAGCTTTCCATTTCTCTTTCTTCAAACATTTGCATTATATTGCCTGAGTTCTTAAAATTTGCCTGTGATTTTGTCTTGGAAT
This sequence comes from Panthera tigris, assembly GCF_018350195.1. Lineage (NCBI taxonomy): Eukaryota > Metazoa > Chordata > Mammalia > Carnivora > Felidae > Panthera > Panthera tigris. The sequence continues at coordinate 33,410,967 of NC_056665.1, forward strand.
TCAGTATAAAAAAACTGTTGCTCTCTCATTCTAATATAGCATTTAAAAAAAGAAAGCCAGGTACTGGTATTGTAATTGCTATCATTTTGCAAGCAAATGGATACAAATATCTAAGCAAATGGTACAAACATTTAAATAGAAATGTTTAAACTTCCTTCCAGAAGTTAAGCCTGGAAGATTCAAATTATTTCCATCAAAATATTCCAGAATCAGATATATATTAATGTATATTTTATACATATACACACATGGCCAGATCAATCTAGCTTTCCTCCTTTTCCTCCCAGTTTTACAAATGGGTCCTCTGTCATCATAGTTTCTGAAAATTAACCAACCAGGTCCATGAATCAAGCAAACAGCATGAATACCCTCCATTTAATCATTTCTTCTATTATTTAGCATTAAAAAAAAAACAACAAAAAAAAAGACAATGGCACACATCAATTTACTATTGCCTAAGTGCCAAGTAAGCTTCTGGTTTAAAAAACACAAAACTGTACCCTTTATAAATGGATATATCAAGTCTGTCATGTCAGAACAGGCTTGTCCTCAAGAGGCTTGTCCTCAAGATTTACAGGATAAATGGTAGGCCCTTAAAATAATGACGTACTGGACTTGCTGCCAAGTGTGCTTGCACATATGTGTATTTAATGGTCCTTTAATGACTTGTCTTTGGAATGATTCTGTCCTACCTTTGCTGCTGCAGCCCGCCTGTCCTTTGCATCACTGAATTCATACTTCTGGAAGTACCCAATATGCACTGTAACAGACAGATGGACAGATCAATGGGCCACAGCGGCAAAGGCCAGATAGACAGACTTGATAAAAATTAAAATCAAGGTATATAAAGGGAAGGGGGAAACCAGAAGAAAACATATCTATCTATATTCTATAAGCAAAATGCCTGAACTTCAGGTCTACAGTCCTCCCAAACACATACCCAAATAAACTAAATTTTGATTTCTTTTCTTTCAAGTAGAAATAGTACCACTGCAGTAATCAGTATTTTTAATACCATTAACAGTTACAGATATGGCAAGCACTTCTGTAACCATGCCACACAATTTCTTCACAGGCTGCTCTTTAATACACAAATTATCACATCCAAAGACATTTTATACCAAAATTAATATGGCAATTATTACATGTAGAAAATTTCTCTAATACCAAAGTCTACTAGAATCACAAAATAAAACTTTATTTCAGCATTTTACCATTCTACTTTTCCCTGTCTTCCTAGGTAAAAATGGTTGCTAACACCACATCTAGATAACTTTGGGTGCTTAAAAGAATATATGATAGTGTCATTTAGGCCAATTACCAAGATTTGGTAAAACATTTATATACAAAACTACCATCAGTATCTTTAAAATCTATGTAGAGTCCTCCGGTTACTTCAAGTCCATACAAACAAGTATTCACACTTCAAGAAGTTTCTAAAAGTTATTTTTTAAAACACACCTTAAATTCCCAAAATGCTAGCTTGCTTAAGTAACCTTCATTAAAAGCTTAGATCCAGAGGTGCCTGGGTGGCTGTTAGTTAGGCGTCCAACTTGATTTTGGCTCAGGTCATGATCTCACAGTTTCTTCATAAGTTCGAGACCCACGATGGGCTCTCTGCTGACAATGTGGAGCCTGCTTGGGATTCTCCCTCTCTTTGTGCCCCTCCCCTGCTCGTGCTCTCTCTGTCTCTCTCAAAATAAATCAATATACTTGAAAATAAAATAAAACAAAACAAAATAAAATAAAATAAAAGTTTAGAGATCCATGTAAAAAGCCACTTTAATTTAATCAGACATTTTATTTTGCATACATCTAAAATAACATGGATCCATTCTCCATGTTTAACAAAGACTGAAGAAAAACACTTCCCATTTTCAATGGGTCTAACCATTTATACAATTCTTACTGTAACCTCTCAAAAAAATAAGCAGGTAATTAAACATGATAATCAAATGTAATGCATGATCCTATACTGGAAGAAGAGAAGTTATAAGATGACATACTGGACAACTGCAGAAATGTCAAAGTGGTGTGTATATTATTAATATTTTCTAGGGTAACATTATTCAGATATAATTCACACACCACTTTGAAAATTTACTTTCAAAGTGTATAATTCAGTAGTTTTGATTATATTCAGAGTTGTGACACACAGTTCTATCAGCCATTAATTTTAGAACATTTCATCACCCCAAAAAGAAACGTCATACCTGGTAGCAGCCACTCCCCAAACCTCCTTCCCTTCCCCAACAGAGCCTCTGACAACCACTCATCTTTTTGTCTCTGTGGATTTACCTATTTGGGATATTTTATAAAAATGGCATCATAAAGTATGAGGCCTGTTGTGACGTTAATTTTTTCATTTTGGGGCTCATGGGTGGCTCAGTCGATTAAGTGTCCAATTTTGGCTCAGGTCATGATCTCGCAGTCTGTGAGTTCAAGCCACGCACTGAGCTGACAGGATGGAGCCTGGAGTCTGCTTCAGATTCTGTGTCTCCCTCTCTCTGCGCCTCCCCCTCCCCCGCTCAAAAATAAACATTAAAAAAAAGTGTTTTAAAATTTTTTTTCCATTTACTTTGCTTATCTAGGAAAGTCAACAAGCTGAGAGCTTACCATGGACATCAAATAAGTCTGTTTTATTGAGGGAATGGAGAGGAACAATTAATCTGGAAGTCAGTTAAATGAAGGCTGCTTAAAGCTTCAACTACACTATTTTTCAACTACTCATTTTACAGATAAGGAAAGAGCATCTATTAAAATAAATGACACCAAGTTATACAACTGATAAAAAGCAAAGATGGACCTGAACTTAGTTCTTTCTATATATGATGCCAAAGACTTAACCACTAGCTCTTTTGTCCTGTTATAAAATTTACCAATTCCTACTGATTCCACACCCTAATTCCTTGAATGTCTATTTCAACCTTGCTAACCACATCATATATTTCTTGCTCAAACTATTTTTAATTTTTAAAAATGTTTTACTATTATTTATTTTGAGAGATAGAGTATAGAGAGATAGAGCAGGAGGGGGGCAGTGAGAGAGGGAGACACAGAATCTGAAGCAGGCTCCAGGCTCTGAGCTGTCAGCACAGATCCCGACGTGGGGCTCGAACTCACAAACCGCGAGATCATGACCTGAGCTGAAGTCAACCTGAAGTGGTCGCTCAACCAACTGAGCGACCCAGGCACCCCTCTTGCACAAATTATTGAAATAGACTTCTCACTGTTCTCCTTGCTTCCTAATCTCATCCTGTTCTCATTTATTTCCTATACTGCCAAAGTGGTCTTTCTACACACTAATCCCACATTAATTTGTTTTGCCAGGTCCTAGGGGATAAATGCATCTCATTTAGAACTATGCTAAAGCCCTTCATAAATTGCCTACCTGTCTAGCCCAGCTCCTACCACACTACTTCCCATACCATACCATACCATTAACAGCTTCTGCCTTTGCACATTCTATTCCTTCTATTCCTCTGGCTGGAATGCCTTCTCCAATCCCATCCACCTAGTGAGCTACTACTATTCATTTTGCAAAATCTAGCTTTAGATCATTTTCCACCAGGATTTGTCAGTCCTTACCAGAAAAAAGCATTAAACAAACATTCCTTCTCTGACCTTGTATGTCAGTGATATGCTGCACATATCACTGTATTGTAACTTATTTATACATGCCTCTTTAAAAAGTTGCCCAGGGGCACCTGGGTGGCTCAGTCAGTTAAGCTTCCGACTTCGGCTCAGGTCATGATCTCGTGGTCCGTGAATTAAAGTCCGCATGAATCCAAGCCCCGCATCGGGCTTTGTGCTGACAGCTCAGAGCCTGGAGCCTGCTTTGGATTCTGTGTCCCTGCCTCCCTCTGCCACTCCCCCCAGTCATGCTCTGTCTCTCAGAAGTAAATAAATGTTAAAAAAAAAAATTTTTTTTTAATAAAATAAAATAAAAAGTTGCCCAGTATTTGTATTCCCCCAGCACAGCTTAGCAGCTCAAGAAATATCAGTTGGTAAAAAATCAAGTACTCAATTTATATAATGTTCTAAATTAACTGAAGCATTATTTTGAAGAACCCATTAACCTCAGAGAATATGCAATGGGAAAAAGACAGCCTCTTCAACAAATGGTGTTGGGAGAGCTGGAAGGCTACATTCAAAATACTGACCACTGGCTTACATCATACACAACAAAGATAAATTTATAATGGATTAAGGACCTAAATGTGAGATCTGGAACCATAAAAATCCTACAAGAGAACACAGGCAGTAATTTCTCTAATCTGGGATATAGCAACTTTATTCTAGATATGTCTCCTAAAGCAAGAGAAACAAAAGCAAAAATAAACTATTGGGACTACACCAAAATATAAAGTTTCTGTACAGCAAAAGAAGGAAACAAAACTAAAAGACAACCTACTGAATGGGAGAAAATATCTGCAAAGGACGTATCCTATAAAGGGTTAACATCCAAAATATATAAAGAACTTATATAACTCAACACTCAGAAACCAAATAATCCAGGGGCACCTGGGTGGCTCAGTCGGTTAAGCGTCCGACTTCAGCTCAGGTCACGATCTCACGGTCCGTGAGTTCGGGCCCCGCGTCGGGCTCTGGGCTGATGGCTCAGAGCCTGGAGCCTGCTTCCGATTCTGTGTCTCCTCTCTCTCTACCCCTCCCCTGTTCATGCTCTGTCTCTCTCTGTCTCAAAAATAAATAAATGTAAAAAAAAAATTATTTAAAAAAAAAATAAAAATAAAAAAAAAAGAAACCAAATAATCCAATTAAAAATAGGTGGAAGACATGAACAGACATTTCTCTAAAAGAATCTAGATGGCCAACAGACACAGGAAAAGATGTCCAACCCAATTCACTATCAGGGAAATGCAAATCAAAATACAATGAGATATCACCTCACACTTGTCAAAATGGCTAAAATCAAAACCACAACAACTGGTGTTGGAGAGGATGTGGAGAAACAGGAACCCTCGTGCACTACTGGTAGGAGTGCAAACTGGTGCAGCCACTCTGGAGAACAGTACAGAGGTTCCTAAAAAGTTAAAAATAGAATGACCTTATGGTCCAGTAATCACACTACTGGATATATATCCCCAAAATACAAAAATACTCAAAGAGATACATGCAATCTCTATGTTTACTGCAGCATTATTTACAACAGCCAGATTACGGAAGCAGTCCAAGTGTCCTCTGATAGACGAACGGATAAAGATGTGGTATATAATACACAATGGAATATTATTCAGCCATAAAAAAAGAATGAAATCTTGCCATATGCAACATGGATGGAGCTAGAGAGTATAAAGCTAAGTGAAATAAGCCAGAGAAAGACATAACATATGGTTTCACTCATGCGTAATTTAAGAAACAAAACAAAAAAGGAAAAGCAAAGGAAAAAAATTTTAAAAAGGAGAGCGAGATAAACCAAAAAATAAACCCTTAACTACAGAGAACAGACTGATGATACCAGAGGCGAAGTGGAGACATGGGCAAAATAGGTGATGGAGATTAAGAGTACACTTGTCATGATGAGCACTGAGTAATATATAGAATTGTTGAATCACTATATTGTACACCTGAAACTAACATAACACTGTACGTTAACTATACTGAAATTAAAATTAAAAACTTAATAAAAAAAATTTTAAAGTACATGTGTGAGGCCGTTAGCAGGCAAGAAACACGTAGGCATTCCTGAAAAATTTGTTCTCAGCACCCAGAATTCCTTCCTACCCACTCCAATCCCATAATTTAGAAAAACAACTGCCCCTACTCCCAAATATCCTAGGGTTCTGAAGGCATTTTAATTGACCAATGAACTTAAAAGACACAGTGTCAAAAATGCGAAGGTCCAATCCCAGACTGGATGAACTTTTTCCTTAGCTTATGGCTGTGTCCACATCCTTATCATACCCGAACTGTGGTTCTTCAACTTTTATCACAATACAGTAATTTGGAACAACAGTTTCATCTACATGGCTGATATCACACTATAGAAATGAGTAGTTCTGACCAAAAGCCTTGCTTCTGGCGGTGCTAATCCTTTCTTAAAGCAATTGTAGGCTGCCCTCCCCCAATCAACATGGGGTAGCTAGAGCACAGAAAGCCTCCCTAGGAAGTACGGCAGAGCTAGAGAGACTCCTTTTTTATCTCTCTTCAAAGATTTGTTAGTATACACTGCAATTGTTCCGCTCTGACACAGAAACAAGTGAGCAAGAAAAAAAAAAAAGGTGTCAAATCTTTGACATTCTGGTTTAATAAAAATTAAACTGATTAGATTCACTCATTAAACAAATAACTATACAATCACAATCAAAAGTACTCTACAATTGTAGGAATTTAAACATTTATACATGTGCTTCGTTTTCATACATTACATTTTCCTCAAAAGTATAGTTGAATTAGAATGCAAAGAACTGGAACACAAGAAGCCCTGGCTAGTTGGGTGGCTGCAGAACACGAACACACACACACACACACACACACACACACACACACACCTTAAAAGAAAAAGAAAAAGGGGCGCCTGGGTGGCTCAGTTGGTTAAGCAGCCGACTTCGGCTCAGGTCATGATCTCGCGGTCCGTGAGTTCGAGCCCCGCGTCGGGCTCTGTGCTGACAGCTCGGAGCCTGGAGCCTGTTTCAGATTCTGTGTCTCCCTCTCTCTGACCCTCCCCCGTTCATGCTCTGTCTCTGTCTCAAAAATAAATAAACGTTAAAAAAAAAAATTTTTTTTTAAAAGAAAAAGAAAAAAAAAGAATGTGGACTTGTTCCAATACCTGGAGACAGAGAAAGTGAATATTCAGGAGGAAAGCATTGTATCCTCCTAGTTCATTTTATTACCAAAAAAGATGGGCAGGAGATGAGCTTTTACCCTGTTTCAGTTTTCACAGGCTTTTGCAGATCTAAATATTCCAAAGTGCTTACTACAAGAGATGCCATAGAATACACAGTGCATTTTTATGTTCTTAAATTAATAAAACAACTTTGTAGACAGGAAAAAAAAAAAAAACATTTAGGGTCTCAAAAGGAGGATAAAAATCAAGTTAGGAGAAGGGTAGAGGTTCTACTTTTAAGAGAAAAGTATTAGTAAGAATGAAGATATTAATTAAAGTGATCGCTTCTGAGGGAGGGAATCAGGTAGTGAATACATTAAGGTAGGAGAGTTTTTACTTTTTGAATTTTGAGCCAAGAAAATACATGCATAGTCAAACAATTTTTTTTTAATCCTAAAAAATGCCTTATCAACAGTCTTAGAATACTGAGGTTTAAATCTTTTTTATTTTTATTTTTTTAAGGTTTATTTATTTTTGAGAGAGAGACAGAGTATGAGCGGGGAGGTGCAGAAAGAGAGGGAGACACAGAATCTGAAGCAGGCTCCAGGTTCTGAGCTGCCAGCACAGAACCCAACGTGGGGCTCGAACCCCTGAGCTGTGAGATCATGACCTGAGCCAAAACTGGATGCTTAACCGACTGAGCCACCCGGGTGCCCCTAAATTTTTTTTAAATCAAAGGTTATAAGAGGAGAGTTCAATTATATTGACCTCAGCATGCAACTTATTTCTATATTATGTGTTGGTTACACAGAATGAAGAAAATCTGGATTCACAGTAAGTTTGCATTGCAGTTTCAGGATACTCTTCATTTTAACAGACCCAGAAGCTTAAAAAAGGTAGTTGAAAACATTTTATTCAGAGCTAACTAGTTAACACTGTCTAGCAACTGCCTTTATTTTTATAAATGCAGAGTCCAAGGAAATATATAGAACATAAAACTATTAGTAACATCGTAACATGAAGATAAATTACCTATTGTTACTGCAAAACCTTCCAATGCCTGCAATGACGATGTAAATAAACAGATCTGCCTTTGCCTTCTCTGGCATTTAACTGAACAGGGTGCACATGTGCTGCTGTAGTGTTCCACCTTATGTAACTTTGCTTGAGCAGACACCCACAAATCTGAATCCAAAATACCAGTGAATAATTTTCCTAATCAACAATCCATAAGAAGTAAAGCAAAAGCCTTATATCTGGATTCTACATCCCTCCCAAAAAATGTTAGCCTGGATATAGTTTAATGCATTGGTAGTCTCCGATGTTAAATCAGTCTTTAATAAAACGGCCATCAGGAAGAAGAGTTAGAAGCAGGTAGGTTCAAGCAAAAAAAAAAAAAAAAAAAAAAAAAAAAGCTACAGACAGATATTAATATATGGAAAAAGTCAAGAGACACGTGGGTAGCTGACACGGTTGGGTGTCCAACTCTTGATTTCAGGTCAGGTCATGATCTCGCGGTTCATGGGATGGAGCCTGGTGTTGGGCTCTGCACTGACATATGGAGCCTGCTTCAGATTCTCTTTCCCCCTCTTGTTTCAGGCCATCCCCTGCTAGCGCACATGCACACTGTCGCTCTCAAAATAAATGAACTTAAAAAAAAAAAAAAAAAAAAAAAATATATATATATATATATATATATATGGAAAAAGCTGAAAACACAGCTGTTCAAATATGAAATGCACTCACTTCTAGAAGTGGTTGTGAGGGTTTAAGTCACTGTAAGAATAGTCTCAGGGACTATTTAACAAGGAGCTAGTACTTAATAAGTGGTTGGCCAAAACAACCTTTAAGATCCCTTTTTATCTTTGTTAATCTGACTCTGTGTGAATCAAAAACATTGATTAGGTAAGTTTACTGCCACCCTTAATTCTTTAGCTGTTGTTTATTTGTCCTAATTTCATTCCTAAGGATGAGCAGATCTTTGTGAATTTTAAAGTCCTATTTTCACCCTTTTATCTTCATAGTAGGATGGAACGGCAACATTATAAATCAATCTCCAGGCACTGCCATATATTCCAAGGACCCAGCTCGAACTATGTTAATGCAATATGAGTTGAGATGACTACAAAAAAGACAAAATATTTAGCTCCAATGGAATTGAATTACTACATTTAAAAAGCTAAGCTGGTGAATAAAATTATATACATACCTTTCTTCCCACATTAAATAACAATCTGAGGCCTACTTAAGTTTTCATTTCATAAGAACTGAAGTGATGAACAGTAAGTTGAAAGATAAAGACATTTCCTTACATAGCAGTTTAAATGCGGTCAGTAATAAGCTCCTCTGAGAACTTCACAAAAGAACTCTTATTATTGATCAAAATGAGTCAGCTATTTTCCCGTTAAACATATCAAGCACTTGTTATCCTGTGAATCTGTAACAATTTCACAATATTATTCTTCCAAAATTTCTTGGTGCTTCTATCACAAGGAGAATGTTGTTAGGCTTTGCAGACCACTGGTCTCAGTTTGTAATTTCATACATAAATCATGAGTACAATTTTGCACAGTATAAATGCATTCTATAACGTAGGTCAAGTAGTGGAATTATTATTCAATGTTAAAACTTCGTGTTTCTAAATGCTTACACTGGGCTACAAGATAGTAAATATTGTAATAGCGATTCTGACTTGATATTTTCTTGAGGATGGTGCATTTGTAGGTTGTAAAGTTTAAAAGGGGAATGTAGTATACTTCTGACTCTGTCTGACTCTTGTTTATTATTTATTTGGATTCATAGGCCATAGCAATGAAGTCTTAAGCCAGAACCCACTGACTCAGTCTGTACAAGTCAGTCTCCTGGGGCATAGAGCTAGATGGAGAAAAGTACAGTGGATCTAGAAAGACAAACAGAAAATATCCAGCACACAAGACAGTAACACTCACATGTTTTACATTTATACATGTTTTACATTTAATCATACAAAATTCTTAAATAGTAAGTTCCAACCCCAACTATGAAGACCTTGGCAAGTTATTAAATTCCTCTAAAGTCTCAATTTCCTTACCCATAAAATAGTAAAAATACCATCTACTTCAGAGAACAGTTGTGATGACTAACATTCTCTAAACCAGTAAAGAACAAAAATTGGAAAGCATATTAGAGAATGAGAAAAGAGCTAATTCAGTGACGTCAAGAGGAATGTGAACTGACAAACAAAAAAAACAGGTATAGTACCAAGACTAATTTTTATCAATAATAAAACCAGTAAGAAAACTCATTCATATTTAATTTTGACTTTTCAATCAATGTTTATTTATCAGCTATGTTCCAGGATGTGTGCTGGTCAATGGCAATGTCAAAATTAATACACTGATCCTACCCTCAAGGATTGCAGATCTATTTAATACAAGGACAAATCAGAGGTAAGACCTTTTTAAAAAACAGTATGTACAAAATTTTGAGACCCACTCACAGGTAAGGATTCATAGAAGAAAGGACATTTAAAGTGGGTCTTAAATGGGGCGCCTGGGTGGCTCAGTTCGTTTAGCATCCGATTTCAGCTCAGGTCATGATCTCACGGTTCATGAGTTCGAGCTCCACCATCAGGCTCTGTGCTGACAGCTCAGAGTCTGGAGCCTGCTTCAGATCTGTGATCTCCCTCTCTCTCTGCCCTTCCCCCATTCATGCTCTCTCTCTCTCTCTCTCTCGCTCTCTCTCTCTCTCTCTCTCAAAAATAAATAAACATTTAAAAATAAATAAATAAGTAATAAAGTGGGTCTTAATGTATGAAAGAGCTTATCAGGGGAAAGCAATAGAAGCAAAGAAAAAAGCCTTACCAAGGCAACGAGACAAACTTCACAGGAAATATCATTACTTTGCTATGCCAAGATGAGTGTGAAGAAATGGCAGATAAGGTACATGGGGGCTGAATTATGAAAAGCATGATCTACCATGCCAAAGAATCTCGTATCATCATAATATGTGTCCTCTTGTAACCTAGTCATTGCGACCTGTCGGCTAAGAAGGGCTAAGCATTATTTCCTATCCCATTTCCACCCCGTTGCTTATCACAAATAATAAAGATTTAGTATACTTTCTCAGGCTATAAACTTAGGACAAGTATGAACATTTTTGACAGTCATAAACTGAAAAGAATGAACACCCTATAAAAAAAGGAAACATGCAGCATTCCTGGAGGAATCTGTAGGGACCATAAAATTATCACAAGGCCACACTTTCCATCAATATCACCCTTTTCATGTTCTTTTGATTTTTTTAATTTTGCCAATGAGAGAGGCTTCTAATAACTTCTAAGAGCTATAACAAGACTCTACGTGTCCACAGAGAAGTCAATATTTTGCTTCTTTCCTAAAAACCAACAAATCTCTTTGGAAGGCAGGGCTTTCCTTCACCAAGCAGCAAAGATGGGGCAACACACAACAGAAGTGAAACACAGCAGGGTTCACCGGTATAAAAACAATACTTCGGAAGACAAACTGGTAAATTGTGGCATTTCTGGGTAATGGCAATACACTAAGATCCTCAACTTTGAAAACAAGGCCAGGGCAAATCCAGAAACAGAAAATAATTAGGATCAGGCTACAGATGGATAAAAGTGAACATGAAGTGTCCTGAGTTATTATCTTTACAATCAAGTACGTATTTACCTGTCTGCTCTTCCTAGATTAGGAACCCTGGAAAGGAATGTTCTCCACTCATCTTTATATACCTACTGCCAAGCACACGTACTGAGGGAGGTATATAGATGTAAAAGGTAAGTACAGATTTGGCAGAACATGGTGATAGGAAGCTGTATAGTAGTTTCAGGAATAGTAAAATCTAAGAACAAGTTCAAGATAGTGGCATTGGAGCAGATGGAAAGGAGGCTTTGGTCTTTTAGCTTCCTATCTTGAAAGAATTCACACTAATGATGTTTTGCCACTTGTACCTGCATTTCGTAACTGGAAAAGAACTTTGGAAATCATCAAATCCAAATCTTTTCTTTTACAGGGGCAGATTCAGACTAGGGCCTGATTTAGTCTAAGGTCACACAGTAGTATATACAGGATGAGACTCTAGTCCTAGGTTATAAAGTAGAAGAGTTTTATGAAATGTGAATTAAACAGACAAAATTATTGTTATGTACTTAAGAGTTTTATAAATACTTGTTGTCTCACATATGGAAGAAGATTTTAAATACTGATTTTGGTAAATCTACCGTATTATACAAAAGAAGGCTGGCTGCTCTATACCCAGTTTGGAGGGCTTTCAAGTCTACTTTTAATTACTCATTAAATGTAACTTTTTTTTTTTTTAATTCTCATGATCCTGGAACTAAAATCTAGCCTTATAGCCATATCCCTATATCTTACCTTTCCTGTCTTCCACATGGTATCTGTGGTAACTAGCCTCCAAAATGGCCTCAAATGATCTTTATGTCCTGCTATTTGTTCAGACCCCTCCCACACTGGGTTCTAAGGCTAGATCATAGAAGACTTACAGTATCTGTCTTGCTACTTTGATTACTTGTTCTGAAAGAGTGATCATAAGTAGCCCTATAGAGAGGCCCGTGTATAAAGAACTGAGACCTCCTACCAATAGTCAGTGAATAAGCCATCTTGAAAGCACTTCTTCAGCACAAACCAAGCCTGAAGCCTCAGCTGACAAGATGATTACAACCTCATTAGAGACCCTGAGCCAGACCATCCAGTTAAGCAACTCAAAACTATCAGATAATAAATGTTTGGGGTAATTTGTTATATAGCAATTGATAACTAATATAAGTGACTCATCTAAAATCAATTAGCTATAATGAAAAATCATTAAAATTTTTTTAATGTTTATTTTTAAGAGAGAGAGAGAGACAGAGAGAGACAAAATGGGGGAGGGGCAGAGAGTGCAAGAGAGAGACACAGAATCTGAAGCAGGCTCCAGGCTCTGAGCTATCAGCACAGAGCCCATCGACTCCGGGCTCAAACTCAGGAACCGTGAGATCATAACCTGAGCCGAAGTCAGATGCTTAACTGACTGAGCCACCCAGGTGCCCCTGAAAAATCATTTTAGTATTGTAAAGTTTTACTACACAAAACAAAGAAAAGAGACTACAAGAATTTGGCTCAAAATATCCAACTAAAATCTGAAAAAAGTTTAGTAGAACAGAAAGTTAAGACCCAGTTTCAACGGTCTCTACCAGTCTGACAGAAACCCATTTCTCAGCTTAACTTCGAACTACTCATCTGTATAATGGAAATAATACCATTTCCCTGGGATTTGTAACAAATTAATACAGGTGAAAACACCTAATATATTCTACAAATATCAGCTGTTACCACTTTTGTCTGTGAGTCTCCTCTTACAGTAAGTTAGATCTTTTTTCCATCCCATTCTGTTACTTTCCCAAATCTCAGATTCCTTACTCTAATCTTTAAACTGTCATACTTTCTGGCTGGAATCCAAATTCAAAGTGCATTCTGCAGTCCACAAAGTGGCTGCTTGCTCCCATGGAATGCATGCTTCAAAAATCCTCAAGACAGGGGCACCTGGGTGGCTCAGTCAGTTAAGCGTCTGACTTCAGCTCAGGCCATGATGTACCCATGAGTTCAAGCCCCACGTCAGGCTCTGTGCTGACAGCTCAGAGCCTGGAGCCTACTTTGATTCTGTGTCTTCCTCTTTGTCAATCTCCTGCTCGTGACCGGTTTGCCTCTCAAAAATAAATAAACGTTAAAAAAAAAAATTTTTTTTTAAAGAATATTCATTGAGTTTTAAAATACTTATTGTTCCCCTTCTAGGGAGGAGAGAGTAGCTAAGAGGTAAACCAGTATTGCCATCTGAACTGGAAAACCCAGATAATGTCCAGAAATCATTCATCTGAAAGCAGTAGAGAGCTAATGAGACAACTAGAGGAACTAGGGATGATCTAACAAATGCAGTGGCTTTTACCTGGGAGCGCATATCAATTCTGAAAGCAAGTAGACCAATAATCTACCACAAAGGGCTACTAATGGGAGGCCGAATAGTGCTTCACCCTGCCAAGATGTTCATATCCTAATACCTGGCAACCTATGAATGTTAAATTACATGGCGAGGGGAAATTAATTAATGTTGCAGATGGAACTAAAATTGATAATCAGCTGACCTAAAAATAAAGAGATTATCCTAGATTATTCAGGTCAACCCAAAATAACCAAAGAGTCACATTCAAACTGAAAGAAGTGTAGGGAGCCTGAGCATGCAACTCTCGTTCTCAGATCCTAAGTTCAAGCCCCATGTTGGGTGTACAGCTTAGTTAAAATAAATAAAAATAAAATAAAAATAAAGTGAAAGAAGGAGGCAAAGCAGAAGTGTCAGAGAGATTTGAAGATGCTATGCTGCTGGCTTTGTAGATCAAGTAAGGGGCCACAAGCTAAGGAATGCAGGTAGCCTCCAGAAGTGACAAAGTGGGTGAGAAAGCCCAGTGAGATTCACTTTGCACTTCTGACTCTCAGAACTACAGAATAATGAATTTATGCTTTAAGGCATTAAGTTTGTGGTAAATTATAGCAAAAAAAAGGAAACTAACACTGAGACTTGAGGGGGGTGTCTCAAGAAATGGAGGAATGGTTGGTCTTTCCTTAAGGCATCTGCTCAATCCTTGGACTAAAAATGGGGCCAAGACTAAAAATCTAATGTTAAAGTCTCTGAAAACCAAAGTGGTGCTTCCAGCAGTCTAGGGAGTCGATGATTAAAGTCTGAGATCCCTAGGAGAGGGGCTGCTGAGAATACAGCAGGTTCTTAGTTGAAGGGCCAGAGGCAGATTAGAGAGAGACTGAAACTGAACAGGGCTAAAACTCAGCCTGACTGGATTAAGGAGACCATTCACTCTACCCACTGAACAGAAGAAAGAATGAAAATCCTCTGTGGAGAAATCTATCATCATCCAGAATCCCTAAAATACTTTATACACAACATACAGCATGAAATCAAAAGTATGTCAAATGACATGAACACATGATCAAAAACTAAGAGAAAAAAATATATATGAAGAAACTAACAGTTACTGGAGTTAGCTGACAAAACTTGTAAGAATAAATGATTAATATGCTAGAGAAAACAGATGAAAAGAAGTCACCATAAAATTAGCATCTACAGAAAAGAATCAAATGGAAACTCTAGAATTAAAAAATACATCAGAGGGGTACCTGGATGGATCAGTCAGTTGAGTATCCATCCGGCTCTTGATTTCAGCTCAGGTCATGATGCCAGGGTCGTGGGATCATGCCACACATCTGGCTCCATGCTGAGCGTGGAGCCTGCTTAAGATACATTCTCATTCCCTCCCTCTCTCTCTCTTGGTATTCACCTTCAAATGCCCTCTCTGCAAGGAGAGCTTTCACACCATTCTTACTTTCTTACACTCTAATAAACCTTTACCTGCTGCTTAAAAAAATTATTTCTCTTTCTCTCCCCCCCCCCCTTTTCTGCTCATGCTCTCTAAAATAAAATAAATTAAAAAAATACAAACAAATTAAGAATTGGATCAAGAAGGCGTGTGGGTGGCTTAGTCGGTAAAGTGTCATAATCTCATGATTCATGGGTTCGAGTCCCGCATTGAGCTCTCTACTGTCAGCTCAGAGCCTGCTTTGAATCCTCTGTCTCCCTCTCTCTCTGCCCCTCCCCGACTCACGTGCACCCGCACTCTCTCTCTCAAAAATAAATAAACATTAAAAAAAAAAAAAATCAGATCACGAAAAGACAGATTTAGAGACCCAGAAGATAAATCAATAGAAATTACCTAATCTGAAACAGAGAAAAGAGGATGTTAAGATACACAAAAGAGCACTAAACACATATGGCACATAACAAAAAGCTTTAAGCTAAGTGTAACTGAAGTTTCAGAAGGAAAGGGGATGAAGGCAGAGCTGAGAATTTCCAAAACTGATAAAAGACATCACCTCCACAGATCTGAAAGGATCTGAAAACCCAAAGTGAGATAATAACAAAGAAAACCACTAGACACAAAGTAAAAAGTCCCTCAAACACTCAGATTAAAGACTTCATTAAGCCTTCTCCCACCACAAACAATGGAAGCCAGAAAACAACAGATACTGAAAGAAAACAACTACAACCTAAAATTATATACATAACAAAATATTCTTTGAAACAGAATTGAAATAAAAGTACGTAAAAAAATATTTACTAAGTACCTAATATGTGCCAGGTACTGTTGTGGGCACGGGGACTGCAGCAATGAATAAAGCAAAGTCCTGCTCTCACATGGCTTTCATTCTAATGTAAAAAATCAGAATATAAACAAACTAACAATTGGGATGTGTCAAGTGGTATCTCTACTAGCTCTTCCTTGAAAAAATTAAGCCTCTCATCCCATTTCCAACATCTTTCCCCTACTAGTCATATCTTATGGTTCATATTTCCTAGATTTTATTTAACTATAGAGGCTAATATTTCTGTTAATACCACTCAGAGCATCTACCATAGCTTATAAATAAAAGTTTCAGATCAGTAATAACTTGTAATTTATAAACTACTGCTAATTAATAATAAATTCAAGTAGCGTGGTTAGTCATAGTTCTGTTTGAAGGCCAACATGACTTTTTCTTAACAACTCAGAAATATTTCATAATATCAGAGCAACAATTCTCAATCTGTTTGGTCTCAGAACTCCCTCTCACCTTAAAAATTATTGAGGATGCCAAAGAGTTTTGTTTATGTGGGTTATAACTATCAATATTTACCACTAGCTACTAAAACAAAATTTTAAAAATATTTACTAACTCATTAAGATAACAGAAATAGATCCCAGTATAGATTAACACAAAAAAAACACTTATGAAAATAAATATATGCTCTGACACAAAAAAGCTGGGGTGAGAAGAGTGCACTATTTCACAAGTTTGAAAGTGTTCAATATCTGGCTAAATAGAAAATAGCTGGGTTCTCATATCTGCTACTGCATTGTCTCTTGGATATGCTGTTTTATTTGAAGAATAAAAAAGATGTGGCTTCATAAAGTAAGTATTTTGGAAAAAAAAGAGGAGCACTTGGGGCTCCTGGCTGGCTCAGTTGGTACAGCACGTGACTCTTGATTTCGGGGTTGTAAGTTCGAACCCCACATTGAGTGTACAGATTACTCAAAAAAATAAAATAAAAAGGAGCACTTTCATAGGCTTTTCAGTTAATTATGGATATTCTTTTTGATATTAAGCCAAAATTCAAAAAGTAGCTCTTTTTTTTTTTAAGTTTATTTATTTATTTTGAGAGAGTGTGAGGGGGCAGGCAGAGAGAGAGAGGCAGAGAGAGAATTCCAAGCAGGCGTCACACTCTCAGAGCAAAGCCCAATGCAGGCTCAATCCCATGAACCATGAGATCAGGACCTGAGCCAAAATCAAGAGCCAGACACTTAACCAACAGAGCCACCCAGGCACCCCAAAAACATGGTTGTTTCTTAAAGGCTGGTCACAAGGTAGAATCTGAAACCATGTCAAAGAACTTTTCATACTCTTATATTAAAATCTGGTGGTCTATCTTGTACTCTTAACGGACCACTTACCAAGGCATGGTTGTGAAGTATTGTAATTGGTCAACGGAAAATTGGTCATTTGGAAAATATTGATTCATTATGTTAATTACATGGATCTTCCAAA
Source organism: Panthera tigris (assembly GCF_018350195.1). NCBI lineage: Eukaryota > Metazoa > Chordata > Mammalia > Carnivora > Felidae > Panthera > Panthera tigris. The sequence goes on from NC_056665.1 coordinate 33,428,400, forward strand.
TATTGATATATTTTATTACACAGTATTCCATCAGAACTTTTTAAGTATTAGAAAGCTGTCAGTCTCACAGTGGCAAACATAAGTGTTCCAAAATTCTAATTTTCACTTACAAACTTAAAAAACGTTATCATTGGCAATATAATGTAAGCAGTCTTCCTTTAAATAACAGGTGTACTTCATTCATTTGAAGAAACATTTACCATATGTTTGCCATTTGTCTAAATAACTAGTCATTATTTCAAGAAAAAAATGGTGTTCCATCAAACACGTGACTTGTACAGCTCACAAAACTGCACAAAAGTGTATCTTCAAGACAACTTCTGTAACTTTAGTATGCTCAAGTGCTTCATGCATATCCAATTTTGCCACCTAAGCTATAAAAAAGATGTGTACTTAAAGGATAAAATATAAAACTAATAACTTTTACTACTTCATCCAGAACAAATGAAAAATTTTTCTTTACTGTGTGTACAGGTGAAGATACAGTAACTACTAGTATTTTGGGGTGCCACTTATTTTATGTGCTAGCATTTCCAAGGTTTTTACCTACCCACTGCTTTCTGCACCATCAGCACAGAAGTCAACACATTAAAAAAGGCAAAAGTCTTAGTATTATCATACAATGGTTTTGCTCTAATGGACCATACTTTGAGAACTACAGCATTAGTGGCTCAATTTTTTTAAATCACTGTCAGTTCATATAAAGTGGCAGGGAACAACATGCAAATAATAAACTTTTTTTTTTTTTTAATGTTTATTTATTTTTGAGACAGAGACAGAGCATGAACGGGGGAGGGTCAGAGAGAGGGAGACACAGAATCTGAAACAGGCTCCAGGCTCTGAGCTGTCAGCATAGTGCCCGACACGGGGCTTGAACTCACGGACCGCAAGATCATGACCTGAGCTGAAGTCGGCCACTTAACCGACTGAGCCACCCAGGCGCCCCGCAAATAATAAACTTTAAAAGTGTTGCTATATATTCAGAGGCCTTAAAAAGTTTGTCCTCTTGGAATTTAAACATTTTTTTCTTACTTCTTACACTCTATCACTGTGGCATTATCTACAAATCATAAAATAATTTATTAGTGCCAAAAGAAATCTTATCTGGCTCCCTTTGGTTTACAGGTAAGGAAACTGAGGAAGCAAGCGTTTACTAGGTAGGGACAAACCAAGCATTTACTGAGTTTCTACGATGGCAAAGACTGCTGGTGTGCCACACACTACGGATGAAGAAGATTCAGCTCTCACACTCAAAACCCTCATGCCTAGCTAGTTGAAGAGACTTAAGTATTGGGATGGCTATATTACAACCTCACACAGGCTGTAGCAACATCCCCATGAAATGCTATGCAAACATAGACAAGGAAGCACTAGAAAGGTATCGAAGGAGGACATGGTAAGAGATCTGGTAATATCTGAGCAGGGTCTGAATAGAAGCACAACAAGCAGTTATGAGAAGAAAGAGTATCAGAAGAGGGAGGAGAATGAGCAAATTTAAGAAAACATAAATATGTATTATATATTAAGAAATTATAACCTCAACAAAGAGCAGTAAGAAGAAAGAGAAATTATAAATAGTGCAGTTGGGGGTGGTAGAAGAATCAGGAACAATAGCAGCTGACACTGAGAGAAATCAGCTGACATCAAGATGGGGAAGCCGTGAATGCCATATTAAGGAATCTGGACTAGACTTATAATAGTAGGGGAGGGAAGGGGTGGACAGGGAAGTTTTTTTTAAGCAGGAAAATGACTACTATATTTGTATTTGGTAATATGACATAAACTAGAAGCCTGGAGACATTGAGGCAAAAAGAGGCCCTAGATTAGGATTAGTTAGTATAACAATTAGGAATAACTTAAAACAAATTTCAGGGACGCCTGGGTGGCTCAGTCGGTTAAGCATCCAACTTTGGTTGAGGTCATGATCTTGCGGTTCGTGGGTTCAAGCCCCGCATTGGGCTCTGTGCTGCCGGCTCAGAGCCTGGAGCCTGTTTCAGAGTCTGCCTCTCCCTCTCTCTCTACTCCTCCCCTGCTTGCACTCTGTCTCTCTCTCTCAAAATAAATACACATTAAAAAAACAAAAACAACAACAAATTTCAGAGGTAACTTGATCAGGGCTAATTGGATATGTGAAACGCAGAAAAAAAAAAATTAAGGGTGACTCTCAAATTTCAAGAACGGTTCATTTGTAAATCAGTCAAAGAAAGAAGAGCCTTAAGGAGAGAATGCAGTAAATTTGGGTTTCAAATGGGTTTCAGAGAAATACCTGTTCAAAATGTCACAAATGTCAACTCAAGTGCCCACGTTACAGATTTTGAATTGTAAATACTTGCTAAGAATCAGAAAATACTTCTCAGTCTCTAGCTTATACTCAATCCCTAAAAAAATGTACAATTTTGATTAAGAGGAAGGATATATTACCAAGTAATTAGAGCCTGTTAATATTTGAATTAGAAGTATGACAGTTTCAAAGGAGATAGCAGAACAAGCCTGGGGAGAAGTGTCTGAAATTATAGCTATTCTTAGCTTTGTCTAAACAAATGTCTTAGTTATAAGGAAATGTTACCTAATACTTCATTATCTGCTGTACTTTTTGCCAAAATGTATTAAGTGTCAGGTCACTTGTGACACTTCCTTTAAATGGAACACAGCAAAAATGAAAAATGCTATTGAACAATGTTTACATTAAGAAAAAAAAAAATTTACACAAGTGCCTGGGTGACTCACTCAGTTAAGCCTCTGACTCTTGGTTTTGGCTCAAGTCATGATCTCACCATTTGTGGGTTCAAGCCCGGCATTAGGCTCCAAACTGACAGTGCAAAGCCTGCTTCAGATACTCTCTCTCCTCTGCTCTCAGTCCCTCCCCCAATCGTGTTGTCTCTCTCTCAAAATAAATAAATAAACTTACACACACACACACACACACTCACACACACACACACACAATTCCTAGTACAGTATTTGGCATTTCTCATTCAAATCCTTACAACCTTTTGATCTTAATACTAGCATTCTCATTTTTAGAAATGAAGAAAGTAGAACTCTGAAAAGTTAATCTACCAGAGCAGCTAACTCAGTAAGAATTTCTTAAACTGCCTTCTGAGATACAAACTACCCATCCGTTTAATGCAAATACCAATTGGGCACCTTATAAGCACCAAGATACATCAGAAATGAGACATTACTCAATATAAAGCTAGATGACCCCTTATCGCTGAGTAAATGAAAATTTAGGAATAAAGCAAAAATTTAGAATTTCACATATGATTGTAGAAACCTACTGACTCTATGATGTGCTATTTTTTTTTAGAATTGAAGACACAACAGTGGCCCACATTTTAACTCATTTGGGGAGTTTTGTTTTGCTGTTTTAAATATATTAAGTTTTTTAAAACATGGGGGGAAAAAAAGGCAAAAACTGTCACTACTATCTCTATAGGCCCCAAAGGATACAGCTATCCCAAATTAGGAGCCTCTGATTATAAATCATTCTCTCACAAGTGATCATCCCAAAAAAATCAGCCCAAATAAATTCTCATTCTTGTATTTATTCCATCATTTAATGGGAATAATTAAACTATTCAACAAAGCTATACAGTAACAGTATGATAACATACAAAGGATGACCTATATATTGTTAAGGTCTTAGCAAAATTATGGCCTGCGACACTACCTATTAGAAGAAAGAGTCTAGGGGTGTCTCGGTGGCTCAGTTAAGTGTCTGACTTCAGCTCAGGTCATGATCTCGTGGTTCATGGGTTCGTGCCCCACATCAGGCTCTGTGCTGACAGCTCAGAGCCTGGAGCCTGCTTTGGATTCTGTGTCTCCCTCTCTCTCTGCCCTCCCCCTACTAGCACTCTATCTCCCTCTCACTCAAAAATAAACATTAAAAAAAAATAGATAAATAAGAGTCTAAAGAAAATAGAAAAGCAGGCAATGTACATTATCAAAAATATAGGTTCATTGTTGTACTAGGAACAACGAAAGAGGGACAGATTAACTTCAGGAAGAAAAGTTGTTCCTTCAAGGAAGAAAAGCTTCCAAAACAATAATTACATTAAGAAAAAAAATTTATCCAAAGGGTGATCCTAGGAACCATAGGTAAAAGTTACAACAGCAGCAAGCAGACTTTTAATTTCATTTAAAAACAAAATCAAGAGTTAAATTTGGAATAGGCTACATCACAAAACAGTTCACTGTCACTTAATTTGTAGCTAAGCAGAGATCGGAATATTACAGAGACGAAATGGACATGAACAGGGGCTCTCAACCCTGGGTGTGCATTAAAGTAAATCCAGGGAGGGGGGTGGGAGGGAGGGGAGGGTGGGTGATGGGTATTGAGGAGGGCACCTTTAGGGATGAGCACTGGGTGTTGTATGGAAACCAATTTGACAATAAATTTCATATATTAAAAAAAAAAAAGTAAAAGAAACATTAAAAAAAAAAAAAAGTAATCCAGGGAATATTAATCACAGTGTCTGGTCCAAACTCCCAGAGACCCATCTGCTTAGTCTGGGGTGGGGCCTGAGTGCCTGCATTTAAAAAAAATCTCAGGGAGAGACCCCTGGGTGGCTCAGTTGGTTAAACATCAGACTTAGGCTCAGGTCTTGATCTCTAGGTTTGTGAGCTAGAGCTAGAGCCCTGTGTCAGGCTCTTTGCTGACACTCAGGAGCCTGGAGCTTGCTTCAGATTTTGTGTCTCCCTCTCACTGCCCCTCCCTCGCTCAATCTGTGTGTGTATCTCTCTTTCTCTCAAATAATAAATAAATTTTTAAAAGTCTCGGAAAGAAATCTGAATACTGTGTCAATGTCAATCTACTGGTTGTAACATTATGATATAGTTTTGCAAGATGTTACTGCAAAAAAATCAATAAAGTGTACATGGGATTGCTCTGTATTATTTCTTGCAACTGAAATTAAAAGTGTGAAAAAATCCCCAGATGATCCCACTATGTAGGTAAAGCAAAAAAAAAAAAAAAAAAAAAAAAAAAAAAAAAAAAAATTTGGTGGACTGAAGAATCTCAAATTCCTGCCAATTCTAAGAGACTGGAAACTATTCTTTTAAATCTTAGCCATTGAAAAGTAATTAGGAATGTTTATCATTTAAAGATACAATACTGCTCTCTAAAGAGCCAAATACAAACAATTTCTAGTTAATCCAAAATAAAAAATCCAAACTACTATGCCCTCCCATTTGTATATAAATTGACCGGACAGATAAACATTATACATGGTTGTCCTTCACCTCTTGACTAAGCCAAATATAGATGCATACACACACAAGATGGTAGAACCTCTAAGATGGCCCCAGAGATACCCACCTCTTGGTCTTCACACTTTTGTGTAATCCCCTCCTGAACATGTGGATACAGTTATTCACTTACAAGTAAAATATAACAAAGTGATGAGATATCAATTCTAAGATGAAGTTATAAAAAGATTGTGGCTTCCATCTTGGAGGCTCTCAGTCAGACTCTTCATTCTGAGGGAAGGGAACTGTGTTATAGCCCCTTTCTGGAGAAGACCACATGGCAAGGAACTTAGGTCTCCGGCCAACAACCAGCCAGTGAAAACCTGAGGCCTGACAACAGCCACATGAGTGAGCATCGAAGGGGATCCTCCCCAAGTCAAGCCTTGAGAACTGCAATTCAGCTGATACCTTGGTTGCAGCCCTTAACAGAGACCCTGAGCCAGAGGCACCCAGCTCAGCTGTACCCAGAATCATGACTCACAGAAACTGTGAGATAATAAGCGTTGTTCTCAAGCCACTAAGTTTTGGGGAAATACAGGGTTAAAGATAACTAATACATACAGTTACCACAGGTCAAACCCAAAATAAAGGAATCTAACCTGATGGCTTCTGACTACCTTTCTTCAGATCATCAAACCTCCCAGCTTCTGCAACATTATCACCCACAGTTAATAAACTCTGTTCCACTTTAGCAGACCTCACCATTATCCTGACACCCTCCTCCTTCTCACTTCATTCAATTTCTTAAAATGGCTTCCTATCCCTCTTTCCTATCTATCCAAACCCTAGCCATCTTCCAGATAACACCCACAGATATCTCTTCCATGAATATCTATTACTTCCCAGTTAGCACAACTTACTGACCTAACACTTGATTAAACAACTTACTGACCCTAATAGCTTTGAGTGTCTAAATTCAAAGAGATCATCAACTCCTTGAGAATGTCTTCTCATATTTTCAACATTTAGTACAGTATTAAACAGGAGCATTTACAGTATTCAAAACCTTAAATCCTTTCCAATGTATTAAATAAAGAATCTCAGTTATGTTTGTAAGAAAGAAAGAAAAAGAAAGAAAGAAAGAGAAAGAAAAAGAATAAAACCCAGGGGGTAAGGAAAGGTGGAAGGAAAACCAAGGGTTCTAATCTAGAATGTTAAGAGGCCACTAGTTTGGTATGCATGTTTGAAATAACTGAGTAAAGACCACTTCAGGGGCGCCTGGGTGGCTCAGTCAGTTAAGTGTCTGACTTCAGCTCAGGTGATGATCTCGCAATTTGAGAGTTTGAGCCCCACATCCCAGGCTCTGTGCTGACAGCTCAGAGCCTGGAGCCTGCTTCAGATTCTTTGTCTCCCTCTCTCTCTGCACCTCCCCTGGCTTGTGCTCTTTCTGTCTCTCTCTCTCTCTCTCAAAAAAAAAAAAAAAAAAAAGACCACTTTATCTGAAGGATAGCGGTAACGATGACAAATCCCCTCCCAGTTGATTAGCCCAGTAAGTGTTGTCCATGCTCTTGAAATTTTCCTTTTATTAGTTTCTTAAACAATTTGCCTTCCATCATTAACTCACTTCTGTAGTATATTCCAACTAGATCAGTGGTTCTCAAACTTTGGCTTGCATCGGCATCACCTGAAATGTTCATTTAAACAGACTGCTGGACACCACCCCTCCCGCCAGTTTTATTCACAGGACTACTGCCATAAGTGACTTAATAAGAATTAATGTAATTTAAAACCTACAGCTCAAGTAAGTTCAAGGAGATTAGCTGGGAAAAAATAGTTCAAGTTCAAGAGAAATAAACCAAACACCTTAATAGCTTCAAGATACACACAGTCGCCCCTTCCTCTCCCTCTTCCACCATTCAAATAGTTAAACAATTTAAGTTCATCTCGATAATATGCACACTTGAATTCATTTCTTGGAAACAATGAGCATCTCCAATTAACTGAGGTTTTACGAGGATTTTAGATAAACAAAACACCAATGTTAAAAAAAAAAGGGCAACCTAATATTTCATTCCCTTAATTTCCCAGATTAAAAAAAAAAAAGCAAACAAAAACTGAAGGTTCTGATATGTAAACAAAACTTACCATCTGGAGGAAAAGTCAAGGCTAGAACTGACTCCTGAGCCAGTAAACTGAAATACACTGCTTCTCAATTTATGCTTGAAACCACACCTTAGAAGTTAATTAAGTCTTTTAATTAGATAAATACATAAATAGGTGAAATAGAATTAAAGACTTAAAATCAATAGTCAAAAGAAAGTTCCCCCTGAAAAGATGATATATCTGTTGTCTTTAAAACAGGTCATTTAGCATAATCTTATAATAGCAAGACACCCACCCACCCACATCTTTATACCTTCTCTGTGACCACTCACATCCATCAGCCCATGCTCCTCTTCTGCAGCACACTCTTTAAAAGTGGTATTCCTAAGGGTACTGCCCTTCTCACTCTACTCATTCTCCCTGAATGAGTCAAAATCATGACAGTAGATGAACTATGACTATTCCAGTAGCTGAGAACTATCATTGGAGCAGCTAAAAATATATAAATGCTCAGGCTCCAACTCAGACTTAACTAATGAACAACAATCTCTGGGAATGAAGCCCAAGGACCTCTATGTTCCCCATTTCTATATGCTCCTCAAGCAAGAACCATGTCCTCTATCTACTCAACAGTGACTAGCATACATACACAAGCACAACCAACATTTGTTGAATAATGTTGTGGAAACACAAAACAGCAAGTATAAACACCTTCAACTGCAGAACTGTGTAGTGTTTAATAAATTATCAAGCTACTAGTAATTACATTAGAAAGCCACTGTTTAACTATACTAGTTAAGTAAATACAGTTGGGTAGTTAAGGGCTTTAAGTACTTCTCTATCACTGGTATAGATTTAAAAAAAATCCCTGATCTTTTCTTGAAGTCCACAAGATAATGTAGGTAGCCACAAAGGATTTAAATATAACAAGGCCAAATTAAACTATAACAAGAGAGTTACAGAAAGGTAGAAAACCAAGAGTATTCTACAAGAAAAACTGTTAAGCTAAAACTACACTGCAGATATCTACAAATAACAGTATTAATCTCCTGTTGCCCAGAACTACTCTCCCGGAAGTAGTAATCAAATTCCCAAGGAAAAATTAAATTTGGCAATCTTTTCAAATTTCAATCTTTTTCTCCTGCAAATTCATTTTCAAATTCAATAATAACATACTTGATTTCATATTGAAAAGTAGCATTAGAGAGCAGAGGATTTAAATTTTTTAGAATTAACAGTAAGCTCTCTAATGTGAACTAAGTAAAACAATGGTTTTTAACTTGATAAACTTAAAACTTATGGCCCCATTAAACATTTTTTTTTAATTGAAAAACCTAGACAACTGATATTTAAAACTTCAGGAAATATAAAGGGATCTTATAAATCAATAAAAGAAAAAAATCCCCCAAAAGGGAGCAAAATGAGCAAAAGCAAAGGGCAATTTACAAAAGAAAAACCAACACCTAATAAACATGTTAAAAGTTCTACTTCGTGTTTTGTTTTTTTAAAGAAGGAAATTTTTTAAATGATGACTGTTTTATCCCAATCAAAAACCGACTGGTCGGGGGAAACTAATATAACCTTTCTGAAAACAATGTGATAGGTAGTACATATCAAATGCCTTGAAAATAACCACATCATTTGACTCAGAAATTCAATTTATCCTAAGAAAATAATACATTCAAAGATTTATCTAAGAGGATATTACCAATGAAGTTTATAAAAGCCACAAACTGGAAAATAAAGGAAGGCCAATAATAATAGATGGATTAGATAAATTACTTTAGATCCGTAATCATGTAAACACTGGAAAAAGTTATTAACAAGAGAAAGTTGAGATTCCTTCTGTTTTTGTAACCTGCTTTTTTCTACTGAAAACATAGAGCATATGGTATGTTTCTGTTGCTATTGAAAAATATGTATAGCTCACCCAGAGGTCTGGAGAGATAACTACAGTTTAAATTTTGGTGCATCTCTCTTGCTGTAGATCTAATCTTTTTTTCCCCCCTTGCCTAGTCAGTTTTTTCTTACAGTGCGCATGCCTTACCAGTATAACTTTTTAAACCTATTAACATAACAAACCCATACTATAACCAAAGCCTGGTTCAGAAGTATACCATTTGGAGAAAAAATGGTCTGAGATAAATCTTATTCTTTGATTTACTGATATTGTGAAATAGAAACCTAACAAGGAATAGATATTTATATATTCTGGAATTCCATTTAAGAGCATCCTTAACATGAAGTTGACTAGAAAAAAAACAGTTTTCAAAAATCAGGCATGGAAACACGGTAAAAGAAGAACACCTAAAAAAAAACCCCTAGTATTTTATAGTCCCTATTAGCTCAGTTCATCTGCGTTTATTCTCTCCTCCCTAAACTAACAAAGAAAGAATGATGTCATATGCATTAGCTACATCTCTGTTCCAGAAGTCCTATAAAGAACTTGCATGGTTTGGCCTTAGTGATTGAGACACACCTAAGAGCTGAGAAAGTTGGATGAGATTTACTACATGAAAACAAGTAAGTTAAAAGGTTAAACAATAAATATCCATTATCCATGAGTTTTTTAAGCTAATTAAAATGCCAATAAGCTAGATAAGTTTGAAAATTTTAGATTTTATATAATGCAGTTGTAAATAAAAAGAGAATTCAGGGTCTTACTCTAAATTCTTTTAATTTCCTCAAAAAAAGAAAAAAGTCAATTTAGTGGCATAAGCTGTCATATTTTTAGAATCAGAAAAAGAGCAATAAAGCTTATCTTCCTTCTACATCCCTTCCATTTCCTCCTTAGGCTGCAATATCTATATGAAAGTTTGAGATTTCCACAGTTCAATACTAACATTATAGATCAGATATTTTTTACTATTCCTCAAAATACGGTCTTCAAATGAACCTGAAGAGATGGTTCAATTGGAAGTGCTGCTTACTAGACAATACTGTAAAAATCTGTTAATCATGCAAACTGAACAAGTAGGCAGTGACATACTACTGCCAATTTGTCAGTGAATATTAGCCAACCAATTCTAAGGGAGAAAAAAAAAAAAGTAATGACTGACATACAAGGCAACAGTAACTTGCTCGTATGTATAGTCCCCTTACTTGTAACTAATGTTTTCTAAAAGTTGCGCTGAATCAAGACTTCGTTTTTATTCTTCGGTCATATCCCTGACCTCTCATCATAACTGTTTTTTTTTTTCCCCCAAACAAATGTAAACTTTTGATTTCCTAAAGCTCAAAAATACAAAATCTGACCCACGAGGCTAAATGGATTGTGGTTATCAACTTAAACCAAGCCTACTCACCACGAAATAAAAATTATCAGAGAGTCCAGAAGCAGAAAGTCTCTACTTTCTAACTCACAATAGAGTCTTGTCTAATATTAGACAGTAACACTGCGTTTTGTTGTTTTAGCTGCAAAGCTGGGTATGCAATCTGCAGTAACCATTCCATCAGCTTCAAGTAAATCCTACGCTACCTCTGGAAAAAGTAGCAGTTAGGTCCCAAGCAAACAGCAAAGACTGATAAAGAGATACAGGCAGAAGCCTCAACATCAGAAAAGGCCCATCAGCACCTCTTCCGAGAAACAGTTCCCTTCCCCCACCTTTAAGTAGGCACTTAAGACTGCCAAGCAGATCCATTTCTTTATTAACTGGTGCCCACTTGGGGCAACTGTACACCAAACTGCTCTTAGGCCTACTCCAACCCCTTCCAAAAGTGCTCAAGCGAGCCTGAAAGCCGGGGTAACCCTCTTAGGGGCCCCGTTCTTCCTGCTCTTCTCCACCCGTCCTCCGCCCCGCCCCGCCCCTGTAAGCGCTCCTCCGGCCAGAGGAAGGACACCGGGCCCAGGGACCGGCAGGAATTGCCCGCAAGAGAAGTCTCAGGCGGCCGGAGGCCTCCGCCATAGCAGGACCTGGAAAGCACCGCCCCCAGCGCACCTCCCCACACCCGGCTAACCGGCGAATGTCTGCTTTCGACACCCTCTATCCCCAGCAGAGGCAGCGGAGGAGACAGGGCCGGGAGGCAGCGGGCAAGGCTACGCAGCAGGCCCGAGCCTGCCCCTCAGGCCGCCGAATCTGCTCCCCAGTCCGGCCGGGTCAAGTCAGCGCGGCGGCCACCCTCACCTGGATGACCTCGTTGACCTCCCGGATACATTCCACCATGTGTTGCAGAATCTGCTCGGCCGTGAGCACCTCGTAGCGGTAATCCTCCTCCTGCTCGTGCCCTGGCCCGCCGCCGCCGCCACCGCCGCCACCGCCGCCGCCGGGCCCCAGAGCGCTGCCGCCGCCGCCGCCCGTCTCCCCGCACAGCAGTCCGTCCCGCTCCCCGCCGACGCCCAGCCCGGGCTCCACCAGCTCCACCTCGCCCAGATCCAGGTTATCATCGTCCGGCTCATCCTCGTCCTCGTCTTCCTCCTCCTCGGCGCCGCTGTCCTCCTCGCTGCACTCTTCGTCCTCGTCGAACTCGTAGTTGTAGCCCTCGTCCGAGTCCATGGCGCGACACGCGAGGGCCCGGCGGACGCTGGCCCTGAGGCGGGGAGAGGGCGGGGACGCCGAGGCCCCGGCTCTCGCTCCGGCTCCGGCTGATGTCCGGACGCAGGCCTGGCTCCGGCCCCGCGGGCCGCGGCTCCTCCCCGGGCGCGGCGGTTGGCGGTTGGCGGCTGGCGGCGGCGGGGAGGGCGCGGAGGAGGGAGGGAGGGAGCGAGGGGGCCGCTTGCCGCCCGCCTCAGTCAGACGCGGCTCCGCTCCGGCCTCCGAGAGAAAACAGTCCCCAGCGCCACCTCCACGGCCGCTGCTACCGCTACTGAGCCAACAAAGGGGCGTGCGTCACCGCGTCGCGCTGCGTCGTCGCGTCACTCCTCTTGGCGTCACCGCGCCCCGCCCCGCCGCCCCTGCGTGGAGTGTGGGGAGACCCCACGGCCCGGCCTGGCTATGGGAGCGCGGCGCCGCGGGAATCGCCTTCTCGGTTCCGGCTGCGGTCCCTCTGTGGACCGGCACTGGTGGACCCTGTTCCGGAGGAGGCCGTGGCCTCGTCGTCACCGAGAGAAGGGCCCCTGGGCACGATGGTGGTTGTCGCCGCAGGTCATAGGGATCCAGCCCCTTCACTGAATCCAGCGAAGGCGGCCTTCCCACCCGGCGGTAGAGACACTTCCCGCTCGCCCTGGAGTAATATTCTGGGAAGACCTCGGTTGTTGAGCTAAAATTCCTGTTGCCCGGGCTACTAAATGGAAATCTGTTTCATGCGGAACCTCTAAACTATGTGACAGGTGAACCTCGTTTTAAGTACTTCTGCTGCTGTACGCTGGTACAGACGTGCAGTGGTTTTTAAGTCGCCGATAGTGACGTCATTTTAGAGGAGCGTTTCCTGAACTCAGCTCAGCAAGCAGCTACCAATTGAGGGCCCTAAGCAATGTAAACAGTCATGGCTTTCCTTGATTGAGCACTATGTAAGGGCTTTACATATATTCTCTCTCATCTTCACGGAGCCACAGTACCCATTTTGTATCTGAGGCTCAAAGGGAAAGGAACTTGACCAAAACCACAGAAAACGCCCTGTTCCAGCGGCCGGGTGACCTAAAACATCAATCATAAAAATGCTTTACGATGCATAATATGGGTTATGTACTACAAAATATATAAAATGCATTGCAATATAACACAATACAAGCTGTAATAGAAATACCTACAAGGACCAAATATAGCAGAGAGACAGTACTTGTCTCTTATCTAGAAATGTGCTGTGTGAGCTGCGTGGTGATTGGTGGCTAGGAGTTTAACAGAGAAGGTAGGTCTAGCCTGAGACCAACAGAAGATGATTTAGCCTGAGAGAGTAATAGAAGCAAAAGCACAGAGGTGTAAACTAGTTTCGTTTCAGCAGCTTCCAGTGAAAGAAGGGTAAATGGGAAATTATTAGGCAAGTTAGGGGCCAGGACAGTAAGAGCATTTTATGCCATTATAAGAGTGGGTTTAAATTTTTGTAAGTAGGACAGGAGAACCAGAGAAGTGTCCTGAAGGAGGAAGAGGCCTGAGAAAGCACCCTCTGGGGGTACCCTGAAGGATTGGCCAGTTATTTTTAAAAATCTGAATTCCTATCTTACTGATAAATCTTACTGTTCAAACTACAGGTTCCCTTTGGAAAGTTATTGTTTTTAAGTGAAAAATCCTGTGGGGCGCCTGGGTGGCTCAGTCAGTTGAGCATCCGACTCGTGATTTCAGCTCAGGTCATGATCCCAGGGTCATGGGAGCCCAAGTGCAGCTCCAGAGGAGCTTGCTTAAGATTCTCTTTCTCTCCCTCTGCCCCTCTCCCCTGCTTGCTCTCTCTCTCTATATTTTTAAAATGAAAAGTTCCTTTATGATGTGAATAAGCTACTAGTTTGTCCATTTTATATATGTTTAAATAATCAGATTTCCTGAAATAATCAGGATTTGTAAATTAAAGTTTTTAACATCAGTGCTGGTAAGTCTTGGTCCTTTGATTCTCTTTCTACTTAGTAGTTCTAGGTTGTTGCCACAGCTGGCTAAGGACACTAGCAACCCTTCTCTCTACCCCATCCCCATTTCTATATACGTGTGAGAAAAATTAAGTAACACTTGTCAGTACCTTCATATCCTTTGCCCCATTTTTTTTCAATCTACCCCTACCTTGTATGAATCCTACTATCCTTATCCTCCCCTTTGGTACTGGAGCACCTGACCATCACTGGAATATGTGCATAATCACATGCATTCTATTATTAAATTCTAGTCACCAAGCACAACTGAACCATCAACACCATTCAGAAATCCTGTTAAATTTTTCTGAATTGCCCTCCCTCTGTAGACAACTCTTGAAACCTTCACCAGTTTTCTCAAACCCTCACCATTGCCCTTCCAAATCCTCTCAAAGTATATAACTTTACATCACAAAGAAAATTGAAATCGTAAGAACTAATGTGACTGAAGCATGCTGAGCAAAGAAGAGTGTTATGGAATAAAGTCAGAGAAGGGCTATCAAGGCAAAGGCAGGGGGACAGCAGGGCCTTGTAGGCTATCTTAAGAAGTTTACATTATTGCAAAGGGAAGCATTAACAAGTTTTTAACAAGAATGAAACAATATATGCATTTAAAAAAATAAATGGCTAAAAGGAAATAACTATGGCTGCTTTGTAGAGAATGGACTGAAAGAGATTATGAGGCTATCTCAGTAGTTTGGGTGAATGATGATAATGGCTTGGGCTAGAGATGTGACAGTGGAGATGATAGAAATAGTTTCAGGTATAGTTTGAAAGTAGAGCTAATAGATTTGCTGATGGCTTGACTGTGGGGTTGATAGAGGAAACAAGGATGCCTATTAGATTTGGGGCTTGAGGAACTGGGTCAATGGATGTACCATTTCCTGAAACGTGTTAAATTTCAGATGCTTGTTAGACATCCAGGTAGAGATGTTAAATAGGCAGTTATATTAACTAATGTGCAAGACAGAAGGTATGGGGACGTAGGACTGAAGATACAATTTTCAGAGTTTATGTCAGCATTGTTGAGAAGGAGTACAGACTAAAGGTCAAGAGCTTAGGCTTTGGAGGAAAGAGACCTGAATTTGCCTGTGCCCCTCCAGTTGCTGTCTATAAGCTTGACCAAATTACTGAACCTTTCTGAGTTTGCCTTTGGAGGATAATTCCTATTCTCATGGGATTATCTGTGAGTATGAAATGAATAATGCATCTAAAGCTCTTGACGTAGTACCTGACACATAGTTAAATGCTCAAATTTAGAACTTTAAAAAAGTGTCATAAGTCACCTTGCATCTTGTGGGGAAAATTGTAACCAATTGGATTTATAACCTTTTAATTGATTTTATTTGAATTATGCAAGTATGCACATGACCTCAGTCATCCCCATTTTCTAAGGAAGAATACTGGTCTGCTTTTTTCTCAGAAACCTTTTCCATAATCTCATAACTTCTTTTTTGGTCAATATCCTGGGCAACATCATAATGCTTTTGAATTTTGAGGCCTTTTATTCTATGGATAAAACTTTTTTTTTTTTTAATGTTTATTATTTTGAGAGAGCGAGAGAGAGAGAGAGACAAAGTGTGAGCAGGGGAGGGGTAGAGAGAGAGAGAGAGAGAGAGAGAGAGAGAGAGAGAGAGACGTAGAATCTGAAGCAGGTTCCAGGCTCTGAGCCATCAGCACAGAGCCCGATGAGGGGCTGGAACCCTCTGATGATGAGATCATGACCTGAGCCGAAGTTGGCTGCTTAACCGACTGAGCCACCCAGGCTCCCCCATAGATAAACCCTTCTTAACCAGATTTTCAGCAACACTCATTCCATTGATATTTTGGAAATTATCTTGGAATCAGGTTAGGTTATAGAGCTATTTAAGGAAACCAGTATAACAACTTCTCTCTGGCCCCAAATTGTCCAAGTGATGACCCACATACAATGTTTTTTTTAATGACTTGATCTTAAAGGTATTGCCGGTGTACTGCTTTCTCAGCTGTGATGATTACCAGGTAGAAGTACAGTAATCTGTAAACAACATGACAAGGTCCTTGAAAAAAGAATAGGCAAGTTAATATTTTCTTGGTGCCAAAAGAATCATTACTGGTAATTAGGTACTCCCCTTATCCCCATGTTCTAATAAGGTCAAAAGATATTAGTATACATTTATTAAATATCTACTCACAGAACAAAACTCTATAAATATTTATATGCTCACCAAGTGGCACAGAATGAAATCCCAATAGGAAGGATATGCAAATGCTTTTCAAATATGTAGAAATTAAAATACTCATGGAATTTTTCTAAGGGCACAGGTTCAGAGCTGTAAGCTATGGAAAAGCCTCTAGTAATTAATGGCAGGGCACTAAGGTGACTAAGCCTAGCTGGTACAGAACGGGTTTCCAAGGTTGTGGAGTTTTTAGTGCTAAAACTGGGAAATCCAAGGCAAACTGCCTTGGCTGGTCACCTTACTTGGCACCTCACCAAAAATTTTTGTATAATATAATTAAAACACTCTTTCCAAAAATAAATGGAAAGAAATTATCTTTTGTCATTTTGTTTATAAAGTTTATTTTATTGCAGCATTTATTGCTTTTTAAAAAATGTTTTAGTTGTTCTTGTGTTTTACGAGGCAAGATGTAAAAAAGTTACATTTTAATTTTAAAATAAATTTAAGGTTACATTTTACCAAAAGGGCAGAGAGAGACTAATAAGCTAATTGAGTACTTTGCATTTGTTTAAAAACATCTGCGTACTTACAAACAACAATTGAGTGTTATATCATTGTTGGGAGATAGATCTTATGACACCACTTTTGTGTAGAAAAAATAAAGCTTGGGGAAACTGAGGTTATATGCCTCATTAGAAGTCTGGGCACCTGGGTGGCTCAGTTGGTTAAGGTCCTACTCTTGATTTGGGCTCAGGTCACCATCTCATGGTTCATGGGTTTGAGCCTGGGTCAGGCTCTGCACTGACAGCACAGAGCTTGCTTGGGAGTCTCTCTTTCTCTGCCCCTCCCCTGCTCTCATGCGTGTGCATGCACACTCTGTCTCAAAATAAGTAAATAAACTTTAAAGAAAAAAAGTCTGGTAGAGATATTAATAACCAAGACAGAACTGAGATTCCTGACTACAACCCTTCCCTGTCTTTCTTCCAGAATACAGAGTCTAAAGACTCTATTATTGAACTTAAGATTTCATGAAAGTGATTATCTACAATGGGTGGTAAGATAATTCTGGCACTAGAAGTAGAGTGCCCCTCATGCAATTAGACAAGTGTACAAAATGTACCATAATGTCTGTGTTCTCTGCAACTGCAACACACATTAATTTGGCCTAAATGTGTGCTTATATTATACTCCTGCAAAAAATAGCAAATGATCATACCCCTGAAAGGAAATGTGTTTGTCCTAATGATTTAACCACTTGAAGAAAAAAGTAGTTTTATAACAAAAGTTTTCAAAAGAAATGCTTCTCTGTGGTTCACGGTATTTCTAGTTTGTTGTGTTGCCTTGTGGATGTATTTGAATGAATGGACGAATGAATGGGCAAAAAGTGAACAAATATATTATTGAGTCTCTATGCGAGAGTAGATGTGTGTATGTTTTTAATTTACTCCTTGTGATCTTGTGAAGTTGGAATTCTTAACTTCATTCAATACATAAGGAAAAAGGCTCAAAGATGAAAAATAATCTGCCAAAGTTCGCAATGGATGCAGAGCTTTGATTCCAGGTTTTAAGAGTTCAAGTCCACTGTTTTTACCATGCAATTCTCAGTAATTTTAATAAGATCTTATTCCTGTACTAAATTGTGCCTTCCGGGGCACCAGGGTGGCTCAGTCAGTTAGTCCGTTATGCATCCAACTCTTGATTTCGGTTCAGGTCATGATTTCGTGGTTGGTGAGGTAGAGCTCTTGTCCAGCCCCTTGGTCCAGCTCTGCATTGATAGCATGGAGCCTGCTTGGAATTCTCTCTCTCCTATCTCTCTGCCCCCTCCCCCCACTCACAGGTGCACTTTCTCTCTCTCTCTCTCTCTCAAAATAAATAAAATTAAAAAATAAAATGTGTGTTTATATTTGTTATAAATTTGTTAAAATTTGTTTGCTATCAAACCTACTATTGTAACTGATTGGCAACATAAACATTGACTATATGCAATGTTTGTTCCTACTTAGAAATAGGTCATAAAAATAGAATAGTGAATAAATAAACGTGTTATCCTCTATTTACATAGTCCTGCTTTATTTTTTGTAGCTGCAATCTTAGCATTTTATTTATTTAATTTTTTTTTAACGTTTATTTTTGAGACAGAGAGAGACAGAGCATGAACGGGGGAGGGTCAGAGAGAGGGAGACACAGAATCTGAAACAGGCTCCAGGCTCTGAGCTATCAGCACAGAGCCCGACGCGGGGCTCGAACTCATGGACCGCGAGATCATGACCTGAGCCGAAGTCGGCCGCTTAACTGACTGAGCCACCCAAGCGCCCCTGCAATCTTAGCATTTTTAAAAAATATTTATTAATTTTAAGAGAGAGAGAGCACATGGCACATGAGTGGGGGAGACACAGAGAAAGAGGGAGAGAGAGAGAGAGAATCCCAAGCTGGCTTCTCAATGTGGGTACAGAACCCAATGCGGGGCTTGATCCCACAGTGAGATCATGACCTGAGCCAAAATCAAGGGTCCAACACTTAACTGACTGAGCTGCGCAGGTGCCCCAAATTGTAGCATTTTTAATGAAAACTTAAGATATGTAAGTTGTGTATGCGTGTGTGTGTGTGTGTGTGTGTGTGTGTGGTCAATCAATCAATAGTTATTTATTAGTGTTTATCCAGCTCAATGTACCTTTCAATGGCATTCCGGAGAGATTTTTTAAAAATAACACTACCACCTAAGAAATCAAATTACTTAAGGGGAAGTGTAAATATAAAGGTTAGTTACAGAAATGGTAACTGTACATCAAAGAGAGCTAACAAGCAAGAAGAATGGTACAGGTAGTAAATGCTAAAGGAGTTTAAAGGAGACAGAAGTTACTAAACTGGGGTGTTCTAAGAAAGCATTGTAAGCTGGACTTTCTCAGACCTTTATACCTTTGCATCTGCTGTTCCCTCTGCCTTACATCCTTCCAAGCCACTCGTAACCAGCACCTAATCCACATGCTTAGAGACTACTGTTTTTCCAAGCCGTTTTAAACCCGGCACTTGATGCCTAGAATGTGAGTAGTTTATGCATCTCCCATTTCTAACACACTTCCAAGTTTTTGATAATGTTGAAATGAATTAACATAAACCAAAAACAGTGGCCAATAGATATTTATTGTCTTCTTACTGCAAATGTGTTGCATCTTGTCGACATTATATCATTGTTGGTGCTCTTACCTGTTAATTCTTTTAGGTCTCCATGACTTGCAGGTTGTGTGGAGGAGGAGAAGGGGGCCCAATGTGCATGTCCTCCACAGCTCTCCTGATGTAGGGTTTCTCTAGGGCTAATGCCCACATCTCCTCTCACATCCCCAACGGTACCTCAGCTTCTCACACTTTGTAGCAAGAGAGGATTGATGTTGGAATTCAGCAGATTGGACACACCTGATACATGCAGTCCGGTTATGAGTGAGTAAAGGACTGCAGCAGGGAGCAAAAGAGAAATGTGTCAGGGACTTGAAGACTGGAGTAACCGAGGGAATCCTGGAACAGCGGCACCTGGAAGGTGCACCTGTCCCCAAAGTCTCATTTTTAAAAGTTTTCCTTTGTCTCTCTTTTGGTTTAGGGGGTCTTTTCATCTGTTTTGTCTGAGACAATAACCATGATTCAAAAGGCATAGTCACCTCTTCCAGCTCCAGGAACCAGATGCCACTCCTTATGGTGATTTTGCAATGTGGCTAGAACTGGTTTTTCAATTCTGTGGTTCCAACTATACCCTCACAGACATCGTCAGTGAGGTAGTAATGGGAGGGCTTGTGATACATGACTTCTCGCCCAAAAGTCTTAATGAGCTGCTTCACATTGGCTTTCTTGAAAAGAGAATTTAACCTGCTGGATATGTGGTTTAACACACTCAAATGCAAAAGCACCGAACAGAGCTTCCATTTTAAAGAATTTGAAAGGTCAATAAAATTAAATCATTACCTTCTATATAAATGTTATTAGAATAGTCCCAAAGGGTTATTTCATAGTTATTGATAGATATTTTTACATCAAGCAAAGCTATGCATATTCAGACACATTTTTTGGCTGAACAATAACAAACTGCATGCATGAGCCTTT
Organism: Panthera tigris; assembly: GCF_018350195.1. Lineage (NCBI taxonomy): Eukaryota > Metazoa > Chordata > Mammalia > Carnivora > Felidae > Panthera > Panthera tigris. The sequence continues at coordinate 33,448,431 of NC_056665.1, forward strand.
GTTTCTTTCTAGGTGAGGGTGTGTAGGAGGTTGCAGGTGAAGAGGGTCAGACAGAAGTACATTGTACTGAAGCGGATATTCTCACTCAACTAACTTTGGCAGGTGCTACAGTGTAGCAGCACCATAAGCTCCAGAGCAAGAAGCCTCACTTGGTAAGAATGACCTCAGCAAGTTATATCCACTTAAGAGCCTGTTTTTCCATCTAAAAAAATAGGAATAACAATAGGATTTTCCTCATTGGACTGTAGCAACTGACAATGTGAAAGTACTCATTACGTTCATCATTATTGGACACAGAAAATGTACAGTGTTTTGTTTTAGGCTTGAGAACGTATACAAAGATGATTATTAGTCAATTGTAAAGCAATGGCTCTTTGAAGAGTACACACCCTCTGTCAAATTGTTGAAAAATGTTGCTGTGCTCCTCTTGCATGCTTGTGTTTTTATTAGTTAATTCAACAAGCCCATTGTTTGTTCACCAATAGTATTTTAGGCACTATGCTAAGATGTTGAGAGGAAGCAGATAAAAACATTTCAGGGGCACCTGAGTGGCTCAGTAGGTTAAGCATCCGACTTCGGCTCAGGTCATGATCTCACGGTTCAAGTCCTACAGTGGGCTCTGTGCTGACAGCTCCGAGCCTGGAGCCTGCTTCGGGTTCTGTGTCTCCCTCTCTCTCCGCCCCTACCCCACTCATGCTCTGTTTCTCTCTCTCCCTCCCTCCCTCTGTCTCTCTCTCTCCCTCTGTCTCTGTCTCTGTCTCTCTCTCTCTCTTTCTCAGAAAATGAATAAACATTAAAAATTTTTTAAACCATTTCAGTTCTCAAAACGCTCACAGACTAGTGAGGGAAACAGACATGCAAACCATTAATTACATTACAATATCGTAAGTACTATAATAAAGTATGGTCTGAATGTTAGGGGAGCAAGAAGACAGGCATCTCAGTGTGGGAGGCAGACAAGGGCAGACAAGGATGTTATGGAGGGCTTCCTGGGAGGGTGTGGCTTGAGCTGAATAGTGGTGGAAAAATAATGTTCTGGAAATAAGGGAGAATGTATGTGCATGTAAGTGTGAAAGAGTATGGCATATTTGAGCCATGACCTGTTTGGGGAACTGCCAGTAGGTCCACATACCTGAAATTTAGGGTATACATAAGATTTAGAAATACCCTTGTCTCTTCTCTGTACCTTTTTTATATTCCTTTCCCTTTTCCCATTCTTTTTTTATTCTCTTTTTCCTTCCTCCTTGGGTAACTTGACTAAAGACTCCACGGCTTGAGTGATAGAGCTAGGAATCAAAGCCCTGATTCATCTTTCTGTTTCCAGAGTCGGTGCTTCTCTTACTATGCTACTTTGAAGATTTTTCACTCTTTTAATAAAGCTTCTCATTATTTTCCTAGGATTTTTGTGAAGGAGACTATGTCAGGTTGCTTGCTTTACTAAACTAATTTTGATCATTTCATTTAGGTTATATGGGACAGTAGGATGAATACAAGGAGGGTAAGATGTGTTCCATATTAATTCAATGAAATATGCATTTACTGAATGCAGGTGAACGTAAACCATTGTAGTGGGTGTTATTGAAAAAATACAAAACAAGTTACACTTCCTATCCTAAAGAAGCTGACAGTGTAATACAGGAAATGATAAAGGAAATAATCTAATGCAAGACAGCTCATTTAACAGCTGTCTTTTAAGCTTAGCACAAGGGCAGTATTTCTCAACCTTTTTTTTTCATTATCAGTCCCTAAGGAACCTTTTTAAACCTTTCCATCTTAATCACTTCCCCCCAATGAAATTTTACTACCACAGATAGACTGTGTATCTATGTACTGTATGTATACCTGTGCTTTATACAGAAAAAGAGGACTTTTTTTTGACACACACCCCCAGAACCAATTTTAGCCCCCTTAGGGGCAAATATTGACTCTGTTGAGGATATATGCACTAGGCTAACACTATAACTTTCAAAGTCTAAGATTGGACAGTCAAATTCTAGTTTCAGAATTTTTGTAAATATCTACCAATGATTAAATCACATTTAAAAATTAAATTTCCTGAGTTTAAAAATAAAACCCGCAGCATTAGATCAAAAAATAAAATAATCGAATATATTCATGCTTCTGTGGCTGAGTTCAGGGCTGCCACATTGCGTAACTCCAGGGGAGTATAGTCACAGTATATGGTCTGTAATGGTAATAGAGGGAGAGAATGAAAAATAATTTGAAGCTATAGCCATGATGTGGTTGAAAGAGAAACTCAAGTTCATAAGTCATTTCAACTACTGCCCGTTCTAATAATCTTAAACTTTTCCTGACATTCCTCTCCTATACAGAATTAAGTGTTTGTCCTCTTCAACATGCAATTAATTCTTTGTAAATGCTTAATTCACTCACAAATTAATTTATATACAGGCCTGGAGTGTGTACCAACCGGAAAATTCAGAGTGTTCACACATTCGCTTTAGTGCTCGGTCAGGAACTGGGAATACAAATGCGGTGCTAATTTTTACTCCACATTGATACTCTTTACAAATTAATGTGTCCAAGCTGAAGTGCCCACCCCAGGACAAAATTGAATTCTCCTAGATTTATAAGCCAGGGAACTGAGGGGGTCCCCAGCCAACAGTAAGGAACTGTGAAGAACTGAATCCTTAGCGAGGAACTGAAAGCCTTGGTTCAAAAGTACCATGAGGAGCTAAATCCTGCCAGCAACCACGTATGCACACTTGAACGTGAATCTTCCTGCAATCAAGCATTCCTGTGAGACTGAAGCCCTGGCTAACACCTTGCTTCATCCTTGTGAGAGATCCTGAGACCAGACCCAGCTAAGCCACACCCAGATTCTGACCTACAGATACTCTGAGATAAGTGTTTGTTGTTACTGGTTTGTTTTTGTTTTTGTTCTTGTTTTTTAATTGAATTCTCCTTCATCTCCAAAAGGTCTCCTTTTAGTTGTTCAATAGGTACCAGAATAACCAATTAGATTCCACCTACTGTACCCCACCATAGAATTTAGCACCTCTTCATAGCACTCCCCACACTTGTATAATGTCTGTCCTCTCTGAGTTGATAAGTTACGTGAGGTCAGAGACTGTTCCTATCATGTTTATGTCTACAGACTACATATACAACTTAGTTTTTAATGGTTAGAAGACATACAGTAAAAAAGGTAAAGATCTAACTTGTTTTGCCCATTTGTTCTTTCTACCAAGTTAGACCTTAACCCGATGTCATATATCAAAATAAAATCCAGATATATATTTAAATAAAGGAAAGAAAATATAAAATTGGTTCAAGAAATATTGGTGAATATTTAATCATCTGGGAGTGGGAAAAGCATTATCAAGGATAGCACCAAAGGCAAATCTCTAAAGCAAAAGACGAATAGATGTGACTAATTTGAAGCTTCCTTCTGTTAAAAAAAAAAATCATAAATAAAAGACAAAATGGGGAAAATCTTCACAACGTGTATGACAAAAGGTTATTTATCTTTAATGTATTCTAAAATCTCATGAATTAATAATACACATACTTTGTGTGTTTGGGGGGTAGAGAGAGACGTAAACTAATATGCAAATGTCCAATAAATAACAAAAAAGTGCAACTTTATTAGTAAATGAAATGGAAATTAATAGCAATATACAACTTTCACCTGTCAAAATGGTATATAGATTTTATAAAACTCTGAGTTTTGAGAGGAGCAGCAGGAACAGAATGATGACTCATAAGAGTACAAATTAGTACAGCTTTTCCAGAGGGCAGTTTATAAGCAAGGAAAAAAAAACCTTAAAATGGTCAAATTCTTTTTTTTAAATTATTTTAATTTTTATTTATTTTTGAGAGAGAGAGAAAGACAGAACGTGAGCAGGGGAGGGGCAGAGAGAGAGGGAGACACAGAATCCAAAGCAGGCTCCAGGCTCCACGCTTGTCCACACAGAGCCCACCGCGGGGCTCCAACACACGGACAGTGAGATCACGACCTGAGCCGAAGTCGGATGTTTGTTCTAGCTTTGAGAAGAATGCTGGTGCAATTTTGACTGGGATTGCATTGAATGTGTAGATTGCTTTGGGTAGTATTGACATTTTAACAATATTTATTCTTCCAGTCCATGAGCATGGAATGTTTTTCCATTTCTTTGTATCTTCTTCAATTTCTTTCATAAGCTTTCTATAGTTTTCAGTATAGCGATCTTTTACATCTTTGGTTAGGTTTATTCCTAGGTATTTTACGATTCTTGGTGCAATTGTGAATGGGATCACTTTCTTTATTTCTCTTTCTGTTGCTTCATTACTGGTGTATAAAAATGCAACCAATTTCTGTACATTAATTTTGTACCCTGCGACTTTGCTGAATTCATGTATCAGTTCTAGCTGACTTTTGGTGGAGTCTGTCGGGTTTTCCATGTAGAGTATCATGTCATCTGCAAAAAGTGAAAGTTTGACTTCAGTGATCATATCCTTTGATCCAGCAACATTTTTTTCTAGTAAATTAACCTAAGGAAATTAGTATCAAAGTCTAACTCCAAAAGTGTTCAGGGAATTAGTTGGTAAAACGAATTATAATAAAATCAAAAACTATGCTAACCACTTAAAATGATACTATAGAGAAATATTTGATCTGGAAAGATGGTCATGATATCTGAATAAACAGGAAAAAAAGGAAGTTAAAACCAGTATTAGACAATAGGTATACAGTGTATGTACATTTGTATGGGCAGAAAGAAGGCTAAGAGGATTTTTCATTCACATATTGTAAAATTTTATTTACATAGTATAAAATTCACCCATTTTAAGTGTATGACTCAATTATTTTTAATAGATTTACAGAGTTCTATAGCCATCACATTTCAGTTAAAATAATTTTTCTTTTCTTAATTAAGCCAATTTTTTTATACTCCCGCAATAAGTTTATATAACAGGTCATTTTAAAAGTTAAATTCCTCCTTTACTACTGACTTCTCCAAAAAAAAAGAGGAGGCAAAATACGCAATGTCAAAATAATTATAACGGTAGTTAAAATGTTTTCCAAAGAATAAAAAAGGTAATGAACAAACACACTTTAATTCATACAGAGGGACTGAAGACCTAACTGAGATTGAAAGACCTGCTTTCAGCTTGTGGAAGTGTGCCTATTTGCAAAAGGGCTTTTCTCTTTTATCCCCACCTGCCCTCTCTCCTTGACCTTGCTGATCTTCTCAACATATTTCAGCTTAAAAGAATAAGGAGTTCTACTTCTGGAGCCATTAAAATTGCTAATTCAATCTTAATTATTCTGATTTTTTTTTTTTAAGTAAGCTCTATGCCCTACGTGGGACTTGAACCTACTACCCCGAGATCAAGAGTTCACATGTTCTACCAACTGAGCCAACCAGACGTCCCTAATTCAATCTTAATTCTTAAAATTAAACTGGATTTAGACTTGATAAACGTAAAGAAAAATAAATTCAAGAAATAAATAGGAACATGGGATCAGAAAAAGATAACAAGATAGATTGATGTTTCAAAGATGAACATGTAATAACCAATTGTTATAGCTGTGGAAACTATATGATATGTACCAAATAAACACTGATTTCATGGGCAAAGCCACAATGATTTTCCACCTGTAAATATCTAATGCCACCATGGAGAGATCAGATCTTAAAACACCAGATAAATAGGGATGAGATTTAAAATTTTCTAAAATTTTATCCTACCCAAATAACATTCTGTTTTATAGAAATAGAGATAGAACACACACCTGTGTTTCACTGTTGTTATGTGAGTTAGTTCTGGAATAAAAATGAAAATATGGGAGAATGGCAAAATTCCAAAACCTTTCCATGCAATGGCAAGAAAAAATAAAATCCAAAAATACATTTTTCACACAACAGGATCACAGAATATTACGAAATGAGTCTTGTTATCTCTATTTCAATCTCTCTCTCTCTCTTTTTTTTTTTACGAATGAGAAAATCAGAAAGATCATGATCTGTCCAAAGTGATATTATTAGCTCAGTGTCAAAAAAACTGAAAACCCTCATCTCTTTCTTCTTAATCTCCTGCTTTTTACCTTAATCCATGTTTCTATGGGAAACAATATAGTAGAGGCTCCAGAATCAAAGTGTTTGGTTTCACAAACAAAAAAAAGAGACAAAAACAGATTCTTAATTATAGAGAACAGAGATGATTAGCAGAGGGGAGGTGGGGGGGGGAGGGATGGGTGAAACAGGTGAAGGGGATTAAGAGCACACTCATGATGAGCACAGAGTCATGTATAGGATTGTTAGATCACTATATTGTACACCTGCAACTAATATAACATTATGTGTTAATTATATGGAATTTAAAAAAATGTTTTAAGTGTCTGGTTTCAAATCCTGGGTCACCACCTAACGAGCTCTGTACTTTGGTAGGTCACTTGATCTTTCTGGCTCTCATCTGGAAAGTGGAGGAACTGATAGAACTTATCTCACAAGAGTGTGTAAGATTGGCATATTATATGTAAAATGCTTAATAGAGGTGCTGGCACATAGTAAGCACTCAATAAACAGTGGTTGTTATTCAATGTATATGAAATTTTTTAAATAGTAACATGATAGGTAGGAATGTCATTAAAACAGTGTAGACGCGGGGGTCAAAGAAGTTGAATTTGGGTGTGGAGGTGGGGGAGAGAGAAAAGGGTATGGGGTGCAGAGGGAAACTATGGATTAGGAAATACTCTAGGATTGAGTTAATTAGAGAAAGACAATCAGAACAAAACTAGATCATATGAGAATTTTAAATAATGGACCAAAATCTCTGTGGAAATCTGAGCTTTGGTGAAATTGTGAGCCTTTGAGTCATAGTAGGAACAGGCTGCCAAGACCATGTTCCCTGAGCCAAGTGAGAGAACAAGCCAGTGTTAGATACTTGTCCACCCAGAGCAACTGAAAGAAGGAGCTGAATTCGGAAGTGGGTAGAAATAGTACAGGATTAGAGAAATGTATTGGGCTTCTTTTGGGAAACCTAGGCACAGGAGAGATTGACAGTTGCATGGAAGGAATGAGGTCAAGACATTGGAGAGTAAACGCACAAAACTAAAAAACACGAGGGGCGCCTGGGTGGCTCAGTCAGTTAAGTGTCCAATTCTTGATTTTGGCTCATGATCTCACAGTTTGTGAGACCGAACTGTCATATACTTATGTCATATACATATTTATTGTTTTAGTTATAAAAAGGTAATTATTTATACTCTTAAAAAGCTGGCATAAGTACGATGTAGTTTGCAATATCCTACCAAACCTAGAGTCAGAGCCAAAACAGTTTTTGGGGGTGGCTACCAGCATACCCATTTACCACTAGTAAACAAAGAGGCTTTACGGCTTTTTGTCACTACTTTCTCCAGAGAGGTTTTTTCAAAGTTGCCATTACAGTGATAGCACACAAGTTCTATGGACACCATGTAGAACCTTTCTTCTGAGATGACAGAGCTCCACATGCATAATCTCTTTTTTTAAAAAAAAGAACTTTTTAATGTTTATTTGAGAGAGAGAGAGAGTGAGCCAGAGAGGGCACGCGCGCACACACACACACACACACACACACACACACACACACAGAATCCAAAGCAGGCTCCAGGCTCTGAGATGTCCAAGCAGAGCCCAACACAGGGCTTGAACTCACGAACAGTGAGATCATGACCTGAGCCGAAGTCAGATGCTTAACCAACTGAACTACCCAGGGGCCTGCGTAATCTCTCTTAAACTGCAAAAGAATTAGAAATTAGAATCTGTATAATATGTACTTGGTTCCTCTGAATGTTCAAACAAGTAGAATTGACTAGGTTTAGAGCTGGCAGGGACTTTAAGAAGTCCTTCATTTTATAAAAGGAGAACCTGAAGCTCAACAGAGTAAACTCACTTGCCTGTTCCCTAAGTGACCAACAGCAGAGTTGGCACTAGAATTGCAATTGCCTAACTTTTAGGGCAATGCTCTTTCCACTATAATGGATCATTAACTTGAATTAAATTTTTTTTAATGTTTATTTTTATTTTTGAGAGAAAGTGAGAGACAGAGTGCGAGCAGGGGGAGGGGCAGAGAGAGAAGGAGACACAGAATCTGCAGCAGGCTCCAGGCTCTGAGCTGTCAGCACAGAGCCCAATGCAGGGCTTGAACTCACGAACCATGAGATCATGAGCCAAAGTTGGATGCTTAAACCGACTGAGCCACCCAGGTGCCCCTGTTAACTTGAATTTTTAAACTGATCTGTAAAAACAAAGTCTGGGGCGCCTGGATGGCTCAGTTGGTTAAGTGTCCAGTTCTTGGTTTTGGCTCAGTTCATGATCTCATGTTCTGTGAGACTGAACTATCATATCAATAGTTTGTTCCTTTTTACTGCTGAGTAATATTCTATGGTATTTATAGACCACAGCTTAACCATTCACATTTACGTTTGTTGCTTCTAGTTTGGGGCTATTATAAAAAAAGCTGCCATAGCCATTCCTGTATGTGTTTTTTGTGTGAATATAAGTTTTTGTATCTTTAGAATAAATGTCCTGGAACACAATTGCTGGGTCATACGGTAATCGTATGTTTAATTTTATGAGATGCTACCAGACTCTTTTCCAGAATGATTGCACCACTTTACCTTCTCACCAGCAATATATGTGTGATCTGATTTCTCAACATTCTCAGTAGCATTTGGGAGTATTACTCTTTTATTTTAGCCATTCTAAATAGATGTGCAGTGATATAGCACGGTGTTTTTTAAAAAAAAATTAATATTAAAAAATTATTTATTTATTTATTTTAATGTTTATTTTTAAAGGAGAGAGAGGCCATGAGAAGGGAAGGAGCAGAATGAGAAGGAGACACAGAATCCGAATCAGGCTCCAGGCTCTGAGCTGTCAGTAAAGAGCCCAATGTGGGGCTTGAACTCACAAGCTGTGAGATCATGACCTGAGCCGAAGTCAGATGTTTAACCAACTAAGCCACCCAGGTGCCCCACCCCACTTTTTTTAGAGAGACAGAGAGAGCTCAAGCAGGGGAGAGGGACAGAGAGAGAGAGAGAGAGAATCTCAAGCAGGCTTCATGCTCAGTGTGGAGCATGGAGCATTGTGCAGGGCTCAATACCATGATCTTGTGATTATGACCTGAGCCAAAATCAAGAGTTGGACACTTGACTGAGCCACCCAGGCACCCCATCACAATGGTTTTTTAACTTACTTTCTTCTAATGTCTAATGATGCTTGATATCTTTTCATGTGCTTATTTGCTTTCTGTATATCCTCAATGGTAAAGTGCATGTTCATGCATCTTGCACATTTGCTAATTGAATGGTTCCATTTGTGTGTCTTTTTTAATTATTGAATTTTTTTTTAATTTTTTTTAACATTTATTTATTTTTGAGACAGAGAGAGACAGAGCATGAACGGGGGAGGGGCAGAGAGAGAGGGAGACACAGAATGGAAGCAGGCTCCAGGCTCTGAGCCATCAGCCCAGAGCCTGACACGGGGCTCGAACTCACGGACCGCGAGATCGTGACCTGAGCCGAAGTCGGACGCTCAACCGACTGAGCCACCCAGGTGCCCCTTTTAATTATTGAATTTTAAGCGTTCTATATTCTAGATACTAGTCCTTTGTGAGATACATGGCTTGAAAATATGTTCTCTCAGTCATCTAGGAGATTTTTTCTTCTTAACGGGGTCTTCCATAGAGCCAAAGTTTTTAATTTTCATGAGTTCCAATTTATCAACTTTTCCCTTTCATTGATTCCTTTGGTGTCATATCCACGAATTCTTTACCTAGACCTAGGTCCGAAAAATTTTCTCCTCGTGTCTATCCTAAAAGTTTCATAAGTCTGGTTTGCGTTTAAGTCCGTGATCTATCTATCTTGAGTTAATTTGTGGACCAGGTGTGTGGTTTAGGTTGGCATTCATATTTATAGCTATGGGGTGTCCAATTGTTCCTGCACCATTTGCTGAAAAGGTTATCCTTCCTCCACTATGTTGTCTTTGTGTTTCAGTTGAGCATATTTGCGTGGTATCTATTCTGTCTCACTGATCTATGTATCTATTCCTTCACCAATACATTGTCTTTATTATGCAGCTCTATAGCAAGCCTTAGTATTGGGTACAGTGATTCCTCCCAGTTTTTCTTTTTACAGGTTTTAGGTTTTTAGGGCCTGTGACTTTCCATATAAATTTCAGAATAAGTTTATCTATGTCACCAAAAATCCTTGCTGGGGTTTTGATAGGAATTGCCTTAAACCTACAGCTCAATCTGGGGAGAATGACCCCCATCTTTATTCTGTTGAGTCTCCTAATCTACAAACAAGGTATGTCTCCCATTCATTTAGACTTTCATGGATTTTTTTCATCAGTGTTTTATAATTTTCAGCATACAGATCATGTTTTGTTAGGTTTATACCTATGTATTTCATTTTTCTTTGAGCAATTACTGTAAATGATGTTATTTTCTGAATTTTTTTCTACATGTTCATTGTTCATCCTTCTATTTTAAAATCCTCTGAATCACTTTGCTTGGGGTATACATTTTGTATATAACCTCAGATTTTGTTTTGTGGTTCAATCTGAAACACATAGTTTTTATTAGTTAAATATTAAGTATTCACACTCATTAATGAGTTATTTGGTTTTTGAGCATATCATTATTTTCAGATACACTTCTTTTATAGATTTAATTTTCTTCAAAATGTGGTCTGTGCTTCCTTCACTTTTTGTGTTTGTATTTCTTAAAGTAAGTTGGAAAGTTTGCATTTTTTCTATTGAATGCATTCATAATGATAACTTTATACCTTTAATTCTCTCTTTCTATAGATGGGTCCAATGATTTCCTATTATGAGAATAATTAAATCAGCACTAGAGTATTTCTCCTCACTTTTCTTCTCTTCTACCACCTGATTTTATATTTATGTTTTGTAGTATTTATACTTTGTATTTGCTAGAAAAGTATGTAGCTGCCTATAATAGAAAACTAACGCTGTCTTTAAAATTAAGGCTTTATTTTTTTCATATAACAAGAATTCTGGAAGGAGGTCATTCTTGGCATTGTTTCACCAGCTCAACAATGTCATTAAGGACTTAAGCTTTTTTCTACATTTCTGCTATGCCATCCTCAGATGCTGGCTTCTGACTTCATGCTTGTCTCTTCGTGTTTCTAATATGACCTGCTGCAGCTCTAGCCATCACACTATCATTTAAGGCAAAATGAAAAAACTGGGAGAAGTGCCAGGAGTGTTTGTAAAGCAAATACATATTCTCTGTAACTCCACAACATATTTCCTCTGATGTCTCATCAGCCACAAATATGTAATATGATCATCTCTAGCTATAGAGGCGGCTGGAATGTGACTAATTAGGTGGTATGTTACTATTTAAATAAGTTTTCTGTTCTTATAAGAAAACTCTAGTTTTCTTCACATAGATCCTTCACATTTGTGTTTATTCTTATGTATTTTCTTTATTATTATAAGCTTTATTGCTACATTTTTCTACTGGTTAGATGGCTAATTTTTAATTTAGATGTTGATTTTTGAATGTTGACTATATTGTTTTTATTCATGACACTAAAATTTTTAATTTAGTTCTGTTAGTAAATTGGGGGAAGAGAAGTGAGGGGGAAGAGAAGAATGGAACCACTGATACTCTGGAATGAGGCATCAGGACTGTCTCTGCCTTAGACCCTACTGCAAAGGCAGGCTCTTTGAGCTAGCTTAGCCACTCAGGAGGGTCCTAAGAGGAGAGTGGTGGAGCAAATACCTTCTCTAGGGGTAGAAGAACTATAGCACTTTCCCACAACAGAAGGATGAGAAAGAAAAGCATCACAGGTTAATACTGTGTTTAATACTGTTGTTTTCATCTACTCTCAGAAGAAGAACTTACAGAACAGCTTTTCAAAATACTCCAAAGAGCAAATGTAACAGAAAAGGAAATACACCCTTCCTTTAAAGCTAGATGATGGACCTTTTCTAAAACCTAGAGTTTTATACAAGGTTTTCAAATAATTAGCTGAGCCCTTAAGAAAACCCAGAGGTGATATTGGGTATAAAGTTTGAAAAAAGGTGAAATTTCCATGTGTAAGAAAATGTGGAAAGGAATGGTTATTACTCAAAAAAAGAATGGAGTAGCAAAAAGTAAAAGAGGACAGAGGAAAGAAAGGAAAAAGGAAAGCCAAGCATTTATGACAAGAGGCTAGAGTCCCACGAACAAAAATGGCTGATTAAATTTTGTTTTTCCTTTCTACCTTTTAATAACAGGCTGCTGTAATATTATTCGGTTTACAGAACCTTTGGGAAAGTCAGCTTTACACTAAAGACTTGTTCGGGGATTCTTCTCCTAGATCAAGTTCTAGTTATCATTTTTCTTTTTCCAGATTGAGCTCGTTCATGTTTTACCAGTTCCAGGGGCTTTCCTTTAAGCCCCTAGACTGAATTGGGCTGAGACTTCTGTGTGCCATGAGAATTCCAGAAACCTGTTTTTTACCCTTTACTCTTATTGTCTCTATCCCCCTCTACACAGTGAACTACTTATTCATGTTCAATAACTCTTTTATAATTTTTTGATGGATGGATGATGCATGGGAAGACAGGTATGAATACAAGAAAATGCAGGTTACAGGTTTCCAAACCAGTCAAACGTTGGATACTTTCATGGTTGTAGACAAAATTGTAATGGAAATGAAGTTTGTCTTTACCAGTGTCCCACATTTCTTCTTACTGTTTCAGTATGCCTGCCCCCCAGGTAATCAGCCCCTTCATCCTGACGGAAAGCTCACAAAATTCTCCCCCCCCCCCCACTACACCTTCCCTTTGCAAAGTTTTTTTCTTCCTCCTCTGTCATCTATCAAAGCATCTGCTTAGTCACATTTGGCTATGTAATTATCCAGTTGATTTAAGTAACACACATTAAAGTATGGCCAAAATTTTAACTATCCTCTTAGAGAATTTGTACTTTAAGGCAGGCATCTGTTAATTCATTATGCTGGGAGGAATATCTTTTAATGCTTCCTGCCCTGTTCATCTTCTTCTCTCTCCTGGTTCCTTATCTAATGTTCCAGAAAGTAAAATATGTGGAATGGAGATGGTATCATTTATTGAAGCCACTTTTAAAGATAACAAAATTAAGGGTCATAAAATTTGACTGACTAGCTAGAGGTGCAAACAGCCAGCAATAGTAACTATTTAAGGAGTTAAGAGTGGATTTTCATGGTGAACTACTAATATTTCCAACCAAAAAACTAGCTTCCAGTTTCAAAGGCCACAATCTCTTTTGTGAAACTGTTTAAGGCCTCACTGAAATTCCCTGAGTCTATGTGGTAGACTCTGTCAGAGAGTCTCAGGCCTTTTGCCTTTCTCTTTTTTTCTTCCTTTCTAGTTCTTCCAAATAGTTAAAAACAGTGGGATTCAGCTACATTTTTAAATGAGGTATCTAAATAAAAAAATAAGGAGTTGCCAAAAGTAGCCTTGGAGGTAGAGAACTGAATTTAGTTCCTCTGACTAGACTAAGTTACTTGCTAAAATAATCTGGGGTCATACGAGCCAATGGCCAAAGGAATAATTTCTCCATTGTTTATCATTCGTGGCCATAAAGAGCACTAGAGGAAATCTCAGAGTCTAGCTGGTCAATGAAGGATGTTAGGCCCGAGAAAGTTAAATGCTTGCCAAAAGTCAGCCTAATGAATTAAAGAAGTAAGGACCAAAAATGAGAGTTTGAATTTCCAAACTGAAAGTTCTTTCAGTCCCACTGAGATGTGCCATTGTGTGGTCATGGAAATCTGGAAAGGTTTGGTGGCCTGGGCATCTCATCTCCTGCCAACCTTTCCCAGCCACAGCACACAACACTAACATGGAAACTTCCTTTAATAAGCTTTGCATTTCTTTCCTTGTGAGCCTTACATTATTGGTGCCTTTGCCCTAACCCATACAAATGGCTTGCTTTCATCCATAATACCACTTGCTCCGTGAAGGAGGTATAATCCGGGGGGGGGGGGGGGGGGGGTGCGGTTCCAAAAGAATCGTCATACTATTATATCAGAATTACTTCTGGGGCGCCTGGGTGGCTCAGTCGGTTGAGCATCCAACTTCGGCTCAGGTCATGATCTCACAGTTTGTGGGTTCAAGCCCCGCATCAGGCTCTGTGCTGACTGCTTGCTCAGAGCCTGGAGCCTGCTTCAGATTCTGTCTCCTTCGCTCTCTGCCCCTCCCCCGCTCACGCTTTGTCTCACTCTGTTTCTCAAAAATAAATAAAATGTAAAAAAAAAAAAAAAAAGAATTACTTCTGATACTCCTACCACACTTCAGACCCAACAAAACATCTTAAAGCCTTCTAGGGTTTGTTTGTTTGTTTGTTTGTTTGTTTGTTTGTTTGTTTGTTTGTTTTTAATATCTTTGCTCTCACTACCTTGTATCTAAGATTAATTTTTCGTTCTGTCATCCTCATTTTTCTCAGCTGAATCTCTGTCCTCATAATTCCAGTTTTTGGTCATTTTGTTTTCATTACCCTGAAGGCTATTGCTTGACACATCATCAGCCACACTCCCAATTATCTCTGCCTCAGGCCTTGGCTCTACTGTGTCAATTGGTTCTATCTCAGTAGCTAACCTTGTAGTTATTAACCCATCTTTTATTGCTGATTCATTTCCTATCTCTGGCTCTGTGTGGGTCCCTGACTCAGCCTGGACCTCTGGTTCAACCTGACTTCCTAGCACTTTTTGGGTTACTGTCTTTGTCTGAGTCCCTTTCTCTGTGTAGACACTTGATTGTGCCACTGAACCTGACTGCCTTTCTGGTGCCTGATTCATCCACTTAGAAACACCTACATTTGTTTCAGTTAGCCCCCGGTCTACTCTAGCCGTATTTCCTATTCTTGTCCTTGTTATAGGAATCACAAGGAGATTTTGATCTGGAGAAGTAGCCCGAGAACTTATGTGATTGAGTCCAGAGAGGAACCCTAGAGAAAAAGAAAAGGTCAGGGTCAGCGTTGTGGATTAGTAATAGATAAAATCTTAAGTCATCAAACACCCCTGAGGCACTGGCTTAATTATAATAGAATTTGCTTTACAATACATTTCTGAATATCCTGTTCATTATCTTTAGGGAGCTGAGATTCAAAACATTGATCCCAGCTTTTCTGTAGTACAGTATTTCCCAAGGGGTATGCAAGCCAATTCATTGGGGCACAGGCAGAAAATAGTAGTTTATTTTTGCATTTTTAGCAAATTTTGTTTTCAGTTCCATTTTTGAGTATATTTTACACTGTAATAAATATATGAATGATATAATACATGTACATATTTTATAAATAAATGTGTCTTTTCAGAATGCTTGCTGAAAAGTGTTTTACTAATAAGGTGTGTGATGCAATGGTTTGGAGGCCATTGTTAATTAATGAATAAAAATAAGTATGTGGCTTAGCAGGATTAAAGGTGAAATGTTACACAGGCAAAACTCCTATATCTCTGCTTTATATTAGTAATATTACAGAGGAACATATGTCATATGTTGAAGCTTTATTTTGGAGATCCATTAAGGTGGAGAGGTTATTTAATATAATAAAAGGAGAGAGGAATTTAAGAGATGTCTTCTGGAAGGACAGAAGAACTATTCATAGCTCAGTTAATGTCTTTTCCTTCTTTACTTCCTGAATCTTACTCCTACCTGTGTAGGGACAAGTATCATTTTAGAAAAAAAAAAAAGTTTTCAATTGGAGGGACTTGCTATTAAGAATTGTTCACTGACATAGAAATAACTCTTACAGAGCCCTTCCAAATTATGAGATTCTAATATGTCAAACATACAACCAAAAGAAAGCAAAAGAGAGGGGACCAACCATGTAGAAATTTCTTTTCTGTGCCTTCACTGCTTAACAGGAGGATTGACTCACCAACTGTCATGTAGAAGATACTGCCCCACCAATTGAGGCTGTAGGCTAATAGGAAATGGGGCTCCAAGACGTTCCTACTGTACAATTTCACTTGCATCAGGAACAAAATGAGGCAGAGGAGTAGGCAGGTGCCTGGGATCAGAATGAAAGCTATCACTCCCCATCATAACCCTCCTTCTGCCATCCCTCCCATTCCACCCTCTTCCCTCTCTTTGCACTTCCTTGTCACCCTCAACCATCTCAATTATGCCATGGAGGCCTATTACATGGCAGTGTCATGGGAAGACCCATTTGGCAATTAACTAGAATGAGAGAACGAAGAACTTCTGCTTTGACTGGAATAAGGTTATTAAGTTGGAGCCTATAAATAAGACCACTAGAACAGGTACCAGCTAGCTACATTGAAATTTGTCTTAGTGCCACAAGGGCCTCCAGCCTATGATATCTCCTCTGCTAGTCCATCAGATAACAACTTCTAGAGATGTTTCCATTGGATTAGGCATAGTTTCTTCAGAGCCCCCCCTTTAAAGGCAATAGACCCATAAGGAGTAAAAGTTTACCAAAAGCTTTCTTCCCTATGGGAAGAGACACTGTCCTATGATGGCAGTGTTCACGTGAGGTAGGGAATGACTTGGTAAAATAAGGAGAAATGGCCCAGAAGGGGAAGACGTACAGGGACTCCAGGGACAAACCTTTCCAACCTCATTATTTTGTACTTGAGATGAAAGAGAGGATGGACATGCCCAGATCTATGTGGGTTTTGTCTCCTGGCCCTTTGGTGAGAAAGGTGCTGAGCCATATAATGATAATGAGGATGATGAAGGCAGAGATGAGGAAGAAGGCCCTGGAGTATTGGAGGTAGTCTGCCAGGAGAAGTGGAAAAGGAGAGGCTTGGCTGGAGAAGAGGTGACCTGCCCTCTAATAAGGCTAGACAGGGTCTAGGGAAGGGACTGAAGGGCAGAGGAGGACAGAATTAGCACTTGTCTTACATCTAATAGAGTCAGAGTAAGGAGCCACCAAGTGGGTGGCCTCACAGGTACCAGTAAGGACCCTCTTTCCATCTCCTCATTGACATGTGGAATTCCTTTAACAAGGAAAGAAATAATTTATTCCACAATGAGAGAAAAGTTGAAATTATAACCTTGAGAGGCATATTATGAGGTAACTTTCATATTAAGGTGCAAATTACTACTATTTTTCCCCCCTGGGAAGTTGTGAGTGCAGAGGAAGGAAAAAGAGCAAGGTCACTAGGCATTAGCTTCCAAGAATTAAGGAGCTGGGGCTTTGAAGTCATTGGAGAAGTCTAGTGAAGACAAACTGGGATAAATTTACCCTGTTTGGAGGAGCTGTCCTTACATGCTTGTGAATCGGGAGAAAAGAAGGGGTAGAGTTGTGGGAAGGAGAAAGGGAGAGAGACAAGCTGTAGGGGATCTGAGCAGATCTACCAAAGGAGGGGGCTCTAGGCTCTGGAAGGCACTCACAGGGTGCTTTTGGCACGTGGCTCCAGCAGAGATCATGGTGGCACACAGTCCAGAGCCCCGCAAAGAGTTTCTTCTTGTCCTTCATTACCATGAACCGCACCCAATGTAAAGGGGACAAGCACATCAGCAGGACAAAGATGAAGCCCATGAGGCCAGCACAGAACATGCGGATGTAGCTTTGGGTCCTCTCCAGAAGCTGTCGCTGGTGTGGTGACAAAGAAGAGAAGTGGTACATGCGGTAGGGGAGAATTGGCTGTGGTGGGGAAGGGAGGAGGACATCATGAAAGGAATGTCATCTCAGGCATCTCCATCTCCACTCACAGAAAAGACAAACCCTGGGTCCTCTACTGGATGGGAACTCCTCCTCCCTCCACACGTCAGGGTCTTTTGCTCCAGAGCCTCCCACAACTTGTAAATATATTCCTTTTTAACTGTCCCCCATTAAAAAAAAAAGTTGGAGTGATCTCTGCCTCTCCTGCCTTGACATTTCCCCCATGCCATACACAAGCTGCTTCCTGCAAAAGGACCCCACCACAACCTAGCTTACAAAGGCTCTCTCACCCTATATGTTGGGTAACGCAAGATGCTGGAATTGTAAACCCTGTGTAAGGGCATGGCATTTCCTTCCCTTCTCTCCATCCTAGTTTCTGGCTCATTGCTCTTCTCAACTGCCACAGAACCTAACCCACTCTGACCTAACACACTTTCCTGCCCCTCCCCCACCCCAGGAAACAGAACTAACAGGAAGTGTACAGTGTCTCTGCCTCATTTGCCAGATCTAGTCCAGTCCCTTCCTCCAATCCAGATATCTGTTGAGTTTCAAACACCTAGCAAACTGCCTGACAAATCCAGGTTTCTTATAGACACACCAAACCCAAGAGGTCTTCGAGAGCTCTTTTCTTTTCATCCTACACCCCCTTCCTATGTCCTTTTCTTGTTTCCCACCATTCAATCATGCCATATCCTGCCAACCCCAACTCTTTGATGCTTTCAAGTCCATTTTGTTTTTCTGTTTCCTTTTTCTTAGAACATCTTGTTGTCATCTCTGTCCTAGATTGCTATAACAGCCTTTTACCTGTTACTTCTGCTACAAGGCTTCAGTTTATTCTTGACAAATTTGCCTCTAAGATGCAAATCTGATGTGTCTCTCCTCTGTTCTGATTGCACTCCACTGCTATGAGGTAAAGTCCTAATTTCTTAGCATGAATTAGTTAAACCCGGCAAGATTAGGCTTCTGCTTCCTATATGACCTCATTCAACCATTCAATACCTCCTCTGTGCCAGGTGTTGTGTTAGGTACTGAGGGTGTAGTGATGTGTTGGATATCTTTCATATGTCCCTTTGGATCCAACTCTTCATCCTTGTCCTTGTTCAAGAAGGCTGACTGATATGGACTACATCAATGGGTTCCCTTGCCATCCAGTCTCTGATTAGGTTTAACCAATGGTAGATATGGGCAGAAGATCAGAGGTCCAGAGATCTGTGTGTTTATTCCATGGTTCTCTCCTTACCAGATTACAGAGAGTTGTCTGTGTTCTTTTACCTAAAGTAGAGCTCCTCACAGGCAACCTTCTCCATAGAGCCACCCTTTCTGTTCTGTTAACTGCTCCTTTCACTTATGTGATCAGGCTTAGGAGTCATGACTTTTCACTGATGGTTTCCCCAAATCCTTTTCAGTTCAAAGGGGGCTTTATAAATAGTTCCTTAACTCTCCCTATTAACTAGTTTGAGCAAGCCATCTGTTTCCTGCTGAACATGGTCCTTATTGTCATGAAGTAGAAAGCCGAGTAACGTTTAGGCTCATTCTCTCCCTCCATGTTATCTTGTGCTCCAGACAACTTTATTTTTCTTGCAGTTTCTTAAACCCATCTTGGTCCTTCCTTTGCACATGGTGCAAATGGTATTTACCTTGCACATGGTATCTATCACACTTCCCACTTTATCTTTGTCTGAGTTAATATTAGTCAGGATTCACTTTAATCTAACCCTTTTGGGGAAGCCTTCTCTGAATTCACCCCTCAGTCCCAGACTTTGTGATCCTGCAGCAGCTTGTGCTTACTTCTTTCATAACCTTTATACATAGTATTGTAATTTGTCTATACTTCCTTTTGGTCTGTGAACTTCAGCAGCAAGGACTTATCCTTGTATACTCAATGTCTAGCAGAGTGCTTGGAATATAATGATTCAGGAAATGCTTATTGATTGAAACTAAAAAAGGTAAAAAAAAAAAAAAAAAAGAGTGGACTTCTAGTTTCTAGTGTGGCATGCAAGGAACTTGGAGGTGGCCACTCCATTATAACAACAAGTAGAAAGCTAAGCAAACTGAAAAATCAACAACTCTTCTTAGGTTCGTCAGAGAAATGAGATCATACGGCAAACTGTGGCTCTCAAAATTAGAGAGATAGAAAGACAAATACAGAGGATCACAACTTACTAGTATATAAACCCCTGCAAGAACCAATATGAGGATAGGAAATTTGAACTGTAGTTGATGAATTGCTGGAGGTTCAAGGTGGACAAATCTGAGAGATTACAAACTCTGGGGGTATCCAATCTTAGGGACATCCTTACAATTTAGTGAGTTTTACCTCCCGCCCACCTTGATCAGGTTTTCACAGTGAATATCAGAGAAAAGTCCCCTTACACTTCTGGAAGAAGGAGGAGAAAAGGAACCATTTTGAAACATGCCAGAACATTCTGTTCATCTTAACAAGGCCTTCCCTAAAGAGAAACTGTCTTACCAGAACCTAAACTATTGGAGTTTTATCAGAGCTTAACCAATCTGGGGAGAAGGAAATACTCAACTCCAGCATGCCGTAACATTTCATGGTATACTCACTCTCCCATCCTGTCCCACCTAAGGAGGGGAAACTCAGAGGTACTTGTGAATTTCACAGAAGCTCAGATCAGGAACAAGCTAAGAATGTCCTTTCTCGCCACTCATTTTCAACATCATACTGCAATGTAATAAGACAAGAAAAGGAAATAAAATGTATAAAAATTGAGAAGGAAGAAATAAGACTGTCTTTGTTTACAAATGGCATGATTGTGTAGAGAGTCCAAATGAACTGACAACAACAGCAAAAATTCTTGTAACAATAAGTGATTATAGAAAGGTTAATATACAAAAGTCAATCATTTTATGTGGTGCCTCACTGGCTTAGTGAGTAGAGCATGCAACTCTTGATCTCAGGGTTGTGAGTTTGAGTCCCACAATGGGTGTAGAGATTACTTTAAAAAAAAAAAAGTCAATCATTTTCCTATATGCCAGTAATGAATGAGTAGAATTTGAAATTAAAAACACAATATAATTTCCCCAAAATGAAACACTTGAGTATAAAGCTAACAAAATGTGTACAAGATCTATATAAGGAAAAATACAAAACTCTAATAAAAAAACCCAAAGGGTTAAATAAATGGAAAGATATTCCTTGTTCTTGCGTAGCAAGACTCAGTATTGTCAAGATGTCAGTTCTTCCCAACTTGATTTATAGATTCAACACAATCCCAATCAAAATCCCAGTGAGTTATTTTGTGGACACCAACAAACTGATTTTAGTGTATATCAGGCAAAAAAAAAAAGACAAAAAAAAAAAAAACCCGCCTAGAATAGCCAACACAGTATCGAAAGAAAAGAACAAAGTCAAAGGACTGACACTACCCAACTTCAAGACTTACTATATAGCTATGGTAATCAGGACAGTTGGTACTGGAGAAAGAATAGACAAATAGATCAACAGAAAAGAACAGAGAACCCAGAAATAGACTCACATAAATATGGTCATCTGATCTTTGATACAGGACAAAGACAATACAATGGAGCAAAGATAGTTTTTTTCAACAAATGATGCTGGAACACCTGGACATCCACATACAAAACAATGAATCTAGATGCAGACCTAACACCCTTCCCAAAAGTTAACTCAAAATGGGTTATAGACCTAAACAAAACACAAAACTATAAAACTCATAGAAGAAAACATAGGAGAAAATAGGTAACACTGGAGTATGGCAATGACTTTTTAAATACAACACCAAAAACACAAGCCATAAAAGAAATAATTGATAAACTGACTTCATTAAAATTAAAAACTTCTGCTCTGCAAAGACATGGTCAAAAAATATGTGAAGACAAGCCTCAGACTGGGAGAATATATTTGCAAATGACACATCTGATAAAGGACTGTTATCCAAAATATACAAAGAACTCTTACAACTAAGAAATAAGAAAACAAATAACCTGATTTAAAAATGGAGGAAAGACCTGAAAATCACTCCCCAGAGGAATGTAACAGAGATCAGAGGTGCTACAATGGATCAAACATAATGTCCAGCAGTCAACAAAAAAATGACTAAACCTGTGAAGAAACAGGAAAATATAATCCAGATTCAAGAAAAAAGGCAGGCAAGAGTAACTGACCTCAAGATGATCCAGATGTTGTAATGATCACAAAAGGACTTTAAAACAGCCATTATAAATTTTTATAAGGACTGAAGAGAAGATAAATGCATAATGAATGAGTAGATATGGGATCTCAACAAAGATAGAGAAAATATTAAGAGAAAAACTAAATGGAAATTCTGGAACTGAAAAATACAATAACTAAAATTAAAAATTCACTGTATGGATTTAATAGTAAATTGGAGAAAGTGGGGAAAAAAGAGTCAGTGAACTTGAATGTAAGTTAACGGAAATTGGCCAATCCAAAGAACAGAGAGAAAAAAATGGAAGAAAAATAAAGTCTCAAATTCCAATTGGACCATAAAAAGGTGAAATTAGAGTCCTGGAATAAATTGAGAATGGGGCAGAAAAATAGCAGCTGCAAACTTACCAAATGTTATGAAAGATATTGATGTATGGGTCCAAAAGCTGAAAGAAACCAAAAAGGATAAATACAAAAATCACATCTAAACATATCATAAATTGCTGAATCCAAAGATAAAATCTTAAAAGCAGCCAGAGTAAAGCTACATGTGACAGAAGATCAATGATGTATATCTGATTTCTCATCAGAAATAATGATAGCCCAGAAGGCAATGGAATGACTTTTTCAAATATATATAATTGACATATAACACTGTGTTAGTTTTAGGTATACAACATAATTATTTGATACACGAATATATTGTAAATGATTACCACATTAAGTTTAGTTAACATCCATTGCCATACATAGTTATACTTCTTTTCTTGTGATGAAAACTTTTAAGATTTATCCCCTTAGCAATCTTGAAATACAGAATAAAGTATTGTCAACTATAGTCATCATGCTGTACATTACATCCCACAACTTATTTATTTTATGACTAAAAGTTTGTGCCTTTTGACCACTTTCAGCCATCTCACTGATCCTCCACCTCCCACCAATCTGTTCCTGTGTCTGTAAGTTGAGTTTTTTAAAAAAATCCACATATAAGTGGGAGAAAAGATTTGCAAAATATAGCTGACAAAGAACTTGCATCCAAAATATACAAAGCACTCGTACAACTAATAATGAGATAAACAGCTTAGTTTTAAAAATGAACAGAAGAATAACCATACTTTACAAAGGTAGATATACAAAGGGAAAATGTAAATGGCATCAAAGAAATGCAAATTAAAACAACAGTGAGATACGGTTTCATGCTCACTTAGAATGGCTGAATTTAAAAGGATTGACAATAAATGTTGGCAAAGATGTGGAACAACAAACTCTCATATATTGCTGGTGGGAGTGTAAAATGGTACAACTGTGGAGAACGATTTGGCAATTTTAGAGTTATACATCTATACCCTATGACCTGTGATTCCTCTCTTAGGTATTTAAGAGATTTGTAAACTTACGTACACAAGAGACCTTTACACGAATGTTCACAGCAGCTTCATTCACAATAGCCCAAACTGGAAAGAACCTAAATGTCCCTCAATAGGAAAATGGATAAAGAACCCTGGCATATTCATATAATTGCATACCTACTCTGCAATAAAAAAGGAATAAACTGTACATACAACATAAATGACTCTCATAGATGTTATGTTGAGTGAAAGAGACTGGACACAAAAAAGCATATATTTCCATTTATATATATTTCTAGAACAGGAAAAATTGATCTTGATCTTCCTCCACTCTGACACTCAAAACTTTTCTTCTCTTTGGGGCGCCTGGGTGGCTCAGTCTGTTAAGCATCCAACTTCAGCTCAGGCATGATCTCACTGTTTGTGGGTTTGAGCCCTGTGTCAGGCTCTGCGTTGACAGCTCAGAGCCTGGAGCCTGCTTCGGATTCTGTGTCTCCCTCTCTCTCTCTCTCTGCCCCGTCCCTGCTTGTGCTCTCTCTCAAAAATAAATAACAAATAAATAGAAAGACACTTTTTTCTTCTCTTTGTCTACATGAACTTGCTCTTCCCATCTGTCTGGCCTCTTCCTCCACTATGCTTCTCTGTGACTACTGCTCTGCAGCTATATTGGCCATCTTTCTCAGGAATGTCCTAAACTCCTTCTTCTAAATGCAGTTTTTCAGATGTTCTTTCTTCTTCCGGCCAAACTCTATTCTTCAAGTCTTAGATTAAATATTACTTCCTCAGTGAAGGCTTCCCTGACACTCCACTTCAGCCTGGATTGACTAATCCCTCAATTATACACTCACAATCTTTCTATACCTTTCTTCCTTAGCGTTTAACACAATTGTAATTAGGTAATTATTTGTTTTATAATGCACCTCCTCCACTAAATTATAAGCTTCAGAGAACAAGGTATGCATTTATCTTGTTTAGCTGCCAGACCTATTGTAGATACTCAATAATATTGTGAAATGAAAGGGAAATGAGATAAAAAGAAAACAATCTGGACCACGTTCTGAGTGGTGAACCTGATGTGGACATCATATCTAGATGGGTAGATCTGTCTCAGTAGCCCAAGAATGAGATAGGCTTCCTCCTCCTTGTATGAAATAGCAAAACTTTCCTAGCTTTGCCTGGTAGAATTTTCTCAATGGTTTTTGAGGTACGAGGCAGGTTCTTATTTTTCTGGCTCATCTTATTCCCATTATCATTGATGGAATCTGAACGTAATGCCCCAAATGGCATCAATACTTTCATTTCACATCTTTTCATCTTAGGATGTTAGGGCTGAACACAAGATGGCAAAGAGGAGTGTTTGGGGCCAGATATTGTATAATGTGGTAGAAAATAGGGTGAATCTTTATGTGTGGAGTGGTTGCAGATGGAATGTCAATGCCCTAAGTAGTGGTATTCTATTTCAACCAAAGTAGATAGTGTCTATTTGTCAAAAGGAAAACTACACATTATCTTGGTGTCTATTTGTCAAGAGAAGAGCTATATAGCACCTTTAATTTGGATTGCCTTTCTGGGACCTAGTGCTAGTCAGTTCCTTGGCTCAGTAGTAGGTATTCTACAGACATTCTTAGGTCTAGTAGCAGGTGCTGTTAGTGCCCTGCCTGTATCTCTTGGGCCTTAACACTTGAGTGTTTTCTGGAAGCCTTCCAGTACCCAACACCTGCACCTTTTTTCCTAACAGCGTCTCTCCTAACCTGACCCTGATATTCTGGGGAATTAACTAGTTCCCTACCGCCGTGTGTGGTAAGTATAATTTTGAAGTACGAGTTTTATATTGTTTCCTAGTCTCTCTGCATGAATAAGTCCCAGTTGACCATAGTGGTAGGTGGCTTAAAAATACATTATTTATTGATTGCCATCTCTACCTTTTCTCACTTCTCTTTCCCACATTATGTATAGCCTAACATTCTGACATAGAGAACAAAGTATGAAAGGGAAGAAGTGATGATGCCATTGGGAGCATCTGCTCCTCCCAGCATTCCATTTGCACCTTCCAAATAACCTACTTATACTTAAACCTTTGTCTAAGATTGTTTTCTGGAGGAACTCAAACTAAGACAGGTGGTACATTGGGCTGACTCAGCTAAAGAGGCAGAATCTATTGCTTGGTCAAAACTGTAACAGTTCTCAATCTCAACACACTTGAGGAAGATGATAAACTTGCAAGAGAAACAGTATGACAAACCCAAGATAATCCCAGGTATGGCAAGAGACAGTATAAGAAACATATGAACAGCAGACACAAGAGAAAGTCATTCCATTGGGAGGCAACATGCATCTGACCATTCTGACAACGTATGTTTCATTGACCCAAGAGAAACAAAGACAATTGCTAGCTAAGTCATTTGAGACCATAAAAGTTGTTCTATTCAGGATAAGTCATATTCTGTTTCTCACTGGATATACTGGAACAACACTTTCTTCCATGTTAAAAAAAAAAAAAATTGGAGGACGCCTGGGTGGCTCAGTCAGTTAAGTGTCTGCCTTTGGCTCAGGTCATGATCTTGTGATTTGTGGGTTCAAGCCCCATGTCGGGCTCTCTGCTGTCAGGGTAGAGCCTGCTCTGGATCCTCTGTCAACCCTCCCTCTCTGCCCCTTACCCACTCACTCTCTCTCTCTCCCTCTCTCTCTCAAAAACAAATAAATAAACTTAAAAAAAATAAAAGTTGGAAGTAAACTATAAACTTAGAGAAAAAGTGTAAGAATAGTAAAGGAATACCCCATACCCTTTACCTAAATTCACTTATTAACATTTGCTCCATTCACTTTAATATTTGTTCTTGTATCTATATAAATACATAGGATCTTTCATAAGGCCTATTTGACTTCTATTTCTCTTTAATGTTTTATTTGTTTGAGAGAGAGCGTGAATGGAGGAGGGGCAGAGACAGAGGATCGGAACTGGGCTCTGCACTGACAGGCTGACACCAGTGAGCCAATGCAAGGCCTGAACTCACGAACTGGGCCCGAACTTACAAACCATGAGATAAGGACCTGAGCTGAAGTCAGAGGCTCAACTGAATGAGCCACCAAGGCGCCCCTTGACTTCTGTTTTTACCACCAGCCAGCTCATAGATGATGATAGCTCATTTCATTTTTTCTGTGGGACAGGGGCTGGTGACATTTCTCTTCCTGAAAAGTCTCCAAATCAGAGGTGATGGTAATATTTGAGTAAATATTTATATTTACTCAAAAGTAAATATACTCAAATTTACTCAAAAGAAAATACTGAAGTCCTTCCAGGACATTTTTCCTTCTGATCCTTTTATTAACTGTCCTTTGGTTTTATATGGATCTATTGTCAATTTAAGAAGCTGCTTGTTTATCTGATTGGAGGTGGCATTCATACATTGGTGTCAGCTTCTGACTGACTACATTTTTAACAGAGCCAATTATAATTATTTCTTTGCACACTTGAACTCTTGCTTTGCTCTTTGGGATCACCAACAGTTTTATAGCTTTAGTACAAATACATGAATTAATGCCTTCAACAAATATTTATTAAGCATTTATGCGTGCGAGGCACTGTTTTAGTCACTGACCATGTACACTGGTGAACAAAACTGGCAAAATCCCTGCTGTGCTACAGTTTATATTCTAGAGGGGTATATCAGTCAGCTATCATTGCAACAATGCTGCATAATAAATACTCCCAATGTTCTCAGTAGTTTACAATAGCAGATACTTATTTTTCGCACTCACGGGTCTGCGTATCAGATAAAATTTGGCTGATCTTGACTGGGTTTGCCAATGTTTGGCTGGACTTGGCTGAATACCAGGTTTCAGGTCAAGTTCAGGTCTGCATCACAGTCTTCAAACTGCTTACCTGAGGCACATTATTCCCATGGTGGATGACAGAAATACAAGAAAGGTGTGTAAAAATATATAATGGCCTTTTAAGTCCTCACGCCCCCCTCCCTGCTTACATCCCGTTAGCCAAAACATGCCACATGAGATGTCCTACTATGTTGCACTGTAGTAGGAGGCTTTGCAGAGTCACATGGTGACAGCTTGGGCAGTAAAGAACTGAAAACAATGACCCAATGACCATGATGAAGGGTGGGAGACGGAAAGCAAATAAATATATATCAATATACAAAGCAAGTTAATGACATAGAACATGAAGAGAAGGAGTAATCTTTTAGATAGGATGGTCAGGGAATGCTTTTCTGAAAAGGTGGAATTTGAGCAGATTCCTGAAGGAAGTGAAGGAGCAAGATTAGTGGATTTCTGGGGTAAGAACATTGTAGGAAGAGAGTAAATGAAAAGGCTCCAATGTGGGAACTTCCTTGAAGGGATCAAGGAATTTCAAGGAAGTCTGTGTAACTGGAGTAGAATTAGCAAGAGGGAAAGCAGTATAAAATGAATCCAATTCTTTTGTCAATAGATATTTAAGTTGTTTCTAATTTTTCACTGTAACAAAAGTGCTAGACTGATTGACTATCCTTACATAATGCGTCTTTACCTATGTGATAAAATCTTTCTCTAGGGTTAATATCTAGAGATACAACTACTAAGTCATAGGGTATACATATATTCAAGTTTACTATTAAAAAAATGCTTTCCAAAGAATTTTTTAACCAATTTACACTCCTACTAGCAGTGCATAAAATTCCAATGTGCAGTTGATAATGTCAAACTTTTCAATACAAAAATAATCTCATTATGGTATTTAATTATACATTTTACTCTAATGTTATATTAATAATGCTATCATAATATGACTATTATAACATTTTATCATTGCTGTTTTATTTTATATTTCCCTAATTACTGGTGAAGTTGAACATTTTTTTTAATATTGTTGCCACTTGGATTTCCTTTTGGAAACTGCTTATGCAGATCCTTTGCCAATTTTTCTCTTGGGTTATTTGACCCTAACTCCTTTTTCTTTACACAGAATTTCTTTAAGTATTCTGGATATTGACCCTTTGTTGGATATATATACATACATATATATATATATGTAATATACATACATATATATGTAGTATATATTTTACATATATATATGTATATATATGTGTATATATATGTATATATATGTATGTATATACATAACATCTTCCTATAGGTGGGCTTATTTCATTCACTGCTTCTATTATATTTTGTAGTACAGAAGTTGTTTTTTTTTTCTTTTTTTTTAACGTTTATTCATTTTTGAGACAGAGAGAGACAGTGCATGAACGGGGGAGGGTCAGAGAGAGAGGGAGACACAGAATCTGAAACAGGCTCCAGGCTCTGAGCTGTCAGCCCACAGCCCGATGTGGGGCTCGAACTCACGGACTGCGAGATCACGACCTGAGCCGGAGTCAGTCGCTTTACCGACTGAGCCACCCAGGCGCCCCGTAGTACAGAAGTTTTAAATTAGTCAAATTTATGAAGATTTTTCATTGTGCCTTATAAAATCTCATTGTGGCTTATAAACTTCGAGGAGCACCTGGGTGCTTCAGTCCATTAAGCATAGGACTCTTGATTTCAGCTCAGGTCATATTCCTAGGGTTGTGGGATCGAGCCCCCGGCTGGGCTCCATGCTGACCATGGAGCCTGCTTGAGATTCTCTCTCTTTCCCTCTACCCATCTCCCCCCACTTACATGTGCTCTCTCTCTCTCTCTCCCCCAAATAAATAAATAAATAAATAAAATTAAAACTCCTAGAGGTGCTTGGGTGGCTCAGTCGGTTAACCCTCTGACTCTTGATTTAGGCTCAGGTCATGAACTTGAGGTTGGTGAATTTGACCCCCGTGTCAGGCTCTGTACTGATAGCACAGAGCCTACTTGGGATTCTCTCTCTCTCCCTCTCTCTCTGTCCCTCCCCCCCTCAAAATAAATAAATAAACTTAAAAAAATTCACCTTTTTGTATTTTGCAAAATCTCAAACACAGAGAAGAGTTGAAAAACAGTAAAATGAATACCTTTATACCCCTCGCCTATATATACCAACTATTAATACATTTGACAACTTAACACATTGGCTTTATATTTCTATCTTTATATATACATTTTCCTTTTTGCTTAATCATCTGAGAGTATAGAAATCATGACACTTCACCTCAAAATATTTCAGCATATCTCCTTAGAAACAAGTGTATTTCATATATATCCACAGCATCATTAATAACCCTGAGAAAAACCAAATGATTTCAATACAATCCCCAACATACTCTCTACACTCAAATTTCCCCATTTGTCAAAAAATGTTTATACATCTAAAAAAGAAATCCAGTAGATGGGAAGCCATCAAAATCCTTGAGGAGAAAGCAGGCAAAAACCTCTTTGACCTTGGCCTCAGCAACTTCTTACTCAACACATCTCCAGGGGCAAGGAAAACAAAAGCAAAGATGAACTACTGGGACCTCATCAAAATAAAAAGCTTCTGCACAACGAAGGAAACAATCAGCAAATCTAAAAGGCAACCAACAGAATGGGAGAAGATATTTGTAAATGACATATCCGATAAAGGGTTAGTATCAAAAATCTATAAAGAACTTATCAAACTCAACTCCCCAAAAAACAAATAATCCAGTGAAGAAATGGGCAAAAGACATGAATAGACACTTCTCCAAGGAAGACATCCAGATGGCCAACTGACACATGAAAAAATGCTCAACATCACTCGTCATCAGGGAAATACAAATCAAAACCACAATGAGATACCACCTCACACCTGTCAGAATGGCTAACATTAACAACTCAGGTGACAACAGATGTTGGCAAGGATGCGGAGAAAGAGGATCTCTTTTGCATCGTTGGTGGGAATGCAAGCTGGTGCAGCCACTCTGGAAAACAGGATGGAGGTTCCTCAAAAAACTAAAAATAGAACTACCCTACAACCCAGCAATTGCACTACTAGGCATTTAGCCACGGGATACAGGTGTGCTGTTTCGAAGGGACACGTGAACACCCATGTTTATAGCAGCACTATCAACAATGTCCAAAGTATGGAAAGAGCCCAAATGTCCAATGTCCATCGATGGATGAATGGATAAAGAAAATGTGGTTATATATATATATATATATATATATATATATATATATATATATACATACACACACACACACACACAATGGAGTATTACTCGGCAATCAAAAAGAATGGAATCTTGCCATTTGCAACTACGTGGATGGAACTGGAGGGTATTATGCTAAGTGAAATTAGTCAGAGAAAGACAAAAATCATATGACTTCACTCATATGAGGACTTTAAGAGACAAAACAGATGAACATAAGGGAAGGGAAACAAAAATAATATAAAAACAGGGAGGGGGACAAAACAGAAGAGACTCATAAATATGGAGAACAAACTGAGGGTTACTGGAGGGGTTGTGGGAGGGGGGGTGGGCTAAATGGGTAAGGGGCATTAAGGAATCTACTCCTGAAATCATTGTTGCACCTATATGCTAACTAATTTGGATGTAAATTTTAAAAAATAAAAATAAAATTAAAAAAAATGCTCAACATCACTCATCACCAGGGAAATACAAATCAAAACCACAATGAGATACCACCTCACACCTGTCAGAATGGCTAACATTAACAACTCAGGCAACAACAGATGTTGGTGAGGATGCGGAGAAAGAGGATCTCCTTTGCACTGCTGATGGGAATGCAAACTGATGCAGCCACTATGGAAAACAATATGCAGGTTCCTCAAAAAATTAAAAATAGAATTACCCTATGACCCAGCAATTGCACTAGTAGGTATTTATCCAAGGGATACGGGTATGCTGTTTTGAAGGGGCACATGCACTCCAATGTTTATAGTAGCACTACCAACAATAGCCAAAGTATGGAAAGAGCCCAAATGTCCATCGATGGATGAATGGATACAGAAGATGTGGTATATATATATACAATGGAGTATTACTCAGCAATCAAAAAGAATGAAATCTTGCCATTTGCAACTACATGGATGAAACTAGGGGACATTATGCTAAGCAAAATTAGTTAGAAAGACAAACATCACATGACTTCACTCATATGAGGACTTTAAGACACAGGACAGATGAACATAAGGGAAGGGAAGCAAAAATAATATAAAAACAGGGAGGGAGACAAAACATAAGAGGCTTTTAAATATGGAGGGGTTGTGGGAGGGGGGGTGATCTAAATGGGTAAGGGACATTAAGGAATCTATTCCTGAAATCATTGTTGCACTATATGCTAGCTAACTTGGCTGTAAATTTTAAAAAGAAAATAAAATTAAAAAAAAAAAAGAAATCCAGAATCAATGAATTTCATCTGTTTTATGTCTGTAGTCTCCTTCAGCTAGAACAATCCTATCACCTCCCTCTGTTCTTCATGATATTAAATCCTTGAATAGTTTGGGTCAGTTGTCTTATAGAAGGCCATGCATTCTGAATTTGTGTGACTATCATTGTATTCAAGTCAAACATTTCTAGCAAAACCCCCACACAGGTGGTGGTGTATACCTCCCACTGTTTCACATCATGAAGCACGTGATGTTAACTCATCCTTCTCTTGATGATGCCAAGCTTGACCATTTAGTTAAGATCGTGATTGCCAACTCTTCCCGTTGTACATTTCCCCTTTGGAATTAATAAGTATTCAGTGGAGGGATAACATGATATACTATTCTCCAGTAACTTTTTACTTAATGATGATATACTATGATTCTTGCCTGAATTATATTGGGGATTATAAAATGATTTTCAACATCTATCATTCCTTCTATGTTTATTGGCTGGCATATTTCTGTAAAGAAAATCTGCCTCCTCTTTTCCTTCTCCTTTCACCATTTCTCTCTTTTGTTGAATGTCACTACAAACTCATGGATTTCTTTAAAAATTCAAAGTGTTATAATCTATTAATGTCATTATTCTTTTTGAGGCTCACATTTCCTCCAGATGGGTATGGAGGTCTTTAAAGTTTTGCTTTTCACATTAGGTCCTTACTCTCTGGACTTCCTTTTTAAAAAAAAACTATGATCATGGGTCAAAGCTCTAGTTTTATGTTTTTCCCCCTGTTTAACCAGTTGCACCAACCCTACTACTTGAATAGTTCATAATTTCCTCATTTATGAATAGTTCATAGTTTCTTCACTTATTTTTTTTAATGCTACCACTATCATATATCACATTTCCACATCTCTAGATTTTCTATTCTGTTCCATTTGTTTGTTTATATCTGTGCCAATAGCACACTGTCTTGACTACAATAGATTAATAAGTCACCTCCATATAGGTTAGAGTAATTGTTTCCATCTTCTTATTTTTCAAAATTATCTTGGCTCTTTTTGATTCTTTGCAAGCAGAAGAGAATGAACTGCCCTAAATTTTAGGACCTACCTGACATTCTTCACAAAAGAACCCTACAAAAGTGTCAGACTTCCTTTGGAATTTCACTGAATCCACAGATTAATTTACATATTCGATAACTTAATGGTTCAAATAAAGAGTAGTAAGAAAGAAAAAAATGTTAAATTTCTATTTAAATTCCAGTTACTTAACATGCAGTATAATATTCATTTCAGGTGTACAATATAGTGTGATTCAACACTTCCATACACCTGGTGCTCATCACAACAAGTTCACTCCATTTAACCCATCCCCCCTCCCCCCCGCTCCTCTCTCTGATAACCATCAGTTTATTCTCTTCAGTTAAGAGTCTCTTGGGACACCTGGGTGGCTTAGTTAGTTGAGCATCTGACTGATTCTTGATCTCAGCTCAGGTCTTGATTTCAGGATCATGAGTTCAAGCCCAACATTGGGCTCCATGCTAGGTGTGGAGCCTACTAATTTTTTTTTAAAAAAGAGTCTTTCTTGGGGCGCCTGGGTGGCTCAGTCGGTTGGGCGTCCTACTTCGGCTCAGATCATGATCTCGCGGTCCGTGAGTTCGAGCCCCGCGCTGGGCTCTGTGCTAACAGCTCAGAGCCTGGAGCCTGTTTCGGATTCTGTGTCTCCCTCTCTCTCTGACCTTCCCCCATTCATGCTCTGTCTCTCTCTGTCTCAAAAATGAATAAACGTTAAAAAAATAAAATAAATAAAAATAAAAAGAGTCTTTCTTGGTTTGGTTTGTCTTTTTTTCCACTTTGTTTTGTTTCTTAAATTCCACATATGATTTAAATCATATGGTATTTGTATTTTTCTGACTGACTTATTTCGCTTAGCATAATACTCTCTAGCTCCATCCATGTCATTGCAAATGGCAAGATTTCATTCTTTTTTTTTATGGCTGAATGCATTATAAATATATATCACGTCTTCTTTATCCGTTCTTCAGTTGATGGACACTTGAGCTGTTTCCATAATTTGGCTGTTGTTGATAATGCTGCTATAAACATCGGGGTGCATGTATCCCTTTGAATCAGTCTTTTTGTATCCTTTGGGTAAATACCTAGTAGGCAATTGCTGGATGGTAAGGTAGTTCTATTTTTAGAAACTTTGAGTATTCTTCATACTGTTTTCCACAGTGGTTGCGTCAGGTTGAATTCTTATCAACAGTGCAAGAGGGTTCCCCTTTCGCTACATCCTTGCCAACACCAGTTGTTTTTTGTATTGTTGATTTTATCCATTCTGACAGGTGTGAGGTGTGACTTTGTCGTTTTGATTTGCATTTCCCTGATGATCAGTGATGTCGAGTATCTTCTCATGTGTTTGTTGGCCATCTGCACAGTCTTCTTTGGTAAAATGTCTATTCATGTATTCTGTCCATTTTCAATTGGATTATTCATTTTGGGGGTGTTGAGTTTTATAATATTTTGGATACTAACCCTTTATCAAATATGTCATTTGTTAATATCTTCCACCATTCTGTAGGTTACCTTTTAGCTTTGTTGTTTCCTTAACCGTGCAGAAACTTTTCATTTTGATGAAGTCCCAATAGTTTATTTTTGCTTTTGTTTTGCTTGCCTTGAGAGGCATATCTAGAAAGAAGTTGCTATGGCGGATGTCAAATAAACTACTGTCTGTGTTCTATTCTAGGATTTTTATGGTTTCAGGTTTCATATTTAGGTCTTTAATACATTTTGAATTTTGTGTGTGTGTGTGGTATAAGAAAGTGTCCAGTTTCATTCTTTTGCATGTTTCTGTCCAGTTTTTCCAATAATGTTTGTTGAAAAGACTGTCATTTTCCCATTGCTACTCTTGCCTCCTTTGTTGAAGATTAATTGACTATATAATCGTGGATTTATTTTTGTACTGTCTATTCTGTTTCATTGATCTATGTGTCTGTTTTTGTGTCAGTACCATACTGTTTTAATTACTACAGCTTGGTAGTATACCTTGAAATATGGAATTATGATACCTCCAGTTTTGTTCTTCATTTTCAATGTGGCTTTGGCTATTCAGGATCTTTTCTGGTTCCATACAAATTCTAGAATTGTTTGTTTTGGCTCTGTGAAGAATGCTGATATTATTTTGATAGAGATTGCATTAAAAGTGTAGATTGCTTTGGGTTGCATAGACATTTTAACAAATTTTTTTCTTCCAATCCATGAGTATGGAATGTCTTTCCACTTCTTTGCTTCATCTTCAATTTCTTTCTTCAGTATTTTATATTTTTTCAGAGTATAGGTCCTTCACCTCTTTGTAGATTTATTTCTAGACATCTTGTTTTTGGTGCAAATGGAGTGATTCCTTAATTTATCTTTCTGCTGCTCCCTTATTGGTGTGTAGAAATGCAACAGATTTCTACACATTGATTTTGTATCCTACAATTTTACTGAATTCATGTATCAGTTCTAGCAGTTTTTTTGGTGTAATCTTTCAAGTTTTCTCTCTATATAGTATCATGTCATCTGCAAATAGTGAAGGTTTTACTTCTTCCTTGCCTATTTAGACACCTTTAATTTCTTTTTATTGTCTGATTGTTGTGGCTAGGACTTCTATTGTTCCTGACCATAGAGTAAAAGCTCTCAGTTTTTTTCCCATTTAGGATGATATTAGCTGTAGTTTTTTTCATATATGGTCTTTGTTATGTTGAGGTATGTTCCCTCTAAGCCTACTTTGTTGAAGGTTTTTATCATGAATGGATATTGTACTTTGTCAAATTATTTTTCTGCATTTATTGAAATGATCATAGGGTTTTCTGTTTTCTTTTTTAAATGTTTACTTACTTATTTTGAGAGAGAGAGAGAGAGAGAGAGAGAGAGAGAGAGTGGGAGAGGGGCAGAGAGAGAGAATCCCAAGCAGCTTTGCACTGACAGTGCAGAGCTCAATGTGTGGTTCAAATTCACCAACTGTGAGATCACAACCTGCACCAAAATCAAGATTCGGATGCTTAACCGACTGAGCATATGGTTCTTAGTCCCATGATCATATGGTTCTTAGCCTTTCTTTTATTAATCTGGTGTATCATGTTGATTGATTTGTGAATATTGAACCACGCTTGCAATCCAGGAATCAATTCCATTTTAATATTCTACTTATGTCAATGGACAGATCATCTAAACAGAAAATAAAAAAGGAAACAATAGCTTTGAATGACATATTGGACCAGATGGACGGACTTAGCAGATATATTCAAAATATTTCATCCTAAAACAGCAGAATACACTCTCTTTTCAAGTCCACATGGAGTATTCCCTAGAATAGATCACACATTATGTCACCAAACAGGTCTCAACAAATATAGAAAGATTGAAGTCATAACATGCAACTTTTCTGAGCACAATGCTATGGAACTAGAAATAAACCACCAGAAAAAAATTTGGAAAAATCACATATATATGGTAGTTAAAGAACATCCTATTAAGAATGAATGGGTCAACCAGGAAATCAAAGAAGAAATAAAAAAACACACGGAAACAAATGAAAATGAAAACACAATGGTCCAAAACCTTTGGGACGCAGCAAAAGCAGTCTTAGTACATCCAGGTAGGTCTGTATTGCTACACAGAAGCAAGAAAAATCTCAAATAAACAATCTAAACTTAAACCTAAAGGATCTAGATAATGAACAACAAATGAAGCTAAAGCGAGCAGAAAGAAGGAAATAATAAAGATTAGAGCAGAGAAAAATGGTATAGAAACTAAAAAAAAAAAAAAGAACAGGGGCACCTGGGGGCTCAGTTGGTTAAGCGTCTGACTTCGGCTGGGGTTATGATCTCATGGTTCGTGAGTTTGAGCCCCACGTTGGGCTCTGTGCTGACAGCTCAGAGCCTGGAGCCTGCTTTGGACTCTGTGTCTTCCTCTCTCTTGCCCTCTCCCCCGTGCTCACTCTATCTCTCTTTCAAAAATAAATAAACATTTAAAAAATTAAAAAAAATAGAACAGATTGATGATACCAGGAGCTAGTTCTTTGAAAGAATTAATAAGATAGACAAACCTCTAGCCAGACTTATCAAAAAGAAAAGAGAAGGGATCCAAATAAAATCAAAAATGAGAGAAGACAAATAACAACCAACACCAAAGAAACAAATTTTAAACAACAAAATATGCTTGAGTAACATATCTATAATATGTTATATTATATATAAATATATATAATACACAAACCAATTATATAATCTATAATGTACAGAAGACTACTTTAGCAGTTCTTTTCATTCCTGATAGTATTTATTTATAGTTTTTCTTTTTTTCTTAATTAGATTTGCTTGTAGTTTGTCCTTTGTTTTATTGTTTTCCAAAGAGCTAGGTTTTAGGTTGTTTGAACTTAAAAACTTTTTCATATTTTACTGTTTACTTAAAAAATTTTTTCTTTCTTCTCCTTTCGGTTTATTTAGTTATTCTTTTTCAGGTTCATGAGTTGACTGCATAGTTATTTATTTTAAACTATTTTTCATTTTTTATTTTACATAAATGCACCTGTGGGGTTTTATGGTAGCCATTCTTTTATTGTCGTTTAGTTCTAGATATTTTGTCATTTCCACTGTGATTGTCTTTTTACTCATGAATTTTTTAGGGAGCAGTTTTTAGTTCTCAAAAGCATATAGAATTTTTAAAAAATTATTATTTTTATTGAATTCTAATTTGATGTCATTGTGTTCAAGAAACACAGACTGATTTATAGCCTTTTAAATTTGTTGAAACTTTCTTTCAGACATATAACTTGGTCAATTTTTGCAAATATTCTAGATATACCCCAAAATAAAATATTTTCTCTTTTTATTGAGTGTACTATTTAGATTTTTTTTAATTTATTGAGCTTTTTATTTTAATGACTATTATATTTTTTTATATAATGACTATTATATTTTTTACTTTAATGACTATTATATTTTTCATTTCTATGATTTCCATCTATTTTTGTTTCATAGTTTAGGGTCATTTTTTATAATCTATGATTCTGTCATATATCTCTTCATGTAGCCTAAGAATATTTAAAGTCTCTATCATACTATGCCCCAAATTAATCTGAAATGAATCCATATTCTGATTGTGGACTTTGAATTTTTTCTGAACATTTCTTTACATGTTTGGAATTCCTGTTTGCAGGCACAAAATTTTTTTTTGTTGTCTCTTGTTTCTTTCTCTCCCTTTATGCTCATACCACCCAATGGGTTTGGGTTTCCTTTCTTTAGCCAAGTTCCCCAGTCCAGACTCAGGTCTCATAAATATGATATTTCAGATTTCTTGTTCTGCTATGTTGTCAGGGAATGTTACAGAGCCAGTTAATGCACGAATGGGCTGCTCAATTGAGCAAAGGTGTGTTTGTGTCCTTTTACCTCTTCGAGTGTATGGTTCCAAGTAAGCTGTAGCCCCAGTCAGTCCTTGGCAGCTTTCCATAAGTCCCTAGTTTGAGCTAGAGTCATGAACCTACCTCTAGTCCATGTCTTGAGAAGCACGTTAACTCTTTTCACCCTACAGGAGTTGTCTTACTGTTTACTTCCATATTACTTTTGGACTTAGAGCTCATTAAATCTATGGCTTAACTCAAATTACGGCCTTGTGTTTTGGTCATTTTTCTGCCCTGTGAAAATGCTTGTCTTGTTTTGACCTGGCTATACTTCTCAATCTATCTTTCTCCCTCCCTCCCTGTCCCACCTTCTCCCTCACTCTCCCTCTCCTTCTCCCTCCGCTTCATCTATCAGGCAATGTATTTGGAGCAGAGGGAAGGTATGGAAGGGTGATTTACTGAGCTATCTTATTGGAAATCCACTTAAGCTTTTTAAGGAATTTTCTACAAGCAAAGACAGAGAAAGAAGAAAATAGAGCATTCAGCTTCTAAAGGAGCAATGAAAGGTTGTCTCTATTTTTTTAAGTTTATTTATTTATTTTGAGACAGAGAGAGTAAGTGGGGTAGGGGAAGGGAGAGAGGGAGAGAGAATCCCAAAGCAGGCTCTGCACCATCACGCAGAGCCTGATGCAGGGCTGGAACTCACAAACCATGAGATCATAACCTGAGCCAAAATCAAGAGTCAGGTGCTTAATTGACTGAGCCACCCAGGCGCTGCAGGTTGCCTGTTTCTTATAAGAGTATTCTCTGCTAGCAAAGTAGAAAACTTAGTTATAACAACTATCCATTATCTCCTAATAGTCAGGGCTTTTACAGTTACTTTCTTTTGTTTTCTTTTTTAATTTTTTAATGTTTATTTAATTTTGAGAGAGAGAGAGACAGAGTGTGAGCGGGGTAGGGGCAGAGAGAGAGGGAGACACAAAATCTGAAGCAGGCTCCAGGCTCTGAGCTGTCTGCACAGAGCCCCATGCAGGGCTCAAACCCACGAACCATGAGATCGTGACCTGAGCCAAAGTCAGATGCTTAACCAACTGAGCCAACCAGGTGCCCCTTTATGGTTACTTTCTTATGATCTAGCATCTTCCACTCTCACTTAGACCTACTTCCTTCTTCTTACCCCACTTAAAACTTCCATTTCCTGAAGAGTCATCAGTACTTAGCTCACTGTCAGTTTAGTCTTACAATTAAAGTAGTAAAACTGAATTATAAAGAAAGCTTATCAATTCAATGAATCCTTCATTCATCAATGTGTGGGGTATGCTTAGTGTGTGAGGGGCGTGGGAAGATGAGGAGCTGGACTTCAATACACGTGTGTTCTTACAACCAGACAAAGTCTCAGGAATAGCCTGAGGAGCCTCTGAAATGAGGCCCCCTGTGGTAAGGAGGCACCAGTCATTTTGCCATAACTAAGGCCACCTGTTAGAAAGAGGAGCCAACATGGAGAGTTTTCTAAGGTAGGGTCAAAATGAAGTGTGTGTATATATGTGTCTGTGTCTGTGTGTGTGTGTCTGTGTGTGTATATGGGTGTCTGTATGGATGGGTGCACATAAGCACGTGCTGCTAAACTCCTATCCTTAGGAATAAAAGCTAAGGTATTAACCTAATGGGCTTTCAGTTACTATCCGGGAATGTTAGGGCATTTCTAATCAGGGACCAGGATTATAAAAACTACATAAATTATGGGGCACCTGGGTGGCTCAGTCGGTTGAGTGGCCGACTTCGGCTCAGGTCATGATCGCACAGCTCGTGAGTTCGAGCCCTGCGTTGGGCTATGTGCTGACAGCTCAGAGCCTGGAGCCTGCTTTGGATTCTGTGTCTCCCTCTCTCTCTGCCCCTAACCCACTTTCATTCTGTCTCTGTCTCTCTCATAAATAAGTAAATAAAAACATTAAAAAAAAAACACTACATGAATTGTAAGAACCACCCAAATAAAATTATCTTAAAAAGGAAAAAAAAAAACAACCAAAAAACTCTACATAAT
The DNA here is from genome assembly GCF_018350195.1 of Panthera tigris. Lineage (NCBI taxonomy): Eukaryota > Metazoa > Chordata > Mammalia > Carnivora > Felidae > Panthera > Panthera tigris. The sequence goes on from NC_056665.1 coordinate 33,488,229, forward strand.
TGCTCCATGCTGTTATGTTTGTTTTCTACAGAAGTTACCAGTAAATCTTTAAATTAAACCAAAAGGACCCAAAAGCTTATCTTTAAGAGCAGAAAGGGGTTCGAGCTGGGCACTATAGTCCATTCCACTGCCAGGTTGGGGGAAAAGTATGCACCTCAACCAGTAGAGTAGTAGTGGCAGCTACTAAAGGAATAAAGAACAAAATGAATGTCAGGGTCTTTCTGCATGGAATGAGGTCTGGGTTTGAAAGGGATCTTTAGCCATTGAAAGACCTATGTGATTGCCTTACTTAGTTTTATAGGGTAAAACCTTTTAACTTGGTCCACATCTATATACTTAGGCTGAAGAAAGCCCTTTAGCCTCATTTGGCTCATTAAAACAAAACTGAGTAACAGGAATCAAAAGAGTCACAGGCCTATCAAAAATCTGATGGAGTCTGTGGCTCTCTTCACAGAAAAGGGCATCCACAAATTTTGTGCACAATTTCAGAAGTTTGTGGAGGCCTGGTTAAGAGATCTCTCAGCCTAGGGACAAGCACTGGGTTCACATAATAGACTGTAAAGGTTTCAAATGACCAGTCCTCATAGGAAATTGGACCTCATGGATTCCCCAGAACCCACCTCCCACCGCAGCACCTTTCAGTACCTATGGATGATAAGTATTATTTCTACTGATGTTTATTCCATTGCTGGCAAGGATCTGCAATTCAGATTCAACAGTATAGGCCACATATAATAAAGAAAAGAAATTTTCAAGCAGAATTAGATGATATCTTTCTCTAGATGACATCTTCCTCTAGATGACATCTTTCTCTATGGGTCATTCTGCTCTGTAAGATCCCTGATGCCCAAAGACATCTCTAATCCACACACTGCACCTACTGCTAGTTTCTTTCATTCGTGATTCTAACCACAGATGTTTTATCTTAGAAATTTTTTCTTGGGGAGCCTGGATGGCTCAGTTGGCTAAGTGCCCGACTTTGGCTCAGGTCATGATCTCACAGTTAGTGAATGCGAGCCCTGCATCAGGCTCCATGCTGATGGTGCGGAGCCTGCTTGGGATTCTCTCTCTGCCCCTCTGATTCTCTCTCTCTCAAAAATAAATAAACTTAAAAATTTTTTTTCTTAAGTGGATTTTTATTATTTTCTTTACATTTCTATAATACATATTTTGGATCCAGTGCACACAAAAGATAGCTTTACTGCTATCTCCTTCAATAGCATGGACATAACATTAGGAGAGTTTCCTAGAATCTACAAAATCATTTCCAACTCAGCCTCTCTTCTGTTTTTAAAACAAGCAGTAGTTGGGTTTTCCTATCACCATCCCGGTTCTGCTTCGGGGGCTGTTTTCTCTTCCTCAGTTGGAGCTTCCATATCAGACCTTAACCCTTCATCTTCAGCAGGTAATTCTTTGGTCACTGGACCAACCCCCAGCCTTGACTTCTCCGTGGGACTCGTGGTGACATTTTGATCAAGGGGAGGAAATCTGAAAGTTATGTAGTTGAGGAAGGACATGATCCCTAAAGGAGGAGAAGAATTTGAGGTGAGTTTCAGTAGACAGATGGTCTTTTGGCTTTCAAAATTCTTAGTGATGCTTTAGAAGAGGTTCTAAAGACCTCTTCTTAGTGAAGCCAACCCTTCTCTCCCCCAGCACAGTTACTTTACCCTCCTGTGCTCCCATTGCATTATCTCACATGGTGAAGACAAAGCTTGAACCTTCTAGATTCAAGTGATAGTTCCACAACTTTCTGTGCGGTCTTAGGCAAGTCAGTCAACCTGTGCCTGCCTCAGTTAATGGTAGAACAGGTTACTAAATCCAGGTTTCCAGACTTCAAAATCCATACTTTCTTTGCCATACCACTCTGCCTCTCCATGTATAAATGTTCCGGATAAGAACAGTCATTTCTTCTATTTCTCCTAAATTCTACCTTGCCTTCAAGAAGTAGTTTCTTCTTCTATCCTTCTAGCATAAGACAGGGGACTGACTCACCAGAAAACGTGAATAAGAAGTCACTCCACCAATTAATATGATAGGCCCATAGGAGATCTGGCTCCAAGGCATCCTTAGTATGCCTGTAAACCTGTGCCAGAAACAGGATAAGGCAGAGGAGCAAGGAGATGGCTAGGACCAAAAGAAAAGATGTCACAACCCATCAGTGTCTTCAGTCTTCCTTGACCACACCCCCCCCCACCAAGTCTTCTTCTACCTCCACACCATATGCACAGCAAGATTAAAATTTAGGGCTTGACCAATATGGGAAAGAGAAAGGGGCCTCTCCCTTCCCCCTGGTATAAGTCAGTTAAAGTGTGTTTTATGCAGTAAGACAGGGCCGGAAGCTGGCAACTTGATGTGATACTGAAGAAGAGGAAAGGGACAAGAAAAAGAGAATAAAAGCCCCACAGAGAAACTTGATTCATTTGACAGTTTTACCTTGGCATTTCCCTGTCAGTCTAGGTCTGTACCTGAGATGAAGCTCAGTATGGATACCTTCAGATCGAAGTTGGTGGTCGTACTTCCTCTTCCAGGCAGGCAAGAGCTGATGAGCCAGCCAAGGGCAACGAGTATGGAGAAGATAGAGATGAGGAAGAAAGTCCTGGAATATTGAAGGTAATCTGCCAAGGAGAATGAGAAAGGAAAGGTTTGGGTAGTCCAGCAGGGGGCCAGCAGGGTCTGGGTAGTCCAGCAGGGTTTTCTTAAGAAAACCAGATAGAGTCTTAGAGAAGGGCGTGAGGACTAGGGAGGATGAAACAGAGCTTACTATGTGGCGTCCAGGGCATAAATAAGGATCTTATTTCCCAGCTTTTCTTTTTAATTTTTCAAGTTTATTTATTTTTGAGAGAGAGAGAGAGAGAGCGCGCGCACATGCATGGGAAGGGCAGAGAGAGAGAGAGAAAGAGAATCCCAAGCAGGCTCTGAGCTATCAGCGCTGAGTCCCACATGGGGCTAGAACTGTGAGATCATGACCCGAGCTGAAATGAAGAGTCAGACACTTAACTGACTGAGCCACCCAGGTTCCCGTTTCCCAGCTTTTCATTGATACTTGGAATTTATTTACTGTGAAGGCAAAGCCTTCATTATAAAACTAAACATACAAATAGTTCTGGGTGCGTTAACACATTAACCTAGATGTAAACTAGCTTATAGGAGACATGGCTCTAACATCACAACACAGATTAAAACATTTTCTTGTTCCTAATTCTAATTCTAAAAGTAATACATGGGGGCATCTGGGTGGGTCAGTCGGTTAAGCATACGACTTCGGCTCAGGTCATGATCTCACAGTTCGTGGGTTCGAGCCCTGCCTGGGGCTCTGTGCTAACAGCTCAGAGCCTGGAGCCTGCTTCAGATTCTGTGTCTCCCACTCTCTCTGCCCCTTCCCTGCTTGTGCTCTGTCTCTCAAAAATAAATAAACATTAAAATTTTTTTTAAATAAATAAAAGTAATACATGTTCAATATAAGGAAGAAAATCAGCCACAATCCCACTACCTAGAGGCAGCTACTACTGTTAGCATTTTATGTTATTTCTTTCCAGTACTTTTCTACCCTCTGTACTGAGTGGATATGATACTGCATATCAAGTGAATTTTTTCTTAAGATTATATGGTAAGATTATCCTCCAAATCACCTGTTGTAAACATCATTTTCGTTTTTTTTAATTTTTAAAAATGTTTATTTATTTATTTTTGAGAGAGAGAGCGAGGCTCAAGCCCACGAACCATGAGATCAAGGCCTGAGCTGAAATCGAGAGCTGGTTACTTAACTGAGGCACCCAGGCACCCCTGTATACATCATTTTTAATGGCTACCAAGGAGCTTATCATATTAACATATTTTACTTAATGACTTAACTGTTTTTGGACAGGTAGTTTGTTTCTATTTGTTTTTTCTCTTCCAAGTAGATCTGGCTTGTACAGGCCTTATCTTGCATTTGACCACAAAATGACGTCCCATTTACTTGAACTCCTCTCTTGTAAGATTTCAAGCCTGAATTTTCTGGATTGTAGGAATTTCAATCCCTAAAAATATCTTTCTTTTTTTTTTTCTTTCCTGAGAGTCCCTCAAGGTCCTGCGTCACATTTGCTCAGGGACAGGCCTGCTAACATCCTTTTGTTCCAAAGCCCTTACCCAAATGCCATAACGCCACTTCTCTCATCTCCTGGCTCAAGATCTCTGCTCTCTGCAGATTGGGTGTTGGTAAGAGAGAAGGGGCATGCTAAACATTACTTTTTCCTAACATCTCCCTAATATCAAGCAGATCCTTCCCTTAACTCCCACAGCAATGTTTTAAGATACATGCACCCGATGTTTATAGCAGCGTTACCTACAATAGCCAAATTATGAAAACCGCCCAAGTATCAAGTACCTATCGATTGATGAATGAATAAAGAAGATGTGGTATGTATGTATGCATACACACGCACACACACACACACACACACACACACACAGCAGAATATTACTTAGCCATAAAAAGGAATGAAATCTTGTCATTTGCAATGACATGGATGGAGCTAGAGAGTATTATGTTAAGTGAAATTAGTCAGAGAAAGAAAAATACCATACGATTTCACTCACATGTGGAATTTAAGAGACAAAACAAACAAGAAAAGAGAAGCGAAGAGGCAAACGAAGAAATAGACTCTTAACTATGGAGAATAAATGGATGGTTACCAGAGAGGAGGTAGTGGGGGGATGGATTAAATAGGTGACGGGGATTAAGAATTGCTCTTGTTGTGATGAACACTGGGTGATGTATGGAAGTGACGAATCACTAGATTGTACACCTGAAACTAATATTATGCTGTATTTTAACTAACTGGAATTTAAATAAAAACTTGAAAAAAAAAAAAGAAAAAGAGGATAACACACGATTGCAAGTAAATATAGCTCTTGTGAGATACTGCAGACCCTGCAATGTCTTCAGTATCCTTTAGGGGGTGCCTCCTTGTCTAGCTTTTTTCCTTTCTTAAGCCAGATGGGCTCTACCACTAAAAGTTCTCTAGAACTTCTATGTCTGAGAATCACAGTCCGGCTTCCAGGTAACCCAGAGAGAAGAAAATATGTTAAATCTTATCCCAATTTAAGATTTGACTCTTAAGTTTTACTTCGTTCTCTAGAACTCACCACTTACATCATCAATAACAGGAAAGTCCATGAAAAGAAACCACACCCCTACCCACAGAGGTGAGTTGTTCTGTGGCCCAAACAAATTAGCCACATTAAAACATGATGACCCCAAAGCAACACATTTTCTGAAACCTGGGTTTCAGAATTAGCAGGATATGTAGCCAGAGAGAACCATCAGCCTACATTGAGCTTCATGAAGCCCAGTGTGATAGGCATCGTTCATGGTATTTAGCCCACTGCCCCCCACTAGACCTAGCAGCCCTTGCCTATAGTCCCCTGACTATAGCTAATTGGACCAAGGAATGGGCTCTGACCCATATTGGACTAATTTGACTCTTATGCTTGGAAATTTGGATTTGAGACTGATTCATGTTAATTTCCTCTTTTGCTTGTTTGAGCCAAGAAGATACAAAGCTAGACTGGGATCTCACTGTTTAGGATTTGCACACTAACAAGAGAAACTGAGCTGTAGTGATAAAACAAAGTGTAAACTAAGATGAGTGACAATGCAGCTCTAGAGAGACTGAGTGACTGGCAGGCTTGATTTTCTTCATCAGAGACCCCGGTCTTGTCTGGAATTTCCTAAGGTACGGCAAACTTCCTGCCTTTGGGAGTCTATGAGAGTCTTCTGAATAAATAAGTTCACTCTATAGCTTATACTAGTTCAAATGAAATCTGATCATTAAAACACAAAAGTGCACTAAGATATTCGGTGTAAGTTCTGTCTAAGATATGTTACAGCCCAGCCTTTCCTCCACCATGAGAGGAAGAATTGACTTCATGTTTTTCTTACAATCTTCTCCGTTTTGGCTCCTTATCTCCTGAAACCACATGAACAAGATCACTCACAACTCCAAAGGAACAACTGAAGATTTGCAGCATAGAATCATCTCACCCCAAAAGGAAGCAAGTCTACTAGTCATAATTATATACAACTAATTATCTGACCAAACTAAACACTTAACTCCATAGTATAAAATGGCTGCATTTGGTTAACTTCATAGTTTTTTTCCTAATTCATTGAACAAAACAAAACAAACATCCTAAAGCTGAATTCAAGTCTCCATCTCCTATAAAACCAAAAGCTATTTCAGCTTTTAAACATCAGTTTTTACAGTAGCTTACTTGTCAAAGTTTCAAAGATCTTAGGACCTGAGTTACAAAAGGCCCTACTTGTCAGTAAGAAGTTTTGGTCCAGGGAAAGAGAAGTGCCCTAGATATAAGGAACACCCACGTAGATCACATGTATCAAAACACTGCTGAAGATTTCCTTAGTAATATTCTTTTATGGCTTTGGGTTGCAGGAATAGCAAGGCAAATCTCCCAGTTTGCTAAAGGCAATGAAGCTAATGCCCTGGGAAGAGAGGGGATGTCATTCTCAATTTGGAGAGGAAGAAGCCCACATCACGCGAAAACCTTGATAAGATCCTTGCTGGTGTTCTCAGGATCATCCCAGTCAGTGATTCTGTACTTCAGAGCACCATCAGGTAGGACATAAAAGCTACCAAGACTGAAAGGGATACTACCATACTGGAAAGCAGTAATGATTCTCAGTGAATTGGGAACACTCACCATTCAGTAGTTTGGGCTGGGCAAGATCTCCTTCTATTGTTATGAAAGTAAAACTTGGTCCAGGAGGTTTTGGAAAGTGAGAGGGCCAGGGCTATAAGCCACCTTGCTCTTGTGAACAAATAAGCTTAGTTAACACTAGATGCTCTTTTCCTTTACAGCTGTTGACACTCTGGAAGGAATCAATGGGGAAGCCAAGATGACGTGAGAAGAAAGAAGCATAGGAAAGAAGCCAGCCATAGGAAAAGCTAAGCACCTAGTACTCAGCTGTGCCAAAGAGATTTGGGGGTGGGATTCCTCTTACTGCACCCTAGGTCCTTCAGCAAAAATCAAAGCCAGAATAGGGAGACAGTGCTCCAAAAGGGCTAGCTCCTTTTAACTATGAAGGAGCCAGACTGAGTGAGTGCAGGTGGGGTGTGGCTATGGATTTTGAGAATGAAGAAGGTGCTGCTGAGGAGTCAGCCCACTTATTTAGTCAGATCTAAACCTCCATGTTGTTGCCATAAGGCCAAGACAAAATTTTTATTCCAGTCACATAAGGCCAAGACAAAACTTCCCCAGCCTCATGGAAAAGAAGGTGGTTTTGGAATGGAAAAGATGGAGACCTAGCACCTGGGAGAGGAGGCTGTGAAATCAACTTAGGATTTAGGTTCCTCGCACAGCTTGGCCTTGTTTATTGTGCAATGGTTCTCAGGCCCTGGCTCCAGAGGGTCCACTGCTTTGACTAAAATACCTAATCTTCTTTCTCCACAGTCTTCCAAATGGTCCAACCTACTCTCTATGGCAAAACATTCCTTTATATTATGGTTTGATCTCACCTATGCTACAGGGGAGTTAACAGAAGGGTCTGTTCCACACTTGAGACCTAGAATAAAAGTGAAGGATGGTGTCCCCTACTCCCCACCCCTTCTCCATTCTGTTAGCAACTGCTACAGCAGAGAGGCTATCAATCATCTAGAACCAGGTGAAATCAGAGGCAGAGGCACAATGGCCTAATGTAACTCCACGACAGAGGAACATGAACACACACATTCTTGAGTCCATCTTAGAGAGTCCCCATGAAACTCACAGAAATGACATTACTGCTTTCCAGTAGGGTAGTATTCTTTCCAGTCTTGGTAGCTTTTATATCCTACCTGATGCTGCTCTGAAGTCAAGAATCATTGACTGGGATGACCCTGAAAACACCTTTCCATGGGAAAGGGGGCTAAATTCTTGCAATTAGTAGGTAAGAGTTTAAAGTTCTTGAATTGGGACAATAGTGTTTTGGGCAGTAATAACAACAGATTAGTGAGAGCTGAACACACTCATTACATTTGGGAAGTTCATTATGAGAACTGCGGACTACTTACTGATCCTAGAATTAGAACTTAGTTAACGTTGCAAACAGGATAGATACTTGACTTAAAATTGTGTACTTAAAGGACTCAGTTGACCACCTCTAAATCATTAACAGTTGGCCTCATAGGTAATATCCAGGTTCTGAGAAATAAACTATTTGCTACTGTAAGTGACAAAATTCCAAGACTCTCATTCATTAAAATTTTAATAATCTTCAAGTCCTAAATTTTAGCCTGGGCATGATTACATAAATATTGCAGTTTAATTTTTATGCCTGTATCTTTTACTCCATTTCTCTAGAAATGGAATTTGTGAGTGTAAATCTCTGGATACACATAATCATATTGCTTTGGTTATAGCCATTTACATGGTCCCCAGTATATATGAGAGTGTCCAGCATTGTGTCTCATCACTTAAAAATCTCTGCTAATGTCGCGTTTGAAAAATCTTATCTTACTGTTCATTTGATTTGCCTTTCTTTAATGATTTATTATGGTTAAAATAGTTTTACCTATGTTTACTAAACATTTTTAGTTTTTGTTCTGTGAATTGTCTGGTTATCAAGAATTTATTTGAGGGGCGCCTGGGTGGCTCAGTTGGTTGGGCAACCAACTTCAACTCAGGTCACGAACTCATGGTTCATAGGTTCGAGCCCCGCATCGGGCTCTGTGCTGACAGCTCAGAGCCTGGAGCCTGCTTCGGATTCTGTGTCTCCTCTCTCTCTGCCCCTCCCCCACTTGTGCTCTGTCTCTCTCTATCAAAAATAAATAAAATATTTTAAAAAATTTAAAAAAGAATTTATTTGAGTATTTGCCTTTTTATTAATAATATACATTTTAAAATATTAAGGCCATTAGCCTTTTATCTTTCATATTTGTTGCAAGTATTTTCTTTAGTTTTTCTTTTAAGTTGAAGGTGCACTTGAATTGTCTGCCTGCCTTTGATTTTAGTTCCTTCTCAAGATCTTGTGTTTGGGTCCTGCCCTTGAGTTCCACATGTCATAGATGCTCCAGCTCAGGTCTGAGCCTAGGTGCAACCCCTCCAACCCCACATCCAGCATCTGGAGCCTCTGCTTATCTGTATCTCTTGTGGATAATGGGAAAACTGTTTCGTGTAGTTCTGTCTTTCCTCTAAGTGTTGCTTCTGATTGAAAAACTCATGCATATGGTATCTTCTAGCCCTAGAAACTTATTTTTCAATGTTTTATATTGCATTTTCAGATCTGCTTAAGTTCACATAAAATTTGACATTAATAATTTACTCTAAATAGCTAGCATTTGTTATACACCCTTATCTGACATGCATTTACATGCTCTTCTACTGTTGGCAGAAGAACACACTGACCTTAAAAGTTAAATCTGATGGAGGCTGAGACACCTTGCTTTGTTTTCCGGTTATGATCAATTACATCTATTTCTGCAAGTGATGTTAGAATACCAACCATACTGCTTCACAGGGACAGCTTATAAAGGCCCAATGGGTTCTTCCCAGAAAGTAAAGAGAGTATCAACTACTGAGTTGGGAAAGGTTACACTGAAAACACCAAAGAAAAGGATGGCTACATTCACAATTTGGCTGAGATCCATCCTGGACTTGGAGAGGTGAGGGCAAAGAGATCTTGGAGGAGGAAAGATGAAGGGCCAACATGGCAGAAAGCTCTGGAACTGTGGGGCCTGTAGTGTTTAATTTGGTGGAACTCACAGGGTGGTTTGGGTGTGTGGCTCCAGCACAGCTCATAGTTGCATGTGATCCAGAGTCCTTCGTAGAGCTCAAAGCCATTCTTGATCACGAGGAACCTCACCCAGTTCAGTGGGGACATGCAGATCACCATTAGGAAACCAAAACCACACAGGCTGCCACAGAACGTTCGGATGTAGATGTGTGTCTGATTCACATGCTGCTGCCGCCTCTGGGGTGGCATTGAGGCATTCGGATATTTGTTGACGGGGAGGGTAGGCTACAAGGATGAGGGAAATATTGCCTACCCAAAAAGATAACCATTGATCCCCAGGGGCTCCTACTCATCTCTACCTTAAGTGTCTCCATGTGGGCTTGATCTGTGGCTGTCTATCCCTACCCAGGGTGATCTTTTCTCTTTCTTTAGGATACTCTATCTAGACCCACCTTTAAGTAAGTCTTCTTCCTCCCATCTGACCTACAATTAGGTACCTCCTCACCCTTTGGTAGTGCCGGTTCCCCTTAATTTTGGGAACCTTAGGATTATAGAAGGTCAAGGCCATTTGTTCCCTGCTCTCCATCTTGGCAGCCAGTTCGCTTTGTAACTGCCACGGAATTTGTCTCAGCACCTCCCACATGTGCTGGCAGCATCAAAACAGGCCAGAACCCATGGCACAGATTCCATGTCCGTTTGATATTCTGGGTCTAATCAGATCAGGAACAAATCATCATATTTTAATCAAGTGCATGCATATGTGATGCTCCCACCTCTCCCTTCTCTGACCCTTTCAACTCCTTCATTAAATAAATCCACAAATATTTTGTCAGCAGTTGCTGTGTGTCAGGCCTTGTCTTAGGTCCTGGGATATAAAGATGAATAAGACACAGTTCCCTAATAGCCAATAAAAAAGTTAACTCAGGTGTCTTCGGGACTCCATAGCTTGTGGTTAGAATTCAAGATTACGAGTAGCCTGGCATTCATGGTCTTGCCCCAACACTAAGTGGAAGGCCATGGGTGTGTCTCAATAGGCTCACGAACCAGTCTGTCAGCCATAGATCATCATGCAGTATTCCCCTCCCCATCCCCCCCCCCCACCTTTTCTTCCTTTCTTGCTCGAGTACCTTCTCTTCAATGCCTTCTCATGAAGCCATTCAAGGGTGCTACGGTTCTGCCACTGCCAGTGCTGACAGGGCCCACTGTGAAAATGCCAGCATCCCCAGCGCAGGGGGCTACCAGCCTGCGTGCTGAAAGCTACCATTCTCAATAGTGCAGCAGTGTTGGGTTCTATGTGAAAGCGAGAATGGCCTTTCCCTGTTTCCACAGCCAGCACAGCTTGTGCCCAGAGTAGCTCAAAGTCTTCTTTTCAAATAATTCTCTCAGTGTTGCTCCTAACTCCTCTCCCCACAAGGGCTCAAAAGCAGTCCAAGATGCTGAACAGACACCATCCTGTTCCACATCACGGACATTTATTCAAATAAATGACCAGCTGTATTGCCAGCTCTTGTTTTCCATGAACAGATAAACTCCGATTCCTAAATTTGGGCTGAATTAGAATGCCCTATCACCCGTTTCTCCCAGCATACCCTCTCCTCGCCCGCCCAAGCCTGTCGAAACCTATACTTTGTTAGCTGGTGGGAACAACTGGCAGTTAGCTTGTTTATGTCCATGCTTTAGCATGAAGCCCTCCTTCTCCAAAAGTGTTATTTGACTCTCTGTCTACCAGAACTTAGCCTAGCGCCTGGAAAGAATAGTATTTAATGTTAAATGAATAAATGAACAATATATTTTTAACTAAAGGACAGAGGTTGGTACAGAGGACAGAATGGTTAACATTTTCAGGGGAAAATTAGGAAAGATTTATTGGAAGAGGTGATGTATTAATTGGATTTCCAGCTAAGGAATATTCCAGGTGATAGAGGTGATAGGGCACTGAGGCAAAGAGAATGATATGTCTCAAGGCAGGAAACCATGGACAGCATGAGGTTCTTGAGACATTAGAAGCAATGTGGTTCTACTAGGTACAAACTCAAAGGTGAGGGTTGAAGGGTGCAGATATCAGCAAGAGCTAGATCACAAAGAATCCTTCAGACCATGCTATGCAATTATATTGTGAAGTCTCAATTGCTGTGATACGCTAGTGCCACTGGAGTGATTATAGGAAAGACTTTTCCATTTGCAGCAAACTGGCTGTACAGCATGACTGTTAGATGCACACTCATGCCTAGGGAGCTAGACATAGGCATTGAATACACAGGCCTACCTTTCCGTCCCCATTCTAGCACTTACTTAAGTAGTTCCAATACTCATGGTTAGGTTACTTGGGGCAGTTTCCTTAACCTCACTGAACATCAGTTTCTTAATCTCTAAAACTGGGTTAATATTCATTCCTGCCTCATTAGAATTTTTGTGAGGATTAAATGAGATGATATGCATAAAGCTCTTAGCACAGTGCCTTCATACTTGCTCAGTAAATACTATTATTATTTATTTTTTATAAAGCATTTTTAAAATGTTTTATTCATTTTTTGAGGGAGAGAGAGTGTGAGTAGGGGAAGGACAGAGAGAGGAAGACAGAGGATCTGAAGCGGGCTCTGTGCTGACAAGCTGACAGGCTGACAGCAGCGAGCCCGATGTGGGGCTCCAACTCATGAACCACAAGATGATGACCTGAGCCAAAGTTGGACACTCAACCAACTGAGCCACCCAGGCACCCCTGTTTGTTTTTTTTTTTAAGTTTATTTTATTTTTTAGTAATCTCTACACCCAATGTGGGGCTCAAACTCATGATCCCGAGATCAAGAGGCATTTTGTGAACAGTGTCTGATTGGCGAATGATGCAACCCTCCAGCTGTTGAAGGAACAGGTTGGGCAGTACTGGACAAAAGGTAGGATGTTCTTGGCCTGCTGGGAACTTGCTAGGGCCCGGATGCATATGACAAAACATTATTCATGCATCACTGGTGACTGGGTATATTGCCACTTCCCCCACTTTAAAAAGCAATTTGGAAAAAATAAAATAAATGAAATAAAATAAAATAAAATAAAAAGCAATTTGGGGACCCTTGCCTATTTGGCAGCCACTGCCCCGGAGCCTGCAGGGTCCAGGAGGAGCATAGCTCAAGCCAGTGGATCTTGAGTCTTCAACACCAACCCAACACAATGTGGAGTTGCTGCAGAAACCAGATTATGGGGGCTATTTAGGCTCCCAGTCCCTCCCTGCAGAAGCCTGGAGCTCTGCTCTTGCACTGATGCCCTTCACTGTGGAACTGGCACAAGCTGGTTAAGGACTCAGTCTCTGAGAAAACAATTGGATTGATGTGAATGCAGTTTTGGAAAAACACGTGGACGATGTATACTGTAACATTCCACCACAGCAGCCAGTGAACCAGCGGAGGCACTGGCAGAGGCAGGCCCTGCTCCTGGGCCCCATGCTGACCTCGCAGAGGTCATCCAGGGGGGGAATGAAAAGCCAGGCCCCCACCATGGGATACTGAGAAGAAGAAAAAGCTGCTGGGAAGCTGCTATCAAAAGACATACTCTGGGAAAAAATGGCTCATGGAAATCATTAGTAAAGGAGACAAAATTTGGATGACAAAACATATCATAACATCCAGGAACTGAAAAATGATGCTGAAAACACACAGAACTCTCCTTTTCATTTAACCCTAGAAATACTGGGGGGGCGGGGCACCTGGGTGGCTAAGTCAGGTAAGCATCCGATTTCGGCTCAGGTCATGATCTCACAGTTCGTGAGTTCGAGTCCCTCGTCAGGCTCTGCACTGACAGCTCAGGGCCTGGAGTCTGCTTCGGATTCTGTGTGTGTTTCTCTCTGCCCCTCCCCTGCTTGTGTGCTTGCTCTCTCGCTCTCTCTCTCTCTCAAAAATAAAAATAAACATTTAAAAAAACACTAGAAATATTGGGTAAAAGGAACTTCATACAGATCATGCCACAAGTCACAATGGTAAAGCACAAGGCATCGTCACATGCTTGAGAGCAACGCCCTATCATGGTAGCAGAAGAAAGGCGTTCCTTCCCCTGGATATGTGCATGTTTGACAAATACAATACATGGTATTTCACGAGAGGATTTTCTACAGAAGAATTAAGCAAAATGTGAGAGACGAAGTATATGCCATTGCTAGCCCGGCACACTGGTGCTTAAAGCATGCTAGGTCCTTCCACAAAAGTGTTCTTGTGAAAGCATCCCCTGCTTCTCTTCAAGTTGCTCTGGAGGACTATTAAAGAAAATTCGACAAGTGAATTTTTATATAGTCCACCTATCTTTACAGCACAATAATGCATCATTTCCATTATCTGTGTGTATTCAATCATGAAGAAAAAGAACTTAAAATAATTTCATGGCCTTGCAAAAAAAAAAAAGCAGTTTGGTTAAAAGAAAATAGAGTAACATGTTTGTGACCTTACAGTAGGCCAAGAATTGTTTTTAAACAAGACCTCTGGGGTGCCTGGGTGGCTCAGTTGGTTAAGCATCCGACTTCAGCTCAGGTCATGATCTCACACTCCGTGAGTTCGAGCCCCACGTCGGGCTCTGTGCTGACAGCTCAGAGCCTGGAGTCTGCTTCAGATTCTGTGTCTCTCTCTCTCTCTCTGCCCCTCCCCTGCTCATGCTCTGTCTCCCTCTGTCTCAAAAATAACTAAAAACATTAAAAATTAAAAAAAAATAAACAGGACTTCTATTCACCAAAAGGTACCACTGAGAGTGTAAAAAGGCAATCCATAGAGTGGGGTAAGATATTTTCAATATGGGTATCTAAAAAAAACTCATAGCAAGAATATAATGAAGAATTCTTACAAATAAATGAGAGAGGCAACCTAATAGAAAAATGAGCAAAGTCCTTAACTGATGTTTTTTCCAGAATAAAAGCATATACATATATAACATAAAAAAGTGCTCAGATTCATTAGTCATGAGGGAAATGCAAATTCAGACTGTAATGCGATATCACTGCACATCCACCAGAATGACTCAAATGGAAAAGTGTTGGCAAGTATGTAGAACAACCGGAACCCTCATACACTTCTGTTGGGAGAGTAAATTGGTATGTTCACTGAAAAACTGCTTTTCGGTATCTGCTGGAGCCGAATAGATACATGTCCTTCTCATTTTAGGTAGCATGCAACAGAAAAAAGTGTCCACATGTCCACCAAAAGATATGTATTACAATGCTCATAGCAGCACTTGTCATAATAGCCCCAAATTGGCAACTACCCAATTGCCCATCAAGAGAAGAAGGGAGGGGCGCCTGGGTGGCTCAGTCGGTTAAGCGTCCGACTTCAGCTCAGGTAATGACCTCACACTCTGTGAGTTCGAGCCCCATGTCGGGCTCTGTGCTGACAGCTCAGAGCCTGGAGCCCGCTTCAGATTCTGTGTCTCCCCCTCTCTCTGCCCCTCCCCTGCTCATGCTCTGTCTCTCTCTGTCTCAAGAATAAATAAAAACATTTAAAAAATTTTAAAAAGAGAGAAGAATGGAAAAATCATGGTACATTCATACAATGAAATACTATGTAGCAATATAAATAATTTACAAGCACAGAAGCAATATGGATGAATCTCATCAACACAATGTTGAGCAAAAGCAGCCAGATACAAAAGACTGAATATGTATGATTCCATTTATATGAAGTACAAAACAGGCAAAATCTGTGTTGTCAGAAGTTAGAAATACCCTTGGGAGGAAGATGACTGGGGACTAGGAGGGGACACTAAGGGGACTTTGGGGTGCTGCAAATGTTCTTTTTCTTGATCTGGGTGTTGATTACCATTCTATATGTATACTATACTTTAATAAAAAGTTAAAATATAAAACCAAGAATCTTAAAAATGTATCATTTGTCTTAGTAATTTCACCTCTAGGAATCTATGAAATAAATATTAGTTTTATAGCTTGTTGATATAACCTCTTATCTGCTAGGAACAGTACTAGGTGCTTTACATATGTTAACCCACTTGTTTTTGTGAATCACATTTTTCCATTTCATCTTCTAATTTGTTACTGCTGACATATAAATAAGTTATTCTTGTCTATGTATTTTATAGGACCACTTGACCGAATTACTTTAATTCCAATAATTCCTTTGGATAATTCTCTTGGATTTTCTAAGTAAACATCATATCGACTCCAAATAATAATAATTCTGTCTCTTCCTTTACAAAACTTGCCTTATTGGATTGATTGGACCCTCCAAAACAATGTTTATGAAGTGTAGTAGGCATCCTTATTTTACTCTTGACTTTAATGGAACTGCCTGTATTCCTTTTTGTTTCATATGTATATTCATTTTTGTGTTAGTTTCATTCTATTTCTGTTTTGCCAAGATTTAACGTTTAGAATGGCCGTATCAAATACTTTCTTAACCTCTAGAACATGGTCTTTCTCCCTTAGCCTATTTACCATATATGTTGTCATAATACATTTCCTAATGTTTATCTAAGTTTGCATTACAGTAATTAAATGTTTGTATAAGATACATTATTCTTTTTTGCAGATTTTTATTTAAGTTCTAGTTAGTTAACATATAGTGCAATACTGGTTTCAGGAGTAGAATTTAGTGATTCGTCATTTACATATAACACTCAGTGCTCATCACAACAAATCCCCTCCTTAATACACATCACCCATTTAGCTCATCCCCCACTCACCTCCCTCCATCAACCCTCAATTTGTTCTCTATAATTAAGAGTCTCTCATGATTTGGTCCCCTCTATTTTTCCCTCTTCTCATATGTTCAGTTTTTTGTTTCTTAAATTCCACATTGGGTGAAATCATATGGTATTTGTCTTTCTCTGACTTATTTTGCTTAGCATAACACACTGTAGCTCCATCCACATCACTGCAAATGGCAAGATTTCATTCTTTTTGATGGCTGAGTAGTGTTCCATTATGTATATATACCACATCTACTTTATCCATTCATCAGTTGATGGACAGTTGGGCTCTTCCATAGTTTGGCTATTATTGATAATGCTGCAATAAATGTTGGGGTGCATGTATGTACCCTTTCAAATCTGTATTTTTGTATCCTTTGGGTAAATACCTAGTAGTGTAATTGCTGGGTTGTAAGATAGTTCTATTTTTAACTTTTTGAGGAGCCTCCACACTATTTTCCAGAGTGGCTGCACCAGTTTGTGTTCCCATCAACAGGGTAAGAGGGTTCCTCTTTCTCCTCAACCACACCAACATTTGTTGTTTCCTGTGATGTTAATTTTAGCCATTCTGACAGGTGTGAGGTGGTGGTTTTGATTTGTGTTTCCCTCATGATGAGTGATACTGAGAATACTGAGAATCTTTTAATGTGTCTGTTAGCCATCTGGATGTCTTCTTTGGAAAAACATCTATTCATGTCTTCTGCCCATTTCTGAATTGGATTATTTGTTTTTTGGGTGGTGAGTTTGATAAGTTTTTTACAGATTTTGGATACTAACCATTTACCAGATATGTCATTTGCAAATATCTTCTCCCATTCCATAGGCTTCCTTTTAGTTTTGTTGGTTGTTTCCTTTGCTGTGCAGAAGCTTTTTATCTTGATGAGGTCCCAATAGTTCATGTTTGCTTCTGTTTCCCTTGCCTTCTGAGACAGTGTCTAGTAAGAAGTTGCTATGGCCAAGGTTAAAGTTGCCTGTGTTCTCTAGGATTTTGATGGTTTCCTATCTCACATTGAGGTCTTTCATCCATTTTGAATTAATTTTTGCGTATGGTATAAGAAAGTGGTCCAGTTTCATTATTTTGCATGTCGCTGTACAGTTTTCCCAACACCATTTTTTCCATTGGATATTCTTTCCTGCTTTGTCAAAGATTACTTGACTGTGTGGTTGTGGGTCCATTTCTGGGTTTTCTGTTCTGTTCCATTGATCAATGTGTCTCTTTTTGTGCCAGTACCATAAGTCTTGATTACTACAGCTTTGTAATATAGCTTGAACTGCAGAATCATGATGCCTCCAGCTTTGCTTTTCTGTTTTAGGATTGTTTTGGCTATTTGGGGTCTTTTGTGGTTCCATACAAATTTGAGGATTGTTTGTTCTAGCTCTGTGAAAAATGCCGGTGGTATTTTGATAGGGATTACACTAAATGTGTAGATTGCTTTGGGTAGTATAGACATTTTAACAATGTTTGTTCTTCTAATCCATGAGCATGGAAAGTTTTCCCATTTTTTTGTGTGGTCTTCAATTTCTTTCACAAGTGTTCTATAGTTTTCAGAGTACAGATCTTTTACCTCTTTGATTAGGTTTATTCCTAGGTATCTTATTGTTTTGGGTGCAATTGTAAATGGGATTGATTCCTTGATTTCTTTTTCTGCTGCTTCATTACTGGGGAATAAAAATGCAACAGATTTCTGTACATTGATTTTATATCCTGTGACTTTGCTGAATTCATATATTAGTTCTAGCAACTAATGTTTTTTGTGGAGTCTTTCAGGTTTTCTACACAGAGTAGAAATGTCATGTCATCTGTGAACAGTGAATGTTTTACTTCTATGCTAACAAACAGGGGCAATCTGTAAGAATAGACTAATTCCTAGAAACATACAAACTACCAAAACTGAAACAGGAAGAAACAGAAAATTTGAACAGACCTATAAACAGCAAAGATACTGAATCAGTAATAAAAAAAATCTCCCAGCAAACAAAAGCCCAGGGACAGATGGCTTCCCAGGGAAATTCTACCAGACATTTAAAAAAGAGTAAATACCTATTTTACTCAAACTGTTCCAAAAAATTGAAACGGAAGGAAAACTCCCAAATTCTTTCTACCAGGCCAGCATTACCTTGATTCCAAAACCAGACAAAGACCCCACCAAAAAGAAGAATTTATAGGCCAATATCCCCAATGAACATGGATGCAAACATTTTCAAGATACTAGCAAATCGAGTTAAACAGTACATTAAAAGAAATTATTCATCATGATGAGGTGGGATTTATTCCTGTGCTGCAGGGGTGGTTCAATATTTGCAAATCAGTCAACATAATACACCACATTAGTAAAAGAATAAGAACCATATGATCCTCTTAATAGATGGAGAAAAAGCATATGACAAAATACAGCACCCATTCTTGATAAAAACCCTTAACAAAGTAGGTAGAGATGGAACATAACTCAAGATCATAAAATCCATATATGAAAGATCCACAGCTAATATCATCCTCAATGGGGAAAGACTGCGAGCTTTTCCCCTAAGGTCAGGAACAAGACAGGGATGTCCACTCTCACCATTACTATTTAACATAGTACTCGAAGTCTTAGCCTCAATAATGAGACAACAAAAAGAAATAAAAGACATCTGTTATTCTTCTGATATACTTCTAGGAGTATTTGTTTTTATAGTTGACCCAAGAATTATTTAGAATTTAAAAAATATAAACACGTTTAGATTTTTTTTCCAGTTTTAATATATTATGGTCAAAGAACATGTCCTATAAATTCTACTTTTTCCTTCTCATCACAAGGAAAAAAATGTAACTATGTATGCTGATGGATGTTAACTGGACCATTGTAATGACCATTTTGCAATAATACAAATATCAAATCATTAAGTTGTGCACCTAAAACTAATGTTATATGTCAATTATACCTCAAAAAATGAAAAAAAAAAGTCCCACTTTTTGGAACTTAGTAATATTTGAGGTTTTTTGAGTTTTCTCAATGTTCTATAGACATTTTAAATTTTTTTTAAGTTTATTTATGCATTTTGAGCGGGTAAGAGGCAGAGGGAGAGGGAGAGAGATAATCCAAAGCAGACTCTAGGCTGACAGCTCAGAGCCCAATGTGGAGCTTGAACTGACGAACTGTGAGATCATGACCTGGGCTGACACCAGGAGTTGGACGTTCAACCACCCAGACGCCCCGGTCTTATTGATATTTAAATACAATGTATAAAGGTGTGTGTGTGTGTGTGTGTGTGTGTGTGTGTGTGTGTGTGATGTCTTTTTCATTGATTTATCTGTCAACAGACACTTAGGTTGCTTCCCTATTCTGGCTATTGTAAATAATGCTGCGATAAATATAGGGGTGCACATATATTCTCAAATTAGTGCTTTCATTTTCTTTGAGTAAATACCCAGTAATGGAATTATTGGATCACATAGTATTTCTATTTAAAAATTTTTGAGGAAGCTCTATACTGTTTTCCACAGTGGCTGTACCGATTTATATTCCCACTAACAGAGCACAAGGGTCCCCTTTTCTCCACATCCTTGCAAACACTTGTTATTTCTTATCTTTTTTTATTTTAGCCATTTGACAGGTGTAAGGTGACATCTCATTGTGGTTTTGATTTGCATTTCCCTGATGACTAGTGATGGTGAGCATCTTTTCATGTGTCTGTTGGAAATCTGTATATCTTCTTTGGAAAGATCGCTATTCAAGTCCTCTGCCCATTTTTAAATCACATTGTTTTCTAGTGTTGAGTTGTATAATTTCTTTATACATTTTGAATATAAATTCCTTATCAGATATATCATTTGCAAATATCTTCTCCCATTCAGTAGATTGTCTTTTTGTTTTGTTGATGGTTTCCTTCACTGTACAGAAGCTTTTTATTTTGATGTTGTCCCAATAGTTTATTTTTGCTTTTGTTTCCCTTACTTTTGGAGACATGTCTAGTAAGAAGTTGCAATGGCTGACATCAAATAGATTACTGCTTATGTTTTCTTCTAGGATTTTTATGGTTTCCGTTCTCACATCTAGGTCTTTCATCCCTTTTGAGCTTATTTTTGTGTATGGTATTAGGAAGTGGTCCAGTTTCATTCTTTTTCACATAGCTGTCCAGATTTCCCAGCACCATTTATTGAGGAGACTGTCTTTTTCCCATTATATATTTTTGCCTACTTTGTCATAGATTGACATTTTGGTACCATTTTAAATGTCTCTAATTGGGGTGCTTGGGTGGCTCAGTCGGTTAAGTGTCTGACTTCAGCTCAGGTCATGATCTCATGGTTTGTGAGTTCAAGTCCCATGTTGGGCTCTGTGCTGACAGTGCAGAGCCTGCTTCAGATTCTCTCTCCCTCTTTGTGCCCCTCTCACTTTTCTCTCAGAAAAAAACCAAAAACTTAAAAAAGTAAATGTCTTCTATCAACAACATTTAGACGGTTCTTTGCACAATTTGAGTCTTTGTCTCTGATTAGTGGAATTTAACCTATTTACATATGTGATGATAGTTTAGATTGATTCGGCTTAGTCCTATCCTCATTCTTTGTATTTTCTGTTAAATACATATTCTTGTTTCCTCCTCTTTCCCTCTTATTTGCCAGAATGATCCAGTTTTCTTTCATCTTTTTCTTTTTCTATAATAACATGTATGTCATGTATGCTGTTTCTGTCTTGCTAGATCTTACTTACCAATTTCATTATACATATATTTACAATTAAGTTTAAGATATTAACAGTAGCAATGAAAGGATAATACTAATATTGAAAAAGATTGATTAAATGAGCATTTTCACACATTACTGGCGAGAATGTCAATATTTATCCCATGTTTCCAAGTATTTACAGAGAGTGAGAGGGAATTATATGGCTTAAGCCAGGAAAGGCCTAAGACTGTGGTCAATCTCATCCAAGGTACAGAACTGAAGGATGAAACTTCCAAGTGAAAACAAGGTATTGATGGTGGGATAGGATGAAAATAGATGCTGGCTTGGCAACCAGTATCCTCAATGATGGTCATTGTAGTATTGCTTATAAGTGAGAAAATTTGGAAGCAACCTAAATGTGCATTAATGGGAACTGACTAATTAATTATGGAAGCTTCACAATTATGGAACTTTAACCATTCAATTCAAATGTCCTTATCTATAAACTGAGAATAATAAGAGCATCTACATATGTCAAACATAAAGTTACCGTGAGGCTTAAATAAATTAACATAGGTAGAGCCCTTAGAATGGTGTCCAGCACATGATAAGTATGTTAGTGCATGTTAGCTACCATTATTATTATTATTATTTTGCTTTTAAAAACAGAATACTACAGGGAGTAGAGGGAGGGGAAATTGGATGAAGGTGGCCAAAGGCACAAACTTCCAGTTATAAGAAATAAATCCTAGGGTTGCAATGTACAATATGTTGACTAAAGTTAATACTGCTGTATGATATATATGAAAGTCATTAAGGGAGTAGATCCTAAGAGTTCTCATCACAAGGGAAAAATATATATATTATATGTATCTATATGAGATGTGGACATTAACTAAACTTATTGTGGTAATCATTGCATGATATGTGTCATTATGCCATACAACCTAAACTTATAGAGTGCTGTATGTAACTATGTCTCTATAAAACTGGGGGACCCCCCCTAGAATATTAGCTCTTTTACATAATATATTGGTTTTTAAAAATATTGTATTTGAATTCCAGTTAACATACAGTGCAAATATTAGTTTCAGGTGTACAATATAGTGATTCAGCACTTCTATTCAACAGCCGGTGCTCATCACAAGTGCACTCCTTAATCCCCATCACCTATTTCACCCAATCCCCCCCTCCCCACCTCACCTCCAGTAACCATCAGTTTGTCCTCTATGGTTAAGAAGTCTGTTTCTTGGTTTGCCTCTCTGTCTTTTTTTCTCTTTGCTCATTTGTTTTGTTTCTTAAGTTCTACGTATGAGTGAAATCATATGGTATTTGCCTTTCTCTGACTTATTTCACTTGTCATAATACATTGTTAACTGAAAGATGAGAGCATGGCAATAGTTATATCATGCTCTCATTTTTTGTTGTTAGAGATTATGGATGTATGCGCAGAGAAAATGGTCTTATACAGAAATAACCATACATACTTTTTCATATATATGGTTTCAGCTCAGGTCATGATCTTGCAGTTTGTGAGTTTGAGCCCCACATCGGGCTCTGTGCTGTCAGCCTGGAGCCTGCTTGGGATTATCTCTCTCCCTCTTCCCACCCCTCTCAAAATAAATAAATAAACTTAAAACTTAAAAAAAAAGTGTCCATAGGACATTGAGAAAAACTGTCAAAAACCAAATATTACTAAGTTCCAAAAAGTGGAATTCTTTTTTTTTTCATTTTTTGAGGTATAACTGACATACAACATTAGTTTAGGTGTACAACTTCTTGATTTGATATTTGTATTATTGCAAAATGATCATCACAATAGTCTGGTTAACATCCATCAGCAGAGTTACATTTTTTTTTTCTTGTGATGAGAAGGAAAAAGTAGAATTCTTACAGGACATGTTCTTTGACCATAAAATATTAAAACCAGAAAAAATATAAACATGTGTATATATTTTTAAAATTGCACATATATATTTATAAATTTGTACTAAAGTGCCAGTAGTCTTTATCTTTCTGGCTTTTAAAAAAAATTTTAATGTTTATTATTTATTTTTGAGAAAGAGTGCACGCACAAGTGGGGGTGGGGCAGAGAGAGGGAGACACAGGATTAGAAGCAGGCTCCAGGCTCTCAGCTGTTGGCACAGAGCCTGATGTGGGGCTTGAACTCACGAACTGTGAGATCATGAGCTGAGCCGAAGTTGGACGCTTAACCGACTGAGCCACCCAGGTGCCCCTATCTTTCTGGCTTTTATGTGGTCCCTTAGCACTTAAAAGAGCTCAAAAGCATGAAATAAGCCCTGGGAAGGGTATAAACATCGGGGAGGATGATGGTGAACCCAGCAGATCAGGTGGTTGGGTCATGAGGTATTCTGGAAAAGAAAACTGTAATTCCTGTGTAGCTGAGTTTGTGAACTGAGAGTCATCCTTCTACATACAATATTGTGCTTTTTGAATTTTAAAAAATAAATATATATTGCTTTTATAATAAAGTAATGACAGTCATTGCCTCCCCATAGAGTCCCTTCTAAGTGAATCTATTCCTTCACTAGCATCTGTTCAAAGGTGGGAGTTTTGATCATCTGTGGGTTAGATGACTGCCATGTCTTACCAATAGCCACAGCTGTTATGATCAAGAATGACATCTCTTCCTAGCAGGACTAATCATATCCTGTCTCTGGAGAATCGAAAACTGGAATACTGAGGGAATAAATTAGGGAGATAAGGAGAATGAAACAGATGCAGGGGTGGAGATGAGAGTCTGGATGGGTCCTGAGAGACCACAGGGTAACCTTGATTCCTAATAGATATTACAGCCTATTTGACCTTGGCTATAGCTACCTTCTTATGTCTAGATGCTTGTGAAGATGATTAACTCCCCTCTGTTGAGCTAGTTGGAGTTTTCTTCCTCACAACTAATAGAACTCTGATACGAATAGTAAGTGTTTAACCTTTTGCACGTAGAACATGAAGAATCATTTTAATTTTTGAAGCATTCTTATATTACGTATTATCACTCATAGTAATTGGAAGGATCACTGTTTATTTGACCTTTGACTGCATGGATAGAGCTCTAATTACCTCACAATTACTTGTGTGTTCACTTGTTGAATTTGAACAATTCTTTATCCTTCCACTGGCCTCCTCCCACTATCTGCCTAATGTGGACTCAAGGAAGGTTAACGGATTTTATTGTTTTCCTAAGCAAACTTTAGGAAGTCAGCTGTCAAGGGAGAGAAAAATTGGCCAAACACAGTGACTTTATTACTTGCATCGTTGCTTCTTTCTAGCTCTAAAGTTAATTGAAAGTTGCCATGCACATTCAAATTCAATGATCGTTCCTTTCTAGAATAAGGCAGTGGGCTAAGAACAAGATGTAGGCTTAGTGGACTCCATGATTAAACCGCATTCAATTCCCAGGAGACTAGATGACTGCAGGCATTTCCAGAGGCACAATCCAGTGGGGTAGAGAGAGTCCCAGTTAGGAAGGCCACACATCTGTGGTCTGGTTCCAGCCTTACCACTCTCTGGCTATATTTGCAGCTGGTTGGGTAACTGCAATATAAAAATTTATTGGTGTGCCTACTGCATGAAAAGCACTGTATTATGCGTATCAAGGAATGGATTTTGTCATCTGACAAAAATTTACTGAGCACTTACAATGTACATTCACTGTGCTAAGTTCTGGAAGTTTCACTATGAACAACATCCTATTCTTGTTCTTGAGGAATAGCACTTCAACTTTACCTCGCTGGTTCTCAGTTCTTTTATCTTAAATGAGAAGTAACCTAGATAATTTCGAAGATCATATGTAGGTCTAAACATTTATGGGGGCGCCTGGGTGGCTCAGTCGGTTAAGTGGCCGACTTCAGCTCAGGTCATGATCTCACAGTCCATGAGTTCAAGTCCCGCATCAGGCTCTGTGCTGACAGCTCAGAGCCTGGAGCCTGTTTCAGATTCTGTGTCTCCCTCTCTCTCTGACCCTCCCCCATTCATGCTCTGTCTCTCTCTGTCTCAAAAATAAATAAACGTTAAAAAAAATTTCTTTAAACATTTATGCCTCCCAGAATTCTCCCCTAGATCTCTGTATCCCCTTTGGGGGTGCCAAGGGGGTTGTTCTGTTGTTTTAATTCAAGCAAACATTTACAAAAGAGGATTAAATAGTTTTCAAACATACATTACGAGCAGTAAATATATACTGTTTGTATATCAGATTTCAAACATACACTATAGTATGTATCTAACCATGCATAGGTTTGTATGTTTGAAAACTATATATTGTTTTTTTTCCCAAACAGCATATATTGATTTGAGTTCAGTAATGTAGTGTCTCTCCCTAAGATCTTTGTTAAGAGTTGAATCTTTCTCTGGAATTTCATGAATGCTTGATCTTTATTCATGACAGTATAAGGCCAGGAGCAGAATATTCAAACCATTGAATTTTGGCCAACTGCCTAATGTGGTTATAACCCAAGTCCCTATGGAAGAGACATGCTGAGGATACTCCAGGCCAAGGAACACTGTAGCCAGGGCCTTGACCCAGATCTTGAATGAATACTCTACACAGGTGAGCTAGGCATTACTACCTTGGGGCCACAGGATTCCTTCTGCCTAGCCTACATCCTGCATCATGTTCCACGCCTCCCTTCTTCTGGATACCTCCTGACTCCTCTCTCCAGTTCTCTCCCAAGTGGGAGGAAGCCCCAGGGCATTTTCTGTGACAGAAAAATTCAAAGAAGGATAATCAATCCCAGGAAGGAAAAAAAAAATCCAAGAGAAAGATCCAAAAGGCACTCCCAACATAAGTAAGACATTTTAACTGTGCTCTTACCACAAAGAGGTCTACCCATAGCATCGGTGATATTGGACATTTTGGAAATCTGATTCACAGTAATATGCCAGTAATGTTTTCTGAAGTCAAACGTTAATAGATGGCCAAAGAACAGGAAAGTTGAAGGGGTTTGCGCTCTAGGTTTCTTGGAGTCTATAGCCTATTAGTCAAGAAAGGAGAATAGACCCAGGCAGGAGGAGAATGGGAAGAAGGCAAGGAAATGAGTGATAAATTTTAGGGCCAACCGGGGAATTCCAGTGGGCAAAGGGTCTGAATGATTCTCTCTAAAGGACTTACGTAACTAGTTTAAGGTTTCATTGGTACCCCACCTCCCTAAAGGGGGTTTCAGATTATGTCTGTGGTTATGGCCAGCATGAGCATTTATAACCACTGAGGCTGTAGGCATAAAGGCCTAAGAGATCAGACTGGAGCCAAGATAATCCTAGGCCAGAGAAGCCATCAGGTTGCCTGGAGCAGGATGCAGTTTAAGCAAAAGGGGTCCCTATTGAAAAGGCCTTAAACACCACATAACGATCCTAACTATATAAATTTGCCCTTTTTTGGTCTAAAAATCCCAACATCAGAGGCTGCTGCCCCAACCTGGATAGGATTTCTGATGTTTTCCCATGAGTTTATCTGACCTAGATGTAAGCTTAAAGTAGGCAAGAGCCTTAATCAAATAGCGCCTATGGTAAAGGGGAAACTAACAGTTTTATCAGTATTTCTCTTCATGCGCTATTGAGTCTAGACAAACAGAACTGCTCACACCCCCATAGCACTCCAGATTCTTTAGAGATCTCTGCCTAGGTTCATTCTCTTCATTCAAAAATATTCATTAAGTGTCTGTGAGCCAGACACTGTTCTAGGACCTTCTGGATCCTAAATCAAACAAATTAGATGAAGTTCTCAAATTTGTAGCCCTTCTCCATGGACTGCTTTTCGTCTACACATTGAAATTCTGACTATCTTTAGGGGCGCCTGGGTGGCTCGTCGGTTAAGCATCCAACTTCAGCTCAGGTCATGATCTCACGGTCCGTGAGTTCGAGCCCCGCGTCAGGCTCTGTGCTGACAGCTCAGAGCCTGGAGCCTGTTTCCGATTCTGTGTCTCCCTCTCTCTCTGCTCCTCCCCTGTTCATGCTCTGTCTCTCTCTGTCTCAAAAATAAATAAAACGTTAAAAAAATAAAAAAATAAAAAAAAAAAAATTCTGACTATCTTTAAAATGTTAATACAAATGCTTCCTCATTTATTCATTCTTTCAACAAATATTTGTTGAGCACTTAACCACATGCAGAATCCTGGCTAAGGCAGTAAGGATACCACTGTGAAGAAGATACCATTCACTCAGCATGTGGTTTGTGGGGGACACCAACAAGTAAAGAAGATAAAGTGACAGTGCCATAAAGAAGCACCCAAAAGGAAGTGATGTCTGAGTGCTTCTCAAAGTTTCTCATAGCACATGTAGGAGATGGCTCTTAGCTGGAGGTGACTGGCTAGGATGCCTAGCTGCCCCAGGCTCTGCCTGGCCACCCTAAGGATTGAGAGGATCACTGTCTCAGCACACTTGTACCCCAGTCACAGCATACATGCTGGTCTGGTCTAGGCAAAGGCCTGAAGGGTAAGTAGATGCGAAACTGTAGAAAAGATATTCAGAGTCCTGTAGGTGTTCATTTAACAAGTCTTTATTGAGCTATGTGCTAGACACTGTGCCTGGGGCTAGGAATACAGAAGTGAACACAGAACCTGTGCTTAAGGAGCTTTTACTCTAGCAGAGAAGACAGACAAATGGACAAGCAATTACAATACTATGACATAAGTGCTCTAATGGAGATAAGCTCAAAGGGTTATGGGATTTTACCCAAGTCTGAGAGGTCAGAGATTTACAGGATAGTAAAAATGTAAGTTTAGACCTTCAAGTAGGTGGAGTGTGAGTGGGAGGTGGGAAAGGCATTCCAAGAAGAGAGTATGGTAAAAGTGAGATAATCATGGCAAATCTCCTTTTGTTATCCCCATAAGCCCTATCCTTAATACAGGTTCCCCACTATCTAAAAGTAGAGCATTCCTGGGGCGCCTGGGTGGCTCAGTCGGTTAAGTGTCCGACTCTTGGTTTTGGCTCAGGTCATAATCTCATGGTTTGTGAGTTCGAGCCCTGCTTCGGCCTCTGTGCTGACAGTGCAGAGTGTTCTCGGGATTCTCTCTCTCCCTCTCTGCCCTTCCCCCGCTCCCTCTCTCTCTCTCTCTTTCTCTCTCTCAAAAATAAATTAATTTAAAAAAAACTAAAAAAAAATAAAGTAGAGCATTCCTATGAAACCTTTCATAAATCAAAATAGTGTAAAGCAAAGCAGCAGCAATTACCCTTAATTTATATGGAAAATTTTAATTTGAGTATTCCCAGACCAAAAAAATAATCTCTCTGAGGCTTTTCTGATACCTTTGGACACATCTTGCTAATGGAGGCCCCAAATAAACGGAGAGAAAGCCCAGATGCTCACAGACACGGTTCAAAGGTGTGGCGGCTGAGCATAGTTCCCAGGGAAGGGGCTTGACACGGCCACTCTTTCTGTTTGGGGCACACACTGCCTCTATAATGGCTTGCTGCAAAGCAAACACTGAACACTATTTTCACTTTTTGCCTTTTTTTTTTTTTTTTTTTTTTTGTAAAAACGAAAATCCTCCAGATTTCTTTGGCAAAACAGGTGCTGATGTGATGGAGGTTTTTCATAAAAGCAAAGTGGCTTAATAACAACTTTCAAAAAGCAGGTATACCTACATGCCATCTTTTTTCACTCCTCTGTGCTTTGCCCATGCTCCCCTTCCCTGGTTGGCAAACTCTTGCTTTAGGAGCCAGCTGGAAAGTCACCTCCTTTGTGAAAGACTTCCCCAGGCAAAATTTAGTCATTCCCTCCTCTCTGCTTCTACAATGATGAGTGTATGAATCAAAATTCTGGACACATTGTCTGATAGTGAATTCTTTTTCTGATAATGTAAACTAATTTTATTAGAAGCTATAGATATGAAATTATGTTTCATTCATTTAACAAGCTCTCTTTAATAAAAGGAAAAATAGAAAAACCAACCAAATATCATATACTAGATTATCTGTGTCCTTATTCTTGTTATTCATCTGTTAAAATTGATGGCAATGTATATATATTAATTTAAAGAATTCACACTGTTAAATAACTTTAATTTTAATTTTTGCTACTATCTCTATCTGGTTTCTAAACATTTACATGGATTATGACTTTAAGTTTTTAATGGTTGTTCATTACTTTTCTGATTGATGTATTTCTTAGAGGACAATATGTTTAAAATATTCTCTCAAGAAAAATCTTTGTATTTTCATTAGTAATTTTTACAATCTCTATTCAGAGTTCAGCTCCTTCATTCTGTGACTTAAGTAAATGACTCCTTTCCCTTGGTACACGTTGAATATCACATAAAGGAGTGCCTTCCCACATGCTCAGTCCTGAAATCACACTTTGACCTGCTGCTCTTGTATTTACCCCTCCGATTCTGGATACCCATTATTTCCTGGATCTACAGTCCTCTTTCTGCTGTACAGCTGTTCAAGCTGTCATTATCTTCCACTTGCAATAAAAAAGGGCCCCTTAACTAGTTTATCCATGCAACCATTTCAACGTGAGATTGCTAAAAGGTCAAGTCTTTGGGATGATTTTCAATTGTCCACAAAACAAAGTGCTGACTCTTGGGATTGCTATGTAAACCCCTGCAGGGGCCTGTCTTTATCTCTGGGTATTCCCAATCTTGCACCCAAAGTCTAAGCAATGTCTAAATGCTTGCAGTAAGTATATACTGTTTGGGGGGGGGGATTTGGGGGCAATTAGTAAGAGATTATCAACCATCAGGGCAAGAGCCCACGCTAGAAGCGGGGAATGGGATGCCTCCAGCTCGCTCTGAAAAGTACAGATTTTTTCCAGTCATAAATACATCACATTTTTGTGATCTCGTGATAACTGTCAAGCAGAGCCAGTCAGACTCTCCAATTCCAGCCCCTTTCCGCCCCCCAGCATTTCACATCACCACGACCTGTGGTTTTCATCCTCCAGCTTTTCTGCTTCTGAAGTTCTCTGGGCCCAGGACGTCCTCCACCTCTCATCTCGTTCGCGCTTCAGGCTGGGAGACTGTCCCTTCCCGCTCGCCCACGCCACCCTCCCACCCGGCGCCCTACTAGCTCCAGGTCGCCCGAGCGCGGCCGCGGGGCGATCTTCGTCACCGCCGCACCGCTCTGTGAGAGGAGGGGCAGGGAGCTGGTCCTCCGGGATCGCGGCGTAAGGCGGGAGGGGGGGGGGGGGGGTGTCGGCTGGTCACGTGGCACGCCGATAGTCACGCGGGCGCCGCTCAGCTGACCGGGGGCTCACGTGGCCCGGCCGGCCGAGAACGAGGGGACCGGCGGGCCATGGCGGGCTGCGGGCTCTGTTTTTCGCTGCTGCTGGCGGCAGCGTTCGCCCGCCAGGCGCAGGCCCTCTGGCCATGGCCCCAGTACATCCAAACCTCCGATTCGCACTACGCCATCTTTCCGTACAACTTCCAGTTCCAGTACCACGTCAGTTCTGCCGCGCAGCCGGGCTGCTCCGTCCTCGACGAGGCCTTCCAGCGCTACCGCGACCTGCTCTTCGGCTCCAGCTCTTGGCAGCCTCCTGAACCCACAAGTGAGTCGGACCTGCCCCCGCCTCGTTCCCGGCTCTCAGAGGTCCTGCCCCGGGGCAGCTCGCCAGACCTCCTGAGACGCCCTCCTTTTGGCTTCTGCCCAACCCTGTCGTCTAGTCACAACCCTCTGGCCTCCACTTCCTCCTGCGCCTTTTCTCCAGCCGTCATCTCAGTCCCCAGCTCCATTCTCTACTTCGCTGAGCTGACTTCTGGAGCCAGGATTTCTCCGTAATCCTGTCCCCTGGCTCTGTTTCACCAAGAATGCCTGCCGCAGGACTGCAATTCAGTCTGGATATCAAATTGCTGAAAATACTGTGCCGGGAGACATCGAAGGTGATCCCTCCGACCGTGTGCAAGTGTCGCAGGGTCCTAGTGAGGCTGTGACTAGGGCTGGGTAGAGGACAATAGAGCTGACACCAAAAATTGGCAAGATAAGACATTAGAGATGAATTGATCTGTGCAAAATTACATAAAAGTGTCTGACACATAGCATGCCCAGTGAGAGAAATCAGAGAACACTTCCATAGGGAAATGAATTTTGAGCAGCCACTTATTGTGGGGTGGTGGATGTAATTGGCCAGGACTGAAAGAGTATTCCAGAGAGGAAGCAAGGCTTGACCAGAGGTACAGATGGTTCTGATTGAGCTCAAAGTGCTTTGAGGGTGTGTGTGTTGAGAGTGGGGAAGCATTGTTGCATCCACAGGACTCCTGAAACAGAATGCTACGGGCACCAGTGACAGTCACAACAAAGTTTATTACAACGAGAGGCAAGGCCGACCGATCGGGACCAACACTCTTGATAAGAGTGTGGCCCCGAACAGCCGGGGTACAGAGTTTTTAAAGCCGATCACATTGTTTTATCATTATCTGGGAACAGAACAGAGAAACAGTTCCCAGATGAGTTAGAAACAGTTGCCAGATGAGTCAGAAACAGTTATCGAATGAGGTGATTATTTTAGACTTTCTGCCGCCAAGTTGCAACCAGTGGATCTCCTTGACCTTGTCTCTGATGCTCTTTTTTTGAGCTTTTATTTCCTTCGTTGGTAAAGCCTGATTCACAAGAGTATGAAGTATGATTTACAAGAGTAAAAGCAAGGCTGTTATCTTGTGACCTTCAGTGTCAGAACAAAGTTGTTATCTTTCAAGCTAAGCGTTAGCCCTACAGTACAATTTAACCCTTACGGAATGAGGTTGGGGAAAGCGAGACTGAAGTCAGGAGTGCTTTGGATATTGGTTTCATCTAAGACAGAAGGGGCTGGCAGTTTTCTTTAAGTCAGTTGCTGAAAATTGTGTTTGAGGATTATTATTTCACAGCAAATTGGTAAGTAGAGTCAGCAACAGATAGGGATACAATTCTACTTTCTGGGCTTAAAATTTAGAGTTTTCTTGAAACTATTTTGGAATTTAGTTCTCAAGTGACTATGTATAGGTGTTTATGGGGGAAGCCATATTTATGATTGGGCCATATGATTAACATTATTTTGTACTGTGTTTCAAGTGCGATTGAATTACTTTTGCAAATGTTCTCATTTGATTTATAGAATTAAAGGCATTTCATTAAACAGATGGTACTGAGAGAGTGACAGATAATTGAGGCAAAGAAATAAGAGTCTCAGCATCAGGGTAGTTCTCAACTGATAAGATGGATTAGGCTGGGGAGGATAAAAGGGTATTGTGTGTGTGTGTGTGTGTGTGTGTGTGTGTGTGTGTGGTAGGTCACGTATTTCTCTGAATCCTTTATGACAAGTAATGCCTGAGACAAGATTGGCAGTCAGAATGTTTATTTTGGTATAGAGCAGTTAGGGCCTGACTTGTGCAAGAAAAAAAAAAATTGTCATCTAACTGGTATGTGCCTGTTCCAGTGCCAGGCACTCTGGAGGTTACAAGAAAAGTATGCTCAGAAGTAGTAGGCTTGGGCGCCTGGGTGGCTCAGTCCGTTAAGCATCTGACTTAGGCTCAGATCATTATCTCTTTGGGTGAATGTGAGCCCTGCTTCTCTCTCTCTATGCCCCTCGTGGGATTCCCTCTCTCTCTCTCTCTCTCTCTCTCTGCCTCTCGTTCACTTGTGCCCTCTCTCTTGCTCTGTCTCAAAAAAAAAAAAAAAATTTTAAGTTAAAAAAAAAAAGTAGGCTCAAGCTTTGCAGTCCAGTTAGAGAAATATGAAGCAAAAGGACACAATGTATTTTAAAATGCCCAAAAGATAATTAGAATGTTTGCCACTGTTGTATAAATTAGGATAATTCCTGTATTTCTAAATTAAGCCTTTACCTCCATTGCTATAGGTCTAGAGTTTAATGAAGAAAATAGAAATGGGGATAATATGTGACAATGGGTCCTGTAAATTCTCTAATAAAAGATTTAGAGACAGATAAGAAACTAAATAAGATGTTTATTTCAATTTGTTACCTTACTGTGAATGAATGTGCTGTATGAGGGTTCTTATCCCTTGAGAGATAATGAAAACTGGTTTGGATGAACATTACCAAAGACACAGAAGTAGCTTCCTTCTTTATTCTTCTTCTGGAGTCTTTCCTTTGAAACATTAGTCTCCTGGGAGGCTTTCAGATGGCTTGAACTATAATCCTTCTTCTGCAAAAACAAGGATGAATCCCTGGAGGGGAAAGCAACATCAGCAAGGCCCACCAGACTATATTTCTCTATGGGGCTGATTTTAGGAAAGAAAACAACATGCAATTTAAATCTTGGCTGACAGCTTTCCATCTCCTTCTTCCACCTAACTTCCTTGTAGGTTCCGGGCCAGTGTTCTTTTTAATGTAGCACAACTTCTGGTTTTGATCTGAACCTGGAATTCAGTGGAATCCATACTTCTCTGAAAAACAAATCTCTTCTTGAGGTTTGATTTGATTCTGAATTCACCTTCAGGAGTTAGCTGTAGTCCACTGATTGCTGAATGGTCTAGGAAGGTGTTTAATATTTGCTACCTGTTTTTGTTGTTAGAGGTGTTTCTGTCAACTGGAGGGTGTGTGTTGCATGTTGTTAAACCTGTTAAATGGAATTATTTTAAGCTCTAGATACTTGAGTGAACCTACCTCCCTGTTTTGATTATTGAGCCACATCTTGTTTATGACTCAAAAATCTGCTTCCTTGGGATGGTACCTATCTGACATTGCCTCGAATGCATTTTTTGGGTACCTGGTGGAGTTGATAAAGCCCAAGTTTTTCAGGTAAAGTGCTAAGTCTGATTATGCCATTTGACTGAAGTCTTTGCTTTTCTGAAACTAGTTGATTGAAGCTGTAGTATTTAATGGTTATTAGAAGTTTGCATCTAGTTGTGATATTCACACATTCATACCTGTGAATTACTTAGGATACCATTGTCCCTGAACAGAATAACTCCTTTTATTCTAGAATGGAAGGAAGATTATTATGTGACTGTCTGGATCCTTCTGCAATCATTATCAATATTTGATTTGCTCATCCTCAGATATGAAACAAGTGACTAGTTAGTAAATGGCATAGTTTATTACAATCTAAATCTCCTAAAAAACCTCCTTTGGCCATGCCTTCTATTGCAATGCCTGAAATATAATAGATACTTAATTATTTGTTGGATATATTAAAAGGGCTACTTTGTATAAAGTAGAAAGTGCCATGATTTTTTCTATTTCTAAGATCATCATAAAGGAGATGGTTTGCAGGTTTCATTTAGAAATGATTGACTTTCAAGTTTTAAATCTGGAGTATTAGCATGTGATTCCAGGGAAAGGAGGATCACACTATGCTGTGGTCCCAACTGGGACTAGTCTTCTCACAAACTTGGAGATGCCTTGGAAGTGCATCTAGGGAGTGTAGGAGGGAAACAGATAAGGTTGGGCAGCAGGGGTGGGGAGCAGGAGCAGTGCTAATTAGTGCTGCACTCTAATTGTACTAGTGGCTATGTACACTTTAACCAAGGACAGGTTATTCCTGCGAAGCCTTGATGGCCCCTAAGTTTAATGTTTTAAAGCTAAGAGGAAGAGGGGCGCCTGGGTGGCTCAGTCGGTTAAGCGTCCGACTTCAGCTCAGGTCACGATCTCGCGGTCCATGAGTTCGAGCCCCGCATCGGGCTCTGTGCTGACTGCTCAGAGCCTGGAGCCTGTTTCAGATTCTGTGTCTCCCTCCCTCTCTGACCCTCCCCCGTTCTGTCTCTCTCTGTCTCAAAAATAAACGTTAAAAAAAAAAATTGAAAAAAATAAATAAATAAAGCTAAGAGGAAGAAAACCATGCAGGAAGAGTGTTTTGCAGTTGAGTTACTTTTCTTGTGAAGGGGTATGTGGAAAATGGAGGGATATATAAGGAGGAGAAATAGGAACATTTGGAAGGGGATGGGTAGCAGGAGCATAGTTTTTTTGAGGGCCAAAATAATTGTGCTCCATGTTGAATTCCAGGGCCTAGACTAGCTTGGCCACCACCAGCCTCTCTTCCCACAACCTTGTGTTTTCTTTATTGTTAAATCATAATATTTCCCCAATAGCTTGGGATAGTTACTGACTCCAAGAAGCTCATCTTGATCAGGATGTGTGTGGGTAGCCTCGGCCTGGTTTATGAAAAATTCAAGTCTCATTTCCTTGAGCTAGCATTGCTCCCCCTGGATATTCTGCTTGAAAACCTATACAGTAGACGCAAGATTTATTCAGGAGTCAGCCAGAGAATATTGAGCAATCACTTGTTTAACTATGTGCCCTCATGCAAATCACCTAATTGCCAAGTAGTTGCTGCTCCTTTTTTAATCCTTCTACCTTCCAAGCATTTCTGAAGATAACAGGGAGATAGTGATGAATGTTTTTACAATCTTTGAAGGAAGATACAGTAGAAGGAAGAACTTGGTGATTTTAAAATAAAACAACAAAAACTAAGTCTAAGCCTCAGAGCTGCCGTTCCTCCCATCTGCTTCCACCTGACCTCCTCATCTCCGAACAGAAGAATGAAGCAGGGCATTGCAGGTTTTTTGCCGATTGGTACTTTGTTTTTGTGTTTTGTTTTTATCAGCAAGTGTGAACTCTTTTTTTCTTATGGCTACACAGTTTTTTACTGGGGCTCATTGTCGATTTCTTAGCCTGTTAAAGGCATAAACCTCAATCCTTTTCCTGTGGATTACACGGAAGAAAAGGCGTTTTATTGCCCACCAGTACTTCTTTTAGAAATGAAAGAGGTTACTTTTATATTTCTGCATTTTCCTAAATTTCCTCTGCTGGCCCTGGAAATAAATGAGAAGTCAATATGCATCACCAAGAGGTTTAGCCCGTTGGATTAGGAGTTTTCTCCCACCTCTGTGGGGCCCCTGACAGCAAAGTCAGCTGACTAGAGGAGGTTGGGTCTGTAGAGGTGATAGTCTTATGTGTGCAGGGTTTTCTGCGATCTGCCTCAAGGTTTATACATCTATAATCCATCATAATAGAGAAATGGATTTGCTTTCCTTCTCAATTCCTGGCTATAGTGAATAAGACCCATTCCTGTGTCAACTTCTCTTTTTCATTTCCTTTGCTTCTGTTTAAAGCTTTTGTTATTGCTTAAGCTTAGCTTTGCACTCAGCCCTGATCCCTAGCCCATAGTGGTGTGTTATCGTTATGTCCACTTCCTGAAGGTGATTAGACTTGGGTATGGTGTAGAACTCTTGTCTTTGGAAGTGTGTGCTTGGATGCGGGAAGTTTGGGTGCTTACCACCTTTGGTGTCAGTAAGCAGCCTTCTCTTTTGTGTAAAGCTTTGGGAGCAAAGGAGGTGGCTTATCAGGTACCTAGTGTCCTAGATGAAATAACTATTGTCATATTTGACCTTGTCCTGGTAGTAGCTAGTACTAAGATCCACATTAGTGGCTTTGGTCTTTGGACTAGAGCCACAGTCCTAGTTTGATTCAGAGTTCTAAGTTCATGTCCCTTTTATATGTTAAAGTCTCAGCCTATTTGCCATACAGAGTGATATCACACAGTAGTGGAGCCTTCAGGCTCCTGTGAGAAGCTCATGAAAAGCCCTCACAGAAGCTGTTCCTATGGTGTGGTTATCCCACGAGGCAGCGGATGCTGGGCTCCTCCGGCAAAGTGGCAAAACTGACTTTTTAAGAAAAAGGAAGTAGAAGGTGGAAGGAAACTAGCATTTATTAAAGAGTGTCTGGCGCTTGCTATATGTTATGCCCTTTAATCTTTGCAACAACTCTGTTAGGTTGGTGTTATCTCCATCTTTGAGAACTGAGACTCACAGAGGCTAAGCAACATGTACAGGGTTTCACAGCCAGTAGTGATGGGGCAGAAATTCCAGTCAAGTCTGTTTGTCTACAGAGATTGTGCTCTTTTCAATGTGCAATCTTAGGGCAATCTACTACTTATAAATATTTTCACCAAGTATTATACCAATTAGCAACTTGGAAAACTACTGGCCTTTGGTAGGAGTAAGCTTTGATCATACTTTAGCATTAATTACCTCAGATAATAACTTCTAACATCTAATTGCTTAATCATTAGCACTCACGTTATGAATGTTTTGATCCTGGGCCCATCATTATCAGATTCCAGTAGTATTTCTGGCCAGCTTCCTTCTTTCCATCCATCCTTAGTACAAGTAGTATTTATTAAGCAACTATAATTTGTCAGCACTTGTCCAAGAATATGAATTGAACTGTCCTTGTCCTTAAAGAATTTACAGTCTCTAGAAGTGGGAATACAGACCTACAGTAATGTATCAGTAAAGTGATTTTTGCTGATAGATACACAGTGCTTTGGGAACACCTGGCCCAAGTGTATGTGTTGGAGTGGAGGGGAGAGTACATTTTGAGAAGACTTCCATTAAAAGCTGTCCTATCATCTTTGAAAGTAGTAGTTGATGGGGACACAAGGAGTAATCCACATGGGAAGAACTGTACATGGGAAGAGCTGTCAGGAAAGAAGCCTTCATGTCATGTATTTAAGAAACTCAGTCACTGGTTGAAGCACACAGAGCTAGGGTAGATCAGCAAGTTAGCTATATGGTACAGAAGCTTGAGAGAATGAGTTGGAACACCTCCAGGGGACAGGAAGATTCAAAAGGTGACCATGAGAGGGTGTTAAGGTGTTGTTGGGTAACTGCTATGCTAGAATGTGGGTTAGTTCTTCCTCTTGAGTGTTGAAATCACCTAGGATGATAGTCAACCTTGGAATGGAGAGGAAGACTGGGGACCAGGTTCCAAAATCTTGGGTAAATAAAGAGGTGACCAGGATGTTGCAGAGTGTTGGTGGCAAGGAGAAGCTCAAGATTTTACAACTGAATGTCATGGGCCAGAGAAAAGAGGTGTTTTTTTTGTTTGTTTTTTGTTTGTTTTTTTTTACTTGATGGTAGAAGCTAGATGTCCTGGAAGCAGCTGAGAAGAAGCTGCCTCTCAGAGCAAGTTGTAGGGGAAATAGTATTCCTGGGGAGAGCCTTGCTTCAGTTAAAAGGAAATAGACTCAGGATGTTGGTAGTTCATTAACCATGGAACAGGATTCCAGAGGGCTTGTGGGGGTGGGTGATGTGTAGTCCAGGTGGCTTGGTGGAGGAGAGGAAACAACATTTATAGGAATGGGAGTGTGGGTCCAGAACAGAAATGAGCAGAGGTGTCTATATACTGGGCAGAATGACAAAAGGTGATAGCACTATGACATCATAGATCCTCCTGTTGGATTGCCATGAAAATAAGCTCCAGAGACCAGCAAGAGTTCATATGCCTGGGAGAATTTAATATATGGTAAAGGAAACATTTCTAATCAAAAGTGAAAAGATGTTTAGTCAATAAATATTTGTGGATGATTGGTTATCCATTTGGAAAACATAAATTTAAACCTATACCTCATATCAAACACAAAAGTAAATTCCAGGTGGATTAAAGATCTAAAGATAAAGGCTATGCCATAAAATTATTAGAAGAATATTAAAAGAATGTTCATATGGCCCCAGAGGCAGAGGAAGCCTTTTTAAGCAAACATATAAAGGAAAAGACAAACAGATTTGACTACATAAAGTGAAAGACAAGCAGATTCGACTACATAAAAATCAAACCAAGAGAGCCATAAGGTTAAAAAAATAAAGGACCAAATGGGGGAAACGCTTGCAACCTTAAAAGACAAGGTTAAACTCTAAAAGGAGCTCTATAAATCAATAAAAAAAAAATTTTAAGTGCAAAATATATGGCCAGTAAATGCTAAGTGATTCTCAAATTCAGTCATTATATTTAGAATACAGTTGAGGGATGCCTGGGTGGCTCAGTCGGTTAAGTGTCTGACTTTTTAAAAAAACTTTTTGTAAATTTGTTTATTTTTAGAGAGAAACAGAGCACATGAGCAGAAGAGGGGCAGAGAGAGAGAGTCCCAAGCAGGCTCTGTGCTGTTAGCACAGAGCCTGATGTGGGGCTCAAACCCACGAACAGAGATTATGACCCGAGCTGAAGTCAAGAGCCCGAATGAGCCACCCAGGGGCCCCTAGTGTCTGACTCTTGATTTCAGCTCAGGTCGTGATCTCACAGTTTGTGAGTTTGAGTCGGGCTCTGTACTGGCAGCATGGAGCCTGCTTGGCATTTTCTCTCTCTCTGTGACCCTCCCCTGCTCACTTGCACATTCTGTCTCTCAAGATAAATAAACCTAAAAAAAGAAGTAAAATATGGACAAAAAAATGATATATATATATATATATATTTTATCAAGCTGGCACAGATAAAAAGGAATTGAGACAGTCTAGTTTTGGAAGGATGTGAAGAGATGGGCCCGTGTATGTTGGTTCAGATGTAAATCAGTACAATAATTTGGAAGAGTAATTTGGCAGTGTCATTAACTGAAATTTTTCATATCTTTGGCCTCGCATTTCTACCTTTAGGAATTTTCCTGCAGAAATCCCTCAACAGGTGCTTTAAAAAAGAATATATATATGTGGGGTGCCTGGGTGGCTCAGTTGGTTAAGCATCCAACTCTTGATTTCGGCTCAGGTCATAATCTCATGGTTCATGAGTTTGAGCCCCGCTTTGGGCTCCATGCTGACATTGTGGAGACTGCTTGGGATTCACTCTCTCTCCCTCTCCTCTCTTTCTGCCCCTCCCTGGCATGCACGTGCACTCTTTCTCTCTTCTCTCTCTCTCACACACACAAAATAAATAAACTTAAAGAAAAGAATTGTGTGTGTGTGTGTGTGTGTGTGTGTGTGTGTGAGAGAGAGAGAGAGAGAGAGAGAGAGAGGGAGAGAGAATATTTACTAGAACATTGCTTATAAGGTCAAAAACTTAGAAGCATTCTATCATGTCCACAAAGACAAGTTAGGACTTTGAACTTTTTAAAGTATATTTCAAAAATGGAATTTTATTCAGCATTTAGAAGTAAAGATTGTAGATCTATGTATATTGACATTAAAAGATCTACAAATTATTGTGGTAAGTGGAAAAAAGTTACAAACTAATATGTTTAAGATCTCATTTTTGTTTCAAAAGTAATCTATATATTTAGGAAAAAAATTGAAAGACTGTGCAAAATGTTAACCAAAGTTAACTTTTGGGATCTAGAATTACAGGGAATTGCTCTCTTGTGGGCAAGGGGTGAGGAGAGAGGAGAACAGATGAAGTTTTAAAAGTAGAGGAAAAATGGAAACTTTTAACTACAACATTTACAAAAGAAGGTGGAAGGGAGAACATTCAGGATTTGTTTTTGGGCTAGGTAGATTGCACTTCTGATTAGGTATTAGTAGTCTCTAAAGGGTGAAAAGTCTTGGGACTTGTGGGAGGAGGCACTATGGTCCAGACTGAATTTAGCAGCACTATGGAGAGGCTCTAGGCTCGGGGCAGTTGGGTTCTCAGACTCCTACTTGGATAAGAAGTTTGATAGGGGTGGCCTTGCCTCTTCCCCTATCCACAACAATGTACTTTTGCATTGGCTACTTCCCAACCTTAGAGTACCTTTTCTTCTCTTGGTAGCCTGGCAAACACCACTTCAGTGTTCAAGGTTCTGCTCAGAGGTCCTCTCTAAAGTGAAGCATCCCTTCCTTTGTGGAGGTAGCTGTAATATCTACCCTAGCCCTATCACACTGTTTTATAATTGTTGTTTGTTATTTGTCTCCTGCTAGACTCTGAGCTCCTCAAGGGCAGG
This sequence comes from Panthera tigris, assembly GCF_018350195.1. Taxonomy (NCBI): domain Eukaryota; kingdom Metazoa; phylum Chordata; class Mammalia; order Carnivora; family Felidae; genus Panthera; species Panthera tigris. The sequence goes on from NC_056665.1 coordinate 33,528,823, forward strand.
GACTAGGGCTTGTTTTTATTTTTAACTGCCCCAGCACCTAGCATGGTTCCTGATGTAGAAAAAAGCTCAATATATTCTGGTTGGAATGAAGAAATGAGTGGGAAATGAAAGATTTCTAGGATTTTCATTAGCCTGAATATGGGGAGAGAAGGCCTGGATGTGACGTATATAAAGGTGGAAGGGGAAGGGGAAGGGGAATAATATAGGCTTGGAGAACCGACACTGGCACCAGCCTAGGAGAGTACCAGGACACAAGGGGGGGGGGGGGGCACGGTACACCTGAAAGAGTAGGAGGGTGCCAAAAGCTGGGTTGACTTTCCTAGTTTCCACTCCAGAAGCCAAACCAAATGCCACTTTATAACCAAAATGAATGTTTTCTTTATGCTGCTAAAATTCTGTGAATTAAACTCACTGATATGATAGAAATGTTTTGATTCAGGGAGGAGCGGGTTGGTGCAGGGAGAAGCTATTGGGCACTGAAGTAAAGACATAGTTTCTGGGTACCCTAATTCAGGAATGAGCTCCCCCTTCCAGCGAAGTAAAACGACCTGAATCTTTGGATTAATGGACCAAGGGTCTTCAAAGTAGTGTCCGAAAAGACACTTTCTGTATGCCTGGGTGTCTTCTTACCATTCCCCACCCTAATTCCAGGACTTCACAAATACTAGGTTTGGGTCTATAGAAGTAATCTCGCCATTAACTATTTGCCATTTATGCCTGATTATCATGTAGCACAAGCATTATGCATACATAGCATTAAATGTGCATTTTTTAATTCTAGCATCATTCATTTTTTCAGCAAACATTTATTGAATGACTACCGTGTGTCAGGCACTGGAAATACAAAGGCACTGAGATTGGTCCCTGCTGTTGAGGAACTTACAGCCTCGGTGAGGAGATAGACAAATAAACAGCATATATTAAGATAAGTGTTGAAAATGTATGTATACATTGCTTCATGATCTCATAGGAAAGTCTCTTAGGAAAGGGTGGGGGAATGATAGAAAAGTTTTATAAAAGGAAACCAGAGCTGTTTCATAATTAGGTGAGATGAGGAGGCAATGCAGTTTGCTTCACTTGGCGGAAGCAATATGTGCAAAGAAAGGTATGGAGAAAATGTGGCATTTCAGGATTCTGTAAAGAGTTCTTTGTGTTACTGTGGGACTCCCTGCACGGGATCCAAGCAGAGATCTTCATTTTAAAAGATCACAGAGGATAGTAGATTGAAATGGGTATATATGCAGGGAAGGCAATGGAGAGGTTTTGTAGTCTTTCAGGGGAGAATTTATGAGAGGCTGAATTAAGGCATTGACCCAGTGGAGGTGGGAAGGCGGTCATGATTTTGAGATAATAAGGATTTTGTAGTTATAAGACTTAATTGGGTCTTTCTTTTTCAGTGCTGTAATCTCAGTGCTTAGCACAGTGTTTGACACATGGTATACAGTCGATAAATATGGGGTGAATGAGTTTTTAATGTACACAGAAAGATGGGAGAAGGAGGAGGTTTCTGTCAGGATAAATCAATAGATGATACTGTTATCAAACAGAGAGAAGATCATCCAGGAAAAGGAATGAAGAGTTAGTTCAATTTCGTATTTAAGATTTGAAGGGCTTCTAAGCCATTTGAGTGTAGGCCTGTGGGCCGAGTCCCAGAAGAAGAGTTAGCACGGAAAGGTAGATTTGAGAATCATCAACCTACTGTGGGGTGGATGACATTGCCCAAGGAGAGTGTAAGTGAAGAGAAAAAGAGAAGTCCGGAAGCCTGGAAACCCCTGGGAACACTAGCATGTAGGGGCTGGCAAAGGAAGGGAAGAGTGAGGAAGCATATTCAAAGAGAACTTTGTCCTCTAAGCTACGGAGTTTAGTTTAAAGAACATCAGGGGTGTCTGATGCTGCCAAAAGGTCCTAGAAGAAGTGAGCGGCCACCAGAATATTACCTGTGTGACAGCAGGGATTTTTGTCTGTTTTGATCATTGCTGTGTCCCCAGCACTTAGAACAGCCTGGCACATAGTAAGCACTCAGTAAATAACTGTTGAATGAATGAATGAATAAACTGAAAAAGATCCCTTGAATTTAGTTACTGAACCACAGACCCTTGGTGAAGGCATTTTCAGAGGAGTGGTAGAAAAGGAAGCCATATTATAGTGGACTAAGGAGTAGATAGGATGTCAGAAGTGGCTACCAAGAGAGGACTAAGCATGGCCAACTCTGTGATCACTTATGTGCGGGCACTGACTAAGCCCTTTACATGTATTGACTCATTTAATCTTCCCAACAACTCAGTAAGGTAGGTGCTAATCATGATCCCTATTTTTCAGATGAGGAAGCTGCAGCACAGAGAGGGAAAATAACTGGCTCAGGATCTCATAGCTAGAAAGTATTAGAACTAAGATTTGAACCCACATCTGTCTGGCTTTGAAGTTCAGCACCTAACTGCTCAGGCTACATTTCCTTTAGAGTTTCTTTGGGAACAGTAGGCAAGAGAAAGAACCTGTTGGAGATAACATGGAGTTGAAATCAGGAAGACTTGCAAATATTTGAATGCTGATGGGAAAGAATCAGTAGAAAGAAATAACTTGAAGATTTAGGGGAAAGGGGAAAGCATTTATACAAGAGGAGCCTCAGGAGAGATCCAGAGCACAGGTGAAAGAAAACCCCTTCCACCCAGGTAGGAGAAGGTAAAGACCAGACATGTGTTACAGGTGTTTTTGTCAGGAAGGAGAGGGGAAGGTAGAGATGGATGGGAGTTCTCTTCTGATTGTCTACTGAGAGTAAAGCCAGTGGTGATCAAGTTACAGGCTTGAAGAAAGTGGCTCAAGTTTGAAATAGCTGTTGCAGAGAATAGAAGAAAGGAGTGGTAGAGATGGGAGATTTTCAGGGCAGCATCAAGGGCCCAGCCAAGTTGACAGACCATGATTTTATAGTGACCAAATCCTATCATTACATGATTTTCTCTCTTCCCTCCAGCAGGATGCAGTAGCCAGGGTCGGTGCACAGAAGGCGGATGTGAGATTGATCCAGAGTTGAGGGTTTTGCTCACTGCATGCAGTAGAATAAAATGATAGGTTGTTAGGAGAATTGGCTAGATTGTGTTTGAAGTGAGAGATCAGCACACCCAGGCTGAAGAGAAGATGGGAGAGGACTGAGAACAGTAGAGTAATGGAAGGGTTATGGTACTGGCCTCTGGAGAAGGTTCAACAGTGCGTAGAAAAAGGGTCTCAGAGTTCCACATCCAGATCTGACCTGTCTGTGAGGAATAGGCTAAATTATGCTAAAAGGGGAGAGGTGCCAAAGGTAACTAATTTTTTGTTGTAAATACTTCTGTACTATTTGAATTTTTTTTATCTTCTTAAATTTAGAAAAATGCAAACTGTTCAGTGAACCAGAAGAAAAGAGCAGGTGTACATGAAAGCAGGGGGATGAGGGAGCCGTGGAGATAGGATGTACTGGCCACAGAATGGGACTCTGGAGCATATTATCTGTGTGTGGAGTCACAAAGTACGAACTCTTCAGAGGAATAGCCGGAATCTGGTCCTACCTTGCCATTGTTTACAGGGGAGAAAATAGTCCTGAGATTCACTCAGCTTAGCAGCAGCTGAACCAAAACAAAACCAACCTTTTCTGATCTCCCTGCTCAGTGCTCTGTTGGCCATGCTTCTTCCTGAGCACTTGAGACTTCAGAATTTCCTGTTGTCCCAGCCAGGCTCATTGTTGAGTGTGCCGGGCCATGCTTCCTACACCTCAGTTCTTCCCAGTGCAGAGCATGTGGGTGCATGTAGAAGCAGCTGGCCTGTCCCTTGCCTATTTCCTGCTTGCTTCAGGGTAGCAACTTGGAGGCGGAAAACCACAATGATGATACACTGTTTATATCCTTTTAAGTGACCCAGTGTCCCTCCTGTTTTGCCAGTTCTCACATTACCACTGCCTCCAGACCTTCCCCCTCATAACTTATTTAAATAGCAGCCATGATTCTGTATCTCCTTTATCAGCCCAAACCCAAGTGAGTCACTGAGAGCATTTAGGATAGGGAATCTTCACCATAAGATTAGTGGCAGGGGGTGGAGGGATAAGCCCTTAGTTAGGGGCATTGTTCTAGGGAAAAAAATCCTTTCATTTTCATTTTCATCAGATCTTGTAAGGAGTCTACCACCCTCCCCCAAAGGGACTATGGATTTAGAGGATGGCCTGCAGGTGTGTTTTAGAAAAATAAAAATATACTAACAACAAAACAGAAGCTAGATGTTTTCTTACGTTCCAAGCAATTGTTCAGATAAACCTAGTATTTGTACAGCCTCTTGTGTCATTAGGACAGTGACCGTGGCAGTTGTACACGGGTAGTTTTAATTTCTCCTCAACTTGGTAGCCTGAAGTCCACGGAATTAACACTTAAAGCCCAGGACTTTTGCCCTCTTTTGGATAGATACGCAGATGATCCCTCCTCCACACGATGATACTGGGGCACTGTGATGTGTGGGATTGGAGTGGGGGTGAGGAAGAGAGGGATGAGGGCATAGTTTAAGGAAGAATATTCTTTTGTAGTTTTTTTCACTCCTCCCTCTCAGTTAAGTCCTCCTTGGTCTTTGGGGTTTGTAGAGATGGCTTCTCTGCCTGGGGAGCTTGGGAGGGCCCTACAGATTCTGCTTTGAAGGTAGTTTCTGCCCTGGCAGTCTGGTCGTCCTGTCTTGCTGGGGATGAGTTTTCAGGGTTTAGAATAGAGTTGTGAGTTGGCCTGGCCCAGAGTAGCCTCACATTTCCTTCTCCCTGCAGGATTTAGGCAGGTATTAGTGTGGGATACAGGTTATTTACAGGGAGGGGAAAGAATGCATTTGCTTATGGTGGTAGGAATGGGCTCCTTATTGGCTTGCTTCTTGGCAAATCTGCGAGCTTGGATGCGGTCATGTGGTAGTGCTCAAGCAGTTAGAGCTCCTTGAAGGCTTCCTTGAAATGGCTCAAGGCTCTTGGATTCCTTGTGCCTAGAGATGGATACTATAAGGGATCCAGTCTGGTTCTGAATTCTCACCCTGCCTTTTTCCAGACGATCCTATCCCTGACTTTGTGGTTCCATAGGAAGTCATGGTTGTGGTGGTACCAGTGTGGATGTATGTGGCCCCAGAAAAGAATAGAAAGGGGGAGTACATTCGGGTTCAGGCTTGGAGCTGTACAATCAGAACCACCTCAAAGGTCACAAGGAAGAATCCTTAGGAGGAGGGGGAGAGACAGCACGTTAGTATCTTGGCTTTGGCTCTTTTATTTTTTTCGGTGGGGAGGGGTGGCATCTGTAGAACTATGCTCAATGTTGGCTCATACTGGATGGCTTCCCACTGCTAGACAGAAGTCTGCCTCAGACAGAGAACCTGTTTGGGAGAGGGAAGGAAGCAGGTTGGGATGGTGACCATGTCCCTTTGCTGGGGCACCAGCTAGATTATCTCAGGCCTCCTTTGCATAGGAGATCCTTCTGTCATCTGCTTCGTGTGCTTGCATCAGCTCCTGGGCTTTTACAAAATGGGAAACCCTTCACCTGGAGCCTTCAAGAACGGTGCTACTTCAAGTGACAGTCTGCAGTGAGAGGGGCGGTACACCAGAATGTAAAACTATTCCCTTCATCAAAACAAATGTGTAATGAAAAAATGTTAGAACTGAACAGTGTGTTTATTCTGACATAATTGATTTACATTCCAGCATTGTATAAGCTTTCTGTCTATCAGTATCTTTCCTTTCAACCAGTAGCACAGTTTGCAAGTCAGCAGCTAATCTGCAGACCACACTTTGGGTAGAAGTGCTCTCGAGCTGTCTCTAGTTGAGAAGCAGTTGTTGTGGTGTTGGAATCATGTGCTTACTGTACCCAAACTAGAAATAGAGAGCCCTGGCTACAAAGAGCTGCTGCCAGATCTTTGATACATGGGTCAGGGCGGGTTATGGGAGAGAGGGCAGCACAACGAAAATGAAAAAATTGAACAAGTGATGAGGCAGTGCCTATGGCAAGGGTAAATGCCCTGTCCTCCTCCCTTGCCTCTCCCCACATGCATGTGAGCAGAAGGGACTAGAGTTAGGGACCTTCCTATGAGACCTTGGTTTTGCCTGTTAGCTTCTGGTGACAGGTCAGCCATGTTGAGTTTACCCTGTCCTTGCAGGAAAACAGCATACACCGGAGAAGAATTCATTGGTTATCCTTGTGGTCCTTCCTGGATGTGACCAGCTTCCTTCTTTGGAGTCGGTGGAAAATTGTAAGTGCCACCCTGTTCCCTGTTCTAGAAGAGCAAGCACTTGTCTGGAGATATAACTCTGGTTGGCCTGGCCTAAGCTCCTGATGCTAGGCCCAGAGCCCTCCATGACTGTGGAGACCCAAGGTCACCAAGTGCTGAGAGACACAGAGGTGAATCTTTTGTATGAACTCTAACCAGTGTCTGAAGGTTGACTGTGGAATGTCACATTGGCTTTTCACCGAGTCCCACAGGACACTTGTCTTCTGAACTGCATATAATTCCAATGCCATTTTAGGAATTTGCTGATTTTCTTTAAGAGAGAAGGAGTTTTTGGGCATGACTAGAGTTTTTGGACATAATGATTGAAATAAAGCCAAATCATTAGCACTGTGATGCCTCCGTGCCCCTGAGCAGCAGCAGTTGGGAACTTCTCAGTCTTCAAAGTGAACGTTCTAGTCTTGGCTTCCTCCTCTCATTCTTGGATGAAGTAGCTGAATGAAACCTGAAGACGAAGGGAGAGGAGGGTGATTGCAAAGGCTTTGGGAACATTGTAACCTGGACACATGCCTCCAAGCATCCCTGTCCCCTTCATACTCTCAGCTAAGGGCTGGTGGAAACTCGTGTTTCTGGAGGGGGAGGAAACTGAACCACAAGGCAGGTGGTGTTTTTCTGCTCTAGCTAGACCCTCATCATGCATTATCTTTTAAGGCCTGCAGAGCTGCTGGGTGACCTCCCTCTCACTCTAGTCCAAGGCCTAGCTGACCTGCAGATGCTCTCCTCTGGGGATGTCTCCTCTTTGAATGGAAAAAAAATGTGATCTTTCTGCTGTTTTTTAATCCAAGGATTTACACAGAACATGTGATCTGTAATCTGAGAGTAGAATCCTTAACCAATGGAGTCATTTCTGTCATTTCAGACACCCTGGTCATAAATGATGATCATTGTTTCCTCCTCTCTGAGACTGTCTGGGGAGCTCTCCGAGGTAACATGGGAGCTGATGCTGGGATGGGGAGAAAGGGGTGATGTGGGAAGGTTGGCATCAGTGGGTTGGGAGAATAGGGCTGAGGGTCCGGCACATACCCCCACTTTAGGAAGCTTTCTTTATGGAGATCAGTTGGAGTGTTTCCCGGTCTCCCTGAAGGGAGTGTTCTCCTTACAGCTGTCCCAAGAAATTGATGAGTGTCAGCCTGTGCAGCGGCAGCAGTGGCCCTCCTGGGCAGGTGCTCTGGGGCAGCAGTGAGAGGCCCAGCAGGCTGATGCTCGGTGCCGCAGGGGACAGGCTGCTTGGGAACCCCACCACAACACTGCCTGTTCGGCTGTCACTAAACACACATTATTAGAAAGATGCATTGTAAAGGACAACCATATCACAAGAAATAGATAAATGTCAAGAAAGAAGTAAATAGTAGTAAAACATGCAGAACTAGATTATTTCAAGAGAAATGAAGACTTTCTTAGCTAACAGGTGATGGGCCTGTGCCCTTCCTCTTGGTTTACTGAAAAGGTATTTGGTCCTTAGATATAGACTTAGCCAGATACCTCTACTACTTTTGTAAAACTTCTGCTGGTGAATGAGTAGGGAAATTCTAAACAGAATTTCAAACCTTGTTTTGGTTTGTCTTTGTTCACTTACCCCTCCTCTTCCCTCTCCTGTGTTTTGGAGAAACAGCATGCTGATTCCCCTTTCTGCTCTCTTACACCTTTCATGCAGGGGTTAATGATTAGTCAGGTTGAGATAAGGGAAAATCTGGGACTCCAGAATTTTGGGTGTCATAGTCAGGGTAGAAAGAAGCCAAAACGATATAGAAGCAGTCTGCCTTGAAGCAGATGCTGAGTGACTGTCAAGGTTTCAGATTCTTTCATTCTGAAATTTTGAGACTCTGGAAATCCCTTCACAGGGCCTCTGCTAGGTTTTCAGAAGAGGGGCTTTAGCTGTTGAATCCATACAATGCTCTGGACTCAGCATGCCCGCCCTTAGGCCTTACCAGAATCTAGGAGTCTGTGTCCACTGGACTGGGGCATTTGCTGCCTACCATACTTCAGCTCTCTCCTTATAGCTGGTTCCCTTCTCAAGCTCTGAAGAGGAAAGGTGGATGATTCTTTGTCTTCTAGGTCCAGCCGTGGACCCAGGCTCCTTGGAAACTTAAGCTTATGATCACTTTTTCACAATTCAATCTGGGATAATAGAAGGGGCAGTAGATTGAGGACCCTTTTTTCTCTGTTTCCTTAGCTCCTGATCAGTATTAATTATGGAAAGCCTTAAATGTGTGAACTGGCTTGTCCCTGCACCTCTCCACACAAACACACATCTTGGCCTCTCTTAATACTCTTGTGAGTTCAAGGCTTGGAAATTATGGATAAGAGGTCTGTGGGTTTTGAGGGTGTGTTCAAGGAGGGGTACTAATCTGCTACTCTTACACTGCTACCTCCTAAAATAAAATACAGAGTAAAAATAGCTACCGGCTTCCTAGTATCCCCTTTGCATCCGTGTGGAGACTCATTAAGCCCGTACTACATCTGCTTTTATTGTGTGCCCAGGCATTCTCCTCTGCCACATTGGGAACCTTCCAAATGGGTGCATCTTTTTCCCCACCTCTCTAAGCCTTTACCCTGCCTCTCTACTTCCCCATAGGTCTGGAGACTTTTAGCCAGCTAATTTGGAGATCTCCCGAGGGCACGGTAAGTGGGGGCCCTCCAAAGAGGCTCCTTTTAAATCTCTGGAGTTGTCTCTCAATGTTGAGAGTCCAGAGAATAACTTATTGCCTTACACAGAGTCCTGGTGGCTCAAGATGGCCCCAGCAAGAGTTAGAAGGAGGTGTGGGTAGAAACTGGTTTGGTAGATTTGGCCTGTTTGGAATCACTGTAATTCAGTTCCCCTGAGTAATGACCTTGAGACCACACTGCTTTAAAGAAAATAAACAGGGGCGCCTCGGAGGCTCATTCGGTTAAGTGTCCAACTCTTGATTTCAGCTCAGGGCATGATCTCACGGTTTGTGAGATCGAGCTCTGCATGGGGCTCCACGCTGAAGTGCAGAGGCTGCTTGGGATTCTGTTTCTTCCTCTCTTTCTCTCTGCCCCTCCCTTGCTCACGCAAATGTGTGCGCATGCTCGCTCTCACTCTCTCTCTCTCTCTCTCTCTCTCTCTCTCTCAAAATAAATAAATAAACTTAAAAAAAAAAAGGAAACAGATGAAAGTGAAAATCCAGAATTTGTAGGCTGAGTGGTGTGTGGGACAGCTATATCTGGCTAGTGTGGGACTGTTACTCTCTGACAGGTGCCTCCTGGTGGTCATTGAGGTAGAGATGTGGGGCATTTGGAGAGATAGTTACTCTACAGAACAGTCATAAATTGGCTTTTGAAAGATTAGGAGACTTTTCCTCATCCCCCCTCCATTCCCATGGTGAGTTCCCTTTGAATCCTGACTGCTTCAATGTTTGATCCACACAGTTCTTTATCAACAAGACTGAGATTGAAGACTTCCCCCGCTTCTCTCACCGGGGCTTGTTGTTGGATACGTCTCGCCATTACCTGCCACTGACTAGCATCCTGGACACTCTGGTACCCAGGCCTTAAGGCCATCTTTGCCCTTAGTGTTCTGGGGTGTTGGGGCAGGGATAGGCCAGTTGCCATATTCCTAAAGAGTTACAGGGTGAATGTATGTAACTTTAGGAGCTCCTCAGAAAATGGAAAAGATGATCCGCTCTTTAAAAAAAAAGAAGAGGGCTTTAAATCTATCCCACTTTAAATCTATCCCACTTTAAATCTATTTAAATCTTTAAATCTATCTATCTATTGGACCAACCAATGTCCAGGTTATCTCCAGGAATGCAGAAGGTGATTTGGGGAATTGGTTTTTTTGACATAGCAGTTTAGCTTAGGACAAAGTCATAGGAAAGATCCTCAAAAGCCATAGCTGGGGATGTTCCTATTTTGAGTTTCATGAGCAGTCTTATCTTACAGTTGCTGATCCAACTCATGTATCTACCTTTTCCTTTGCTCCTCTGATGGAATCAAAGCAGTAGACACATCTGTCAGTCTTGGCTCTGAGGTTTATAGGCTATGAGATTACTAAATTCAATAATAGACTTCACAGTTTGGATAAACGTTAATCAGACAACCTAAAACAAATGGCAGGGAGAAGTATTAGTCTTCAAGGTATTGTGGTGCTTTTGGAAGACCAGTGTACCACATAGTTTAAGCCATCCTTTCGGTGTGGCTAAAATTCATCTCAAAAAGAGGAGGCGCTGCCTCTGTCAGCCATCCTTGGATGTGCCTTGGCAGAAGAAGGAATATGCTAGGTCTTCCCTCTATGGCAGGCACTCCCTGGTCGGAAGATTTGATAGATAGACCCTATGAACACTTATTAAGAAGCTGGGGCAGGCTGGGCCTATTGAGGTATGTGGAGCAGCCTGCCTGTATGTCTACCTTGGGAAAGTGGAGAAGCTGTGGTGGGCTCATAGCATGTGCTCTGGTCTACAGGACGTCATGGCATACAATAAATTCAACGTGTTCCACTGGCATCTGGTCGATGACTCTTCCTTCCCATATGAGAGCTTCACTTTTCCAGAGCTCACCAGAAAGGTATGTCTCAATTTCTCCAAGACCAAGTTTATGAGCTGATGTCTGAGCCTGGCTATGGCCCTGCTGGCAAGGACACTGGCTGTCATCCTAACCAGCCAGTTTTAGAGACATACTGACTTAGAGGAAGGGCACTGGATTTGGAATCAGGAGACCTAAGTTTGAGTCAAACTTTGCGTTAATTTTCACTGTGACAACTAGGAGATAATCTCTCCTGGTGTTTGTTTGTTTATATTCTGTTACCTACCTTGTTGTCTCACTGGCATTTTGACACTCAGATAAAGCAATAGATGTGATAGCTTTATGGGAAATTCTGACAAAGGTCCTTGGAGATAGTCCCTGATACCAAAGAGCTGTGTAGGTTGGGGCGCCCGGGTGGCTCAGTCAGTTGAGCGTCCGACTTCGGCTCAGGTTGTGATCTCGTGGTCTGTGAGTTCAAGCTCCGCGTCGGGCTCTGTGCTGACAGCTCAGAGCCTGGCGCTTGGTTCGGATTTTGTGTCTCCCTCTCTCTCTGCCCCTCCCCCGCTTATGCTCTGTCTCTCTCTGTCTCCGAAATAAATAAACATTAAAACAACAACAACAACAACAAAAACCTGTAGGTAGATTTTCTGATATCCAGGGAGTCCTGGAGGCATTTTGAGTGTCTTCTACTCTGCTAGCCTTCAGGAAGTGAGATTGTTATGGGCGTCTCTTGCCTTTCAGGGGTCCTACAATCCTGTCACCCATGTCTACACAGCACAAGATGTGAAAGAAGTGATTGAATATGCACGGCTTCGGGGTATCCGTGTGTTGGCAGAGTTTGACACTCCTGGCCACACTCTGTCCTGGGGACCAGGTAAGAATAATGTCGGATAGAGGGAGCCTACTGGTCCCCCTCAGTGGGCTTCAGGGCATTGACTCTTGGATGTGGTGTGCCTGGCCTTGGTCCCTGGAAGAATGGTTTCCATCAATAACTTCCACCTGGGAACTTAGATAGGCAGAATTTATTTTGGACAAAGGAGTCCACTTCTTAGTATTAACCTCTGGGCAGATTCTTCTCAGATGCCTTTGTCTTAATGATGCTCTTGCAGTAGTTTGTGCCCTAGAGCGGAAGAAAGATTTTGTCAGTTTGGCAGCAGCATCAGGCTCTCTGCTTTCCTGCCTAAAGGCAGTAGGAGAGCAGCCTTTGGGAGCAAGGGTGACCCCTGCTGGAAGCAATATGTCAAGGCAAGAGTGTGTATGTTGATCGCAGTCTGGCTGTAACCCAGACTCATGATAGTGAATATATTTTTATTTCTTTGACTGTGACTAAAAGTTCATGGTCACCAGTGTATGTGAGTGCTTGATGTTCCTACTTATGTGCATTGCAGTTTTTATGAGCACAATATCTTACTTTGTGCAACTTAATGTCCTTAAGTATATGACTGTGGGGGGGGGGGGTTCTATGTATTTGTGACACTTATGTGGGGTTCTTTGTCGGCTTAGGTTTCCCTGGATTATTGACTCCTTGCTACTCTGGGTCTCGTCCCTCTGGCACCTTCGGACCAGTGAATCCCATTCTCAATACTACCTATGAATTCATGAGCACATTTTTCTTGGAGGTCAGCTCTGTCTTCCCAGATTTTTATCTTCACCTTGGAGGAGATGAGGTTGATTTCACCTGCTGGTATGATCCCCTTTGGTTTTCCCATTGCTTCCTGTGTGGAATTGCTCACTCAGAATAGAGGTTAGCTCCTGAGAGGCTACCTATCTCAGGTACTCCTCAGGGGCTAACGTCTGAGAATAGTCTCAGTCCAGATGGCTCAAGTCTTAGGTCTTTCCTCTTACCCCTGTATTGAGGCCCTACCTGATTTTGGTAAGGTTGTGAATATGTAACTATCCCTTCCTCCTGTCATGTCCTTGAGATACATATGGAAGAACCAGATATGGGCACAGAATTGTCCTGGGAAAATCCAGGATAGGGAAAAATAATTCCCACTTTTGAAGACTTAAAATAGTCTGGTTGAAGAGTGAAGACACAGGTGAATTTGAGAATACTATATGTAATTGTTTGTTGTTTTTTTTTTTGTAATTGTTCACTAGGTATTAAACTGTAAGGTTCAAACCCTCAGATTTACTTAGCTCAAGAGAGGTTGATGGGCTTCTCTGAGAAGTGGGCACTAGAACTGGATCTGGGGAAATAGTTGGCTTTTTTGAGCGGTAGCGGAGGGAGAAAACATTCCAGGAGGAAATGTGAGCAAAATATAAACGTTGTTGGGGGAGGCAAGTGCAGCAGGTAACAGCAACACTTGTACCAATCTGGAATAAAGAATAAATGTTAAGGGAAAAGCAAAATATGCGTGGGTAGGGGGTTAAACAGAGAAGCCAGAATCCAGTGTGCCAGAGCCCCAAACCAAGACCTCAAACCCACATGCTGTAGTCGAGACAAGTTAATATGCGTTCTTGTTGAGAGTTTGAATTTAAAGCTCTTCAGGCCCAAACTCCTCCTTTCTCAGCCTGTGTCAATGGCCCCCATCACACAGCTTTGTTCAGCCACACCTGCCATATTTGGAGGCTCTGAGATCCAAAGTTGATTAGTTTTTCAAGTGAAAAAAAGAAGTTGTGGGAGGCCAGGTGACTAATCGCCAAGTTTTTGAGGCTGTTGAAAGAATTAATCTCCATTTTCTCTTGGGATTCAGGAGGTCCAACCCAGATATCCAGGCCTTTATGAAGACGAAAGGCTTTGGTAATGACTTCAAGCAGCTGGAGTCCTTCTACATCCAGACGTGAGGAAGGAAAGAGGGTGGGCAAGGTCCCTTGGGATTACCTCCTTATGGGGTCCTCTCTTTTCATACCAGGACCAGGCCCTGCTTGACCACCCTCTGGGCCCCTGAAAGGGTACTTTGTTCTATCCTTTCAGCTTTGGAGTAGTCAGCTCCCAACTGGGGAAGGCACTGCCCAATTAGGAATGGGCCCATAGCCAGCCTGAACCCCTACTGGCACCAACAGCCTACAACCTACTTGAGCTGACCAGACCCTTTCTTTACTCTCCAGACTGCTGAACATCGTCTCTGCCTATGGCAAAGGTTATGTGGTGTGGCAGGAGGTGTTTGATAATAAAGTAAAGGTGAGCCAGGGGCATAGAGAGAAGGAGCCACCTGTAGTGCTTCTTTTGGTCTCTCAGCCCTTTCCTGCCTCTGCACAGACTGGTCCACCTGGGGTTTAGATTAGGCTTTACTGTTCAGAGCACCGGGGGCCATCTCTCCATTTTCTCCTCCAGAAAGGTCACAGAAGTCTGAGACCTGGGTGTGAGTGTCAGAGCTTCTGTCTATCTTCCCTCAGCACAAACTGATCATGAGTTATTTCTGCTGCTAGGTTACCTAGGATTCCTGAGACTGGCATGCTGGGTTGGATTTTCCTTTCTGAGTCATAGACTAGGGTCTTCCAGGTCTGGGAGCAGGGCTACCTTCTTCATTGTTGATCAGTTGGATCCCAGCCTCTTGCCAAATGGAGGGGTTCTATGGGAACTTTATCTCATCCTCAGAAACATCTGGGGATTCTTTGACATGGTAGCTCTTGACAAGTCTCCTGGGCCCCACTGCTTGCCTCCCTTAGCTTACAGCCAGTATTACTATCTCATTGTGGACAAGGAGGCTGTAGGAGGACTGAAAGAGGAAGCAGCTGGGAGGACTCCTAGGGCCAATAGAACCCCTGGCTTCTGGACTGGGCTGGGAACTCAATAGTGAGGAATCACGGAGAAATACTTTGCTGCTTGGGAACAGAGCGGCCACATACCCCTTGGCCTGGTTTGCTTGCATAAGAATGTGGGCCAGAAATCTCCTCAGCTATGTGCCATCACTGCCATTTGACCTTTTGTGACAGGTTCCTCCAGATACAATCATCCAGGTATGGCGAGAAGAGGTACCAGTAAATTATTTGAAGGAGCTGGAGCTAATTACCAGAGCCGGCTTGCGTGCCCTGCTCTCTGCCCCCTGGTACCTGAATCACATAACTTATGGCCCTGACTGGAGAGATCTCTACGTGGTGGAACCCCTGGAATTTGAAGGTGAAAGCAGGGAGCTCTCCTTGCTGACCAGATGAGGCTGGTGCAGAGAGTGGGAGACAGGAGGGTCTGGGCTAGACCTTTCAGGTTAGATGAGATGAGCTGTTTGAAGAGAGGGCTACATTGGGAAGGTGGTAGAAACCCTAGGGTTACTCCCCTTGTTCCCAGCAGCCTGTTGTTGCTTGTTTTCTCAGGTGGCGCTCAGCAGAAGGCTCTAGTGATTGGTGGAGAGGCCTGTATGTGGGGAGAGTATGTGGACAGCACAAATCTGGTCCCCAGACTCTGGTAAGGGTTTCCTGAGGATGTGGGTGCTGGGCCTGTGGGCATGGGTTCTTCTTTATAGACTCATTCCTGTCCAGTCACCCCCAGCAAGTACCTCCTGAGAGAAGGCCTGAGAGAAGGAGCATTGGAGTGATCCTTCTGCTTGTACATTATACTCACCTATGTAACTTCCACACAGGATAAGGTTTGTTATCCCCACTTCACAGATACAGTGAGGCCTGGAAAGCACAGATGACTTGCTCGGGACCCAGCACTTAAGTTCATGATTCCTGTGAAAAGACTTCCTTAATGCTGTTTTCCTAGCAGCTTGACCAGGCCTGGCTGGGTATGCAGATTGTACATTCTGAGAACACCTGTTGCTCCCGTCAATAACAGTTCGTGATGCCTTTACAACTTACTCTGGTACCATATCTTTGGGAGAGGAGGAGAGTGGGATCAATGATCTGTACCTTAATGACGATGGAGCTGAGCCCTAGAAGTCCCTAGGAGCCCTCCAGCCAGGTTGTTGCTCTGAATAACCTTGACCCTGAGTCCAGGGTGCCTAAATAAGAGAGAGCAGCCTGTGGGTGTCCAGAACCTTTACAGGGAATGCGGGAGCCAACCTGGTACACGACCCTTCCCTCCAGGCCCAGAGCAGCGGCCGTTGCTGAGAGGCTGTGGAGCAACAAGTCGGTGACTAACCTGGACTTGGCCTTTAAACGTCTGACACGGTTCCGCTGTGAGCTGCTAAGGTAAGCAAGCAGGCCGTGTTAGGGCCTTCCCACAGTGGTGGGCAAGTGGGGGCTTACTGACAGGAAAAGAATACTAATAATAGCTAATGCTGACAGAGGTTTACTGTGTAGCAGGCACCGTTCTCAGCTCTCTATGGGCATTATCTCATTGAATCTTAACCACAACTCTGTAAGGTAGGTAGTTTTATTCCCACTTTAGAGATAGGCAGTGAGGCACAGAGAAGTTAAGTAACCAGTCCAAAATCATTCAGAACCAGGATTTGATCCAAGCCAACTTCAAAGTCTATGTGTTTAGCCATGGTTATGCCTTTATGGACTCCCGTGACACCTGTGCCAATGTTGGGGATGGGCCTGAGTAAGGTGGTCATTTCCCTGTTTTATTTATTGACTAAGTCTTGAGGACTTGGTGGATACAGCCTAGTGCTGAGCTGAGAGCGAGCCATGGCAAGGTCTAGGCCTCAACTATCTGTAATTCACTGGGCAACTTTGAGCCTGTTCCTTACCACCTCTAAACACGTTGCTCACTTGGATAATAAAGGAGGCATGCCCAGAGGTCCTCTATGGAGATTGGTCACATCCTGGAATTGGTGAAGCTAAAAAGGATTTCATGTCCACACCTCTGCAGGGACAGGACAGCACATTAGTTCCCCACTGCCACTGCATTTAGAGCATTTGAGCCATTAAAGGCGGGCTCAGTGGGCCAAGAACACTAGGCACCCCTTAGGCATCAGCTCTTTTCTAAAAGTACTGAGTTATTTGGGACTTGGGTACAGAGATAAGCAGATTAGGAATAGGGATGTGTCCCCTCAAATTCCTGGATGTCTCTGTATCAAAATCACCTGGAGCGCCTGTCAGATTCTTGCCAACACATGACCCCAGTCCGAGCAAGAATCTCTGGAAATGAGAGATACCTGAGCAATTCTGGTGTACAGGGGCAGTTTGAAATCCACTGAAATAGAAGTCGGGGGGTGGGGGGAGACTGTTGGTTGTGGTGGAGGTGTTGCTGGGGCCTCAGACTGACTCCTGTCTGAATGGCTCATCTCGCCCTGTTTCTTCATGTCCTCTTGCAGGCGAGGTGTCCAGGCCCAACCCCTCAATATAGGCTACTGTGAACAGGAGTTTGAACAAACCTGAGCAGCTCCAGGCACTGAAGAGGGTGCTGGCCCTAGGAGAGTGGTAGTGGGGCCAGGCTTCCACTGCATCCCGGCCGGGGGACGGAGCCCCTTGCCTACGTGCCCCTGTGCATGGAGAGAAGGGGGCCAGTGTTGGCACTAGCATCCAATAAAGAGTGATGTGGCTTTTTTCCATAATGAACATGGACTACCTGTGTAAGAAAAATGTGAATGGCTCTGGGGTAGTGAGTTGCCTTCACTGGCCTTCTGCTCCTGAGAGTGTTCGGGCTTATCAGGGCCCAGCCAGGTTGGGCTCAGTGTCTGCCCCTGGAGGAATCTTACAAGTTGAGGGCTGGGAATGAAACCCTGTGCAGCCTATGGCTTGTGTGACACCTCTCCCACCCCTGACACGTAGTCTAAACACATACCCCCATCTTCAGTCTGCTCACTTCCCTCCAAGTGCGAGGCCACTTGGACCTCCAAGGGTTCCATGTATGGAAGAAGGCATATTAGCAGCCCGAGGAAGTTCTGGGAGAGGGAAGGGCTCTCCCCCATGCGTACTCACACACTTCCCACCCCTAGAGCTTTTCTTCTGCTATGGATTTCTTGTTTCTTATTTTGTTTTGTTTTGTTTCTTTTTCAATTTTTTTATATAAATTCTAGTTAACATATAGTGTAACATTGGTTTTGGGAGTAGAATTTAATGAATCATCACTTACATATAACACCCAGTGCTCATCACAAGTGCCTTCCTTAGTACCCATCACTCATTTAGCCCATCTCCCACCTACCTTCCTCCATCAACCCATTATGGTTTGGTTCTCTCTCTCTTTTTTCCCCCTTCCCATATTCATCTGTTTTGTTTCTTAAAATCCATATATGAGTGAAATCGTATATTTGTCTTTTTCTGACTGACTTATTTCGCTTAGCATAATACACTCTAGCTCCATGCACACTGTTGCAAATGGCAAGATTTCATTCTTTTTGATGGCTGAGTAGTGTTCCATTGTGTATATATACCACTTCTTTATCCATTCATCAGTCAGTGGACATTTGGGCTCTTTCCGTAGTTTGACTATTGTTGATAATGCTGCTACAAACATTGGGGTGGATGTAGCCCTTCGGATCTGTATTTTTTATCCTTTGGGTAAATACCTAGTAGTGTAATTGCTGGGTTGTACGATAGTTCTATTTTTAACTTTTTGAGGAACCTCCATACTGTTTTCCACAGTGGCTGCATCAGTTTGCATTCTGACCAACAGGGTAAGAGGGTTCCCCTTTCTCTGCATCCACACCAACATTTGTTGTTTCCCGTGTTGCTAATTTTAGCCATTCTGACAGGTATGAGGTGGTATCTCATCATGGTTTTGATTTTATTTCCCTCATGATGAGTGATACTGAGAATCTTCTCATGTGTCTGTTAGCCATCTGGATGTCTTCTTTGGAAAGAAATCTATTCATGTTTTCTGTCCATTTCTGAATTGGATTATTTGTTTTCTGGGTGTTGAGTTTGATAAGTTCTTTACAAATTTTGGATACAAACCCTTTATCAGCTATGTCATTTGCAAATAGCTTCTCCCATTCTGTAGGCTGACTCTTAGTTTTGTTGACTGTTTCTTTCACTGTGCAGAAGCTTTTTATCTTGATGAGGTCCCAGTGTTCCTGTTTGCTTTTGTTTCCCTTGCCTCCTGAGATGCATCTAATAAGAAATTGCTCTGGCCGAGGTCAAAGAGGTTGCTACCTGTGTTCTCCATTCTCCTTCGAGATTTTGACCTCTCACATTGGGGTCTTTCATCCATTTTGAATTAATTTTTGTGTATGGTGTAAGAAAGTGGTCCACTTTCATTCTTCAGCATGTCACTGTGCAGTTTTCCCAACACAATTTGTTGAAGAGACTTGTCTTTTTTTCCAGTGGATATTCTTTCCTGCTTTGTCGAAGATTACACTACCATACAGTTGTGGGTCTATTTCTGGGCTTTCTATTCTCTTTCATTGATCCATGTGTCTGTTTTTGTGCCAGTACCATACTGTCTTGATGACTACAGCTTTGTAATATAGCTTGAAGTCTGGAATTGCGATGTCTCCAGCTTTGCTATTGTTTTTCAGGATCGCTTTGGCTATTTGGAGTCTTTTGTGGTTCCATACAAATTTGAGGGTTGTTTGTTCTAGCTCTGTGAAAAATGCCTGTGGTATTTTGATAGGGATTGCATTAAATGTGTAGATTGCTTTGGGTACTATAGACAGTTTAACAATGTTTGTTCTTCCAATCCATGAGCATGGGATTTTTTCCCAATTTTTTGTGTGGTCTTCAATTTCTTTCACAAGTATTCTATTGTTTTCAGAGTACAGATCTTTTACTTCTTTGATTAGGTTTATTCCTAGGTATCTTACTGTTTTTGGTGCAATTGTAAATGGGATTGATTCCTTGATTTCTTTTTCTGCTTCATTATTGGTGTACAAAAGAAATACAACAGATTTCTGTATGCTATGCTGATTTTATATCCTGTGACTTTGCTGAATTTATGTATTAGTTTTAACAATTTTTTGGTGCAGTCTTAGGGCTTTCTACATAGAGTATCATGGGTTTCTTGTTAATTTAATTTTGTTCAACTATTATTTAAATATTATTGAACATATATTGTGGTCTTGACATGGTGGTAGGTGTTGAATTTGAAGGACTTGGTCCCCAGAGGCCCTGGCCAACTCTCCAGTATGCCAGCAGTTTCCACCTGCTGCCTCCTACCCACTTGCAGCCCAACAGCATCTTCTCAAAGAATTGATGGCCCAGCTGAGACCAGGAGAGGAAAGCCCCTGAGGGCCAGGAGGTGGGCATATGGCTCTGGAAGAGGGTCTTTGCACATGTAAACAGTTTTCCCTAGGAGGAAATGGCTCGTTGTTGGACCAGACTGCCCCTTGGTGGTTTCGTGTTCAGAGGTAATGATGCAGCCCAGAGGCTGGGGCAGTAGTAGACAGCAGCTGTTCTGGATGAAGATTTTGTTGATCATTATTTAATTCTTTTACCTGGTCCTAGGCTGAGAGGGCAATGGAGCAGTCTGAGGCATTTCTTTTAGAAAGTTTCCATTCAGGTGGATACAGAAACTTGGGAAAGGCAGGCTGAGAAGTGGTCTGAGTAAAATTGGTCCTCAAATGGCATCTTTCAGTCCTTTTATCATGCCCCCTTGGAGACCTGGTTGGAGGTACACCAGCCCTGCTTTCTTGTATTGTTTTTACAGGAACAAGGTGGGTACCTTTTATCAGCAGAATCCTTTTGGGGACAGGGTTTTCACACAGACCAGATTAGCCAAGCCCAGGGCTCTGGCCTAGAGAGATATAAGTTAAGCCTCTACCATCTGCCCTACCAAAGGAGCCCGCTTTCCTCCATTACCCAGAGAAGCTTGTGGGGTGGTCCCAGGCAAAGACCCTGTACAAACGCTCCTCACTTCAAATGCCCTGCTTTCTTCCTAATCATAACTAGCATTGTTACTGTTTGGGATAATGTTAAATAAAAAGATCAGACACTTAGGTTGTAAGTCTCAATGAAGTCAATAAAGGAGGAGGCCATGAAAACACTGTTGCAGCAGTAAGTTTCTATGATTTCTTATTCCTATTATAAGCATTTTCTATAATGTTACTATTTTTGCAGTTAAAAAAAAAAAAAACCAATGTGGCCCAGTTAAGATTTTCACCTGTGGGATGTGCTGTTTCCCAACCTCCCCCAAGGCTCCTGTGGGCCCACTGATCATGAGGGCACTTACCTGAAGATCCTACTAGACCTCGTACTGCTGACAGGTCAGAGACACAGAGACAGTACCTGCAGCAAATATCCAGTCTGTTTTAGTGCACAGAATCACTGCTTCTCTATCTCCCCTTCTTTCACTTGGCTGTGAATTTAGTGCCCCATCCTGCAGAGGGTCAGACTGCTCTGGCCTGCTTGTGTTCCTGGTGCACCACCGGGGGGCAGGGAAGTGCCCAGACTGATTTCCTGGTTCTTCATCTTAGTGCAGAATCCTGCTCTCCTATGAATCTTAGCAAGGATGCCAAGTAGGCCTAATGGGAATAAAAGTAAAGGAGGAGTGAATGGAGGCTAGGAAGACATTCGCCTCCCCTCTCTTTGGTAGGAGTTGAGAGCATGTGCCAGGTATCCCCCCTGCTTAGGATCTCGTGTTTTCAAGTGCACCTCTGTACATTCACATAGGGATAGGAAAGCAGAGGACTTGAGAGTATAGGTGCTTTGCAGCACTAATGATGCAGAACGGAAGGGGTAAGGAAAGCCGAATGATAATGCAAAAGGGTGAAAAAGGGTTGTATGGATATAGACTGAATTTAATTTATACTGATGTACATATACATGCCTGGTGACAACAGTTACTTCATTCTAAAGCTTAAATTTTTATAGTTTTTGTCAAAACAGGCCACGACAATGTTGTTTTATATGCTTCCCCCCCCCCACTAAGAAAGAAAATAAGTAGAAATTGGGTACTTTATCTATTAAAATCATTCTGTATTTTTCTTTATAAATAAACTCTGAAAATTTGAAAATTAGTATCCTTTTATTCCAACTGTTAATAAATATATAACATAAATACGTATTAGCTAATTTCAGTGAAATGTTTCCTTGTTGAATTTTTTCATTACCATTCACTCTATATATACATCTTCACAGTCCTCACAGTTGTGTGTGTGTGCGTGTCTGTGTGTGTGTGTTCCTGCATTTTTCAATGAGATTTTTAAAATGAAGAAGTCAGTGAGCCTTGCTTATTTTCACAGTAATTACTGTACTCCAACCACATTCATGTTATGTCTTTTCTACCACAGTAACTACTTATATTTTTTAATGATTTCAAGTGTTTCAAACAAAAGTGTAGAGAACAAAATAATAAACACAGAATAATCACCACCCAGCTTTATCACATTTCAATAGTTATAGTTGCTTCAGATTTTTTTAGAGATGAGATACTATATATGTCCCCTTTCCCAGTCCCAGGCCCTTACCAAAATAACCACTTTCTAGAATTTATTTTAAATCTCATTTCCTTTGGAGTATCTGATACTTACTTCTGATTTTTTTTCATTGTTAATAAATTTTTATATTTTACTTTATAGCAAATTAAAAAGGAATGTTTTAGAAGACACCCCCAAAAGAGCAGTGTGTGTGTGTGTGTGTAGAGACCAGCTGGCAGGCAGACATGGGCTGAGAAAAGGGGCATTTCTACTGTGCTGGTGTGCTGCTGAATGTAAGAGAATGCATGATGGAAGTATCTGGATAATCTATTATAAAAGAGAAGATACTTGAACATAGGAATTGTGAGAAAACTATGCGAATGTTTGATCTAGACTCACATAAGTCAGAAATTTGAAGATACTTGCGGAGATCCATCTAGGGAAACAGTGCTCCTTCATTCTTATGTGCTTTGTGTGTCAAGCATTGTTATAAGTACTTTATTGGATATCAGTTTATTTAATCCTCATCCTAACCAGTGAGTTAGGTATCAATATTATTCTCTCACTTTTTATTACTTTTTAAAAAAAAATTATCACGTAAGTAAGGAAACAGACACAGAAAAGTTAAAAAGTTAGACAGCTAGGCTGAGTCAGGATTTGTACTTAGGCAATATGGATTAAAACTCACCTAGTTAATTCTACACTGTACCTGCACCTGGTCATTGGCTACTGCCCCACACTGCACTCTTCCTCTCTTGGACACTACCCTTAGGCATACGAATAAAGCTGGGTACTCAACTACATCTGGGTTCGAGTCCATTTCCTCCCACCTTGCTCTACAAACCTTTTCATTATAGATGGCTCCTTTCTTTCTTCACACAAATAGGTGTAATATGTCCATTTTCTGCTTTTAATTTTTTCAAAATCGCCCCGTTGTCCAACTCACTTAGGACATGCTAGTTTTCCCTTTCAAAGTGATGTATCTCTTGAGTTCTCCATCATTCCCTGACATTCTGCCTGTATTAATCAGGACTCCTGTAGTTGCAAAGAAACACCTCAACCTGGTTTAAGTGAAAAAAGGTAACATTGTATCTGTAATTGCATGCTTCATGTAACAGGAGTCAACAATTATATGATCCTAGGAATAAATCTAAAAGATGTGACTTTCTAGAGAAAATTACTAAATTTCTGAAAGACACAAGACCCAGATGTAGATAGGTAACATGTTGATAAGTGAGAAGACCCAAAATTGTAAGAATTTAAATATCTGTAGATTAAATGTGAGTCAAATTAAAATCCAAATTTTACTTTTTATTCTTAATTTATCTAACCGGTAACAGTTTGTTAAATAATAACACCAACAGTGTATTTGGTTAATATACCTTATAAATAAATGAAATGACAGCAATGTTATCAAAGATGAGAGGGAAGAATTGGAAATACTCTGTTATAAGGCTCTTGTACTCTTTGTGAAGAAGTATAGTGTTATTCAAAAGTACACTTGAATTAGTTGTAAATGTATTTTACAAAACCTAGGGCAACCGCTAAAAAGGTTAAAAAAGAAAGTGTAACTGATAGGCTAATAAAGGAGAGAATATGAAATACCCAATTAAAACCATAAAAGACAAAAAAAAAAGTAGAATACAAAAATAGAAAAAAATGAAGAAGGGCAACAAATGGAAAACACAAGTGTGTTAGGTAGTAATCTACCTTTATCAATGATCACTTTAAATATGAATGATCTAAATACACCAATTAAAAGAAATTGTCAGAATTAAAAAACTAAGACCCAACTACATGTTGTCTTTAGGATCTCACTTTAAATATAAAGACACAGATGGATTACTAGTAAAGAAATGGAAAAAGATATACCAGGCTAACATTGATTGAAAGAAAAACTGGAAAAGCGATATTTCAGACAGAGCCAGCTTGAGAGCAAGGAAAATTATCAGGGAAAAAAGAGGGCATTACATAATGATAAAGGAGCCAATTTCCCAAGAAGACATAATCCTTAATGTGTGTGCCTTAGCAATAAAATATAAAAATACATGTGAGAGAACTTATAAAACTGCAAGGAGAAGCAGACAGATGCACTATTATAGTTGGAGTCTTCAACTTTATCGATTGGAGACTCATTGACAAATTCAGCAGGTAGAAAATTAGTAGTGACAGAATTTAGCGTCATTTAACATAATTTACCATCAGCACTCAACTAGATCTGTGCATTCCCCTTTAGTTCACATGGAACATTCACCAAGTTAGACCACAGTCTGGGGCATAAAACACACCTTAATACATTTTTAAAAATTGAAATTATACAATGTATGCTCTCACCCCACAATGGAATTAAACTAGAATTCAATAATAAGTGTAGTCAAAAATCCCCAAATATTTGAAAATTAAACAACATAGTTCTAAATAGCACATGGGTCAAGAGAAATTTTAAAAAATGTTTTAAACGGGGGCACCTGGGTTGCTCAGTTGGTTAAATGTACAACTCTTGATTTTGGCTCAGGTCGTGATCCCAGAGTTGTGGGATCAAGCCCCACATCAGGCTCTGTGCTGACAACGTGGAGCCTACCTACACTTCTCTCTCTCTCTGTCTCCCTCTGCCCCTCCCCCCTGCTTGCATGCACTCTCTCTCAAATTTAAAAAAATGCATATTTTAAATGAATATGCAAACACATCAAATTTTATGAGATGCAGGAAGAGCAGTACTTAGAAACTTATAGTACTGAATATATATATTAGCAAAGATGAAAGATCTAAATAAGCTCTGGGACACCTGGGCTACTCAGTTGGTTAAGTGTCCAACTTGATTTCAGCTCGGGTCATGGTCTCACAGTCATGAGATTGAGCCCCGCATAAGGCTCTGCATTGATAGTGCGGGGCTTGCTTGGGATTCTGTGTCTCCCCCTTTGCCCTTCCCCCACTCTCTTTCTCAAAAATAAATAAACAGTAAAAAATCAGTAAACCTCCAGCCAATCCAACCAAGAAAAAAGCACAAATGACTCTTATCAGAAATGAAAGGGGAGCCATCACTATTGACTCCACGGACATTAAGAGGATAATAAAGGAACATTATAGATAACTCTATGCCCACAAATTTGATAACCTAAATGAAATGAATCAGCTCCTTGAAAGACACAATCTACCAGAATTCTCACAAGGAGAAATAGATAATCTGAATAGGCCAATATGTACTAAAGAATTAATATTGTTCCAAAATAGCACCAGGCCCAGTTGGGTTCACTGGTAAATTTTACCATATATTTGAAGAAGTTGACACCAATTGTCCACAAATCCTTCTTGAAAATGGAGGGCAGCATTATCCTAATACCAAAAACAGGTAAATACATTACAAGAAAGGAAAACTACAGGCCAATATCTCTTCTGAACATAGATGCATAATACTCAACAAAATATTAACAAATCCAACAATGTATACAAGGAATTATACACCATAACCAAATGAGATTTACTCCAGGATGCAAAGCTATTTAAACATTTGAAAATAATGCAATCCATTGCATCAACATGCTAAAGAAAAATTATATGATCATATCAACAGATATAGAAAAAGCATTTGACAAAATCCACAATCCACTCATGATAAAAAGTCTCAGTAAACTAGGAAGTGGAGGGATGATAAAGTACATCTACAAAAACCCTACAGCTACCATCATACTTAATTGTGAAAAGCTAGATGCTTTCCCCCAAGAGGAACAAGGCAAGGATGTCCCCTTTCTCCACTTATGTTCAACACTGTAATAGAAGTCCTTGCTAATGCAGTAAGAACAAGAAAAGGATATAAGGGGAAGGAAGGAATAAAACTGTAGATGGCATGGTTGTCTATGAAGAAAATTCCAAAGAATCAACAAAAAAACTCCTAGAGCTATAAGAAATTATAGTAAGGTTTCAGGATGCAAGGTTAATACACAAATGTCAATTGCTATCCTATATACGAACAGTGAATAATAGGAATTTGACATTAAAACACAACACAATTTATATTAGCACCAAAAAAATAAATATTTAAGAATAAATATGTACAAGATCTGTATGAGGAAAACTACAAAACTGTGATGGAAAAATCAAAGAAGACAAGAGATATTTCATGCTCTTGGATAGGAAAATTCAATATTATCAGTTCTTGCTGATGTGATCTATAAATCCCAATCAGATTCCCAGCAAGTTATTATATGGACATTAACAAACAGATTCTATGTTTATATGGAAAGGCAAAAGACCCAGAATAGCCAACACAGTATTGAAAGAGAAGAACAAAGTTAGAGGTCTGACAATATCTAATTTCAAGACTTACTATAGTCACCATGATAAAGACAGTTTGGTATTTGGTGAAAGAACAAACAGATCAGTGGGATGGAATAAAGAACCCAGAAATAGACTAACAAAATACTGTCAATTGAACTTTAAAAAAGGAGTGAAGGCAACTCAATGGAGAACACTATTCTATTCAACAAAGTCCTAGAATAACTGGGCGCCCACATACAAAAAAAAAAAAAAAAAGGAACATCCAAAATTAATATAATACAACATATTAATAGAATAAAAGACAAAACCCACATTCTTAGTCACAGAAAGAGCATTGGACAAAATAGAAAACAGATCTATGATAAAAAGCTCTCAACAATATAGTAAGAGGAAGGAATTTCCACAACCTGATAAAGAGTATCTACAAAAAAATCTACAGTTGACATTATACTTAGTGATGAAATACTAAATGTTTTCTCCTAATATTAGGAACAAAGCAAGGATTCTCACCTCTTATATTCAAGATTACAGTGGAGGAGAATCATATGTTCCAATTTTCTGAATTTAGGTAATGCTTACTGCAGATGTGTGCTATAGACATTAATGTAATGATAGTATAGTACATACTAGAAACAAATGTGCCCAAGGTAGGGTTTATATATCATATAGCATACACTAAAAACAAAATTGCCTGAGGTAGAGTTTGTATATCATACATGATCGTAATGAGTATTGCCACTATGTAGGGGAAAGAACTCTGGCCAGAGATCTGGATTCCATCAGTATCTTATTTTTTATATACATAAAAAGAGGAAACCGAACTAGATATAGCTAAACTTTGTCAGGCCCTATAATTCTGTGATTATTTGCTTGATAAGTTTTATTATTATTATTATTATTATTATGTTTTAATGTTTATTTATTTTTGAGAGACAGAGAGACAGAGCACGAATGGGTGAGGGGCAGTGAGAGAGGGAGACACAGAATCTGAAGCAGGCTCCAGGCTCTGCGCTGTCAGCACAGAGCCCGACGCCGGGCTTGAACCCACAAACCGTGAGATAGTGACCTGAGGTCAGACACCAAACCGACTGAGCCACCCAGGAGCCCCTTGATGATTTATTTTTAAATACAAATGAAAAGAAATATTAAACACCTTTTAAAAAATTGTACTGGAAGTTCTAGTTAGTGCAGTCACGCAAGAAAAATAAATTAAAGCCATACAGATTAAACAGGAACCAGTAAAACTGTCTTTATTTGCAGATGACATGGTTGTTTACGGAGAAAATCCAGTTGAAGCTATAAAAAAGCTACTAGAACTAATACCCGAATTTAATAACATTGCAGGATACAGATCAATATACAGAAATCAATTACATTTTTGTATACAAACAACTACTAGAAGTTGCAGTTTTTAAGAGATACCGTTTGCAATTAAAAATTTGAAACTTAACAAAATATATAAAAGACCTATACCCTGAAAACTACTAAACATTTTTGAGAGAAAAGTCTAAACAAATGGAAAGGCATATTTTCTTCAAGTAGCAAAAGTCTCAGTTTTGTTAAGGTGTTGATTCTTCCCCAGATTGATCTGTAGATTCAGTGCAATCTCAGGCAAAATCTCAGCAGATTTTTTTCCAGAAATTGGCAAGCTGATTCTAAGATTTATATGGAAATGCAAAGGTCCTAGAATAGCCAAAACAACTCTGAAAAAGAGCAAAGTTGGGGGTCTCACACTGCTTTCAAGAATTACAGTAAAGCTACAGTAATCAAAGCAGTGTGGTATTGACATAAAGATAGAAAAATAGATCAATGGAGCCAAATAGGCCAGAATAAACACACACATACATGCAATTGATTTTTGACAAAGGCAACTAACTCAGTGGAGAAAGGATAGCCTTTCTCAACAAATGGTATCCATATGTATATATCCATATACATATCCTTATGTATATATATATACATAATTAGCTCAATCCATATGTCACACTGTACACAAAAATTAACTAAAAATAATGCATAGAACTAAATGCAAAACTGAATACTACGAAACTTCTAGAAGAACACACGGAAAATCTTTGTGTCCTTGGCTTACGCAAAGATTTCTTAGGTATGCAAACAAAAGCATTACCCATTAAATTACAACTTGATAAATTGTTTATCATAAAAATTAAAACTAAAAACTGTTCTTCCAAAGTTACTGTTAAGAGAATGAAACTATAAGCCACAGCCTGCCACAAAAATCTTTAAAGCGTAAATTTGACAAAGGATTGGAACTATCTAAAGAATATCTAAAGAACTCCCAAAACATAATGATAAGAAAACCCAGTTTTTCTTATTGGAGAAAAGATTCTGGTACATTTTAAATAAGCCCACGAAAAGATCTCGACGTCACTAATCACTAGGGAAATGGAAAGTAAAGCTGCAATGAAATATCACTAGACACTTATTAGAATGGCTAAAATTTAAAATTTAAAAGACTGGCTATAACAACTGTTGACAAGAATGTAGGAAAACTTCAATTCTCATACACCATTAGTGAGAATGTAAAATGTAACAACCACTTTGGAAACCAGGTTGACATTCTCTTAGAAAGCTAACCATGCACCTATGACATGATCCAGTCATTCTGTACCATCCTTGGTATTGACCCAAGAGAAAAAGAAATATATGCCTGTAAGACTTGTACATGAGTGTTCATAGCAGCTTAGCTTGTAATGACCAAAAACAGGAAATAAAGGACCATCAAAACATGAATGGATAAACAAATAGTGGTATATACATGCAATGAAATAGTACTCACCAATAAAAGGGAATGAACTATTGATGCACAAAAGTATGGATGAATCTAAAAATAATTTGCTAAGTAAAGAAGCCAGAAAAAAAAAAAGAGTATGTACTGTATGATTCCATTTGTACAAAACTATAGAAAGTACAAAGTAATCTATACTAGCAAAAAAATGTATCAGTGATTGCTTGGGGATAGGATAGGTGGGAAGGAGCAGAAGAGAGAAATAACAGGAGCACAACTAAACCTTTGAATGTGATGGATCTAGTCACTGTCTTGAGTGTGGTGATTTTATAGGCTCATATGTCAACATTTATCAAATTATATGTTCTATAGCGCCTAGCTGGCTCAGTTGGTAGAGCATGCAACTCTTAGTCTTGGGGTTGTAAGTTTGAGCCCCACGATGTGTGTAGAGATTACTTAAAATCTTTTTTAAAAAGTCATTATTCTAAATGGATGCATTTTAATGTATTCAATTATACCTCAATAAAGCTGTTTTAAAACAAGGTATCACCCTACAATCCCCAAAATACTAGCATTTGAAGATAAATCAATGCCTATACAACCAACATGTATTCAGCATCTGTACAGGAAAAAAGCAAAGGGAAGGCAATGAGGGGTATAATATTCTTGAGAATGAGAGAACCTACAAATCACTGACAGGAAGTAAATGGTTAAATACAATCTGAGAATAGCACCAAAACTGGGAGGAAGTCATACAGACTCAATTTGCAGGCAAATGCAAAGGATCTGCAGTAATTTCTGGAGATGTTGAAGTGGTCTGAATCCTTATAATATCTTGACACTAACAAATCAAAACTTCCTTCCAGAACAAATCTTTGAAGCTAAAATAGTTATTCTTCCCATTGCTCCTTGTAACCAGAAAAATTCATTACACTTACACATGAGCAATTGAAACTAGTATCAACTGAATCCCATACATAGTCATTATAAGATTTAAAGAAGAGAGAATAGTAATGTCCCCATTGACAATGAAAGCATGACAGAAAGATTTACCCAGAAAGAAAAAAAGAAGAGGGGCACCTGGATGGCTCAGTTAAGCATCCAACTTCAGCTCAGGTCATGATCTCGCCGTTTGTGGGTTTGAGCCCTGTGGGTTTGACAGCTTGGAGCCTGGAGCCTGCTTCGGATTCTGTGTTTCCCTCTCTCTCCGCCCCTCCCCCACTCTTGCTCTGTCTCTCTCTCTCTCTTAAAAATAAACATTAAAAATTTTTTAAAAAGAAAAAAAGAAGGAAACCATTAAGAAAATGAAAAAACTATTAAAAATCATTACAAGTAAGATTAGAAAAATTCAGAAATCTGATAACAGGAAAAAATTAAGAGTTTTAAAAAAATTAATGTTTATTCTCTTTTTTTATTTTTTAATACAGATGGTATTATTTTATTGTGCTGTTTAATAATATACTTTTCAAAATAAATTTTATTAAACATACTGATAAACAATAAATTCTAACTTTTAGTGTGGCTTATATGGACTCTTCCTCTCTTAGGTTCAAAGGGATTTCTTCTAGCAGGTTGGAAGCCTCTTTTGAACATTCTGGGACTTTCTTTTTCTTTGGCATCTGGAATGCTTTGAGATGTCTGCTTTTATGCTCTTATTAGCTATTTCTTTTCTTTTTTTTTATTAAATATAATTTATTGTCAAATTGGTTTCCATACAACACCCAGTGCTCACCCCAACAGATGCCCTCCTCAATGTCCATCACCCACTTTCCCCTGTCCTCCACCCCTATCAACCCTCAGTTTGTTCTCAGTATTTAAGAATCATTTCATTTATTCATTTTTGAGAGACAGAGCATGAGCAGGGGAAGAGCAGAGAGAGAGAGGGACACAGAATGCAAAGCAGGCTCCAGGCTCTGAGGTGTCAGCACAGAGCCCAATGCAGGGCTGGAACTCACTGACTGCAAGATCATGACCTGAGCTGAAGTTGGATGCCTAACGGACTGAGCCACCCAGATGCCCCCCAAAATTAAGATTTTTGAAAGTAAGTTTACAGAGCTCAGGAAAGAGAATAAACTAAGTTATTTCTGAATTGAAAACTAAATTAGAAGGAACACAAGAGAAAATGACAATGCATAATATTTTCAAACACACAAGATTAAATGAAGGACTTTTTTAAAAAGATAGAAGAGGGGCGTCTGGATGGCTCAGTCGGCTAAGCGTCCAACTCTTGATTTTGACCCAGGTCATGATCTCACGGTTCGTGAGAGCGAACCCTGCACTGTCATTGCAGAGCCTGTTTGGGATTATCTCTCTCTGCCCCTCCACCCTCAAAATAAATAAATAAACATTTTTTTAATAAATAAAAGAAGGAAGAAATAAAAATGGATTTGAGAGAAAGTTATAGAAAAAGAAAATAGTCAAAGAAGACCTAACATATGTATGATAGGATTTACTAAAAAGGAAAACCAAATCAATGGAACAGAATATCTACTAAAACTATATTTTAATAATATTTTTCTGAAATTAAAAGCCTTCAAACTACAGGTTGAAGAGACACGCGTGTACCTGAAGAACAAACCCGATTGGCCAACACTGAAGAAATGGTGACACAAATCTGCAGTGCCAGTGTTGGGGCCCTTAACTAAACAAAGATGGAGTCTATATACTAGCCCTATGTTACTTACCTCTTCAGACAGACTAGGACCTATTAGCCCCAAAGCACACTGGCAACGTTTTTACACACTGAATTGTTTTAAAGATTGCTCAATTAAGCAGATTTTTAACCATTTACAACCTATCTGCTTTGTGTAATGTTAACTTTCAAAAGAAAACTGCCTAGTATTTTACCAGCAAAATTGAGTTTATATGGGAATAACAGAGAATTGCAATTTGGGACAAGCAAACTACATTAAAACCATAAGCAAGTTTGGAAAATAAAGGAGAGGAATGCTGCTTTATAGAAGGGGCAGTTGGGAGGGCTGTTATGAACAAAAAGTCCTGTGGAGTAAACTAGGAGTTTGAAGTAAAGTGGTATTTCATTGGCTGAGTTTATGACAGTCTTTTATTGGATGGACTGTTCCCCCAAGAGGAGAAAAACCTTTTTTCCTCCTTCTGGGATAGTAAAGTAGTAGCTAAAGTAATATTGACTTGCAAGGTGTGTCTATTCCTGTTGGATGTGCTATTGACTAATAGCATGTGAGCTCCCTCTGCTGGTCTCCTGACTCCATTCTAAATGAGGTTTCATTTCATTAATTTTCACAAGGCCTGTGACACTGAAGCTGACACAAATAAGCCATAAATAAGAGAAACCCCAGGGCTATAAAGACCCCAAGCCACTGTTGTACAACATCACCTAGACATGTAAACCCCCTCTTTGGCCTCCCTCCTCCCAAGAGTTCTGTGGTTCTGGTGCACTTGCCTTTGGAAGGTCTCCAGCTCTTGAGGAAATTCTCCTCCCATGACCCCTCTTGCAAACCTGTCAAAGCACGGTGCAAATAAAACTCATCATGTGCTACTGCCACCCTGTGGTCATATCTTTTACATTGATCAACCTTGAAATCTTTCAAACTCACTGTAGGTCAGCACCCCTGATTCTTATATGGACTAGGTCCTACAGAAAGCCTACAGGGTTCTCTGGAGTTTGATTGAAGACATCACCAATTGGGTTACAGAGTCCCCCACCTGATTCTCAGGCTCCCTCCTTGGAGACAAGCTATCCTCTTCATCATAAGACCTTACTCAATGGTTATATTGCTGATTACTATATATTTTGACACATGGTTATTACTACAATAACAGAAACAGATGGAGAAGTGAGGCACAAACCTACTGGCTCAGCTTGGGTTCTTGTTCCATGTCACATCCCTTTCCTGTCTTAGGGATTGACTGTCACTGTTACTGTTCAATGCCCACAGGAGGACAGTCACATTGACTTATGAACACTGAGCTCTTACTAGTTTCTAGTCAGTCTTAGTGTTTCATTCCTTTCTAGGTGTAACAGTAACAAAATGCTGGGCAAAGATATGTCTACCAAGTACAAAGTAAAAGAGAGTACGGATGGTAAAACAAATTAGAATTAAATGCAAAAAGCTTAATACCGGATTGTGAGGATAATTTTATGTTGTAAGGGTAAACTCTCAATGCAGATATAACGTCTATAAATCTTAAAACTCAGCATAACTTAGCCTCAAACCCTGTAACACAAGAACTGTTAAGAAAACATATGTGTGCATATATGGCAAAATGGAAAGACATAAAGCTGTTAGGGGAGTTATTGGGAGAATGTGACCCACCTCTCCCACAATGATACTCCACTTAAAGGGTGTAGGATATAGAAGACATGTAAATTATAACTGAATTAATACATATCTGTAGAACTTAACATGCCAGAAACAGAGAATCAATGTTTTATCAGGTAGGCAAACAACACAAGTTTCAACTTCCCTCTACTGTCCAAAATCATATAAATGTTATTACATATATTCCATAATCATAGCAGATACAAGTATTGTAATAAAAATTATAAGTAATTTTTCTAAGACAGAAGTGAAACGGGTTAGGATTAAAGATGAAGTCCCAACTCAAAAGAGATGACTGCAATAAGTGAGACTGCTTCAGGGTGTCTTAAGGAGTAGATGCACAGGCACACCTCACTTTACTGTGTTTCACTTCATGTGCTTCACAGATAACTGCATTTTTTTTTTGCAAATTGTAGGTTTGTGGCAACCCTGCATTAAGGAAGTCTATTGGCATAATTTTCCCAACAACATTTGCTTGCTTCATGTCTGTGTCACATTTTGATAACACAATATTTAAATCTGTGATTATGACTTCTGAAAGCTCAGATAGTGGTTATCATTTTTTTTAGCAATGAAGTATTTTTAAAGTATGCATTTTAAGACATAATGCTATTGCACACAGGAGAGTACATTATAGTGTAAATATAACTTTTATATGCACTGGAAAACAAAAAAATTATTTGGCTCCCTTTATTGTGATATTCACTTCATTGCAGTGGTCTGGAACTGAATCTGCAATATCTCTGAGGTGTCAGGATAATACCAGATATACCAGTAAAATCAGAGTAGTTGCAACTAATTGCGTTAGAGAACCAATCCCTATCTTGTGCCAAGCAGTAAGTGGTAAAGACTTCAATAAAGATAAATGTAGAAATTAATAAAATGAAAAAATACAAAGAGTTAATCAATAATACAAAAATATAATTGTTTGGAAAATGCAAGCATTATTCAAGAAAAAAAAGAGTAAGAAAGACTTTATTAAAAACAAGAGGAGCGCCTGGGTGTCCCAGTCGGTTAAGCATCCAACTCTTGATTTCTGCTCAGGTCATGGTCTCACTGTTGGTGAGATCGAGCCCCACATTGGGCTCCTCACTACAGCATGGAGCCTGCTTGGGATTCTCTCTCTCCCTTTCTCTCTGCCCCTCCCCTGCTCACGCGCTCTCTCTCTCTCTCTTTCAACATAAATAAAATAAACATTTAAAAAAAGAATGAAAAACGAGATATAGCTACAAGAATAGAAGAGATGAAAATTTAAGAAAAAATTAGGTTAAACATTGTGCAAATACACTTAACACTACAAGTTTTTAAATTTTTTTTTAACGTTTATGTATTTTCTTGAGACAGAGAGAGACAGCATGAACGGGGTAGGGTCAAAGAGACAGGGAGACACAGAATCTGAAACAGGCTCCAGGCTCTGAGCTGTCAGCACAGAGCCCGACGCGGGGCTCAAACTCCCGGACCGCGAGATCATGACCTGAGCCGAAGTCGGGCGCTTAACCGACTAAGCCACCCAGGAACCCCAACACTGCAAGTTTTTAAAGGAATGTATTAATTACCAAAGTCGATTCATGAAGAAGCATGAGGATATTTGTGTGATACCAGATATTTGAGTGGAGGAGATACACCAAACCAAGACACTAAGCCTTTTTAAAAAAGTTTTATGCTCTTTTTATCTAAAACACATTTAACTAAAATTTCCCAAGTCAATATGCTAGAAAATTTTGTAAAGAAATATATTTTTTTACACTTGATCTTGGCCAAAAGGTCGAGAAGCAATGAGAAGAAATATATATTTTTTTAATATTTATTTATTTTGGGGAGGGCACAAGTGGGGAAGGGGCAGAGAGAGGAGGACAAAGGATCCAAAGCAGGCTGTGCACCAACACGCTGACAGCAGTGAGGTGATGTGGGGCTTGAACAGCAAGATCATGACCTGAGCCAAAGTCAGATGCTCAACTGACTGAGCCACCCAGGTGCCCCTGTAAATAAATATCTTAAAATAATAATTCATAAAAAAAATAGCTGAAAAGAAAATTAGTGAGCTAATCTAAAGTAAAAGCTCTTAGGAAATTGCCCAAAATGCATCAAAGGAGCTCAAGGTGATGGATGTTGTGAAAGAGAAAGAGTTAGGGAGACAGACTAAGACAATATGACATATCTTAATCAGCTTTTCTGAAGGAGTGACTACAAAGAATGGGATATTGCAGGTTTGGTTTCCTGGGAAACTTCCTCTTAGATAGCTTCATGAGATTGAGCCCGCATCTGGTTCTGCGTTGCCATTGTGGGGCCTACTTGGGATTCTCTCCCTCTCTCTCTGCCCCTCTCCTGTGCATGCTCACACTCTCTCTCAAAATAAATAAAAATTTAAAAAATAAAATAAAATAAGATCTTAAGAACACCAGTAAGGAAAACCCAATTACCTGCAGAGAAATGACAAGTTAGTTGACCATTAGTTGACTTCTCATAAGCAAAAATGGAAACCAAAGGATGATGAAATAATATCTTCGAAATGTTGAGAGAAAATAACTGTACACTCACTAAGCTATGATTCAAGAAGTGGGCCAAAATACTGAATTTCCAGATAAGCATAGCAAAGTTTACCACCAACAGATTCCTCAGTAAAGGAAATTCTAAAGCAGTAGTTTTTAAACTTGTTTGCAAGCACATTAAAAGCAACAGGGCAGCTTTGAAACACTATGCCTATGTACTACCCCAGCAACTCTGATTCAGGTACTCTTACAGCCTATGGCTGTAAGAAGGTACCGCTTTTCCTCCCACCACCAAGATGGTGTCAGAGAAGGTCAAATGGGGAGGTAGGACTTTCATCCCTAACCAACATCAGCAAGCTCCTTTTCTGTGGCTTCACTGAAGATCACATGGGACTCATCTCCCTCTTTGCTGGAATGGAGTCAAAGAGGCCTAGTTGGAAGTTTCTACCTCCATCCAGTAGTTATAAGACCTCTTTCCCTCCCATTCAGGGTGGTTTTAGCAGAGACCTAATAGGAAACCTGAACTTCAAACCACACCTGTCAGTAACAAGGCTGTGTCCCTGTTTCTCAACTAGTGTAGGGCCAAAGGAGACATGCTAAAACAGAAATTTTAAATATTCAAAGTTTCAAAAGAAAATACTGGAATTTCTTAATAGGTACCAACACTGAGACGAAACAGATATTGGAATTAACTGCCTAAGATTTTAAAGCAGCCATCATAAAATGCTTCAACAAGCAATTACAAACACACTTGAAACAAATAAAAAAAAGTCTCAGCAAAGAAATAGAAGATATTAATAAGAACCACATGGAAAATTTAGAACTGAAAAAATACCAAAACCAAAATAAAAACTCACCAGATTGGCTCAAACATCAGAATGTAGATGACAGAGGAAAGAATCAGTGAACTTGAAGACAGAATAGAGCTTACCCAATCTGAACAACAGAGAGAAAATAGACTTAAAAATTTAACAGAACCTCAAGGACCTATGGGATTATAACAAAATATCTAACATTCCTGTCGTCATAATTCTGGAGAAAGGGGAAAGAGGAAGGGGCTGTAAAAGTACTTGAAAAAATAATGGCTGAAAACGATAAAAATTTAGCAAAAGGCCAAACTCGATAGATTAAAGAAGCAGAGCAAAGGCAAGACAGGATAAAGCCAAATCACAGTCAAACTTTTGAAAACTAAAGGTAGAGAAAACAGAGAAAAAGAGAGGACATCCTACCTATGGTGGTGGGGGGCAGGGAACCATTTGAATGACAAAAGATTCTCATCAGAAACTATGGATGCCATTTTTAAAAAGTGACACAACATTTTTTTAAGTGCTGAAAGAAAGAACTGTCAAACCAGAACTTTATATGCAATAATTTCCTTCAGGAAAGAATAAACCAAGACATTTTCAGATGAATGAAAACTTAGAGAATTTGTCAGCAGTAGACAACCTAAAGAAGTTTTTAAAGTATAAATGAAACAATAAATGAAGGAATCTTCGATTATCTGGAAGGAGAAAGGAGCAGTGGAAGGAATAAATGTGTGGGTATATACAAGAAGTTTTACTGCATCTCCAGTTTTCCAAATTGGTTTTGAATAGCATCTCTGATGTGGTTCTCAAAGCACAGAGAGAATATATTTAAGACAATTATATTACAAATGAGGGAATATATAGGAACTTAAGAGTAGGTAAGTTTTCTGTACATCACTTGAACAGGTAAAATGTCAACCCCAGTAAACTGTGACATTTATGTATGATATACCTAGAATAAGGAACAGACAATCCTAACGAAGGAAAAAGAAAAAAGAAAACAAAACAACAACAAAAAACTAAGTGGCAGATTTGAGCCCTGACATATGGATAATTACATTAAATGTAAATGGTCTAAATACAAGAATTAAAATTCCTGTGAAGATTGACAGCTTCAAATTTAAAATGACCCAATTATGTGTTGTCTATAAGAAATTATCTTCAAATATAACAGTACAGGTAGGTTGAAAATAAAAGGATAGAAAAAGATATACTATGCAAACACTAACCAGAATAAATCAGGAGTCACTATATTTAAAAAAAAAAATTTAACATTTATTTATTTTTGAGAGATACAGAGACAGAGTGTGAGCAGGGGAAGGGCAGAGAAAGAGGGAGACACAGAATCTGAAGCAGGCTCCAGGCTCTGAGCTGTCAACACAGAGCCCAATGCAGGGCTAGAACTCACAAACTGTGAGATCATGACCTGGACCGAAGTTGGATGCTTAACCGACTGAGCCACCCAGGCACCCCAGGAGTCACTATATTAATATCAGATAAAGTAGATCTCAGAGCAAGAAATTTATCAAGAACAGAGAATGACATTACATAATGATCAAAGAGTCAATCCACCAAGAACACATAACAATTCTAAATTTGTATGAACCAATCAACAGAACAGCAAGATATGTGAAGCAAAAACTAATAGAACTGAAAGAAGAAATAATAAAATTCACAATTACAGATGGAGACATCAACACCCCTTTGTTAACAGTTGATAAAATAACTACACATAAAGTCAGCAAGTATATAGAAGAACCCAACAACATTGTCAAGCAACAGGCTCTAATGAGCATTTATACATTCTTTTCAAGCACCACCAAATCATTTACCAAGATTGAGCATATTCTGAGGGTCACAAAACCTCAACAAATGTAAAATAATTGAAATCATACAGATTATTTCTGACCAAAGTGGACTCAAACTAGAAAGCAGTAACAGGAAAGTCTCTAAGCACTTGGAAACTAAACAATAAACTTATAAATAATCCATGGGTCAAAGAGGAAGTTTGAAGAAAGTTAAAAATATATATCAAACTGAATGAAAGCAAAATCTTCTGGTAACACATTTCATAATTAGGTAATTAAAAGTAACTTTTATTAAAAGCTAAAAAAATTAAAATCACAATTTATTTCTGAATGTGTTTCTGTAAAAATATTTTGTTGATTCCAATTGCTACTGCTACTCTTGAAGTTTCTTGGAATAGTCAATGGGCAGAGGTTAGCAGTTTTATTGAAAGAAATCAAGAAAACGTTTTGTGCAATAATTATAGAATTTATAAGTTATTTATCCCTAGTGGATTCTTCTGTTCAAACATCACTAGCCAATCAAGAGACTACTCAGAAATAAACAAGAGTAATAAGATTCCATCAGCTCTGATATTTTGCCAACTTTCAGCCATATAAAAAATAGCTTTACAACATACTTTTCATTTTTATTATAGATGTGTATTCCTGAAAAATAGAGGGGGAACATATTTAACAAATTGTAACTTGATTTGTATCTTTTAAATATTTAGATACATGGTATGTCTATTTCCCTTTCTTCTCTTACCCTGGGCCCAGCAGATGTTAGGGGCTGGCCTGTCCTAACCTCCTTAACTCTCAGACCCACAGCTCCCTTTTCCGGAAAAGGACAACACTTCAGAATTGAGATGAACAAGGCAACTGAGCAAATATGGCTAATATAAGTTCCATCACTTTCCTGAAGAGGAATCTGTATTCAGGGAGTGTTTAGGAGTTTTGTTTTGTTTTATTCTTTCTCTCTCTTTAAAAATTTATTTTTGCTTTTATGGGGGGAGGGGGTCGGAGAGGGATGCAGGGTAGACGAACATGTTTGAGGCTCGTGGGTAAGGAAGTGGATGAAGACACCGAGGAGAGATGTGTGATGGGGCGGGGTGGGATCGCCCCGGAGAAACTGGCTTTGGTAGTGGGAATGAAGAAGAGGAATCCCCATCCACCCCCGCAGGAAACGCTCCAGTGATTGGAGGTGTGTGTGGCTGAGTGTGTGCCTGTGTCTGTGTGTGAGGAGGGGGTAGCTCCGACTCCCGCAGACATCACCACGCATGACGAAGCTACTTCCCCTCACGCGGTCCAAGGCGCACACGCGCCATCCACAGCCACGCCCGCACACACTAGACACACACACGGCGTCCGAGGGTCCGGTTGCCATGGCGAACAGGAGCGCGTGAGCCCAGGCGCCCCTCCCGCCCCCGGCCAAGCCCGGTCAACTGCAGCTCTGATTGGTCGCTGCTTCCTCATTATGCAAATCATTTGCGTAGACTCCGCGGCCAGCTGCCTGACGTCACCAAGCACGGGGGCTGGGGCTCGGGGCTCGGCTCCGGGAGAGCTCGGGCGGGAGCCCGGATAGCGCCGCGCGGGGACCTCAACCCAGACCCCAGCGTCCCGCCGCCGCGGCCCGGTCCTGCCCCGCCCCCGGCCCCGCCCCTTTCCAGCCTGCCCCACCCCCTCTACGCCCCTCCACCCGGGCCCCGCCCCCTGTGCAGCCCCCCGCCCTCGCCGCCTGGACCCCGCCCCCTCCCCCCTGGCCCTCGCCACTGGTCCAGGGAGGGGACGGCGGGACAGACGGGACTGGTGGGACCGGCGGGAGGGCGGACCGGGCTGGGATATGGCCGCGGCGCCCGGAGGGTCTGCGCCGCCCGCCGGCCCCGGCCCGCGCCTGGGTTTCAGCACCGCGGACAGCGGCGTCGGCATGAGCGGGCTAAACCCCGGTCCTGCCGTGCCCATGAAGGACCACGACGCCATCAAGCTCTTCGTGGGGCAGATCCCGCGGGGCTTGGACGAGCAGGATCTCAAGCCGCTGTTCGAGGAATTCGGCCGCATCTACGAGCTGACGGTGCTGAAGGACCGGCTCACCGGCCTCCACAAAGGTGCGCGGGGTCAGCCCAGCCCAGCCCAGCCCAGCCCTGCCCCAATCCGATTAGAGTGGGCCCAGCCCAAACCCCAGCCTCAACCGCAGCCCCAACCTTAGCCCTACCTAGAGTCAGTCCAACATCAGTCCAATACCAGCCCCACTTCAGCCCAGTCTCCTCCCCAGATCACAGAACCCCCAGGCCAGAATTTTCTCTCCGATATCCTCCTTCTGATCACCACTCTGATCCTCTGGCGTGTTCTCCACTCTAACCTCTAACTCCCTACCCTTCACCTCTCACATCCCAACAGTCCCAACCTTTCAGTCGGACCTCCCTCTATCCCTCTCATCAGACATTCCAAATCCTGAAATTTGAAAACTTATTTGACCTTTGGGTCTCAATTTCCCAAACCCTGGACCAATCATTTCTGACCCTCTCCCCCAATCTGGTGCCACCCCACTCAGGCCTAACCATCCACACACACACGTCTTGGACTTGTACCCCTCATTCTGGCCTCCAAGCCCAGCCAACACCCAGAGCCTTCTTTTGATGCAGACTGCTAACTTAAAACCCCCCAAACCCCAATTCCTCCCTTCTTCAGAACCCAGGCCTGGCTAACTCACAAAATCCAATTCCCCTCAAGGAGGCTCTCAGCTTCAAATTCCACCCTCATGTTTGACAATAACCCCATCTCTCCTCCCCCTGCCAGAATCCCAACACTCTCTGCCTCTTCTGACTTGAGTCCAGAACCCTGACCTCAACTGGGAAAATCTACCACCTGTGTGCCCCCTCATTTCAGGTTTCCTCTCAGCTGAACCCATACTTCTTTCATCCTCTAATCTCCCCACTCTTGTGCCTCATCTATACCCTTCCCCAATCCTCTTTATGGACTCCTGCTTTCCCTCCTTCGCAGGCAGGTCCTGGAGTAGAGCCTGTGGATCAGAACCTCAGGGTGGGTCAGTTTGAAGAGGCAGAAGGGATTTTCTCCCTGCCCTTGTTAGAGAGACAGGCACCACAGTTCTGTCCAGCCACACCCCTTTCTTCCTGTAGAGAGAGGGAGGAGGCTTGTTTACATGCAGAAAAGTCTGTCCAGGCTGGGCTGGAGTAAGAGAGCCAGAGTCACATGTCATACATGGGCAGGGGATAGAAATTATTTGAAGAGAAACACCTCTATCTCTCCTCCACCTTCATCATGCTTCAGTTTCAGGATTTGAGGGGTAAGGGTCTCTATCTTACCCCACCTTCACCATGCTTCAGTTTTAGGATTTGAAGGGTAAGGGTCACCAACTATTCTCCATGATTTTTCTAAAACAAAAGTGGTCGGTCCTGGGTAACAGCTAAAGGTACTTTCCTAAGGGCTGAGAGCTGGAATCAGGCTGCCACCTCTTTTCGTCTGGGAGGCACACTTATACAGGGGCTTCATGAAAATGCCCACAGAAGGTCTGGGACCAGCTAGGTAGCAGTGCCTCTTCCACACTTGGAGGTGGGGTTACTTTAAAAGGGGCATGAAAGAATAAAACTATATCATCCTGATTCCTTCTAATGCAGTCCAGCTGCCTGGCTGTCCATCCATCCATAGCAACTTACTTTCTTATTTTCTAGACATTTATTTCAGTATGTAAGCACAAGCTAATCTTTCTGGGCCATCTGGGAAGCGTATAAGATACCTTTAATTCTCACTCTTCTCATTCAAACACCATCAGAGTCTCTGAAATGTTCTCTTATCCGTTCTCTCTCTCCATTTAGCTCTAATTCTTCCTGTTTTTAAATTTTCATTTGTCTCTCCCTCTAGCCATGCTTCTCTGTCTTTCCATCCCTCCTTTTCCCACCCCCTATCCCAGGTAGTACAAATGGGGCTCCTTTGGGCAGAAGTTGGGCCCCTGAGCCTTTCAGACTGGGCCCCAGCCCTGCCCAGTTCTGACGTCAGCTGATATGGCTTAGTGGCAGAAGATGAAGCAGAGATGTAAGCGAAATCAGGTGTTTGGTGATTTGTCCCCAAACCAACCTGCAGCTCTCCAAGGCAGGGTTGCCTTGCAAGATGATTGGAAAGGTCTCTGTGTCAATATATTCCCCCACTTTCTCCCCAGCAATAGTGACACCCAAAAGCCAGAGTGACTCATTTTCCTTTTGATGGCTGGGTACTGAGGGAGGCAGCCACAGTGCTTTGAAAAAACCTCAGTCTAGGAGTTAGGAGATTCTAAACCCTATTCTGCCCCTGGCACACTGTCTGGGTTCAGTTTCCCTGTTAATACAGTAAGAGTTTGTCCCAGGTTTCTCTAAGGTCCCTTTAACTCAATGAATAGCAGATAGCCACCCACCTGAAGGGGGCAGCCACTTGGAAGACATCACAGAAAATGATCCCCTTTGCCTTTGCAGTCGGCTGAGGTCTAAGTGGAAAACTTCACCAAGCTCCTAATGGCTTCTCACAACCACTTTCTCTTCCTTTGGTCTTTCTCCTTCCCACATGCAGAAGGCTCTTTTTGAAGACACAGATCTTATCGTGCCAGAGTCCTGCTTAAAACCCTTTAGTGGTTCTTCACTGCTCCTAAGGAAAAGTTCAAAATCCAGACTGAGGCATACAAGGTTATAGATAACCTGATCCCTGCACGCCTCACTGTCCTCTCTGCCTCCTTTCACCAATCTCCAACCATTACTACTCTTCTATCCATTTCCCCAACACACCAAATTCTTGCTTCAGTCTTCATGCATGCTGTATGAAGCTGTTCATACGTGCTGTTCCTTCATCTTCCTTCACCACCCTTCTTGTCACCTGGTTAAGCCCTATTTGTTATTGAGGACTCAATGTGTTCTTTGAAACATTCTTCAACCCTTTGGACTCAAATTATGTGCCCCTCATGATCCTTTACATAATCCCCATGAGAGCAGGGAATGTGTCTGTCTTGTTACCACTTCATCCCAAGCCCATTATAATGCCCACCATAATAAGTAAATAAGTATTCAACAAATATTTTCTGAGTGAGTGCTCAATGACTGTTGGAAAGGAAGGATCCCTGACTCAGTGCTTCCTAGCAGGCTACACTTTCTGAGTCTGAACAAAGAGGAGTAGGACTGACCCTGTGGCTCAACCCAGACTCATTCTCTGTCCCATAACTACTGGATCCTTTAGAGAAGTAAGATTTAGGGCACAATAACCCTTTAGCAGGCTCTATGTTGAAGCACTGGGAGAGCTGACAGGTCAAGCTCCTTGGATAGGATTGGAGGTCCATGAAAGCTCTTCTCTACAGAAAGTCCTTAAGCCAGCCCCATCTTGCAAGCCTCAAATTAACCTATTCCTCAGCTTCAAACTTGGAGGAGGGAGGTGTTAAGAAGTTGTGGGGTGCTGGGCTTGGCTGTCAACAATTTTCCTCCTTTTGGCCTCCTCTCATCTGAAACTGAGTTGGGAAGGAATTGAGGCTGATTCTGGGAGACTCTGTGAGTATGAATCTGAAAAGGAAGGGGGAGGCTGGGGTTAAAGCTGAAGGCAAAGCCGCTTAGGGAGGTTTAACCCCAACCGGACTTATAGCTGGAGTGGGGAGGGGAGATGTGGGACTGTATGAGCATGTGGCTGGATGTGGGTACACATGTTCCCTAGGCAAGAAGCCAGGAGCAAATGAGAGGGAGCCAGAGTCTGGGACTCAAACACATGAAGCCCCTCCCTTCAGAGAAGGTGGAGGACAGAGGCTTCTCAGAGCAGTGCCCTTGTTTAAAGAAGAGTGGCCTTGAGTTTGTCAACTAATGGGATCTTACCAGGAAGAGTATTTGGGGGTTTCAGGAAATCCCCTGAGCCAGCCTCTTCCTCCCCAGGCTGTGCCTTCCTCACCTACTGCGCCCGGGACTCTGCTCTCAAGGCCCAGAGTGCACTGCACGAGCAGAAGACCCTGCCAGGGGTAAGTCCACCAGGTTTGGGGGGTGGGGGTCACCTCAGGCTGGGGACATGCCTTATGTGCATGCCAAAGCAGCATGTAGGGGCTGGGTTGGGGCCAGGAACTAGAAGCAGAGTCACTTTTCAGGGCTTACGTATGCCCTGAACAGCTATCAATTCTTGTTATATTTACTCTTCTGGCTCAAAGAAATGGGCTTAACATTTGGACCAAGTATTCCACCCCATCTTTTCAGAGAGGCATCAG
Source organism: Panthera tigris (assembly GCF_018350195.1). Taxonomy (NCBI): domain Eukaryota; kingdom Metazoa; phylum Chordata; class Mammalia; order Carnivora; family Felidae; genus Panthera; species Panthera tigris. The sequence continues at coordinate 33,573,307 of NC_056665.1, forward strand.
TTTTGTGTGTTATGCTAGAATTTGTCCGCACTGGCTAAAATCATGGCTTAAAGTGTCATTTGTCACTGGTGTGAGAATATATGCAGATACATGAGGTAGAGACCCTGCTGGGCTGGTATCCTACTTTTTCCAGTTCTAGAGTCCTTAATAGCACTTCCCTCTGTCCTCTTCCTGTAATTTTTTTTGGGGGGGTGCCTTGAGTCACCAATATTACTTTCCCTCCTCTTCCCCAAACACTTGGCTGGATGTGGGTACACATGTTTCCTAGGCAAGAAGCCAGGAGCAAATGAGAGGGAGCCAGAGTCTGGGACTCAAACACATGAAGCCCCTCCCTTCAGAGAAGGTAGGAGACAGAGGCTTCTCAGAGCAGTGCCCTTGTTTAAAGAAGAGTGGCCTTGAGTTTGTCAACTAATGGTTTCTTACCAGGAAGAGTATTTGGGGGTTTCAGGAAACCCCAAAGCTAAGAGGACCTGATTATATGAGCAGTTAGACCATTATGTATACCTGATATGGCCTTAGCTAATGGCTAATCACTGGACCAAAGGCAAAGTAGGACCTACGGACCATGTGGCAGGAAGAAAGTGGTGATTGTTAGGAACTAGTGTGGGTTCACCAAGAGCAAACCATACAACAGAGCTTCATTTTCTCTTGTCAAAGGAATGATATGTCTACAAAAAGCATATTCAAATGCCATGCCTGGGACTATATCCATTTTTAAGCCTCAGATTTAAGAGGGTCATTAGCCTATCAGAAAGAGACAAGGATGGGATGGGGAAATAAAATATATCATGGATGATGATTTGAAGAAATTGGAGATATTTGGCTGGAGAAGATAGGGTGTGGGGGCTTCTACAGGGAGGCATCATAACATAATGATTAAAAATATGACTTTTTGAGTCTCAACAGACCTAGATTTGAATTTCTGTTCTGTCATTTACTGGTTCTGTGTCTCATGATACATTACTTAGACTCTGGAGCTTCAACTTCCTCATCTATAAGGAGTGAGTTATACTAACACTTAGCTCACTGGGCTATTGTGAGGATTAACTGAGGTTAGCAAGTGCCTGGCACAGGGGAAGATCTCAGTAAATATTACTGGTAGGGTGAGGGTAACCGCCTTCAAATTCTGAAGAGGGATTTGGTTTTCTATGGGTGGCTCTAGAGGGCTGGACCAGGATCAGCGGGTATAGAGAACAGACACACTAATTTCAGCTCAGTATAAAGAAATCATTTCTCTGAATTGGAACTGTCCAGCAGTGGCACAAGCTTCACCTAGAGTTGATCAAGCTGTGAGTGGGTCAGGTCCTAGGATGAATCCCAGTAATTGAAGCAACTCAAGCCTCACTCTTGAAGACTCAGCATCCAGGAACACCAGTGTATTACTGCTACCAAGCTTCTGTGTGCAGGCTCTGGAGTCAAACAGACATGGGTGTAGATCCAAGCCCTACCACTCACTAACTCTGTGACCTTGGGCAAGTCTTTACTTCTAAGCCTAAGCATCTTCATATGTAAAACTGAATTCATAGAATTGTTATAATAATTAAGTGAACTAACTCATGTAAAGTGCTTAACATAGTTCTTGGTAGACAGTAAGCACTCAGTACAGGTTACCTGGTGGCAGCGGCAGTAGTGACAGTAACAGCAGTGTTAGTAGGAGTAGGAGTAGAAGTTATTCATCCAACCATGGGAATAAGTGACTTCTGCTGCTAAAATTGAAAGTCGCTGACACAAACTGTAACATTCCATGTGGGAAACAGCATGGGAAAGGTGCATAGACAGAAGGAACAAGATGGGTGTGAAATGGGATTGGGAGTTTGGAGGAAGGCCTGGGTGAGCATGGGCCAGGCCAGAGAGAAGACCCACCAGAGAGCAGTGGCTGAAGAGGAAACTTTGGATGCCAGGGTGAGGGATTTGGACTTTATCCTGAAAGCAAATGGGAACACTGAAAAAATTAAGATGAACTTTGTGAGGGGGAAAAAAAAAACCTTCTTCAACCAGCCACAGGGCTCCACAGAGAGAGGACTTTATGAGGCTGAGGGCACCTGAGATAAGGGCTGTGGAGCTCTAGATTAGTGGGTTAATTTCTGAAGGAGAAACGAGAAATAATAATAACTAGCATTTGTTGATACTAGACAGTGTTCCTAGAATTTTGCATTCTCAAAGTCACTTAATCCTCTGTGAAGAAGCTATTGTTATTGGCATTCCCACCTTACAGATGCGGAAACTGAGTCAAAGGAAACAAGTGGCTTGTGCAAGGTTAGGTAGCTACTGGTAGGAAGATCTGGGAAGATCCAGGTAGTCTGACTCCAGAACTCATTCACTTAACCACTACACTATTATCTACACCAAGCTGGTGGCAGACAGGGGTCCATGTTTCTGAAGGGGGTGGTGACTGGATGCATCTGCCCTCTCCAACCCTTTCATCTGCAGGCTTGCAACATGGCCTGGCTTCATCCTGTACTGCCAGGTTTGGCTTTATTCACCGTCCTCAGCTTAACAAAGTGCAAATTAATATTTAATTATTCTCCTAAATGAAAATCGATGGCTCTGTTGGCCAGCCCAAGCTATGTCCGTGCCATCAATCTTTCCTCTGGGCCTGCCAGGGGCAGTAGCAGCTTTAGTCACCTGACCTCAGTCCCACCAGCATGAAGGGAGGAGGGTGTCCAGCTCTCTGTAGGCACTGGGTCCTGGGCACAGCTGCCATCTACTGGAAAAGCAAGGAAAGACTTCAATTTGGGCTCCTACTAGAGACCAGAAGGATAGTCACTGTGGGAGCAGGAATGGTTGTCTCCCCAGAGAAAAATCCTGAACCTCTAGGAAAAATGTCATAGTATCTACTGGACTGGGACCTCACCATAACTCCCCTCCATGTGCCTCTGCTAATTTCTGTCACCTATCAAAACTGGGCTCCCTACTCAGGGGGACTTTCTTTAAACCTCAGTGGTCTGTCCCACCTTCTGTAGCTTCTTCTCTATAAAGCTGAAGCTACTTCTTGCAGCCTCATTTTAGGCTCCAGAATCCACCTAAAGAAGGTAAGGCCAACCTTATCCCAGAAGGTGCCCTCCTACTTGTCTCTATCCTTGCCCATGACCACCTTTCCCTTGGACATCCATCCCTTCAAACACTGTGAAGGAGACAGACATAACAGTGCACTTGCTTTTGCAAGTTGTGCCCAGCATAAAACAGCTTGAGTGGAAAGGGCAAGTGGGGGCTAAAATCTAGCCATGCTCTATTGACCAAGCCATGCACATTATCACAGGGCTGTGTCAGCCCAGAGGGGGAGGCACATTTTTTTTCCTAATTCATCCCATCATTGGGGGAGTGCCTTTTTGTAACTCACACAAAGGCACTATATGTGCTAGCAGCCGCCCAGTGAGTGAATTGGAGCCTTTGGCCTCAAGGAGCTTTTCCAGCCCAGAAATAACTCATTGCATCTCAGTGGGATTTACATCTAGGCACATAAAAGGGCATCAGAGTGGAGACAGAGGAGATGCTTCACAGTGGAGATGCTATCTGAGCCCAATCATGACCATATTTCATCACATTTGAGGGTCTAGAAAACTAGAAGACAAGGCAACTTCTGGAATTCTAGGTACAGTGTGAAAACTGGCAGTGAAGATGTCCAATGGAGAAGGCCAAGGCTCCCTGTGAATGGAGTGTTGTGCATTTTGGGCAGCAAGGGAGGCAGGACCCACAAGTTTGGACTGCCAGTCTTAGGATGTCTGGCTTTATTGAGAGGCTTGAAATGGAGAACTGTGGATGGATTTTAGTAAGGAAAGAGTGAGGGGTTGGTTTCAAAAGCTCACTCCAGCTACAGTGTGATGGTTGAGTTGAAAGATGAAGCAATATTGGAGGCAGCTTATCCTTTAGGACACTGTTGCTTGAGTGCAGCTGAATGATGGTGCTGACCTGGAGCTGGAGACAGGGCAGGAATGGGGAGGATAGGATAAACTTGAGAGTTATTTAGGATATCCATATAGACTCGAGAACCAGTGGGACTTGGCAGTGGATTGAATCAGAAGAAGAGGTGAAGTAGAGCAAAGAGCTGAAAATGGTGTAGTTTGCTTTTTCTCTTCTTCACTTTTCCCTGCATCCATGACACCTCTCTTAGACCCACCAGTAATCCTGATAAATATTCTTCCCATGGTGGAAGTGGCTGAGGGCACAGGTGCTCAGTGTTAGGAATAGTTGGCATCAAGGCAGAAATGTCTGAAGAGGGTAATGCTGAGCCCAAAGTAGACCTTTTATGCAAGTCAAGCAGGGAGAAGGGGTAGGGCCTTGCCTTCCCTCCTGCTCATGGTGGTCAAAGTACCAGGGCCTCATATGCCTCTGTGCTACCTCCAACCTTCCCCACTCCACTACACTGCCTGCAATAGGTTGTTCTCTCCTCTTTCCGACATTCTCTCCCTTGATTTTCCCTCCAGGGCTGGCCCTGAAGCAGATATGGGCCTGGACTCTACCTGGGAAACTCTCAAGGGAATAGGTGCTCAGCCAAGGGCAAGAGCTCACCTGAGGTCCCATGACAAATTCTTGGCCAAGGAGGCAATACCCTCTTTTCCTAAAAGGGGAACTGGGATTACCTTACCCCGCTTCCACATCTCTCCCCTGGCTGTGACAGGAACCAGGCAGAGTAGGGTTGCTTAGGCAGTTCATGTGGATAGCTCTCTTTCTCCTTCAGCCACACAGAGCATACCTAAATCCTAGGTGTCCTCCCTAACCATTTCCCAGTGGGGACCAAAGGAGAACCACCTCTCTCCAACTCTGTCCTCATCCTCTTGGGCTCCTCCTCCCCTGAGACTTCCCCTGCATCTCCAAATTCCCAAATTGCCAACATCCTCAACATTTAAGCCATAAACCTAAAAGTCAGCCAGTATTTTCTTCTCTCCCTCAGTTCCCACATCCAATAGAACTCTAGTCCAGCTAATCATCCTAAACATCTCTTGAATCTATCTATTTCCTTACGCCCTGGTTAAGGTCACCCTCACCCCTTACCTGTATTAGTGATCTTCCTATTTCTAATTTTTCCCTTTCCAATCTTTTCTCTGCACAGTGATAGCTCATGGGATCTTTCCCTACTTAATATCCTTCCCTGGATCCCTACTGCCTTTGAAGTACAACAAAGTCAAAATTCCTTGTTGTGATTTTCACAACCTGCCCCAACCCGGCCATTGGCTACCCTTCAGTTTTACACCCTTCCATTAAAAACAAACACAACACTGCAAGGTGGGATCATGATTTCCCCTTTTACTAATACTGAGACTCAAAGACCTTGAAGAAGTTGCCAGTAATGGAGTCTCAATTTAAACCCACATCTATATGACTCAGAATCAATCTGCTGTGCCCTGGCTACCTCCATGCCAGATGCCTACCAGAATCCTTGCTCCTTTAGACTTGCAGCTCCCTTTCCAACCCCCTGCCATCTGGAGTGCTCAGGTTCCAGCTCTACCTCTCCCATTATCTCCATGTGGCCCAATGACCCCAGTCCTGCAAGGCCCGGGTCAAACTTTGCCTCCTCTGTGAAGCTTTCCCTGTGTCAACCTCTCCAGCTGGAGTCAGCCTCTCCCAGAGCACTGTACTTTGCACTCCTCCTAAGGCCCTGGTCACTCTGTGCCTCATTACTTGTGTTCATGTCTTAAGAATGGAGTTGAGCAGCACAACACAAAAACATGGGCTTCAGCATCAGATAGGCCTGGGGGCAAATCCCAGCTCAACCACTTACCCATCGCATGATCTTGAACAAGTGATTTAACCTCCCTAAGCCTCAACTTCCCCGTCTGTACTATGGGGATAATGATATTACCTTGCAGAGAAGTTGGAAGGAATTTAGAGACAATATATGTAAAGTGTCCCAGAAAGGGCTTGGTGTATAGTGGGCTTTTAGGAAATGGTGGCGATTATCTTCCTCCCTAAAAACCATTGAGGACAGATTCCCCAAGGTTGTTGCTGTCTCCTGTGAAGGGCCTAGCCTGGGGCTCTTCACAGATTTCAGGAAATGCCCGCATGGTGGAAAGCCCAGGTGCCCAGACTCTGAGGCTTGGACCCTGCCAGGTCTATGGGACATGTATATACCACCTAATGCCCACCCTCCATTAAAGAGTGGTGGAGTGGGGGAGGGGAAAGGGGTGTCCCCCAGAGCACTGATGAGCTCCATCTCTCCAGAAACCCAGCCGGGGAGGCAGCTGCCATGGAAACCACTGCTGTCACATGTGCTTGTCACTCTAGGTTCCAGAGAGAAATTCTCAGGATCTATTTAAGAACTAATAAAATAATGATGGTCTTGCTCACCCTCACTGCCCCCCCACCCCAGGCTTCTTCCCCTCTTTCATTCTCCCCTGCCACACTCCTCCCTGCCTTTCCTGCATCCCCTTCCTGACCCCTTATCCCTTCGTTTCCTTCCCATATCCACCTATATTTCTCTTTCCTTGCCCCTTTCTAGGTCTGTCTCTTTCTCTCATCGTTTCTGTCTTCCTGTGTCTCTTCATCTCTCCTTGTTTCTCTGCTCTCCATGGCTCTGTCTCTTGGTCTCTCCTCCACAATCACAGGTGGCCATGCCCAGGGACGGTTCCCGTTCCTCCTGGTCCCTGGTCCCGGCCAATCCAGACCTGTCCAGCTCGCCCTGATCTGCTTGGATTGATCTGTCATCCCCTCTAGACTGCAGCCTGAGTCCTGTCGGTGTCTCGGCCCCCACCCTCAACCTGGTACACTGCAGGGGCTCCACCACCAGCGGGTGGGTGTGTCAGAGCGCATAAGAACCTGAGCCCTGGGTGGGAGGGGGATTGCACTGGTTCAGGCTTGGCCTGTTTTCCTTTCCTTTCCTTTCCTTTCCTTTCCTTTCCTTTTTTTTTTTTTTAATAATCCCTCCCCACTCCCCCACCCCCAAATTTGATCCAAAGGAAATTGCTCAACTGTGACTGCCAGGGCGTTACCATGGTTACTGGGTAGCACTTGTGGCTATGGTAACAGGAAGCTGCCTGTTGTCTCGGCAACGAGCACATTGGTAGAGGATGGAATGGCCCTGATTGGTGCAGAAGCAGTGCATTTCCTGAAGGGAGGGGGTCAGATCATCACCTTCTCAGGCCAGATGGGCATCAGTACCCCTTCCTCCATGAACGGGAAGGCCGCTGTTCTTTCCTCCCGGCACTCAGCTGTCTGCCCCCAACATTAATTCCTCACTTCCTACGCACCCAGCTCTTGGCAGTTTACAAAGACCTTTTGCGTCCCCATTATCTCATGTGATCCCCACAACACCCATGAGAGGAAGGTGAGATGGGGATTCAATCATGAATTCTCTCAGGGTGGTTGGGGGATGGGACTGTGTGGGGGTGTATGTCGAAATCACCTAGGAGCTTTTACAAATTATACAGTCCCCTAACTTGAGAGTCTGCTATGGTTCCCAGGTGATTCTTATCTACCCTTGATCAGGGAACCCCTGAATTAGAAGGTGAAATTGGTTGGGGGGGGAGGGGGTAAAGGGAAGAGTCAAGCTGCTTTCCAGGTTTCTAGCTTGGATGACTGGAAGGATCAGGTCCGGGCAAAAAGATAAGCTCTGGTATGGGTGCGTTGAGTGGAAGATGCCAGTGGGACTTTTTAGTCAGGCTGTCCAGCAAACAGCTGGGTACATGGGTCTTAGGCTCAGGAGGGAGGTGTGGGCTGGGGATGCAGAGCTCTGAGTCAGCCCTGTGAGCATGGTAACTGAGGCTGTGGGTGTGAGTGAGACTCTCCAGGAAGAACGGGAACAGTGGGATGAGCAGGGCTGAAGATGGTGCCCTGGAGAATGCCAACATCCTCAAGGGAAGGGGGACCCAGGGAGGGAACTGAGAGGGTGACTGTAGGAACTTTGGTAATACAGAAGCTTGGGAAGGCTTCCCCCCATCTAACAAGCTGAATCTGAGAGAGGGTGGCTTTACTGAAGTCATACAACCATTAAATGGCGGAATCCAATTCCCAGCTTGTTTAATCTAAATGACATATAGAATTATATTCTCAGTTTTAGAACAAAACACAAATCTTCAGTATTAATTCCACCTTCCCACCCAACTCCTCTCACTCAAAACCTTTAAGGAGGTCCAGGAGCCAGAGGGACAGGCGCACATAGTCCAGGCCCATAGCCCAAAGCAGAATCTCTTTAACCACCACGGTCCATCCTGGCTTGCCACCGAGCTTCCTATCACCAACCCTTCAGATTTCAGCACTTTTTAAATTCCCCAGTTTAAGGAAGGAATCTTGGAGAAAATCTATAGCCCACCATGAGAGTGGTGGAGTGCAGAGTTCAAAGGAGCCAGGGCTTAGATCCTGAGGCATCCAGGGGAGGAGAAGCCAGGTGCCAGGATCAGGCAGTCATGCTGACTAGGTGTGTTGGTCCAATGTCTTTCAGATGAATCGTCCGATCCAAGTGAAGCCGGCTGCCAGTGAGGGTCGAGGAGGTAACTTCCCTATCTGACAAACCTCAGGGTATCACCCATGTAGGGGATGGTGGGTCTACTCCTCACGTCAGTCCTATCTATGGTTTGTTGCTAGAGCTTCCTTGGGTTGGGGGAAAAGTGGGGCCCAGTGTTGCTCAACACCAGAAACAGCTTAGCCTTCCCAGATAAGGCTGAGGAGAGAGGGGGTCCTAGAGTCCCCAGACCCAAAAGAAGCAGGAAGAGCCTAAGAAGATGCTGGAGATAGAGGAAGGGAGCTCTTGACACCTTGCCCTGGAAAGAGTTCATTCCTGTTTTTTTCAGATGGAATTTCCAGATTTGTTTGAAGAACCAGGCTGGACTTATTCTCCTTTTGCATATTCTTCTGATCAGAGAGGACCCAGTCCACTCTGGATTGAGGCCACTCATTTCCTCACTGCAATTATCTGGTTACTTATGGCAAAAGATGAGTCTAGTAACACAGACTTTGCAAGCCATAGTAAGGAACTTGACTCTCTGCTGAGGACCACTGAAAGGCTTCAAAGGTTTTTTAGAAGCACTTTGGAAAGACCAGTGCTCCTTAAGAACAGGAGGGGTAAAGAGTCTGTGCTTTTCTGACAACCAGCTACATTCCAGCCAGCTTCCATACTGGAAAAGTGATGCTAGCTTCTGGTGTCAGTTCTTTGGTGTTTTTCTCACCCTTTGGTCTTATATCATTCCAGGATATCTGCCAATAGCCCTGATGTCTGCTGACTCTCTCCCTTAGATAAGACTCTCTCCCTGTCTTATCCAAGATCAGTCATGGTGTTGTTAGGTGGAAGAAGCTCCCCATGATCAGGGAGAGAATGGAACCTAATTGACAGGCATTTATTGACTCCAACTAATTCTCACGCCGTCTCAGACTTCCTATTCACCGTCTACACCTAAAGGGGGCTCTGGTAGCTTCTTCCATTGTAGAGTTCTTTCCTTCATGAAATAATTCCTTCATCTATTTAGATTATCTGACCTCTGGTCTGTGCTTCTCAATTTCAGATCAAGATGTTATCACCTCTACTTTGCCTTGAAGAGATATTTCCAAGTTTCCTCCTCCCCTTCACGTGTGTATCCTCCTTTTCCACCTCATTCTTTCCAGACAGGTTTTTGAGAAGTTCCAGCCTCCATACAGAATCTGGTTCACTTGTCCCAAGAATTTCTCCCTTTTGGGAAGCTCTGTTAGGCATCGAGACCATTGTTGGCCATTGTTGGCTATCTTCTAAGTCTTGTCCACAAACACTAGCTAGTCCCATAGCTCAGAGGCCAGTTGAGAGTAGCTGAATCAGCTAAGAAGCAGACATGTTGAGTTTATTCAACCATCCAGCCAACATCTTCTGAGTAACTTGCTCCATATTAGGAATAGAAATGTGAGCAAGACAGCCCTGGCCTCTAGCTTCATTGAGTCTGAGGCTATGTGGGGATAGTGAACAAGGGGGTTACAATTCAGTGTGATCAGTGTCTTTCAAGTTCTGGAGGGATTGTGGGCACAATAGCAAGAGGCACCTTTCTTAGTCTGGGAGGTCAAGATGGGCTCCTAGAGGTATTAATATTCAAGCTGAGATCTCAAGGATAGACAAGAAGTAGTCAAATACAGAAAGGAGGTGAGAGGGGGCAAGTGTTTACGTAGAGGGAATAGCATGCACAGAGTTCAGAACATGATGAAACTTGGAGTCTGGTTCAGGAACTAAGCTCACAATGCTGGGGGCACTCTTGCTGTTTGGAGTCCAATACAACTTGTTGGGATGAGGGCAACTGTACAAAGGAGGCTTCTGATGATGCTTCCGCTTGTCGTAGTCCATCTTTCCTCATCATCTGGGCCCCATTCAGTGGCATCAGCCTGAATTTTATCATTTGCCTCCCCCTTTTGTACAGGTTTTTCAGGTGTCACATCACTGACAAATTCTGTGACCTGTGGCAGCCCACCTATACACCTGTTCAGATTCAGAGCAGCTCGAGAGAGCAGGATAAGCAAATCTAGTTGAAAAGAGGTCTGCCTGGCAGTGGAATTCATAATTTTAGTAGTTATGTGTTACACAGGTATTTCCTGACAAGTGATGTCTCTTAGCACACATATACTCCATATGCGTTCATGAATAATCCTTGCAGGTTTAGATGACCCAATCTCTCAATTCCTTCCTGCTCCCACTCAGAGTCACCAAATGCTCCCTGCTACATTTTCAGGAGAGAGGAAGCATATGTACTGTCTTGCAGAACAGTTGGACCCTTACAATTTATTAGTATTTAACTACCAAACTGATCTGTGTTAGATAATCTTGTTACTAATTGAAGTGTGTTCCTTTCCTTCAATGTTATATACTACTTCTAAAGTGAGTTCAGCTCTCTGCTGAATTTTAACACAAACTAATGCTTTAGAGACTCAACTCTTGAAATGGTATCAGAGTTTGGTTTTTTGAAATGTAACATTTGACACCAATGTGGGACAGCTTGCCCTATTCCAGTCTGATCTCTGTGATCCTAAACATTCTATAAAAGTTCATTGCTTGGGTGGGGGGGAGAGTTAAATTGGTGATGGGCATTAAGGAGGGCACATTTTGGGATGACCACATATGTAAGAGATGAATCACTGGGATCTACTTCTGAAGCCAAGACTACACTGTATGTTAACTAACTTGAATTTAAATTTAAAAAAATTATGGGGCGCCTGGGTGGCTCAGTCAGTTAAGCGGCCAACTTCGGCTCAGGTCATGATCTCACGGTCTGTGAGTTCGAGCCTCGCGTCGGGCTCTATGCTCACAGCTCAGAGCCTGGAGCCTGTTTCAGATTCTGTGTCTCCCTGACTCTCTGATCCTCCCCCATTCATGCTCTGTCTCTGTCTCAAAAATAAATAAATGTTAAAAATTTAAAAATAATAAATTAAAAAATTATCTAAGAAAAACTTCAGAGTTAATGGTCACACCTGTCCTGATATATTTAAGCCTATAAGTTTGATTTTTTATTATTCCCAAAATTAAATCCCTTAGTTTAGTTGATTAATAGTGATTTCTATATCTTTTAAGAATACTGATACCAATGCAGACATAATCTAGAGGGTATCAAAGCAAATAGTATAATCTTCCAAAATTCTACCATTTTCTTCTGGAAGGAAGTATTAGATTTTCCCCTCATAAAACAGGGATCACCAACTCAAATGCTACAGGAACCAGGTAGGTAACTTTAAATGGATGAGACTCATGACTGAATTACAATTTACATTTTAATTGTATTAAATATTGGCAACTAATTCAATTTTTAAAGTTTATTTATTTATTTTGAAAGAGAGTGAACGAACATTAGCAGGGGAGGGGCAGAGAAAGAGAGAGACAGAGAGAGAGACAAAGAGGGAGAGAGAGAATCCCAAGCAGGCTCCCTGTTGTCAGTGCGGAGCCTGGACCAGGGGCTTGATCTCACAAATCCTGAGATCATAACCTGAGCCAAAATCAAGAGTCAAACGCTTAACCAACTGAGCCACCCAGGCGTCCCAACTAATTCAATTTTTTTCTTAAATTTTTTTTACGTTTATTTATTTTTGATAGACAGAGAGAGACAGAGCACAGATGGGGGAGGGGAGAGGAAACCCAGAATCCAAAGCAGGCTCCAGGACAGAACCCAATGCGGGGCTTGAACTCACAAACCGCGAGATCATGCTTAGCCAACTGAGCTGCCCAGGTGCCCCACCAACTAATTCAATTTTTAAAAATTGGCCAGCACTGTGAGAACCCAGCCAAACCTGTTAGTTTTACTTCTTTTGCCCAAAGACTTCCATTTCTTCCCATCTGCATATAGGAGTAATCTATTGTGCACACGTGAGCTTTTTGATGAAAATAGTTACTTTACATTCTCCCTTGAATTTTGATGCCAGTGCAACTGCGTAGTATTTCTATTTTTAATCAATAGACATGAGGTTTGTGGTTGAAGTAACCTATGTTTTAAACACACTGTATGTCGTAGTACTTTTAGAAGTTATTGGTAACATTTGTATGTTCAATGCTTACAATGCAGTAATAGCAACACAGCAGGATCTGCCTGATAGAAGGTGCTGGAGGCCCTCTTCTTCCATGATCATCCTCTGCAGCCTTGATGGTACTCAGAGTGTCAAATGGGCATCCAGGTCGTCATGGACTATGTTATAGGAGCCTTTGAATGTATCTCAGGCTTTTCCCATAACTTGTGCAGCTAAGTTCCGCACAGTTTATGTACTCCATACCCCATGCCTATATTTTACATCCTGTGGCGTCGAGTGGTACTCTTAAAGGAAAATGCACCTAATTTTCCAAAACAAAATAATATCCTAATTATACTTAAGGCACCCCACCCACTTGTATATAAAACAAACATAGTGCCAGAAAATTTTCTCCTTGGCATTTGGATTTGTTTGAATGTGAACATTAAAATGTGTGCCGGGGCAAAAATTCAAGGTTCGTGTGTTTCAAAATGTTAACTTCAAATTATATGAGGTCAGAGCTAGAGATCCCCAAACCCTTCATACAATGGTAACTAAATAAGTCTATTTTGTTTCCTATTTTTTGAGCTATATTGAGACATTATTGACATACAACATATATAAGTTGAAGATATGCAATGTGATTATTTGATACAGGTATATATTGCAAAATGGTTACCACAATAAGGTTAGTTAACAGTTCCTAAGTCTATTTTATTTGCTGTTCAGCGTAGAGACTGTAGTTTATTTTTTCTAACTTACATTATCTCTGCTATGGAGGCACAAAAAATAAGTTAAGTTGTAAGTACCAATCTTACAGGAAAAGTATTTTTTAGCCCTAAGGCAAAATCTTCAAAATCATTGAACTCTTGTATGTTTTTTCATCTCTTTCAAATTTTATAACAAAATCAATAAATTCATAAATCATAATAGTGATTACTTTGCTTGTCCCATTCTCCAACTTAGGCTTTTGTTTTTTTGTTTTTTTGTTTTTTTGTTTTAACCTAGCAAATATTCATGTATCCAGGATGCCCGAGGTACAGATATAGGTTAAGTAATCAATCCATGCACTCTTTCCACGTTAGTTTTTTGAAACCTTGAAATCTTAAATGTTCTCTGAAGTAAGGCATCTCTTTTTTTAATCTTGAAGTTTGGTGAACTGAAAAGGCCAATGATCTGTTATCATATCAACCCTCCTATCACCATCCTATAATTAATTAATTTCTGCCTGTATTTTCACAGATTTGTTTAAATATCAGCCTGGATTTGGAATACAAAATACTATATATATAATTATCTAACTAGGTGGGCCACATTTTTCTAATTTTATCCAGGATTCTCTTTTATTCAGTGTTTTACAACTGAACTTTGAGTTAAAGTTAAGTTTTGAGCTAGAATTTTCAGAATTGCATAATACTGGGACATATCCTCTGACTTAAGTCACATATACACCTTAGCAACAACTGTTCAGTTGGTCACCTGACACTCATATTTGTCTTTGATCCTTAGAGTTACTTAATTCGAAAAGGTATTCTTCCAGTGAAGACTTGACTGGATAAGATTCACAGTAGTGCTTAAGACTACTCAAGTCAATGTTTCACTTCCTAACATTAATTCTACCTCTGAAGGTAAAGGGAGGTGCTCTCCTTAAGCTTGACTCAGAACAGATCACCCAAAGCTGATTGTTAACACTTTTAGGTCATGGCAATGGCTGAACGGCACTGACGAGCCCTTCAGGTATAGGTATACAGCCTGCAAAGGAAAATACAGTCTGGATCCTGAGATTCTTCTCTCTCAGAGGAACCTGGACTCTCAGGCTTGGTCTACCTTTCTACCTCACTTTGTGGTTCTTCTGGATTAGGATTAAGGGACAACAGAGTCTCTGTTCTTTCTTGGTCTATGTGCCTATTTTTCAGCCCTCCTTAGAGCCCTTCTTCATCTTTTTTCTTCCAAGTTTTTATTTAAATTCAAGTTAGTTACCATATAGTGTATGTTGGTTTCAGGAGTCGAATTTAGTGATTCATCACTTACATGGAATACCCAGTGCTCATCACAAGTGCCCTCGTTAATGTCCATCGCCCAACACCCATCTAGGCCATCCCCCCCCCCACTCCCTCCATCAACCCTCAGGGTTTTTTTTTAATTTTTTTAATGTTTATTTATTTTTGACAGAGAGAGAGAGACAGAGCATGAGTGGGGGAGGGGCAGAGAGAGAGGGAGGCACAGAATCCGAAGCAGGCTCCAGGCTCTGAGCTGTGAGCACAGAGCCCGACGCAGGGCTCGAACTCACAGACCCCGAGATCATGACTTGAGCCAAAGTCGGTGGCTCAACCGACTGAGCCACCCAAGTGCCCCTCCCTCAGTTTGTTCTCTGTAGCTAGGAGTCCCTTATGGTTTGCGTCCCTCTCTGTTTTTTTTTTATCTTATTTTCCCAGCCCCTTCTTCATTTTTAAAAAGTATAGTAAAATAGACATAACATAAACTTTATCACCTTTACCACTTTTATATTCACCTTTACCATTTTTAAGTGTACAGTTCACTTGTATTAAGTATATTCACATTGTTGTGCAACCCATCTCCAGAATTTCTTCATCTTATAAAACCCCAAATCTGTACCCATTAAATAACTCCCTCCAACCCCTGTAACCATCCTCTACTTTCTGTTTCTATGAATTTGACTTCTCTAGATATCTCATTTAACTGAAATCATACAGTATTTGTCTTTTTGTGGCTGGCCTATTTCACTTAGCATCATGTCTTCAAGGTTCATCCATGTTGTAGCATATGTCAGATTTCCCTTCCTTTCAAAGGCTGAATAATATTCCATTGTGTGTGTGTGTGTATACATATATATATGTATATACACCACACTTTCTTTATCCATTCATTGGCTGATAGATATTTGGGTTTCTTCCATGTTTAGCTCTTGTGGTAATGCTACTATGAACATAAGTGTACAAATATCTCTCTGAGACTTGGTTCTCAATTCTTTTTGATATAACACTCAAAACTGGTATTGCTGGATTATATGGTAATCCTATTTTAAATTTTGGGTAGAGCTGCCATACTGTTTTCCATAGTGGCTATACCATTTTACATTCCTACTAACAGTGCACAAACTCCCCGGTTTCAATTTCTCCACATTCTTTCCAACACTTGCTATTTTTTCCTTCTTCTCTTCCCACTCCCCCTTCCCCCCCCCCCCCCCCCCCCCCCGCTTCTTCTTATCCTTTTCTCCTTCCTCTCCTCCTCCACCTTCTCCTTCTTCTTCTCCTAGGAACACCTGGGTGGCTCACTCGCTTAAGCAGTTAAGTGGCTGACTCTTGATATGGGCTCAGGTTGTGATCTCTGGGTTGTGGGATTGAGCCCTGCATAGGGCCCCCGGCTGAGCAGAGTCTGCTTGGGATTCTCTCTCTCTGCCCCTCCTCCACTTGTGCGTGCTCTCTCAAAATAAATTAATTAATTTAAAAAAAATCAAACAGGGGCGCCTGGGTGGCTCAGTCGGTTAAGCCTCCGACTTCAGCTCAGGTCACGATCTCGCGGTCCGCGAGTTCGAGCCCCGCGTCGGGCTCTGCGCTGACGGCTCACAGCCTGGAGCTTGCTTCCGATTCTGTGTCTCCCTCTTTCTCTGTCCCTCCCCCGTTCATGCTGTGTCTCTCTCTGTCTCAAAAATAAATAAACGTTAAAAAAAATAAAAAATAAATAAATAAAATAAAAAAATCAAACAACCCTCTCCCCAAAACTAGTCATCCTAATAGGTGTAAGGTGATATGGTTTGTGGCTTTAATTTTTACTTCTTTAAGGATTTACAGTTGTGTTGAGCATTTTTGTATATGCTCACTGGCCATTTGTATATCTTCTTTGGAGAAAAGCTTATTTAAGCCCTTTGCTCACTTTTTTTAAAAAGTTTATTTATTTTTGAGAGAGCAAGAGAGAGAGAGAGAGAAACAGAGCGTGAGTGGGGGAGGGGCAGAGAGACAGGGAGACACAGAATCTGAAGCAGGCTCCAGGCTCCAAGCTGCCAGCACAGAGCCTGACACAGGCCCGAACCCACAAACCGCAAGATCATGACCTGAGCCAAATTCAGACGCTGAGCTGTCAGCACAGAGCCCACATGGGGCTCAAACTCATGACCCGAACCGAAGTCGGACGCCCAACCAACTGAGCCCCTTTGCTCACTTTTTAATAGGATCATTTGTTTTTTGTTGTTGTTGAGTTGTAGGAGCTCTTATTCTGGATATTAACCCCTTATCAGATATATGACTTGCAAATATTTTCTCCTACTCTGTAGCTCTGAGTGTGTACTTTGATGCACAGAAGTTTTTAATTCTGATGTGGTTCAGTTTATCTATTCTTTTGTTGCCTTTGTGTGTGGTGTCATATCTAAGAAATCATTGCCAAATGCAAGGTCATGAAGCTTTTCCCCTGATTTCTTCTAACAGTGTCATACTTTTAGCACTCATGCTTAGGTCTTTGATTCATTTTCAGTTAATTTTTGTATACGATGAAAGTAAGGGTCCAATGTCATTCTTTTGCATGTATATATCCACTTTTCTCAGCACTATTTGTTGAAAAGACTGGCACTCTTGTCAAAAATCATTTGACCATATATGTGAGGGCTTATTTCTGGCCTCTATTCTATTCCATTGGTCTGCGTGTCTTTATGCCAGTGTCACACTGCTTGATTACTGTAGGTTTGTAATAAGTTTGAAATCAGAAAGTGTGAGATCTCAAACTTTCTTCTTTTTTGAGATTGTCTTGACTGTTCAAGGTTTCTTGAGATTTCATATGAATTTTAGGATGGATTTCTCTATTTCTGCAAAAAATACCATTGGTACTTTAATAGAAATTACATTAAATCTGTAGATCTCTTTGGGTAGTGGTGACATCTAGCAATATTAAGTCTTTCAACCGATGAACACAAGATGTCTTCCATTTATTTGTGTCTTCTTAAATTTCTTTCAGCAATATTTTGTTGTTTTCAGGATACAAGTCTTTTTCCTCCTTAAGTTTATTCCTAAGTATTTTATTCTTTTTGATGCTACTATAAATGGAACTGTTTTCTTAATTTTCTTTTTGGATTGTTCGTTGCTAGTGTATAAAAACACAACTGATTCTGTGTTGATTTTGTATTCTGCAACTTGCTGAATTTGTTTATTAGTTCTAACATTTGTTTTGTGGAATTAAAGCTCTTCTTGATGCTTATAAGGTTGGGCCAGAAGACTCTGGTTTACCCTGGGTGTTTCCTTCACTGACTATCCCGGGCTTTCTTGGCTCCTTATGCTGGAGTCATCACTAAGAACATCAGGGGAGAAAGGCTATGCTCCAAATGCTGCCACCAGCAAGACCCCTGGGGTTGGAATTTGGACTGAAAGATGGACCAGTATTTTAAAGATATATTTGGTGGTTTAATGTATGTTTTAAGATATATTTGGTGGTTTAATATATATTTTAAGATATATTTGGTGGTTTAATGCTGTAACCTTGTTCCTACACAGTCCCTACAATCATGACATCCCACCAACAGGAAGGTGAGTGGGTGTGAGAGGCCTAGAAGCCAGAAGCTTGGGCCCTTGAGGAATTCCTCTGGGCCAACTTGAGGCAGAGCCTCCTTTCTTGAACAGCATCTTGGTGCCTTTCTTGAGGAAGAGGGAGTGGACTGACTCTGACTCTGGGTTCTCAAAGCCCATCACTTGCTGCATTAGAATCCCTGACCTGTATAGCCAGCTACACAAGGCAGCTTTAAGGAGAAGGGCCTCTGGGCCCAAACAACTTGATCTGGGTTCAAAAAAGCATTTGATAGAAGACCAAGGAGTACACCTTAGTTGACAACAAGAGAATGTGGTAATGCTATTCAACTGTGTGTCTATCTAATTCTGTCTCAACTCCACACTAATGCTATCTTCCAACTCCTTCCACTCTGGGAAGGTTGAGCCTCCTTCCTTGATATTCCCATCTTGCTGGGGCCCCACCCACTGCCCATGGGATGATTTTATCCAGACATTTCTGACCCACGTCTTATAGAACCCTCGCTTTCCCAAACTGATAGAGTTTGAACTAGAGGAAATTGAATTACCTGGGCTAACTCCCACCACCATCTCTCTCTGGGGGCACTAATCAGCCCTCAGAACATTCAGGGCTGTGTATTTTGGGGCTACTCTTAGGTCTAGCCTGTACTTCTCTTTGGCAGGTCCCTGAGAAACTTATCCCACCATTTAAGGATCACCTGAAACTCATGGCCATTGTGACCTAGATCATCCTCCTGTCAAACATCATCAGACTCCCCGTAAAGTGGTAAAGGGAATACCAGGATTCAAAGTGACACCTGTGAAACAGCCCAGCCTGTACCCCAGCTTCATTTCAATTTCAAATTCTGTAGAGCCCAGTAGGCAAGAACCATAAGGTCAATGCCCTCTCATGGAAATTGAAATTCTTGACTTGGCACTGGAAAAGAAGGATCAGAGAATTTCATGGTCTGTGTCATGAGCTTGAACTGACCACCATCAGCAGAAAAGAGCAACGAGAGGAAGAGCAGATAAAGGATCAGGCCACCGTCTACACAATCCTGTTTATTGTCTTGGGGGCTCCATCTCAGCCTTGACTTTTCTCTTCCTACCTAGGGCTACCTGGATGCTGGTCCATGTGGTATAACATCTTACTTAGGTGCCATCACCATCTTGCAGGCCCTACCCAATGATGCAGCTGCACTACAAATTAGGGCATGATGAAGCCCTCTTTAAGCCTTGGGACTCGAGGCCGTAGGATCTTCTCTAAGCGCCCCCTGGACTTCTGACAGACATATGGGCATACTTTAGTATCATAGCTCAGAACAATGACACAGTTTTCTGGGGTGTGATTCCCTGAGCAAACAGGGACTGTCTTCCGACGTCAAGGCAAAGCCACCAGCAGACTGATCAAGCAATTCGTGAAAGACCTTTTCTTGTCTTCTGGGTTTCCTGGAAAGGATGATCTCAGATCCCTCTTCATACACCGTATGGAACTCTGTTTGTTATCTTTTAGGTCAGTGGTTTTTAAAGGACTTTCCTTGGAGTCCTATTTAGGGGGTTCTAGAAGATGAAGCAAGAGGAACTTCAGCACCCCCCATCCCCACCCCCACTTTTCTGGTTTCAGTCAGAGCAGTTGTCTCTTACATTTTGAGCTTCATCCTAATGTTTTTGTTAGAACAGCATATTCCACAGCTTTTTCTAAAAGAAAAAAAAAGAAAGAAACCAGTGATCTGTTCCAAAAGCACTCTTCTGTGGCTAACACTCCCAGAAGTGAAGCACACTCATCAGATTGTACTCTCACCACAGAAGGCCAGCGCTTCCTCTAGGATTCCAGCCACAGTACACTGTATATCCCTTCCCCCTTGGGATCAATGGGCAGCAACCCTCTGGAGAGGGGGCAGGATTCTGCTGAAACACACTCTGCCTGTCCCATGTAAACCACAGCCCCCACCCTCCACACAGACACAAAACTGATAGACCCCTTAGAGTCCCAGGACAGCCTAGGCTGAACCCCACACCATCCAGGTAAAATGTGGACACACAGATAACCCTGCTGGAGATTCACTCCACTGCTAACTTCAGGGAGTCTATTCTTCCTTTTCATTGCCACCCAGGCTTCAGTCTATGGCTCTCACCAGCATTGTCTCCCTTGCACTCAGGACCCAGGGATCCCCAGTGGCCTAGCCAAACTTGTCAAGGAGTAAAGGAGTGTGGGATGGGTTTTCTTGGGCTCTAGGATCTGAAGGTGAAGCCTGAAGCCAGAATCTCACCCATTCCTTCTCTGTCAATTTATGTTGCCTACATGAAGCTGCATCCTATTGCAGAGATTTTTGTTGGTGCAGAAAGGAGCAGGGCTTTGACAGTAGGCCCTGTGGGCTGGGCCCCTCTACCTTGGGCTCCTGGACGGTGCTGCTGAGACCTGACTTGCTAGAGGTGCAGATGAGCCCTGGTTTCCAACCCCAGCTCCAAGGAACACACGCAAAGCTTGCAGTCCCTTTCTCTACTCCCAGAGGAAGAGTGAAGACAGGGAGGGATATGACTTGTTCTCAGGTGGTCATCCAAGTTCTACAGGCAGAAAGAACTGTTCTTCTTAGCATGGACACCTGAGGAAGGATCAGGGCAAGAGAATCAGGGAAGGCAGAAAGGAGGCAGTGGGGCTCAGTGAGGGCCTTGGAAGCTCAACGAGGGAATAAGTTGGTTGAGCTGGGAGTTAAGGAAAGGGGTCAAGGGCTTGGCAAGCATAGGGGGAGAAATGCTAATGTTGGAGGCTCAGGAACCCAAGCTTCCTGCTCTCTTTCAACCTTTGGGCACCCAAGTTGAGTTTGGTGCTAGACTTGGAGATTCATCAGTCCAGTGTTCAATATCTGGGGATGAGGCAGTACAATGAGACAAAGGTTTTCTGTGCTGTTTTTGTTTTGTCTTGTTTTTTGTTTTTGGCCCAGAACCCTCCCTGGTTTGCACAGGAAGGGGCATTGATAGCACTGCCATCAGGCTGACTAGCAAAGGTGAACTTCTCTTCTCCGAATCCAGTCTGAATACAAAGGCCTTCTTTGAGGACCCCCTCCCTGAATAAGGCTGAAATGGTCCAAAATAGCCTTTTTTGGACCCTAACAACAGAAAGGCCAAACATATAAAAGATGTATATAGGGCTCTACCAAACCAAAGAGATCAACCAAATCACTTTCCACAAGAGCAGCAAGCAGTCTTTCTTGTTTTTTCCCACGACCTGAGTTTTCATGGTGTATTTGGGTTAAGTTCTTTTCCTCTAGATCTGTCTATAGATCATCCTTCCCCTCTAAGAAACCCAACCTTGTAACCCCAGGGCATTCTCACTCCCTATACCTCTTCCCAGGGCTGGGCTGTGGTGAACTACCTTCTTAAGCTCCTCTGGCTACTCTGGGGAGTCCAAGAGGACTTAGGGTCTCCAGGTCACTCCTGGATTTGTCCCCAGAGGACCGAAAGCTGTTTGTGGGAATGCTGGGGAAGCAGCAGGGTGAGGAGGACGTCAGGCGCCTGTTCCAGCCCTTTGGCCATATCGAGGAGTGCACCGTCTTGCGGAGCCCTGATGGTACCAGTAAAGGTGACTTGAGCTGACCCTGGGATTTCCTGCCTCATTCTGGGCCGCATGACCCTTTGGCCCCTGTGGTCTGAGCCACCAATCCTTCTATTCTGCCCCAGGCTGTGCCTTTGTGAAGTTCGGGAGTCAGGGGGAAGCTCAGGCAGCTATCCAGAGTCTGCATGGCAGCCGGACCATGGCGGTGAGGGCGGGCACCCGGGGCCCTGGGTGAGGCCAGTGGGGGTGGGGACGGGCTTCTCCCCACATGCGATCGGTGCCCCCAACAAAAGGCCTAATGGGCAAAGCGCTTGGCCTAGGGCCGGGGCTGGGGTCTGGACTGGTCACGGCGGCCTCCCCTGCCCTACCCAGGGAGCCTCGTCCAGCCTCGTGGTCAAGCTGGCGGACACCGACAGGGAGCGCGCGCTGCGGCGGATGCAGCAGATGGCGGGCCAGCTGGGTGCCTTCCACCCGGCACCGCTGCCTCTGGGGGCGTGTGGAGCCTACACCACCGCGGTATGTGCCTGGCCCCGGAGGTCACGGAAGGGCGGGTGGGCGGCTGGACCAGGCTGGATGTCGGGAGCCAGGGCAGCTGCCCGCCGCTGGGTCCTCCACACCCGCCCTTCTTCCCTCCCAAAGATCCTGCAGCACCAGGCGGCCCTGCTGGCGGCGGCACAGGGCCCGGGCCTAGGCCCCGTGGCCGCAGTGGCGGCCCAGATGCAGCACGTGGCGGCCTTCAGCCTGGTAGCCGCGCCGCTGTTGCCCGCGGCAGGTACTGCGCGCAGGGGCGGGGCGGCGGCTGGGACCCGGCCCCGCAGGGCTGTGGCCTGACTCTCCGACCTCCTCGCCTCCAGCAGCCAGTTCCCCGCCGGGCGGCGGCCCTGGCTCGCTTCCCGGTCTGCCAGCACCCATCGGGGTTAATGGATTCGGCCCCCTGACTCCCCAGACCAACGGGCAGCCGGGCTCTGACACTCTCTACAATAACGGGCTCTCCCCTTACCCAGGTGGGCCCTCCGCTCCGCCCAAATCTCCCGGAAAAGGAGTGGGGAGCGGGGAGCCGGGGGTAGGGGGGAGCAACCGCCCTGGGAAGGGACTCCTCCTTCCCTGCTGCCTATCACAACATCCCTCCACCTCCCCACCCGCCCACCTTCACCGTGGGCCTCGCGCCCCTCTCTCCCCAGCCCAGAGCCCCGGCGTGGCTGACCCCCTGCAGCAGGCCTACGCTGGGATGCACCACTACGCAGGTTTCACTTGGCGCTACGCGGCCTGGGGGGGTTTGAAGGGCCCCAGAAAGGGATAGGGAAACTCGGGGGGGGGGGGGGGGCCGGGGTGAGGCTCTCTCCTGAGGAGTCGACCCTCCCATCCCCCCATCCCTGGGCCCAGAACAACCCCTCTAGGGGTAGGGTTACCTGTACTGGGCTGAATTGGTCAACGATGGCCAGGCAGATGGGGCCATGCTTGGGGGATGGCTTCTGGGGGTCACTGCCCACTCCCACTTCTGTCTCCAGCAGCCTATCCATCGGCTTATGCCCCAGTGAGCACAGCTTTTCCCCAGCAGTCTTCAGCCCTGCCCCAGCAGCAAAGAGAAGGTGAGAGACAGGGGGCTGGAGATCAGGGCGGCGGTGGGGCTGGACTCAGGGTCCCTCCCCTGAACCAGCGTGCTGCTGTTCCTGCAGGCCCCGAAGGCTGTAACCTCTTCATCTATCACCTGCCTCAGGAGTTTGGTGATGCAGAACTCATACAAACATTCCTGCCCTTTGGAGCTGTTGTCTCTGCCAAAGTCTTTGTGGACCGAGCCACCAACCAGAGCAAATGTTTCGGTGAGCTGAGCCCCATCCATGGGCCTCTCCCACTCATAACTTCGAGATTCAGTGCAGACCCTAGGCTTATCCCTCCATAAGTCAATGACTCCCAGAGAATCATATGGCACAAAAGCAGGCTCACATACCAGTAAGCCTCACAGTAGTAAGCTCAGACCGGAACAAGGCCATTTCAGGTTCACCTGAGAAAGTCAGGTGTCTGGAAGATGTTCGACCAGGTCAGGCTTTAGAGTCTAGCAGGGCAGGAAGAATATAGTCTGGGGCCAGAGATCCCCTCCAGCCCCAGCTACAGTTTAGAGGACTAGAATGGGAGCGGTAGAGGCAGAGAATTAACCCATGTCAGGGAAAGACAAGGAAATCCCCCAAGCCGCACACTCCCCATTGCCAACACACTCAGAATTTCTTCCTGTCCTTCCAAGAATTATACCTTTAGGAAACTTAGGCCACTTGCCTATGTAAGTATGAGTGTGTATCCATGTGTGCATAAGCACATGCAAACAATGGAGGGTGGGGGGTATATGTTTTGATGGGAGTGGCCGGAGGGGACAGGGACAGACGGGGCTTGTCAGAGAGAAGGGACCCTGCCAGGCAGAGTTCCCAGCTGACCTCTCTGCCCACGCCCCCGCTCCCGCTCCCCAGGGTTTGTTAGCTTTGACAATCCAACCAGTGCCCAGACAGCTATTCAGGCCATGAATGGCTTTCAAATTGGCATGAAGAGGCTCAAAGTCCAGCTAAAGAGGCCCAAGGATGCCAATCGGCCTTACTGATCTTCTCTCACTGACCAGCCACAGAAAGGTGAGTCCTTGGTGGACCCCAGGCAGATGGGGCCTGAGTGATGGAGGCCCTGTCCGCTTTGATGTTCCTTTTGAGATGTCAGGAGCACCCACCTCTGAAAGAGTCTGGGAGAGAAGAGCCAGAAGCGAAGGAGGAATCCTCAGCTGGAGACTTTGATGTTTCTCCAAGGATGGAGATGAATTAGACAACTTCCTGTCTCCATAGTCTGGGAGAGACAGTTATGGCAAGATCTAACCATTAGATTAGTAGAACTACCATTGGTAGTTCTACTGCAGGGAGAGCCACAGGGGGCCATGGGAGTAGAGAAGTTGTATGTGGGGAGGGCAGGGCAGGTGGAGGATGAGACTAGAAAAGTTGTGAAGGGTCACAAGTTTGGACACTGGGGAGTTAAGCAAAGAAGGGATAAGATGCAGGAGACTGGGATAATGGCAGAGAACATGGAGATGAGGAGAGAAGCAGATAAGCTAAAGAAGCAGGATCCACAGGGCCTGGTGGGGGATGGGGAGAGAGATGACAAGCCCCTTAGGTTTCTGGCAGGGCCAGCTGCCTGCGCCTTCCAGAGACATGCTGTCTCAGAAGGTCCATGTGGCCCTGCCTCACTTGCACTATCCCAGGGAGCTCTTTGGAGAGGGTGTGGGGCTGGAGTCATCTTCCCAGGAGGACCCAAGGGCACTTCAGTGGACCAGGTTGCTGCCTTGAGCCTGCGGCAGCTCTACCCCTGGGAAAAGAGGTCCACTCACTCACCTGAGACGTCACTGCTGGGGCAGGTGGCTCCCTCCTGTCTTGCCCTCCAGAGTGATTTTTGCCTCTTTATATTTTCTTTTTCCTCTCTCCTTATCAACCAATACCCAACAACAGAAACTGAAGAGTGAGAAGAAAGGAAAGGAAAAGCACAGAAATGCTTGAGCAGCCCTTCCCGAAGGAGCAGCCATGGATGGAGGTGGATCGGACCCAAGGCTGGCGCCTGGGGCTCAGGCCACGTTAAGGATTGTTTTCATCAAGTGGGTTGTCCTGTGCCTGTGGCATAGAGCGCAGGCTGGCAAGGCAGCTGGGGCTGGCTGAGGATTGACTGTCTAGGGGAACCAGCAGAGGGCCTTGGGGGTGCCAAGGGCTTCTCCGCAAGGGAAGCCCAGATTTACTTCTTTCAAAATCATATCATTCCTTAGAGTTTAGGGACCAAAGGACTATTGCTTTTTTTTAAAGAATATATATATCTATATAAATTAAAACAAAGAAACAAAAAAAAAAACAAAAACAAAAACAAAACAAAAGAAAAAAACACAAGAGAAACAAAAAGACAGTATAGAGTCTCATACAAGCTGCCTTTAAATATCCCTAGGAGACAGGGTGAAGGAGACCCTTGAAAGCCTCAGCCCAGGCAGAGGGAGGCTGTGGAAAGATTGTTCTGTGTCTCATTCCCTCTTAAATTGTCCCCCCCACCTTGCCTTTTTAAAATAATGAAGGACTTAAGGTCTAGCTCCCATGCAGGTAACAAGGAGAGTTATGGAAGCAGGGAATCCATAATCCCCAAACTCAGAGAGCATCTCTGAAGAGCTCCAGGAGGAGCTCTGGCCTGTCCTGACCTTTGCCACCCTGAGAGGCCCTCTAGCCAGCAGGAGTGTCCTTCTTGACGGCCTTTCCTGTGGAACCACTGCTTCCCCAGACAGGAAGAGAGGGAGTTTTAACCACCCCAGCCTTTCCCTTCCCCATCCAGATAGACAGAGGCCCTGCCTTTGGCTGAGCCGAGACACCTCCTGTTTCCCCTCACCTTAAGTCAGCCCCAGTGTCCCCTTGTTCCAGGCCACCTTCTGTCTCCAAGTCTATGTTTGCCCACCTGTAAAGTAGATTCAGGATATATGTAGAGGGCTGTGACAACAGACTTGGAAGGTTTGCTACTGTATATACTGCCATTGAGAAGGGGATAATTTTCAATATGTAGAAGCTTCAGAATTTAGAGGTCCCTCTTTACCCAGGACCTGGGAGGGAAGTAGATGTTTTGCCAAAATACTTCTTCATTCCTTTAAAAAGTACATCTTTCCTATGCAAGAGTGTCTCACATGTGCTTATCCAAGGTGCTTCTAGATGGTGAGCAGTGTTCAGCTTAGAAGTGGTGTGTGCTCTGTCTGTCTGTCTTTGTCTATCTGTTGTATTCAGTGGGTGCCATATAAAGCTGATCAACGGTGGTGCTTTCTGCCTGCTTCTGTGAGATGGGCAAAAGATTCAGCCTAGAACACCATGACTCACCTTGCCTTGGTCAGCCTGTCCTGGGCCTGCAGGGCCTTGCACATATTTTTCCCAGGAGGATCATTTCCCCTCCACCTCATAGACATGGGACAAACTGGTCTGGGGCCCCAGCCGTGTGGTGGGCCCTCTGATCCCCAGATGTGGCTGAGGCTGGAGGCCTCTGATCTGATATTACATCAGACAGGAAAGGGTATGGGGGGTGGGGTTGGAGGGTTCCTCCTTCATAACAGAATCTAAGAAAACTTGTTCCCACCTGGTCCTCTGTCTTTGACTCATTTTTGGAGTGAATGGGATGAATAACAGATATGGTAATAACATTACCAGGTAAGGTGCAGTGTATATCAACAAATAATTTCCCATTGGGAGAGGAACCAGTGTTGAGGGCATCGCTACACGAGCACAATGCTGACACATAGACTGATCACCCTGGACAGAGGTGGACATATAGAGCACCTGCACCTTCAAACAGATATTCAAATGGCGGCATGGAGGCCCTTCCGTGCTAGGGGCTAAGCACTGTGCTAGGAGCTAGGGCTCAGGCATGTTATAAGTGCTCAGAGCTAGTGGGAAAGACAGGCCACACAGGGTGTGTAATCACAAGCAGTAGAGTATGTGATTCAGGGAGGGGGAGGTCAGTAGAGTATTGACGGGGAAGGGAGGTCAGAGAAAGGTTTCCTAAAGGACATGAGGGAGAGAAGGGTCTTCAAGGATGCATGGACATTTGAACAAAGCTGTTAGGACAGCTGCTTCTTTTTGATAAATTATTTTTATTACCAAGAAACAATAATGATTACCATGTATTCGGTGCCCATTATGTGGCAGACAGTGGGCACCGAGACAAGAGCCTTTTCTCATTCCTATCTCTGTCCTGAACCTTAACTCACTACCGAGTCATATCAAGACACTTGGACCAAATGGCACTTAAACTATCTTGCTTCATGGTTAAGAACTAGCAGACCGTGTGCCAACGCTGCAGAGGTCCGGCAGGGGTTGGCAAACTGTGGCCTGTGAGTAAATCTGGCCTGCAACCTGCTTTTGTATGTCCACAAACTAGTAAGAGTTTTACATTTTTTAAAGGGTTGTAAAAATAAAACAAAAAATGAACATGAGACAGAGACCATATGTGCCCCATAAAGCCTAAAATATTTATCTGGTCCTTTAGACAACAAGTTTGCTGACCCCTATTAGATCACGGAAGACTTGTACAATATCCAATGAGTTTGAACAACATGGTGTTTGTGTCTCTGTTGTGTGTGCATGTATTAGTCTGGACTCTTCCAGTTGCGAGTGTCAAAACCCCCACTCAAACCTCAAACAATTGATAAACCAAAGGATGCATTTGCCTTCATGCATGACTAGATCTAAGGGGTTCAGTTGATGACGTCTCCATCTCTTGGCTCTGCTTCCCTTTATATGTTGGCCTCACTAGTTCTAACTCAAATGTCCTAGGGAGGACTTTGGCCAGAATGGACATGTGCCTGCCTCTAGGGTGGAAGAACAGGCCACCATAAGTGACAGCCTCACCAGGCTTATGTGGCAGGGAGAAATGGGTGCCCAAAGGAAGGAATGATGGGCAGATAAACAATATGCATCCACTATATTCCACCCCTTTCGTGCTCAGCATCCACCTATATTTTTCTTGACAAACATAATTTAAAAAATGTGCCTGCCCCACAATGAAACAATCCCGGGCCCAACAAAAATAGGAGACAAAACAGAATCATGTCCAATTGCTTTACCGAACCCTCAGTCCAGTGTCCCTTTGTGATGTGCAATTCTTGATCAGGTCTGGATGTCACTTATGATTTTTCAAACTATGGCTAAAAGACCAATTTAGCTTCTAGTGCATAACCAATATGAAAAGGGAGAGGGAGGGGCACCTGGGTGGCTCAGTTGGTTAAGCATCATGACTCGAGTCATGACTTCAGCTCAGGTCATGATCTCTTGGTTCGTGAGTTCAAGCCCTGCATTGGACTCTCTGCTGTCAGTGCAGAGCCCACTTCGAAAACTCTGTCCCCCTCTCTCGGCCCCTTCCCCCATGCTCTCTCTCAAAAATAAATAAACATTTATTTAAAAAAGAAATGGGAGAGGGAAAGAGGATAACTTTTTTTTTTTTTTTTTTTTTTTTTTTAAGAAAGAAAGGAAAACTTCCATCTGGAATAGGGGAGAAGAAAAAACAATGGTCACTAACCTATAGCATATATTACATCTTTCTGGACAGTGGAATGAGTTTCGTGGTTAACAAAACTGATTGCTCTTAGTCGTTTCCACTGTGAAATATCTCCTAGTATCCATTGTCCTTTATGGAAATCCCTCGGAGGATGCTCCTTCTGGAACTGAAGCATTCCTCTTCCTTTCAGACATGGTTTTGGGTGTAAAGATTGTCTTAGAGATTATGCACTCCCAGAGCCCTGTATGCCAGATGCAAGGATTCTCTGGCAATACAGTCCTTTCAAAGCAACTGATTTGATTCCTGGGCGCTCTGTGAGCTAGTAACCATCATCAAGAATCTTGCTGAGTCCTCGCCCTTGAACCTGGATCAGGCCATTGAGGTTTCTGTTTCTTAGCAATAGATCACACTTTGCCTGTTCCCCTCCCCCTCAGCTTCATGACTTCCACAATGGTCTGTCTATGGTGGTAAGTCAATCTTAATCTGCTCAGTGCCCCCAGAGAAACATTATCTGTTCAACACTTGGCTGGCTCATGATCCAGGTAGCCCCGACCAGATAGTCAAAATCCCTGAGTGGCACTGGCTCCTATGCCTCAGCCCCAAGGAGATGCTTAGGATAGGAGTGAGGCAACCATAGAAGCACTCATTCTGGCCACCCTGCAGCTTGCTCTATTGCTTGCCCTCTGGCCATGTCCATTATTACACTGAGGTCATATCACCAAAGCAGTCCTAAGAGGAGTCTCTCAGTGGACACTGAATTTGTGGGCCCTCTGAGAACTTATATCACTTGGGGACTGTGGGAAGGGTCTTCAGCCTTTGGCAGGGCCCCTGGGATTTCTTTCTCCCTGGATGCAACCTGGGTGTCTTCGATTTAGGAAGAAAAGACCTTTAGTCTGAGATGGGGTGAATGACCTCTGAGAGTGAAGCAGATCTGGATCTGCTGTGTGCTCTCACCAGACCTGGAGTTTCACTTCTGCTTCAGTGGAACATAACATGCATGGAATACCCTCCCAAAGAAGATGCCGAGGACATGGAGATCACAGGATCTCTCTTGATTATTTCCAGCTTCAGTTGTAATCTTTGGGCATCCACTGTTCGGATGGCCCCTGCCTGCATCATGACAGAGCCAAATCCATCAGGGACTCAGAGGCTGTTTTTGACCTCTCAGCCTCCCTTTATGGCCAGTACCTGTATACAAGTATGTCACACAGCCTTATGTTTTGGGGATAACCAATGAAGGAAGAAACCTCATAGGCCCAGGGAGTTCAGAACCAAGGTAGTCTAAGTAGGTGCCTTTCCAGGCTGAGCCATGTGGGGTCCACAAAGAGGTGACCAAATCTGTGCCAAGTGCAAACTCAGAAAGGGCAGAGGGCCACTCTTTTTCTCCCCAGCCCTGGCTTTATACACCAATGTCACAGTGTTCTCCACCCTCCAGCAGCCTGGGCTGATTAGAACCTTTGACTGGCGGGCCATCTGTAGAGGAGATTTTGAACTTCCAGGCTCTGGCCTTCTAGTTGCCTAAGAGCGGAGACCCAGAAGTCAGAACAGGCTGCAAGCCTGGGTCTGACTTTTCCCAAGAGAAGTATTGAGTCTCCAGGAGAAAATGCAGGGAGGCAAAAAGACAGCCTGTGAAATGAACCTCAGTTTCTCCTATGGAGTAGACTAGAAATGGCCTGAACCCCCACCGCAACCTTAGCCTTGGGCCCCTGACAGAAAGCCAGCAGTCCGGGCTAGATTCTCTGCATTTGAGCAGGAAATCTGCTGTGTCCACAGGACCTTCTTGCTATCTCACTGTTGGGACCTAATGTTGGGACGGGGGTTTTGATTGTGGCTCCATGTCTTAATCCAAGTACTCTAGAAAACAGACTCTGAGGTAAGGGTTGTTGTGCTGACACTGTTTGGGGAGATGAAAGCCTAGGATGATGAGAGGGGAGAAAAGACATGGGTTGGGAAAGACGTGAAGCAATGCAAGACAACACATTACTGTGTTGGTCACATCTTCGCATGAGCCCTGAGGAGAGAACAGGTCACTTGGCAGTGTTGTTTGCTAAGCACATGGAGTTTGCAAAGAGAAACTGCACCTTGGAGAGCATCTCACCAAGAGGAGAATTGAGAGAGAGTTTATCCATCTGTGCCCCTTTCATTTCCTGTTTCCTGTTGGCCAATGTGCATCCCACAAAGAGCTACCTCCACCATACTTCTGAGTTGTATCAGTTGCCCCCTAAGTGGGTGCTTGGGAAGTCAGATCCCATGGCCTGCCATGTGGCATCTTTATCACAGACGTGGAAGAGGAGGGGCTGTTTGGCACAGGTGGGGATTTAAGTTAAAGAAGGCACATGAGGTTTGTGACCAATATACCCTACATTTTCCCACAGGATTCACAGTGGGAATCCCCAGGCACCAGAATCCCCAGTAGTGTCTGAATTCTAAGTAAAATGTATATATATGTGTGTATGTGTATATATATATATGTGTGTATGTATACGTATATATGTATATATATGTGTGTATATATACACATATATATGTATATGTATATATACATATATATGTGTATATATGTGTGTATATATACACACATATGTGTGTATATATACACACATATATGTGTGTATATGTGTATATATGTGTGTATATGTGTGTATGTATATATATATATGTATATATATACACACACACACACACACATATTAATGTTGTTTTATTTATTTTTGAGAGAGAGAGAGAGAGAGAGAGAGACATAGTACGAGTGGGGGAGAGAAAAAGAGAGAGGGAGACACAGAATCCAAAGCAGGCTCCAGGCTCTGAGCTGTCAGCACAGACCTCAACATGGGGCTCAGACTCATGAACTGCAAGATCATGACCCGAGTTGAAGTCGGATGCTCAACCGACTGAGTTACCCAGGTGCCCCTGTATATGTGTATTTTTTTTAATGTGGGAGAATAGGGGTGCCTGGGTGGCTCAGTCAGTTGGGCGTTGGACTCTTGATTTCAGCTCAGGTCATGATTTCACGGTCTTTGGGATCGAGCCCTGTGTCCGGCTCTGCATTGGCATCATGGAGTCTGCTCAGGATTCTCTCTCTCTCTCTCTCTCTCTCTCTCTTCCCCTCTCTCCTTCTCCCCCCTACCCTCTCTCTCTCAAAAAAATCTTTTTGGGAGAATAAAAGCCGCATTCAGGTGTGGTGTGTAGGGTCACACTTTTTCTCCAGAGCTTCTCAGTCATTAAGCTCCGGTATCTCCTGTTGGATGTCCTACATCTATGCCTTTGTTTTCACTCACTCTAGCTTGCGGAAGAGGGTCTGGCTTTTACAATCTATAAGATGCATGATTGTTTGCCCCTTGGCCATCTAACTTGCTGCCCATAGGCAGAAAAAGCAACTCTAAACAAAGCTGGGCATGGTTCTAGTCATGCTAGCACGGAGACAAGCAGAAATTCAGGACCTTGATGAAACTCTTAAGAGGCCAGCACACTTCAACATCCAGATATTTTTCCAGTGTGTCCCTGAGATCTCCATTTAGGATAGATATGTGACCCAAATCTCAGGGATTTCCAACCTTCCTTCCAGGGAGTATCAGACGCCCACTGCCTCCATTTCATGTCAATTTCACCAACCCCCTCTCCCACCCCCCAACCTAGAATCTGCACACTGCATTCCATTTTTGTATTTGAACTGGTTGAACGACAGGTGATAGAAACCAACTCAAACCAGCTTAAGCAAGAAGGAACTGAGAGGTGCAGTGGTTTTACTAACTTGAGGCAGGGCTGAGTTCAAGGGATCAAATAAATGTCATCAGCTAACTCTCACTCCATCTCTCGGGGCTCCACTTCTCTTTGTGTCTTAGTCCCGTTACCTTCCCTGCCACAGACACACTTTCTCCATGTGGCAGGCAGAGCTGAGTGCCAGAAGCTTCAATGTCATACACTCCTAGTGCCATGGCCTCAAAAGCCAGAGAGCTTTGAAGGGAAAATTGATTGGCTCCACTTAGGTCTCAAACCCATAACTGAACTAATCACATTGGTCAGAGTGATGGAGTCCCCTACCTGGCCCAATGGGTCATGTATCCATTTTTGTGGGGTGGGGGTGGGAGTGGGGGAGGGGGCAGAGGTGGCATTGTGACTGTCAGCCCCATCAAGCACTTACGGAGGGTAAAAAAATTGTCCTGCAGGGTTGGTAAGAATGTGTGATTTGACCTGGCTGGAGTACAGAATGCAGGTGAAGGAGTAGCGAGAGTCAAGTGGAAGCCAGATCCATAGAACGGGCATCAGTTTTATCACGGGAGCAGGAGGGAGCCATTGATGGGCTTTAATAGAGGAGTGACATGATCAGATTTGGGTTTTAAAAAGATCCCGAGGGACAGCTTAAGTGGAGAATAGATCAGAGGAGTAGATACAGGGATAGAGGGTCTAGTTAGGAGGATAGTGCAGTGGTTCTGGTGAGGAAGACTAGGAATACAAAGGAGGGATTGATTTAAGTTGTATTAAGAGCCAAAACGTAAGATGTTTACGAGGTGTCTACCCTTTTCTCTCAGGGTTCAGGCTGAACAAGTCACAGATACTATTCACAAAGCTGGGAACACAGAAGAGATGCAGACTGACAAAAAGATGACTTTGCCTGTGAGACATACAAGTAGACTTGTCTACAAGGCAAGTTATCCAAAAGACAAGTGAAAGGTTGGAGATGCAAATTTGGGAGTCCTAGTCACCTGCAGTCAGCATGCCACACAGGATGATTTAAACAGAAAAACCAGGGGTACCTGGGTGGCTCAGTCGGTTGAGCGTCCGACTTCAGCTCAGGTCATGATCTCGCGGTCTATGAGTTCGAGCCCCGCGTTGGGCTCTGTGCTGACAGCTCAGAGCTTGGAGCCTGCTTCAGATTCTGTGTCTCCCTCTCTCTCTGCCCCTCTCCCACTCATGCTCTGTCTTTCTCTCTCCTCTGTCAAAAGTAAATAAACATTAGAAAAAAAGATTTAAAAAAAAAAACCAGAAAAGCCATTTGTTGAAAGGGCACTGGGCGGGAGGGGGAGTTAAAGTATTGCCAAGCAGGACATGCAAGCTTGGGAAGTGAGTGGGAACAATGGGAGGCCAGTCCACCAGAACAAAAGCCAAAGTGAGGTGTCTAAACCAGGCAGTGAGAATACTGCTACTTTCACCATCAGTGAAAACCTGCTGTTTCTATTGCTAGGACGAATTCTCCACGGTTCTATTTCTCTGAATCATTTACTTCAGAATCTGCATTTCTGAGGACTACTTGGCCAGGCCTATGTCACATGCCTCTGTCTTAGCTGGTGTGGGGAAAAAAAAAAAAAAAGGCCCAACCTTTTCAATGTCTGTCATGGCTCGGCTTATCTACTTGTAAGAAGGAAGGGGAATCAGATTCTAAGAAACCCCAAATTACCAAGGTCTGCTTCAGGTGGGTGCTATTGAGGTTGCTGGTAAGAGTGAGGAGATGAGAAATTGGTGTGGACTAAACTGTTTTCTTATTTATTTACTTTTGTTTTAAAGTAATCTCTACACCCAATGTGGGGCTCAAGCTCATAACCCCGAGATCAAGAGTTACGCGCTCTACACTTCAGCCAGCCAGGAGCCCTGTTTTCTTATTTCAATGGTGAGTGCAAGAAAAGGAGTGCACTAAGGATGCCGGGAAGGGCCCATGTGGGTGTAGGAAAAAATGGGAAAAGCATAGCTCATAGGAGCCAACAGAGGAAAAGGGTGCAGGTCAGGGTGATCAACAAAGCCAAATGACATCAAGCAGTCAAATAAATTAAGCCTAAATATTTCCAATGGATTTTTCAGTTCAAAAGTCATTTGCAACTTCAGCAAAAGTATTTTCAGTAGAGATTTTAGGAAGAGGTCACTAGGTCTAAGGCACTAGATTTCAGGAATACATGGAAGGTGAGGAAGTGGAGATGAAGAGTCACACGACTCCCTAGGAGCTTGTGGAAGGCAAGAAACGAATGTGTGACAGTCAGTAGTGTGTGGGATTAAAATGGGACTTTTTTATAAAGGTCGGGCCAGTTCATCAACTTTATGTGCTGAGATCAAAGAGTAGGGGAGAGGAAAAAGTTGAATATCCATGAAGGCGAGGCTTAAGTGAAGGAACAAAGTTCCTGAAGAGACAAAAGGGAATGAAATACACATCACAATGGAAGGATTTGGAGAGAGACCTCTCTTCTCTGTGAAAGAAAGAGTAGGAGAGATTCAGATGCTTGGAGGGGACTGAAAACTAAGACAGTTTCCTCCTCCGTGCCTTTCTTTTCCCCCTGAAGCAGAATGGGGGACGATGGCAGAAGCTGGCCTGTAGAGAGATTGCTGGGTACGTTGTGGGCCAACTGAGGAGACTGGATTTGTAGTAGACTCCGCATTGGGTACAGGTTATGTTAGCTTAAGTGATTTAATCTAGATAAATGTGACTCAGAGACACAAGGTCAGAGGGGCCTGGGAAGCTTTTAGGAACCAGAAACCAATCTCACTGTTTCTGGTCACTGCCTCTAGATGGTTCATTCTCTTTCTGCAGATAGTCTTTCTTCATTTTTCATTTCTCATTTCTCATGGTAGGTGCCGGGAGGTAGGTGCACTATAGCTCCTGAATTTTTATCTCTTCTGTTCAAGAAACCAGTCCAGTTAGAATCATAGTCTCTCGTCCCTAATCCAAGGTTCCCAGGAGAGAACATTTGCTTAGTACAGCTTGGATTAGGAATCCACTCACAGTTCAATAAATTGCAGCCATGGTGCCAGGGGTCACATAAAACAAACACAGCCCTGGGGCCCACAGATCTGGAGCGCGAGTGTGGAAAATATAATGCCCAAAGAACAGGGTTCACAGGCTGGACTAACTCAAAACAGTGCCTGCTCACAAGCTCAGCTTTGCAGGATTGGGCGATTTCCTTTATCTTAGTCTAGGAGGGGTGGGTAGAGGAGGTAAACAGCTGGAATTCATAGAGGGGAGATGGGAGGGGGGTGAAGAGGGGAAATCCTGGAAAGTTATGAAATATTGGATTTTGACATTTTACTCATGGGGACAGACCCCCTCTGCTTACCCAATGTACTTATGTTCAAACACTCCCATGCATGCACGGCTTTTAAAAGCTATTATGGGGCCCTTGCTGGGGAGTTGTTTTAGGGAGCAGAGCCAACTCCTTCCCCAAGCACTCTGAGACTAAGGCTAGAAGTCCTGTTATTTTATAGCCCTCACTTTTTTTCAGTTATTATGGATGTAACAAACTAATACTAAGACGATGTTGTGGCCCAGGCTGAGAGCAAGATGAGAAGACTGGGGAGCGGGCATCAAAAAGGAGAGGGAATCAGAAAACAGATGCTGAAGATATCCAAATGTAAAAAACATCACCAGGGATCTTCGAACCGAGGCCGGCTCAAGAGGGATAGATATGACATGTGCTTATATTACTCAGGGCGAAGCTTTCCTTGTGTGTGCTGTATCCAGCTAAAAACAGGGAGTGAGGAAGGAGAGTACAGCTAACATAAGCCTTTCCTCATTAGTGGTGATGGAAAAGAGGGGCATATGGGAACCCTAAGACACCAATTCTGATAAAGATGAAGGGAGATCTGGCCATGTCTTAGGTCCATAACCACAACAACCACAAACACAGCTTCCATTTATAGACTACTTCCTAGTGTCAGGTTCTTATATGTATTATATTGAAACGTATGAAATTGCAGGTATAAGGTTCAAGCTGTTATTTCATGCTCACCACAACAACCCCATTAAAAGGTGTTATTGTCCCCAGTTCACAGATGAGAAAACTAAGGCTCAGAGAGTGAAAGTCGTGCTTTGAGGCTTCCAACAGTCAGTGCTGAAACCAAGCTTTGAACCCAGATTGTTTGAATAGAAGGCCAAAGTGCTTTCCGGCACACCGCAGCTACCAGGGGTGCAGATGAGTTAACCTTAACAAAAGACCCTGAGCTCCGCCTTTGCAAACCTGAGATTCTTAAAGCCCCTCTGGTCTCAGGAAGCCCTTCTCAATCTCTACGTGCCTCCGGCCACTAACGAGGAGAGGCACAGGGGACGGCCTTCCCTGCTCATTCCTCCGAACCACACGGGGCGCCAAGAGCCAACATTCTCTTTCAGAAAGCTCTCCCGTACCCCCACAGCCCCTCTTGTTTTTCCACGCACCCGCCCCAACCCAAGGCGCAGGCGCCACCCCTCAGCTTCTCACCCCTCCCAACCAGCGAGCACGGCGCAAACGACGGAAGCTTGGCGTCCGAAGCTGTGGCGCGCCCAGAGGCAGGCCGCACGGCGATTGGTCAGGCGCGGGTCACGTGATTCCGGTGTCCCCCGCACGAGCGTGCGCAGAGTGGGTCTGCGCGCCCGTGACGGAACGACGAGGCGTGGGGGTGCGCGACCTCGCCCGCCCGGCCCGGCCCCCTCCCCTTGGCCTGCCGCTCCGCCCCCGCGGGGCGTCCCGGGCCGCTCGTCCCCTCAGCGGCGGCCGCACGCGGCCCGGGGTCGCCGTGAGTACTCGCGAGGCCGGCCTGTGGGGCGGCCGCCACGGGGACGGGGCGGGGCGGCCGGGCCGCGGGAAGGGTGCGGGGCCCGCCCCGCCTCGGCCGGGGTGGATGAAGTGAGGGTCTTGGACCGGGTGGCTCTGAGGGGCCCTCCTAGGCTTGACAGGCTGCGCTCAAGGCCGGGCGGCTGTCGACACAAATCGGGCGCAGAGCTTCTTCCCCGGGAGGCAGGTGTTGGGTGTCTTTGGCGTCTCCGTAGGAAACCAGAGAAGAGCTGTGACTGCTCCCTTTAGGGAGGCCTCTGGGCCTGCCCTGGAAACGAGGATGGCTGCCAGTGTTTGGGGGCTAACCTCGTCCTTGCTCTCCACGGGGTATACCGGAGATAGCGCTTGCCTTCGAGAATCGCCCCTCCGTGGGTTCTCCCCCGCACTCTTTGTTCAGTGGCCTAGGCTTTCTGAGAAAGGAGCACTTGGTATAGAGAGGAGTAACCCACTTTCCCAGGACTACAAAGCTGGGAGTTAAGCCCAGAGTTTAAACGTTGGGTTCGGAGGCTTTTTTGACTAGGTGAATAGTTGTCACACCGAGAACCGCCTGCGGACCTAGGGAAAGACCTTTGTGATCCAGACTTGAGGCTTATTTACGCTTGGCCTGTTTCCATGCAAACTGTAAAGCGCTTTGTGTTAGCTGCCCTCATCCAGAGTAAACACTGAGCTGAACAATACCCTTCCTTGGGCACTCTTCACACAGTCTCTACTTGGCCCAGCTTCTCTTGAAATGTTCCCTCCTTCACCTCATTTAGATAAATCAGATAGATGTTATTTCCTTAATGCATTAAACAACTACCTTAATCAGTCATAACCACATTATAGGAAAATTGGATGTAATTAGGACCTGTCAAATGTGCTTAAGTCCAGGTTCCACTATACTGATGCTAAGCAGCTTCCTTGGTCTTCCTACACTTGAGTATTCTTTTTTTTTTTTAATTTTTTTTAACGTTTATTTACTTTTGAGACAGAGAGAGACAGAGCATGAACAGGGGAGGGGCAGAGAGAGAGGGAGACATAGAATCTGAAACAGGCTCCAGGCTCTGAGCCATCAGCCCAGAGCCTGACGCGGGGCTCGAACTCACGGACCGTGAGATCGTGACCTGAGCCGAAGTCGGACGCTTAACCGACCGAGCCACCCAGACGCCCCTACACTTCAGCATTCTATGTATAACATGAAAGCTGTGAAATAGATCATCTTTTAGGCTTCCTCCTCTTTCAGATGTCTGTGATTCTGTGAATGTCATGCATGACCTACCCCCCTTCCCCACTCTTTTACTTTTCAAACCCATTCTTTACCTCCAGAGGAATGGGCATTGAGAGTAGAAGATGGGAGTCTCTTTCCCTAAAACACCCTGGTTGGGAAACGATGGTAGTTCCTGACTTGTTTCTTCCCTGGACAAGAAAAATTCCCTCTGAACTACCTTTTTCTCCTTGTGATAACAGCAGAAACCAAGCAGCAACAGCCCTTGGAGAGAGACTAAGTTTTTCTTGACTTCTACGGTGACAGAGACCTTGAGAAAGTTGGTACTTCTGGCCTACGCTGCCAACATCCTACCACCCAGCCCAAGACAGCCCACGCTGGACATTAGTGCCTCCCTCTTTATTCCTCTGTGATCATCCAGATCAGCACCTGACTGTTTATTTTCAAATCTCACAAACCCAGTTCAGTCCTCAGATCTTCGTAATTTTGGTTCTCAGCTGCTCTTGAAGGTGAATAGAATCTTGTTTTTTAAAGTCATTTTTGTCTATGTGTAGACATGTTTAGGTTCTTGTATGTATCTCCCCTTTGGTTTGGGTATCCAGCAGACAGTTCATTCATTTATTCATCAGTAAGTACGAGTTGAGGGACTGACAACATAGTAAAGAGCCAAAGCCTCTGCCACCACAGAGCTTATACTTTGGTGGGAGATAAATACAACAAACAAATATTTTGTATGTCAGGGCATTGTGCTGTGGAAAAATAGAAAGCAGGTAAGGGGGATGAATAGAGAGTGCTAGTGTGTGTGTGTTGAGGTTTTGCTGTTTTATAGACGATGGTCAAGATGACCTTTGAGCAGAGAGCTGAAGGAGTGAAGCAGCAAGCCATATGGATATCTGAAAACCATTCCAAGAAGAGGCAACAGCAGGGACAAAGGCCCTGTGGTGGGAATATACTCGTTATGTTTGAAGAACAGCAAGGAGGCAGTTGTGGAGTTTCAGGGATCATTTTCCTGTTCACATTTAGAGTTGATTTTTTAATGAGAGCCCCTGAAAAAGTACAAGAGTAGCCTGTGATTTTTTTTTTAACTTGTTATGAAGATTTCCAACTATATGCAAAGGTATAGCATAAGAAACCCTCATGTACCCATCACTCAGATTCATTAGTAATTAATGTTTTGCCATATTTATTTCATCCCCCCCCCCATCTATACCCCCCTTTTGGGGCTGGAGTAGTATTTTAAAGTAAATCTCAGGTATCAGGCCATTTTATCTCTAAGAACTTTAATTGTAATTTTCTTTTGCATATTTTTAATGAGTGAGGCAGTGCTGTCAGTGAGGGGACAGCTATGGCGTGTGTACTGGCATTGTCCCATATGTCCCCATCCTGGATCAGTTACCAGGCTTAAGTTGGTATTTGAGGAACAGACCACAGGCCCCTAGAGTACACAAGGATTTAGAACAGTGGTTCTCAAATTTTATCATGTATCAGCATAACAAAGGGCTTGTTAAAACACAGATTACTGGACCCCATCTCTGGAGTTTCTAATTCAGTAGGTCTTAGAGTCTGAGAATTTACATTTTAAACAGGTTCCCAGGTGATACTGATGTTACAGATCCCTAAGCCCACTGTGATCTTCAAACCTAAGGTTCAGTAGAACCGTATTAGAGACCAAGAACACCTCTGCGTAAAGTTGGAGTAGGTGAGACAGATCCGTGCAGTGCCAGGAAGGCCTAGACAGTGGTTCTTAATTTTGCGAAAGGCTAGGGGTTAGTGTGTTTCTGACTGTTTATTCAGATCATTATTGCATTTTTATTTGGGGAATAGGTTCCAAGATGAGACCACTCAGACCATGTCTACCAGGGGATATTCAGTGTTGTTGAGGACTTTTAAAGTTAGCTTTGATTGTCATGTAAAGGTGTCTAGGGATGTTGATGTTTAATAAGAGATGATGATTCAGTTTGAATAAATAGGGGTAAAGATTTCTAAAAGAATCTTGATTCTAATGGGGGTTGGTACTATGAAGAATGTTCCAAAATGAACTAACTAGACAAAGTAGGTAACGTCTTTTCCTGTCACCATCACTTTTGGCTTCAGGGGTTGATATGCATTATGATCTAGAGCAGGGACTTGCTCCAATCCCCAACTCTCAAGCTTAAATGGAACAGTAGTGTCTCATGTTTGTATAGTGCTTTCATGGTTCATTATCTTTAAAAAACTATGTGTATAAGTATGTGTCCATGCATGCAAGTATGTTTCTATGTGCAAGTGTCTGTATATTTGTCTAATAAAAGTGTATCCATAAACATGTGTGCCTGTGTAAATACCATCTAGCTATTAAGTGGTGATGAAACCAACTGTTGTCTACTTTCCACAGGACAGTGACTTGTTATCACCACAACAGCAGAGCCTGCCATCCCCAGCAGATCTACAGTCAGCCCCTGACATCACCCCCTCCCTTGTCTCCCTCTGTGGCCTCCTAAATGCCTATCCCATTGGCCTGGGTTCAGCTGGTGGTATGGAGGGGTGCTGCCTAGCACTGACCTGGGATTGTGTGTGACCCACTGACCCAATGGTGAGAACTGACTTCCCACCTCTCTGACTGGTCATCCAGGGGATAGATGGGACACCTTTTCCTGGTACTCTCCCTCCCACCCTTTTGAAAGGTAGAGTGGTTATCTGAAGTTGAAAGAAGGAGAAGGAGCATGGAGACAGTATTACTTGGTGTGTGTACAGGTGGATTTTCTTCTTGGGAAGGAAGGAAAGTTAAATAAGAGGAAGGGAGTAATAAAAGAGCTTAGGTAAGCATGGGAGCTGCTTTGGGGTAATGATCTAGAAGAGGCCAGCTTGTGCTAGGACCTAGATATGCCCAGGAACCAACATTGATGTTGAAGTCTGCATCCCTACCCCCCTGGCTACCAGAGCCTCAATCAAGAGGGCCAAAATTCCAGTGCCCTGTTTTCCTCCATCCCTCCCAAGGTCAGAGGTAGGCCATGGATATGACCAGATTCAGGAAGAGACTGAAATGCTCCAGAAGAGTGAGGTGAAGGGAGTATAGGGAATAGGGTCTCAGTTCTATCCCAAAGGACCTCCCATTATTTGTGGGAATCTATTTTGTATCCTATCGCCCTCCTGCTCCATGGGATAATAGGGATCCAACAAAGGGTTGTATCCTTGTTTTTCATCGCTAGGACATCAAAGGCCAGTTCTGGAATGATGATGATTCGGAGGGAGATAATGAATCAGAGGAATTTCTCTATGGAGTTCAGGTGAGATTACAGCCCCTAAGACCCATGTTGGATAGTCTAAATGTGTGCTTCTCTGAATTTACCAAGTAGTGAAAGATTATTCTGGAGCAGACATAAGATGAGGATATGATGTTGGTGCAGTCTGAGCATTGTCTTGCCAGAGCTGATTTCATATTCTTGCTCTTACCTGGAGCTCATTCCTTTCCCAGAGTAAACTACATTCTCTGTACGTGGGGGCTACCCCATGTGTTCTTGGTTAGAAATAGTGATTTTTTTTTTTGACTCTTCACCAGCCAGTGGCTGTCATTTCATTCATCAAGGTCAAATTTTTAAAAGATATCCTGCCAGTGATTGCTTCATGCCATCACTCCCCAGGGCACAGTCCTGAGCAGGAATGTTGGATTCTTTGCACAGAACCATCTGAGTTAAATTCTGTACTCTTCAGCCTGTTCTGAGTTCTCCTAGAAGGGATACCTAAGTATCCATGGTCAGGGTCTGAGAGGAAAAGCTGGAAACTTAAGGCTGTGTACTCGTTGAGCAAAGCCTGCAATTGGTTCATAGAAGCTTACTAGAGTGGAGATGGAGGGATACTTGTGGCCAAAGATTGGTGGCTAGGGCCACCATCAAGAGCTCCTTCGTAAGAGCAGCCTTTTGCTTCTATGTACTGCTGCCATTTGATTTTCCTGTTCCTGGTGTTCATGTTCTTTTTATTTTTCATCTCTCTCTTTCCCCCTCTATTTTCCCTCCTCCCAAACCTCCCCACCATTTTTGCTGCTGACTCAGGGGAGCTGTGCGGCTGACCTATATCGACACCCACAGCTTGATGCAGACATTGAAGCCGTGAAGGAGATCTACAGTGAGAACTCTGTATCCATCAGGTGGGACCCCACTTCAGGAGCAAGCCACTTCTTTCTGAGCTGTTAAGAGGCTAAAGGTTTTTTCTTTTTAGGGTATAATAGGGGGTCTGTGGACATGGATAAATTATGAGCTTAGTGATAGGTAGTGGGAATTTCTCAGAATACTTAAGCTTAGCTGACAGTGGTGAGTGGGGAAGTATAGCCACTTTTTTCAGCAGTTTCCTCTATCCTAGATCCCTCTAGGCCAATAGTTTCATCTTTGAGGTAAGAA
Organism: Panthera tigris; assembly: GCF_018350195.1. Lineage (NCBI taxonomy): Eukaryota > Metazoa > Chordata > Mammalia > Carnivora > Felidae > Panthera > Panthera tigris. The sequence goes on from NC_056665.1 coordinate 33,615,852, forward strand.
AGGCTTCTGGCCTGGAGAAAGCCCTGATCATGTAAGTGGCTTGAGGCTGCATCTAAGTCTAGATACAGAGCTACTTCTCACTCTTCCCTCTCCTCTGGCCCCAGGCTCAGTTCTCCCTCCACCTCAGTCTCTGTTCCCTTCTTTCTCCCTTAATGAGTCTCACCTGTATCTCTGTAGAGAATATGGAACTATCGATGACGTGGACATTGACCTCCACATCAACATCAGCTTCCTCGATGTAAGTGGTGCTAGTACCTGCCAACAACATGTCTAGCTGGACTTGTGGATTTTGTCATGTAGGCCAGGAGTCTTGTTCCTGAGTGCTGCATTTGGAGCACATATTCTTCATCCCTGTCTTTCCTAGACCATCAGCAGACAGTGGTGTGTACTGTCATGTGCATGTGTGTGTCATATAGGGAAAACTTCCAAGTCCATTCCTCTCTGTTGCTAAACTGGAAACTCTCCCTTACTCTTTTAGGAGGAAGTCTCTACAGCCTGGAAAGTCCTCCGAACAGAACCTATTGTGTTGAGGCTGCGATTTTCTCTTTCCCAGTACCTTGATGGACCAGGTAAAGGCAGTGACTTTGGGCAAGTAGGTGCTCTAAGTGTGGTCTAATCCAAAGTCCTAAGTTAACTGAGCCAGAGAAAAGCTAGAATAAGGCTCTCGGGTATATACTGCAGGCCATTGGTGGGGGCTTTTCAGTTTGCTGTCATTCGTGCATTCCCTGTCACCCGATAGCCATCCCCTAAAGGCCTTCTTGGTTAATGAAATTGTTTTCTCTGGTCCCAGATATTATTTATTCCTTCCCTTCCCCTCAGCGTCCTCATAGAAGTTGAAGTGATTTGAAATGGGTCAGACAGCTCCCAGAATCTACCCTCTGCTTCAGATGTTTTCCTTCTCCATCACTATTGTTTAGAGTACCCTTAGAATCTGAGGAAGCTCATCCACTGAATTGGGGCTTTGGACTCCCAGGAAAATAGAGATATGTACATACTAGGAGCTTTTTCTTCTCTTTGCAGAACCATCAATTGAGGTTTTCCAGCCATCAAATAAGGAAGGGTTTGGGCTGGGTCTTCAGCTGAAGAAGTAAGAACTTTGATCTTTCTGGTTATGGATATATGAGGGAAAGAGACGGACATACGGATGGACAGGCAGACCCTTGGACGCAGTGTTTCCTCCCCAAAATATCTTTCTGAGATGGGCCTAAGAAAGACTAAAATAAATTTGGAAAGCCAAATTTATGGTTAGGTGGAAGAGCCTCTGGTTCTGGGGTGTCTGGCCTTGAGGCTTCTGGAGGTGAGAGGGGGCTCATCAGTACTTACCATTTAAGGAAAAGTACAACTCTGGAGTTAAGGTCTTGATCTTCATATTTTCTCTTGTGGTTTTCTCAGTGTGGGGCTCTAAAAGCTCAGATAGTTTATGAAATATGTTGAGTGCCTTGGTATACAAAGAGAAATAAATGAATTATAGATTCTGCCCTCAGTGAAGTTCCAAGTAGAGTCCATTGGATACATGTTCTAATACAAGTGAATATATAAGGTTTAGAAAGAATGTAGAGGAAGGAATGACTCAGTCTGGTGGCGGGTGGAGGGCTATGAGTGAATGAATGAAAGGAAGATGATTCATGTTTTCAAGGATGGGTAAGAGTTGCCCATGCAGACAGATTCTGAGCATGAATAACATTTGCAAGGGCACAGTCAGGTGAAGCAGCCTGTGTGTAGGAAGCTTCAAGTAGTTAAATATTGCTAGGAAAATACAAGGGGAGAGTGTAGGAATTGAAGTCAGAGAAGTAGGAAGGGGTCCAAATCAGAGAGGATCTTGGGCTTTTATTTTCTAGGCAGTGGGAGCATTGAAGGGTTTTAGGCAAAGAGAGGCCATGGTCAGACTGAGTTTTAGAGAAATGATTCCAGTAGCACTGTGTAAAATAGGTAGGAGGGGGTGAGACAAGAGACCAAAAGTCTAGGAGGTTTTTGTAGACGTCCAGACATGAGATGATGAGGGCCTGAGCCAAAGTGTGATTATAGGTGCGAATAGAGATAAAAGGTGGACTATAGAGATTTGTGGGGTATAAAATCAGTAAGACTTGAAGATTGATTCAGATATGTCATGTGTAGTCATAAGAGCCAAGGAATAGTAGAAAATTACTCTTAGGTTTCCAGCCTAGATGTCTGGGTAAATTGTAACACCACTGATTTAAATAGGGGAGGAACAGGTTTATGTGATAAGGATAGATAATTAGTTTCATTTTAAGCATGTTTAAAGGTAACCTTGGGATATTCAAGTGGAGGTACTCAGTACATAGATATGTAACAGGAGAGGTTAGGGTTGAAAATATATTTAGTGTATGGATGGAAATTACAACCAGTTTAGAGTATGAAATTGCTGAGGGAGAACATGGAAAAGAAAATAAGATCAAAGGCAAAACACCCTTTAGCATCCAGACAAAATACCCAAGAAACCAGCAGGGTGGTCAGAGAAAGAAGAAACATTGAAGGTAGGTCAGAAAAGTTGGAGAAGAATAGGAAGAGAATGGTGTCTCAGAAGGCAAGGAAGAGAATTCCTACAAGGAGGGCCAGATGCCGGAGAGGATAAGTAAGAGAACTTAGAGTTTTTGTCAGATTTAGCATGGAGGCAAGAGCAATCATCATGAAGAAGTGAAGGTAGAAACAAAATACAGTGACTTGAGAAGTGAGTGGTTGGCAATGAAGTAGATACAGTAAGTGTGGACTGAGATATTTAAGTGAGGATTGGAGGGGAAGGAAATGCAGCTAGATCAAGGTATAGGAAGTTGAAACTTCTGTAGACTTTAGGAAAGGAACTGATAGGAGAGGGATATGATTAATGGATCAAGATCCCTAAAGAGGCAAGAAGGGACTGAGATCTAGAACCCAAATAGAGATATTAATAGAAGGGTCATTTTGTTTTCAGAGAATGGAGGGATTGAGGTAAGAGTAGAAATAGAAATAGATTTTGTAGTAGGGTTGGAAAATTAAGGGAGCTGGTAACTGATAGCTTCAGTTTTTTCTGTTAAGAAGGAAGAGATTCTCAGCCACAGGTGAAGTTAGAAGGTTGATGAAGGCAGTAAGGATTTGGAATAATAGCTTAGAGTAATGCCAGAGAGAACTCATCAAAGACACATGAAAGGATTGGCAAGACTAGTGGAGGGCCCAGCTCAAATTGGAAGCCATAAGTTTGGGGATGTAATTTTTTTGCTAACAATGTCAGTACCCCTCATGTCCCTACTCCTTTTCTTCACTATTCACAAGGTAGAGGGTGGTATCCAATTGCATCCCACTACCCCTTTCCACTCTCAGTATAGTCATTCTTGGCAATAAATTCCCAGATTCATGGCCGTTGAAGGCTCAGCTTTCAAGCCTTCCACTAAAGGCTAATCATCTCAGAATTGTTCTGGTCTATTAGATTAAGTAATGGAAGTAGGTATTTACCCCCTAAGGTAAAGAGGTTCTTTAGGACAGTACATTTCCATGGGCTGAGGTCATTATCGCGAGGTCTTCAGACACACATTCCCCCACCACAGCTAGCTTTACCATCCCTGGGTCTGAATTTTAGATTAGTTGCTTTTCATAGTTCTATTTCTTGACCTACTCCCCTGCCTGAGTTTTGTAAAGCCTGTTGTCTTTGATTCCTTAGGATCCTGGGTATGTTCACATCCCAACAATGGAAACATCTCAGCAACGATTTCTTGAAGACCCAGCAAGAAAAGAGGCACAGTTGGTTCAAGGCAAGTGGTACCATCAAGAAGTTCCGAGCCGGCCTCAGCATCTTCTCACCCATCCCCAAGTAAGTGCTCCCCGAGGAGCAGATAATCTCTAATGACCTCTTAGTCTTGTCTGAGCTCCCACCCCACCTTCTTGATTACTTACACTAATCTATTTGCCCTCTCCCAAGGTCCTCTGAATTCTGCACCTTTAACTATTAACACCGACCTACATAGTCTTGTCCCCTAGGTGTCTTTATCTTTTGTACTTCTGACACCAGTATTCATACCTTGTCCTTCATGTAAAACACAGTACCTAGCTCATGGTATGTTTTTGCAGAAATGTATGCTAATTTTTTGTCTTTTCTTTCTTTGAACCTCATCATTATGCCCTCTACTAAGAAGGCAGAGTCTGAGAATAGGTACCAACTCCTTTCTGTCATGAAAGGGCACACTGATTGATCATCTAACTTTTGGAAATAAATACTGTCCATTCTCTGTCTCCAGGCCTACATTGTCCACCCTGGTGCCTTCTGATCTTCCCAAAGGCAAATATAAACCCGGATTTATAGTTTTCCAGACACTATTGTTGACAGACAGACATCAGGCTTTTTTGGGTTGCAGCTACTTATTGCTTAGTACAGTATTCAGCACTTTTCATGTGTATATAAACACGCAGACGCCACGCACATACACACACTGAGTAAATTAAACAGGCATCCTGTCCAGGGGATCATTCCCTACCTGGCCTAGCTGCTGTAGAGATTGACCGAGACTTTGCCTCTGCCTGTCCTCCCATGTTCCAATCTGAAGAACACACAAATAATGACATAAAAATCAATTCAGGTTTGTGATTTACTTGTTTTAAAAGTGTTTAAGATCTGGGGCACCTGGGTGGCTCAGTCAGTTAAGTGTCTGACTTTGGCACAGGTCATGACCTCACAGTTCGTGGGTTTGAGCCCTGCATTGGGCTCTGCTCAGAGCCTGGAGCCTGCTTCAGGTTTTGTGTCTCCCTTTTTCTCTTTGCCCCTCCCCTGCTCACACTCTGTCTCTCTTAAAATCTTAAAAATAAATAAACATTTAAAAAAGAAAGTGTTTAAGATCTGGTGTAACTTCCCTCAGATAAGAGTTCTTCTTTGGCTTAGGTAGGTCCCTTCACCCATTCTGGCTTAGGATGCACTTATCTCCAGTGTTCTTCTAGGGCTCATACTGAATCCCAGTTTTATCACATCCCTTTGCTCTCTGTCCAGGTCTCCCAGTTTCCCGATCATACAGGACTCCATGCTGAAAGGCAAACTGGGTGTACCCGAGCTTCGAGTTGGGCGCCTCATGAACCGTTCTATCTCCTGCACCATGAAGAACCCCAAAGTGGAGGTGTTTGGCTACCCTCCCAGCCCCCAGGCAGGTCTCCTGTGCCCCCAGCACGTGGGCCTCCCTCCCCCAGCACGGACCTCTCCTTTGGTACATGGGCTGGGGAGGGTTTGACTTGGGTGTTAGGAGGGTGGGAATGGAAACGTGGGAGTATAGCTTCTCAAGGTGAGGTGAGACTATGGTTTTTCAGGCATCCTAAATCAAACTTGGTCACTCTACCATGAATGGGTGGAATGGAGAACATTTTTTAAAAGCTGAAAACATCTAAACTCTCTGTCAAGCTTCTTTGATTGTAAGCCATGAAGCAGGGAGTCTGGGCTTGGGCATCTTAAGATGTCATGTATGATTTTATTAGGTTGTGGTTAGGACTTGGTCATCAGCTGCTGTATTAGCCTGTCCACCTACTTTGAAAAAGGTTAAGGACAGGTGAGCCCTTTTCAAGAACCTTTGGCAAAAATTTTTAAAGGTCTTCTCTTCAATTTTGGGATTATTGAAGCTAATCAGAGCTAGGGTGTAGCTACTTCAGGAGAATCTCAGGTGATGAGTGTGAAGTCTGTCTAGGTACCTGCTTCATAGGAGGCTCATAAATTCTGTCTTTTCACTCATCAGGTCAGTGGTCACTGCAAGAATATCCCTACTCTGGAATATGGATTTCTTGTCCAGGTAATTGAGTTCAAAGCTTCATTCCTAAGCCATTCCCTTGTTGTCTGACCCATCTGATCCCCTAACATCTCCCAGCTCCTCAGTCAGCTAACAAATATTTCCTGAGTTGCTCTGCTCCCAGAACTGTACTACGTATTGTGTAGATAGGAGAAAAGAAGGCACAGTTCCCATCCTCAAGAAGCTTACAGCATTATTGGGAAGACAACACTGACAGACCATGTCGATCAAATGATTTTAAGTGCATAGATGTCAAGATAGGCGAGGGATTGACACTGATTTCCTTATGATCCCCGACATCCTTGCTCAAGTGGTCTTCAGTTTTCCCTAGACCTCTTCCACTGCTCAGCTACTATTAGGTGATTTCCTTTTAAAACCTCTGTATTCCCTGGACCTGCTTTCTTTCATTTTTGCATCTTAATTGTCTTTGTTCATAGCATTCCCCCACGGGCCTTCCTCCCCATATCTGCCTGGTGCAGTGAAGGCTCATTGGTACCTTAGCCATAAGATTCTTCTCCAACCATATTAGCTGGAAGTGATATTTCCTCTCACTGAACTCTTAAGATGCTTTTTGTTTTATATGACATCTATGTGCAGTATACCATATGCTGCCTTGAATTGTAATTAATTTGTATACACGCCACATCTCCCTTGTTGACGTTTAGGGTCTGAGAAGACAATCTTTTTATGTTACCTCATAATCAAGGAGACCATTCACCAAACTGGGTACATAGTAGGCATTCAGTACACCTGAGTGAATAAAAGCCCTTACATGTTCCTTTACTAGCCCAAAAGTATGTGAAATGGGAAGAACTTGATTTATACAAAAGTGTACCTGGCTGAAAAGTCATGTTAAGGCAGAGTGTGGTTTTGTTGTTATTGTTTTTAGTTTGCTTTTCTTTTTTTTTTTTTTAAACTAGGCTCTGTACCCAACGTGGGGCTTGAACTTATGATCCCAAGATCAAGAGTCGTGTGTTCCACTGAGTCAGCCAGGTGCCCCTAGACAGAGTGTTTTAAAAAATTATTTAGCATATTGCCATATGAGCTCTAGATTTTTGCTTTCTTCCCAGCACAAGAGTTGTATCTGTGGCTTTGACCAGTGGATAAGCTGATTGTTCTGGGTAGTTGAAATGGCTTCTTAGGCCCCCTGCCATGTGATCATGGTCTGAATATTCACCTGTCTCAGAGGGACAATCTTAATTACTACAACTAAGGTTAATAGTTCGGTTAGTACATGTTAATATTTATAAAACACTTTCATGAAAATTTTCTCAGTAATCTCAGTTCCTCTATGAGGTGAATAATATCACTTTATAAATGAAGAAACCAAGGCTCAGGTTAACCAATTTGCCCAAAGTTATATATGCTATTAAGTAGTGTGGCGGGGGTGGGGGGGGACAGGATCTTAACTCAGGTCTTCTACCATGGTTGGTCTTATTTTAACTATAATATATAGCTGTAGCTCTAGAGTTGGGCCCTCAATTAAACTAAGTGCAGGGCCCAAGAGTAGGTCTGCCTTACGCACAGGGCTGGGAGAGGAGAGAGTGGTTGGAAAAGAAGCTCAAATTGCTTCCCATATCTGTGTCTGTACTTCCAAAAAGACTTAATAACAATGTCTTCTCTTCCCAGATCATGAAGTATGCAGAGCAGAGGATTCCAACGTTGAATGAGTACTGCGTGGTGTGTGATGAGCAGCATGTCTTCCAGAATGGGTCCATGCTCAAGGTATGTGCCCTAATCTGTGACCCTCTTCCTTAGACCCTTAGTCAAGGCTCTCAATCCTCATCTTTCTTTTATTCCTTTCTTCCTGGGTCTATGGTAAAGGTAGAATTTTGTCCATAATTCTTGAGACTCTAGAAGTAATTATTTTGCCTCAGAAAACAAATCTCTGCAGTCCTGTTTTGAAATATGAGGCTATATAAATTTTTTTTAATATTTATTATCACTTCCCCAGTGGTCCTTTTTTAAAAATATTTATTTATTTATTTATTTTGAGAGAAAAAGAGAGCAGGGGAGGTGCAGAGAGAGAGAGGGAGGGAGAATCCCAAGAAGGCCCTGTGCTATCAGTGCGAGGCCGATGTGGGGTTCAATCCCATGAACCACAAGATCGTGACCTGAGCTGAAATCAATGATGAGTAAGATGCTCAACCAACTGAGCCACTCAGGAACCCCAAGGATGTATGAATATTATTGCAGATATAATCCCCACCCAACATTTAAAAATAGGGATCAGATATTGAGATATTGGTCAAGATGATTGCATATGAAGCTGTCCTCAAGGACTCCCAAGTCTAGGTGGGTGGGCAGACACTGACTGCACTGTCAGTGTGTAGAAGAGATATGAGCAGTGTTGTGGAAACTCACAAGAGAGAGCATCTAACTACCTAGGGAAGTCATGGAAGGCTTCAGAGAGGAGACAGCATTAACTGTGAATCTTACAAGTAAGGCTTTTTAATTAAGACTAATTTATAGTTTTTTCATGACATAGAGGGCCCCAAATTCCTACCTGGTTCTAGAGTTGTCTAAGGTCAGATTTGTCCTTGTCTCCCTATGACACCTTCTTATTGCACACCCTGTGTCACTGTTCTCTGTTTAATATGTCTGTTCAGCCAGCCGTCTGTACTCGTGAGCTGTGTGTTTTCTCCTTCTACACATTGGGAGTCATGTCCGGAGCTGCAGAGGAGGTTGCTACTGGAGCAGAGGTATGGGAGAGGGAAAAGCTGCTGGGGAGCTAGCATCAAGAAAGGCGAGGGGACCTAGCAATGTCACTCCTTGGCAGTTTAACCTCCAGAAATGCTTTCATATGTAAGGGTGTGCACAGTACTGTTGTTTGTAATAGCGAAAAAAGAATCGATATGATTCCATCTATGGGGATTCAGTTAAAGAAATCATGGTATGTCCTTACAGTGGAAATACCATACAGCTATTATTTATGGGTAGAAAATTATAACATATATAAAAAAGAGAAGAACAGTATGTGCAGTATAGTTCTTTTTTTTAATTGCCTATTTAATAAGGTAACTATTTCCATAGGAAAAATTATCTGCAAGGGTAGACCTCAGACTTAGCAGTAGTACCTGTGAGGAATGAGATTTGTTTGGGGGCAATTGGATGATTTTTATCTTTTTCTTAGTCATTTTTTAAATCATCATTACTTGAATTTTTATGAACAGCCTGTATTTTCAAATGAAAAAAACATAAACGTGTTTGCTATTAAAAAGAACAGCAGAGAAAATGCTGAGAGCCTCCAACAGGTGGACAGACCTATGCTGGATACTGTGTGACTCCCAGCACTGGGAAACCCTTTAGCTTCTGCCTCCTTTCTCTCCTTTCGCCTAAGGTGGTGGATCTGCTGGTGGCCATGTGTAGGGCAGCTTTGGAGTCCCCTAGAAAGAGCATCATCTTTGAGCCTTATCCCTCTGTGGTGGACCCCACTGATCCCAAGACTCTGGCCTTTAACCCCAAGGTATTGTTGCTTGGGAAGAAAGCAATAGAATAGAAATAGAAAAGGAATAGAAACAATAAAAGAGAGTGGGAGACTATGGGCTGTCATTCTCATGTATATAACAGCTTGGAAGGAGGGACAGAAGGGATGGAACACTTGGTTCTTGGGAACTCTTAAACCCTAAGCTGTGGCTGTTTTAGTGAACAAGTAACTGAGTTTGTTAGAAGGAGGGGAGAAGAATTATTATGTTATACTAGGGAAGAGTATAGATTTTGGAGCCTGACAGACCTGGATTCCATTTGAGGTTCTCCTGTTCCCTAGCTGAATGGTGTAAGAAAAGTCACTTAACCTTTTGGTACCACAATTCCCTTATCTGTAAAAAGGGGATAATATCTACCTTGCAGATTGTTATAAAAATGAGAAATAACATATGTAAACTATTGTACTAGGGTTCTCCAGAGAAACAGAACCAGTAGGAGATATCTATGGAAAGAGATTTATTATACAGAAGTGGTTCATGTAGTTATGAAGGGTGAGAAGCCCAAGGATCTGCATTTAGCAAACTGGAGGCCCAGGAGAGCCAGTGGTATAAATTCCAGTCCAAAAGCTGACAGTCTTGAGATCCCCCAAAAGCAGGTTTCTCAGTTCCAGTCCAGTGTTCGGAAAAGACCAGTGCCCTAGCTCCAGCAGTCAGGCAGGGGGAGTTCCCTCTTACTTGGCCTTTTCGTTCTCTTCAGACCTTCAGTTGATTGAGTGAGGCCCACCCAAATGAGGGGAGCACAATCTGCTTTACTCATTCTGATAAAAAAGTCAATCTCATGTAGAAACACCCTGACAGACACACCAAGAATAATATTTGACAAAACGTTCAGGCACTGCATGACCCATCAGATCAACTCAATTAACCGTTGACAAAATTAACCATCACAAGTACCTAGCAGAGTGCCTCACTATGACTCTTATTGCTATGTATCAGGCACTATATTAGTTCTTTACGTATGTTATTTAGTCCTCAGAACGATCTCTGAGTGTAGTGGGAATTTTAATCTTCATTTACACACAGGGTACTGAGGTTCTAAGAGGTTAAGTAACTTACCTTATTACTTCTAGCTGTAAAAGAGAACTAGCATGTGATTCCAGAACTGTCTGACATTAAATCTGTGTTCTTTCCATGACATGCCATACTGTTTCCCTGGGGCCTAGACCTCTTTTGTACATCTGGCCCTCCTTTTCATCACATCTTACTCTCCTCCACTTTTCTTCATCTGGGTCTTCTCTTCCCATTGATTCCCCACAGAAGAAGAATTATGAGCGACTTCAAAAAGCTCTGGATAGTGTGATGTCCATCCGGGAGATGACCCAGGTATTCTGCCCTCTGCCTGTCCTGCTTAAGTGCCCTGTTGTGTTTGGAATCCATGGGAGTGGAATGGAGATTTAGAAATGCTATTCAGATTCCTCACTGAGTTTTCTTTAGTCTTCCCTCTTCAGCCTTCCCAATCCTTGTTCTCTGTTACTCTCTTTTTCACTCCGGATGTCTCTCTCAACTTTTACCTTTGCTGCCAATTCCTTCACAAGTTGTTCATATTTAATGTTTTTCCCATAATTCTTAAGGAATTAGAGAAGTGAGGGAAAGACTTCTGCCCAGGGTTGGGAGGGCGAGGAGGGGGCTTGGATGTAAGGAACTAGCCCCAGGGGCCTACATCTTCTGTCCTTCTAGGGGTGGGGCAGCAGCATGGAGCAGTGACCATCCTTTGACTCAAGGCTGCCCCTCACCAGACTTCCCCACCCCTCGTCTGCAATCTCTGCATGAATAGACATTCATTTGTACTCACATTTACAGGTGGGCCTCTTCTCAGCAAATCCTATATATCACAGTTCAGATTAACACATAAGATATACCTAGGAGGGATGATTTACTGTCAGAAGGACTCTTTGCTTTATGTAAAGTTTTACTACAGGATTCCTTAGCCTAATCTTTCTGGGACATTGATTTTATTTATTTTTTATTTAAAGTCAACTTTTTAGAGTTGTAGGAATTGCGTAAAATGAGGGAGACCCACCTGCATGTTGTTTTGTAAGCATTTTCAGTCATTTTCATACTTATTTATGAGTCTTCCCAATCTGACTGGGCTCCTTAAGGGTGGGAACCCTATCTCCTCTTGCCTTTGTGTGGCCTTCAGTGCCTGCCTTGCCCTGGGCCCTGATTAGTCTGTCAAAAGTGGGAGGGCTCTCACCTCTCCTGGGAGGTAACTTTATGACCTTTGTCTTAACAGGGCTCATATCTAGAAATCAAGAAGCAGATGGACAAGCTGGATCCCTTGGCCCATCCTCTCTTGCAGTGGTAAGTGATGTGAATAGAATGGTTTGTCCTTCAGGGATTGGGGGTGGGGGTGCCGGGGGATATGGAATTAGTCATGGAACCTACAACTTCTTTTAGAGCCGGTTCCAGCATCCTTCCTGAGGTTATAGAGATTCTGGCTGCTTTTTCTTGGGGTTTTATTGATATACTTTGCCTTGATAAGAACTCAGAGCTTAGCGGGAGCTCACAAATTCAGACACAATGTCTCAGATTCTCTCTAGGTGTTTCTTGTTTCCCAATAGGTCTTTAAGTACCCTTTGCATGTAGGAGTTAATACGGTTTCAACTAAGTTTTCTGTGCATACAGAGAGGTTTGTCTCCCCCTTCTACTCCCTATCCCTGTCTCAAGGCCTACCCTCTTGATGTACACTGTCCAGAGCCTTGAGGCACTATTATTATTCCCTTCAAACAAAGATTCTGAACATTCTCTACTGCCCTCCACCCTCTGCCCTCCTTCCCCGATCTTGATTGCTGTTGTTTTCCTGACATAGCTTTCCCTTCTTTTCCTAGTCAGCCATTGACATCAGTACTTTTTCAATACAACATGCTCCCTCTTAGCATCAGGAATGACCAGGCATAGAGTATCCAGGATGGCATCACAAGTAAATGGGTGAAGCACAAAAAAAAACAACAACAGCAACAACAAAACAAAACTGTATCCACTATATGAGATAATGCTTCCATGTTGAGCTCTCAATGCTTTATGCCTTTGTTCTCTCCTATCCTCTGAGTTCAGCCAAAACACAGCCCAGTCTATCCTTGAATCCTAGGGAAGGTTGTTGTAGTTTCATCTGTTTCTTTCTCCAGCCCAAACAGTAACTTTCTCTCCATCCCTCCCCATCCTTGAGAGCCCTGAAAGATTCCTCTGAGTCCCAGTTGTGTGTTTCTAAATCCCAAGTATAAGTTGTCACCATGCTAATAAAGATCCCTGCTTTCTTATTTACTTACTTATTTATTTATTGTAGCTGATCTTACGTGCTTTTCCTTTTTTTTCTTAATGTTCATTTATTTTTGAGAGTGAGAGCATGAACAGGGGAGGGGCAGAGAGAGGAGGGGGGACAGAAGATCCAAAGTGGGCTCTGCACTGATAGTAGCGGGCCTGATGTGGGACTCAAATCCACAGACCACGAGATCATGGCCTGAGCTGAAGTCAGACGCTCAACTGACTGAGCCACCTAGGCACCCACTTTTGTTTTATCCTTTTCTGTTCCCAGACATAGCAGTCTCCCTTTCACCCGTCTCTTTTCTTTTATTCATTGTTTACCCAGTAACTCTGGTCAGTAGTTTCCCTTTTACATTTTTATACACAAGCGTTACCACCAACAGGAATATCTAGATAGTGATCTGGACATTTTACATAATTCCAACAGCCCTGGAATCCTTGCTTGTTCTCTCAGGGGTACAGTAAGACTGCTTCTTTGTTCTGGATGGTCTAATGACACACTCATTCTGTCCATTCCTTTCTTCTCTGTTTTATGCTAGGATCATCTCTAGCAACAGGTCACACATTGTCAAACTACCTCTCAGCAGGGTAAGTGACCATTCTTCTTCTAAATTCTTTAAATTTCTGGTGAGGGACAGGGAGGGGCTCCAGACCAGCTAACCACATTGATCCTAGACTTGCCTCATTGGCTCTATCCATCAACAGTTGTCTTTGGACCTAAGCATATTCTCCTTATTTGGGGTCAGTGCAAGCCCCCATTTGCTCCCCATCCCCACCCCTTCCCTCCCTGATCTCCATTTCTTTGTTTTCCTGACCCGACCCCCAACCTGGGCAGCAGCTGAAGTTCATGCACACCTCACACCAGTTCCTCCTGCTGAGCAGCCCTCCTGCCAAGGAGGCTCGGTTCCGGACCGCCAAGAAGCTCTACGGCAGCACCTTTGCCTTCCAGTGAGGAGGGGGGGTTGGGGGTGGGTGGGGACTGGGGGAATGACAACAAATAATGTAGGGGGGTGGGAGGGCAACTTCACTTGAGGTACATGAGTGTGTGTTACATATGTCCAACCAATCAGTCAGATATTTCTTAATGCTGTTGTGGTAGGCGCTATAGAGTGTAAAAAGATACATCGGATATGGTCTTTACTCTCAAGCTACTTATGTTGCAGTTGAGGAGAAATGACATTTACACATAAAAAGATGTGGTTAAGGGAACAGATTGGAGGAGATAGATTTGAAAGCTATTTTGAAGGAAATCAGCAATTTATGCTTAATTGTGGAAGAAGAGAGAGAGAAAGTGAGAGAGATATTAAGAGAGTGGTGGTACCTTTTTCTTAAAATAGATGTGAAGTTAGAACTGGCAACCATATTGGGATCAGTGCTCTGTTGGTTGAGTTTGAAATGAATCTGCTTAACTTGAAATATCAGGAGAATAGGCAAATGAAAATACTGAACCAGCAGTTGAGGATTTAGGATGGGACCAGCTGAAGCACAGGAAAAAGAATGGGACTGGAAGTTACAATGGAGAGTTAGCCATACACACGTATATTGCATGCCTGTGACTGTATCCATGTGTGTGTCTGTTGCTAGCTGTATCCCTGTCCATCATCATGTCCTGTGTGGGTGAGAATGGGTGGGCGTGGCGGTCTTGAAAGTGCTTCTGGGAATCTCATACAATGAAGAGACATGTTTTCTACCCTGCCTTACAGTGGGTCCCACATTGAAAACTGGCATTCGATCCTGCGCAATGGGCTGGTCAATGCATCCTACACCAAACTGCAGGTGAGGCTGTGTGCCTTTCCCTTTCTCTCCACTCCCCTCCCTGCCCCACTCAGTTTTGGGGAAGCCTGCTCTAGAGTACTGAACTGATTTTTGCCTCAGCATCCTCAAATCTAGCCTGCCGTGTGGCTTTCCAAGGAAAGAGGTTGGAATTGTTTGTATAGAATGAATATGGCTGATATATACTTGACCCCAGGCTGTGTTTTTTGGTAGTTTTGGGAATAGGATTATATCAATAGGCAGGAATATGAAATACTGACTACAGCCACTGTGATGCATTAACCTGTTAGACAAAGCTTTTTAATTTATGTGACTGTTCATTCAGAAAAGTGATATAAAAGACTTATTTCTTCTCCCTATGGGAATCCAAGGAGTGATTATTGTTTCTCCTCTTGGGTTCCTGTTCTATAGTTCATTTTTGGAATCTGCATATGTACCAAAGCCTGGGGAATGGAGTATGGATTCTGAGGGACTGACTAGTGGCTTTGCCACTCCTTACGTTCCAAGACATCAGTATCTAGTAGGGCAAAGAGGTTAACCTGCATCCACTTTTCAGCCAATCAGATTTTCAAGAGTAAATTCCTAGAGTAATCTGAACCAGTGAGAAGGTAATTGGAGGGACAGAGGGCTGGATAAGCCTTGTGGCTGCCTAACATACAGCCATGGGAGGGCCCAGGCTCATATTGCTCATCCTGGTGTTTCCCTGCAAGCTGCATGGAGCAGCCTATGGCAAAGGCATCTACCTGAGCCCCATCTCCAGTATTTCCTTTGGATACTCAGGTAAGAAATACTGTCTGGCCACCTCGGCTCTATTTACATCGCATCCATTTTGTGAATACGTAATCTATGCTGTCTCCTCCTGCTCCATCATGGGTACTTGGTCTGTGTCAGCTCTCTCCCAGTCATAGATACATGGTTTCTTTACCTCCTCTCGTTAGTAATGTAGATTCTTTACACCATGAGCCCAATTATCTCCCTTTCTGTTAGGAAGTCCTCTTCTCCATAGGGATGGTTTTATTCATTGTAGAGGCTTGGCTCTGAGAATAAGTTAGGAAATAACTGGGAGATTGAAATGAGGCTTTTCATAGACCACATTTTTGGTGTGGGCAATAGCCTGTTGTTTATAGATGGTATATGTACACGTGTGCATGTGAGTTTATATGTGAATACACTTGAATGCTTGAGTATCTTCCATCGGCTTACATTTCTGGAGACATTGTTCTCCCTGTCAACTACCTTTTAAAATTTAAACTGTCTATAATTAAATACTATTATAAGAATGGAAGAGAAAGCATTTTATTCCAAAGATAAGGCATGGGTAAGGTCCATTTTCTAGTCAGGAGATGAGTCCAGGTTTGTTCTATTCAGAAAATGAATCTGCCTTGGAGCTCTCTCAGTGTTACAGGTTCATGTCTTAGTTCCTTTTTAGTTTTCGTTTGTTCTTGTTCTACACAGTCTCTATATAAAAGATAACCACCATATGTTGCATGTCTACCATATGAAGGAGACAGTGCTATATTCTTTAAAATTTTTTTTTAGCGTTTATTCATTTTTGAGGGACAGAGACAGAGTGCGAATGGGGAAGGGGCAGAGAGAGAGGGAGACACAGAATCTGAAGCAGGTTCCAGGCTCTGAGCTGTCAGCACAGAGCCCAACGCGGGGCTTGAACTCACAAGCGATGAGATCATGACCTGAGCCGAAGTCAGACGCTCAGCCGACTGAGCCACCCAGATGCCCCTACAGTGCTATATTCTTTATAGATTATTATTTAGTATTATCTGGTAATTATAATTATTATAAAGATAAGAAAACTTAGATCCAGAATCATAGAACTAGAAAAGTCTTTAAATTTTAAACTACTCTAACAGCAGCAACTAAATCAAAAAACTCACCAAACCCAGATAGTTTTATAAGTGAATCTTAAACCAGGCTTTAACCAAACCAAACAAATTATTCATTTTATATAAAACTTTCCATAGAATGAAAAAATGTAGAATTATAAATCATAAAAGGTAAGTAAATTTAACTTTATTAAAACTAAAAACTTCTGTTTACCAGAAGACACCTTAAGAAAGTGAAAAGCTACAAACCAGAAGACATTTGTAACATATTTAACCACAAAAGATTAGTAATAAAGATATTTTTTTAAGTTTATTTATTTTGAGAGAGAAAGCAAACAGGAGAGGGGGCAGAGAGAGAGAGGGAGAGAGAGAATCTCAGGCAGGCTCCACACTGCCAGCACAGAGCCCAACATGGGGCTCGACCTCACCCAACAGTGAGATCATGACCTGAGCAGAAACCAGGAGTTGAACACTTAACTGAGCCACCCAGGTAACCCAAAAATGTATTTTAAAATGCTTAAAAATCAGTAAGAAAAAGACAACCCAGTAGAAAAATAGGCAAATGACATGAACAGACATTTCACTGAAGAAATGACCAAAAAATATGAAAAGTTGCTGAACTGCTATTAATCAAGGAAGTAAAATGAAGACCAAAATGACTACTGTTTGCCACCTGTGTGGACTGGCAAAAATTAAGAAATCTGGTAATACCTCTGATGGTCCTAAAAGTTGATTAGCAGGATCTCTTTTATTGTTTATTGGAATATAAATTGGTACAACCACTTTGGAGAACAATTTAGTGTTTAATTTCATAAAGCTGAGAAAATTTATCCCAGTGACCCAACATTTTTATTCCTGCATGCCCAGAGGTGTACTTGAATGTTCAAAGCAGCAGTGTTTGCAGTAGCAAATCTTGGAACCAACCCAAATGCTCACTACCAGGAGGATGGATAAATACATTTTCATATATTCTCAGAGTGGATTATTATTTAACAATGAAAATGGATAAATAGTAGTACTTAACTACATGGAAAAACCTTGGTAATGAGCTGAGCTAAAGAAAAAAAAAGGCAAGCCCAGAAGACTAGTGTATAATGTCTTTTTTATATTGTTTAAAAGCAAACAAATATAAACCTTTTGGTGCATGTGTGTTATGTATGATAAAACTAAAGAAATTTCAGGATAGTGGTTACCTCCCAAGGATAAGCAGATAGATAGCTGGGATAGGGTAGGAGCACATTGATATAAATCACTAGTAATGTTTTGGTTCTTGGATTTAGTCTGTAGGTTGGGTCTATAGGTATAGTAGATAATAAATAAATAAATAATAGTGTGTCATGAACCAAACCTAATGATTAATCCACCCAGGGTAAGTGCCCAATAAATACCGATTGAATGTGTGAATGAATCTTATTCTGTGTGCCTGGGGTGCAAAGTGGGGTTGGGGTTAGGGTAGTCTTTTTGGCTTTTTTGTCTGGGTTCCTCAGTTTTTATCTTTGTTCCCGCCTGAGCTTCCCTCATTAAGCTCTTGTTATTTTCCAAGTAGTGAGATTCTCCTGGTGCCTTGGTGTTCTTGGTGCCCACAAAATTCTTGCTTCCTGTCTGTTCTCATCCTGTTCTCTCCCTCTCTTCTCTGTCACTGGCTTTTGTTTACTACTGAGTGCCTGAATACCTATGGAGCCAGGAATCTCTATTGACTCTCTATATTTCTTCATCACTTCAGTCACAGAAAAACATCATAGGACACCATCCTTTTCCTCTTGCAAAGGTCCACTGATTATAAAATGGCATAGGATTTTACTTTTAGAGTTATAGATCATCTCATCCAATCCTTTCTTACTTTATAGTTAGGAAAGCTCATACACAGAGAAGTTACACACAGCTGTGAGTAGCAGACCTAGGATTGGAATCTAGGCCTCCTAACTTCTGGGCCAGTGTTCTTATTACTATATTGGACTGACAGGGTAGGCTTTGCTTAAATGACTGAGTGTCTGAGGGCCCACAGATATGTGAGAGTCTCTATAATGTGAGATGTGTACAGATGTCCAGTTTCTTGTAATTACTCTAGTATTTAACCAATTCCATCTTCTTATATGTTTCCACATACCCTATTCTGCTCTAGTTTTCTCTGTTCTCCCTCAGGGTATCCTTAGTTTTGTGGCACTGCATGCTATCTGGGAGCTGGTATAAATAGAGAGCATCCATTTGGCTAATGGAGCCTCCACTCCAATGACTTGGCCATCGTGTGCAGGTTAAAACAAGGGCCAGGGAGAAAGGAGTTAGTAAACTCCATCTGTGTGTTTAGTTCTGTTTAGAGACTTCTGATAGGTGTATACTCTGGATGCAAAGCATCCAGGGATTACTGTAGCCACCACTTTCTCAGTTTCTGGTCTTGGTAAACTGTAGAAGATCATTGGGTCAATATGAACAGGACAGTGTGCAACAGGATTGAGATGGGACAAGATTTGGATTGCATCATAAGGGCCATTTGAAAGACCAGCCATAGAAATCAGATTGTTCTTTCTTATCCTTTGGGATAGAACTTGTTCTTTCTTATCCTTTGGGATCACTCAGAATCTTGCACTGAAATACCCAGGATGAGAACGTCATGTTTGGATTCAGAGCTAAACTTACTTAAGGCTAATGGGGAAAGTAGAAATCGAGGGGTGGTAAGTGTCACACCTGTAGGAGGAAGAAATTAAGAGTTTAAGTCTTGCCTTGAGTTTTGTTCAGGCCATATATCTGTCGTGGGACTTTAGTGTGAGTGCATGATGAATTGACAGCCTGAGCAGTGAGGAATGTCAGTCCAGACATCCCCACTCCTGCACCATGGCTATCACAAAACCAAGAACTGAAGGAGAGTGGGATTTGTAATAGAATGTTCCAAGGTAGAGTGGTGAGATAGGGGCCCTGCTTATGGCCTGTAAGGATAGCATCATTTCCCATCTTCATCCATGTCCTCTCAGACAGACAGGGATGGACACATAGACACACACACATGACTGTGATAAGGGTAGGCCTGTGAGAAAGCTGAGTCAAGACTAAAGTCCTAGTCACAGGCCAAAAACAGTTGGGAGTAGGGGCACATAAGCACTGTTCCATGTGTAAATAAGAAAAATCCAGAATGGGTCTACAAATGTTATAAATAGGGCTATTCACTGGGGGATAAGGATGGCAGAGGATTTATGGATTTAGACAGGGGGACACTGGAGGGAATTGGCACCGCTTCCTCAAGTCTGGGAAGACTTTCTAAAGGAAGCAGGATTCTTCAAGGTTGTTGCCATTGTGGTTACTTGTGGAAAATTATTCATCACTTACCTTCTGTGCTTTCTGTCTTTTCTTTTGAGTGACTCTGCTCATAGTTTTCTATGTAACTTTGAGACTGGAGCAGATCTGACTTGCTCTGCTTGCTTCCTCTTCACTCATTTTGCTCAATCTGGCATTTGATCCAAGGTGTTGATATCACCACTCTTGTGAGCCCCTCATTCCTGTCTCATTTCATGTGTTCCTCCCCGGTCTTAGAACCTTCTAGTGATTCTTTGATATTCTCAGGATAAACTTCAGTTGTCTTAACATGGCCTATAAGGCCTGCTTGATCTGATCCTGACTCACTGCTTCCACATCATCTGTTGCCGCTCTCCTTCCATTGACTATGCTCCATACAAACAAAGGCACATTGCTTTCTTTCCTCCAGACCTTCTATGTCCTTTTACCTCTGCCAGGACACTTTCCCCCTCTTCATTTAAGTAATTTTTCCTGGCTGTCACTGGGAAGCCTTCTTCAAAACCCTAGGGCAGGCTAGTTCCCCTCCTCTAGCTCACACATTGTTCTAGATTCTCCCCATCACACTTCTTGCCATACTGTGTTGTAATTACTTGTTCTTTGCCTGTAGTATCCACCAGACTAAATTGTGTCAGGGCAGATACCTTGTTTGTTTATTTACTACATGTCTAGCTCAGTGCCTGGCACATAGTAGACATTTTAGTAACTATGTGATTGAGGAGTGGGTGACTGAACTGGATTTGTTGTTCTATAACAGGAATGGGAAAAGGACAGCACAGGATGCCCTCCAAGGATGAGCTGGTCCAGAGATATAACAGGATGAATACCATCCCCCAGGTATTATTAGTTGGCACTCAAGTGACGCAGGCAGAATCCTTCCCCTAGGATAAGTTTAGGCTACAGAGATGGATGGGGAACAAATGGTGGGGGAGGTGAGTAGTTTGAAGATCATTTGAAGGAATCAGATATGTTTGAAGATGAACATGCTTCCAGAGTCCTATGTGGCCTCAGTCAAGTGTGAAAGCAGAGACTGCGTTTAAATGCAGTGACATGAAAATGTAAAGATCGAAGCTATGGACTCAGCCAGACTAATTATGCAAAAGCAAAATTTGGGGGTGGTGGTGGCTGGGAGACCCAGATATCCTAATCCATACCCCTAGCCACCAGCAGCTAACTTCCTGCCTAGGGAAGCTATAACAGTCCACCTGGCTCTGCTATCCTTCTCTTCCAGACCCGATCCATTCAGTCAAGGTTCCTGCAGAGTCGGAATCTAAACTGTATAGCACTTTGTGAAGGTAGGTGGCTCACCCAGTCCCTGTATTTCTGTGTCCCCAACCTTTATTTCTGGTACAACTCTGGCACGTGATCCAGCTGAGGGTGTTGTTGACACATTGTCTTCCCTCCCCTGCCTGGACTGTATGACTTAAGCATTATAATTTCTGGCCCCCTTCTTCCCAGTGATTACATCTAAGGACCTCCAGAAGCATGGGAACATCTGGGTGTGCCCTGTGTCTGACCATGTCTGCACACGGTTCTTCTTTGTGTAAGTCTAGGAGGGACGTTGGGGATTACTCTGAGGAATAAGGGTGGGGGTTTAATGGTATGATTACTGGGAAAGTCTGTTCCTGGCATCTGAGACTTATCCCTGGCTACCTGAGTGGAGCTGGCACTGGAACTTTCCCTGTGGAGGATGGGGATGGGTATAGATCTGTTTAGAGGAAATCAGATAAGCTGAATCTCTTCCACCTTAAAGAGTTGCAAGAAAGGGTTTTGACTTTTGGGTTGGAATGGCCACACCTCACATATAGTTCACTGGTTGACGTTATTCTGGTATTCTTCTCCCTCTTATGCTCACGCTTGCCCTATCTTTGGCAGATATGAGGATGGTCAGGTGGGCGATGCCAACATTAATACTCAGGACCCCAAGATACAGAAGGAAATCATGCGTGTGATCGGAACTCAGGTTTACACAAACTGAGGGGGCCCCAGCCCTCGTACCACCCCTGTTCCCCCAGGATCCATCTGCCCTCATACAAGGGCTCAGGAGCAGCATGTGAGGCTGCCCTGAGGAATCAAGGGGCCATTACCAAGGGGCAGGAAAAGCATAGAAGAGGCGGCCTTCATGGTGGAGACTGACCCAGGAACCACTCCACATTTGGATGGCCCAGACTGACTCCCTACTCCTGATTTTCCCAGTTGACTTCACCCTGTTTGTAAATAAAACAATAAAATGGAAGGTGCTGTGGACTGGATATGATCACTGTGGTCTGACTAGCCTTGGCCCAGCACCTGCCCCAAGCCCTCAAGTGGGGTGTCAGGTGGGGAGAGTGGAATATCCTGAGGGTTGGAACTAATTATGTTGGGTGGAGTAAAAGCTGAGTCATCTAGTGTAGTGTATGTACCACGGATCTGGCAACATTTTTGTCAGTGAACTGGATAAAGAAGTTAGGCAGTTATCAGTTACACAGATGATGCAAACTCAGAAGGATATAGAATACCACTGATGCCTGTTCTTCAGGATTTAAAAGTACCGCTGAGGCCAAAGCAGCTCAGATTTCCTACCCTTAGGACCTCTGCTTTTTTTTTTTTTAATGTTTATTTATTTTTGAGAGAGAGAGAGAGAGAGAGGGAGCATGAGCGGGGGAGGGGCAGAGAGAGAGGGACACAGAATCTGAAGCAGGCTCCAGGCTCTGAGCTATCAGCACAGAGCTGGACGTGGGGCTCGAACTCACAAACTGCGAGATCGTGACCTGAGCCGAAGTCAGACACTTAAACAACTGAGCCACCCAGGAGCCCCAGGACCTCTGCTTTTTGTACACAACTTAGCCACTGCCCCTTGCTCTCTGTCTCAGCGGTTGGGCCCCTATTCTCTTCCTCCTCCCAGCTATTTCTCTAGGGTAAGGGTGGTGGGGGGAAATAGCTGACAGATGCAGGAAGTTGGCTTGGTCTCTCATTTGACATCTAGAGAAATTCAGCCTCCCTCAATACAACAAAATCCAAATTCTCCAAGGTTAGCAAGGTGAAGAAAGAGAGCTGTTTCTAGGAGACCTAATTATTTCAGTGAAATCCATCTCCCTGTTGAAATTCCCACTCCCAACCTTCTGCTGGCCTTTCAGGCTGTGCTTCATGTGCCTGTAACCCTAAGTTAGCTCAGAGATGGGTTGGACATCAAATACTTTGAAATATTAATGAAGAAAAACAGGAATATAAGCACAGAGAATACAAAACACATTAAACAAGCCTGGCTTTTCAAGTATAGGTTTTTTATTCAGTTACAGCTTCTTGATTTAGAGTCTTCCCTAGACCACCTGTTGTCTCATTACTTTCACCCTGTGCTTTGGAGATACCTTCTTTGCCCGAGTACCTTGCCTGCATTGTAGTTCCTGACTTGCCTCAACATGAAGTACCACTGTTACGGCCCATCCCCTGGGTTATTTTTCTTTTTCTTTCTTTCCTTTCCTTTCTTTTCCTTCTTCTTTTAAATTTAAATCCAAGTTAACATATAGTGTAATAATGATTTCAGGAATAGAATTTAGTGATTCATCACTTCCATATAACACCCAGTAGGAGCTTTTCTTAAACTTCCTTACCTGTTCTTAATCAAGACTGTTACACTCTTGACTCTACAAGTTTCCTAAGGCTCTCTGTCCCATTCTGCTTTGTGGTCTAGGAGAAATTCCTTTCCACTAAATAAATGGCCCCACCAGGAAGCCCACACTCACTGAAATTCCTGCCTCCTAGGAGTACCCTTGCAGCTCATCTAAACAGTATTAGGGAGAGCTAACATTTTTTACTTCATACTAGGTAGATCCAGGTTTTATGCTAATAAGCACTTTAATAATTTGCTAACACTTTGGATTACTATATGCTTGGCATTGTTGTAAGCACTCTGTATTTGACTAATGTAATTCTCACAAGCCTATGAATTAGGAGCTGTTATTCCCATTTTGTAGGTGAGAAAACAGGATAAGTGATTTGCTCATATTCCACAGCTCATGACTGATAGATAACCTGATTCCCGAACTGTTTGTTCCAATTCTAGACTAGATAGCCTTTTAAACTTTACAAGTATTTTTTCATTTTAATGCTGACAAAAAAGATGGAAGATAGGTTTTCTTTAGAGATCTTAAATTATGTGTCTAGGGTCTCATAGCAAGTCAGTGGCAGTGCTGGACTGCCCAACTTCAGAATCTGAGCTCTTAAGCATTGTTTCAATTCCCGCCGAGGTTCTCAGACTACTCCCACAGGTGTTCCAACAACTCAGTCTAGGTGCTTGGCTGCTCCAGTGGTGTAACATTTTTGCTCAATTTTCAGAAATTATGAATGGATTTTTCTCAGTTGTAAGCATTTCTTATAATTTCCCTTTGTCAGTGACACCTGCTATAGCAAGTATTAGCAAATAATAGAATGAGAAGTAATGAACAGATAGTGTATATTACCAGGAAAAAACTCCAACACCTGCGCTGCTCTCATAGGTGTCACTGTTTTTTTCATAGCATACACATTATGTCTTTTTTATGCCAATAAAATTGTAATGACATTAAATACATCATTTTATAGTGTTCCACATAAAAGCAACAGGACTCTGAATCTAAGAAGTTTGAAAGCCAAACATATCTGAAAAATTGTAAAACCTATCTGGTATAAAACAAATCTAATTAAAAACCTATGGCACTTCTCCAACAATGCCTTCATTGCAGGGAATCTTGCAGGGTGGGGCCCTGAGTTTCTGGAGAGGAATCCTCCCACAGCCTGGAGAAGGAGTTGAAGAAGGACTGCCTCTTTCTCCCACTCAGGGCTGCCTACCGCGGAGGTGGGGCTTGTGAAAGCCAGGTCTGAACCAGAGATCCTCCTTCACAGAGGCCAAGGTTATTACAGATACTGCACACGTAGGTTGACTGTGGCCTCCTACTTCACATGGTCCTGGGCGCAAGCAGCCTTACTTCGTCTCTACCTGGACATACTTAGGGCGAGGGCCAGGAAAAGAACTATTTTCCTCAATTAGTTCCAGGTGGAGAGTAGATGGCCGTGATTTCTGTATTGAGAACTTGAAAACTCCTGGAATTTAACCTTCTTCCTTCTCATGGTAATTTTCCATCCAGGCAGGGTGTGGTCCTGACTCAGTTTGTGGTGAGGATGTGGCCATCCATAGGGGAGGAGCCTTGTGCTTGGTTCTGCCTTTCACTCTGGCCAGTAGGGAAAGAGAGGAAAGAGTCTGGTGCTGAGTCATAACTGGGTTACCTAACAGCTTCTCAGGATGGATTGGGAGGTGGAGGTTTGGGAGATGTCTCAGCTTCTGGGACAAGTTTGAGAGTGGTGGGGAGGAAGCTTCGCAGGTCACACAATTCCCCCGAAGCAGTGGGAATAAAAGTAGGCTCCGGTTCATCTGAAGGGGCTTCATTCTCTCTGGAGTGTGGGACTTTCCACAGATATTTCAGAACCAGACCCCCTGCAATGGGGCCAAAGATGCCATCCTTTAAGTTAAAGCATTACCTACAAAAATTATTTTGTCTAGGAGAGAGACTGAAGTCTCCTTAGTCCTAGCCGTCCTTTCTGGGCTAAGTGGGTCAGGTTGTCTGGTAGCCAGTAAGCATGGAGATGAAGACTAGAGGTAAGGTGCCAAGTGAAAAGCAGAGTGTGACTGAACTGCAACAGGAGGAATTCCTGAGGAAGGGAGCACATGATCCATTGTTCACTGATGCCTTTCTTCGTCTTCCAAGTCTTGGTTACTTTGGGGGAAGGGATCTGCTTACAATCCCACTTGCATCTTAGGCAGCCTAGCTGTGGCTACACTTGCAGGGAAAAAGAAGGAGACAGGGCCTCCATGGGACTGGCTTGGTGGATAGGGTTAAAGTATCCTAGGGAGGCTTTGTCCTGTGAGTCCTAACAGTTTTGGGCTAGAGAAAGACTTGCAGTGAGTCACACAGGCCGACCGGGTCACCTTGGCTGAGGCAGTACTTCCACTGGAATGAACAAGGACTCCTCAAGCTTCCTCCCTTCTGCTTTTAACTGCTGATGAGGCATATCCTGAGGAGGGGGGGACCTAGATACACAGTTGCATTCAGAAAATATTCTTTACTGTTGCTATCCCCTGGAATGCCTTCCCATACCTATATCTGTCCTAACCAACCTCCATGTGTTTTCCTATGTGAAGCCTTCCCCTTCCGACACAGAAAACCTGTTCTCTCTTTACTCTTGATTTCAAAAGGCCAACTTTCTCTTCCTTCCAGGGTTTTTCTGTGGAGGAACTCTGGAATTAAGATTTTGTGTCACCCTGATGAGCCTGAAGAGCTCTTGGGAATCTGAAGGAAGGCATAGAATAAATTAAGTCTACTTGGTCTGGCTCTGGAGAGGGCATATAAAATCCAAAGTGATAAGCACTTCTGCTTTAACCTGACTTTCGGGGTCAATGGGCTGCCCTGGAAATCTGTATTGGCCTGAGAGAGAACACTGTCATTTTACCTCATGAGGTCGTGTAATGGTAAAGCCTGTAAATATCACCCTCCCTCACCAGGGCCACAGGAGTTGGGTCCAGTACCATTTGCAGACATACCCCATGAGGGACTCCAAATGACCTTCAAGAGACCAGATTTAATCCCAGATTCTGTGGTTCTGGGGCCATGAATCCAACAGGTAACAAAGCAGTCTATACCCTCACACTCCCCCCAGTCCGTTGAACCTACAGCACCCCCTCCCATCCTTCCAGTTCAGAGAGCTTAATGGAAGGACTGGCTCTCAGCTTCCCCCAGGTTCATGTAGCCCTGGGGATACTTGTTGCTGGGTCAAAGGAATGGGGATTCAAGATGATCAAGAGAAGGCAAACAGAGTTCCTTGCATTCTGAACGATGTTCTGGCACTAATCATAAGGATAATCCTCCACAAGGTCAATTCCCCAAAAAGGGGATGCCTGTTGGGCACCATGCTGTACTCACTCACATATATCATCTGATCAAACCCCATCCTATGAAGCAGGCATTTGTCTTCAATTTACTTTGTTGTTGTTGTTTGAGAGAGAGAGAGAGGGCACAAGTGAGCGAGAGGCAGGGAGAGAGAGAGAAAGTGGGGCTCATTTTTTTTTTTTTTACTTACCACCTTAAGTGGGGCTCGTGCTCACCCAAAGCAGGGCTCAAGCTCACCTGATGTGGGTCTTGAACTCGTGAACCGTGAGATCATGATCTAAGCCAAGGTCAGATGCTTAATGACTGAGTCATCTAGGCACCCCTTCAATTTACTTTTAAGGAACTGGGCCCTTACATATTGAATTATAGGATATGGTCATAGGGCTAATAAGTGAAACTGGAAAGAAGAGAAGATGGAATCCAAACTTTCTTATATACTATGCTGCTTTTTGGCAAAACAATGACAATCACCTTAAACTCCATGTGACAGATTTTCACTATGCATCTAAACCCGAGCAAGGATATGCTGGATTCATCTCTGCCAGAGTTTCATGGACAGCATTTTTATAACTCTCCAGTTTAATACCTGTGCATTTCAATCTTGGGAGTGTATCTAGATTTAGGACTTTAAAATGCAACATAGTCTAGCACTGGCCAGATCACTGACACCTCCACCCCCCACTGTTGTTCACCACTGTTTTTAGTTCGTCCTTAGCTCAGGGCCAACCAACTTCCCATATACAACCAAGGGGACCAGCAAAGTCTTCCAGAAGAAATTAAAGGATTCTGTGGCAAACAAAAACGCACTTTTAGGCTGTCACTTTCTGGTCCCAGCTTATCTGAACTAACAGGAAAGCGGAATGGAAGGCCTTTGATTCAGGGCAAGGCAGGTGTCTGCCTGATCAAGTCACATCCATTGTCTAGTTTTCCAGGAAAAGGAAAGACCCTAAGAGAATATGGTCTTAACGATTTTTAATGAGGCAGCGTTGTATCTGTTCTCAAAACTTGGCTTCATGAAGGCAAGAATTAACGGCTGTTTCATTGATAAACTGCCTTCATCATTGGTTGTTGACTAGCCCTCGGAAAGTCGGAAAATACCTTGGAGAAAAATGTAAGAAAAGCTCTAACAATATTTTTTTAAATACATGAGGTTGAAAACAAAAGTGCTGATTCCTGCAGTTTATCAACTCTAACATTCTGACTTGATATTTCCTGATGGTCACTTCTACACTAATATTAATGCCTTCTATTCGCTTTCTACTCTCAGGCCTTCGCTCTGCAGGATCCTAGCCCCAACTAAAGTATTCACCTGGCCCCAAATAGTCCTTTCTTGTAGCCCTAAGAACAAAAAGGCCTCGCGCTCCCGCTCCACGCACACTCCGCCCTCCCCAGTCGTCCCTAACCCCGCTCCATTGCGGGAGCCCTTCCGAAGGCGACCTCCAACCGTCCCAGGAGTCTCTATCTTTCCGCACCTTCTGATCCCATCTCGGGCTCCCTAACTGCCTGTGCGGCACGGTTTCCGAGGTGTGTGCTGGGGCGGGCACCCGGAGGGATGGGGAGTCGCAGGACAGGGCTGGGGGAATGCTGCCGAGGATCCATAAATCTCGCACTGCCCGGTTAGGCCAGGACAGCTAGGGCAGCCTGGGCCGAGGGTCAAGAGAAGAGCCCTCGCCCAGCACTCCAAGCTGGCAGCAACAGGTGGTGGCCCCGGGGGTCTGGGAGGGAGGTCCCCGGAGCTCCCGGGGCGGGCCCCGCTGCCTCGCCACTTCCTCATTGGCCTGCGCAGAGCGTTCATGCCGAGGCTTTTATGTAACGTGTCCTTCCGCCACGGAATGTAGTCCTCCCCTAAAGGGCAACCTGGCAGCGCGTTGGGTGCCGCGGCACTTCCTCCTGAAGGTGACTGAGCCCCGCGAGGAAGCGGAGGGGCGGGGCCCGGCGAGCCGGGAGCCAGGATTGGGTGCGGGGCGGGGCGGCGGAGGGATTGCGGCGGCTGCAGCCTGGATAACCTTGGGGCTCAAGCGGCCGACTCCCGCACAGCAGCGTCGCGTCGCGAGCGTCCAGACCTTTCTGCAGCCGCACTGCAGCTCGAGCGGGACCGCGCCGGAGGTGAGCGGGGCAGAGGCTGGGCCATCCGTTCCCACCAGGGTTCCGTGCACCCGGCTAGTGCGGACTCCCGGCCGTCTGCGCACTCAGGGCACTTACACTGGGGCCGGCGCAGGGTCCTGGGCATCTTGCACCCGGTTGAAGTCGGGAGAGAGAGCCAGCTCGCGCCTAGGGTCTGCTCGTCAGAGCCCCCAGACCCCCCAGCTCTTGTTTGTTCCACAGCCGGCCCTCCCCTGCCCCAGTGCTCACCCCCATTCTGGTCCCATCCTCGCCTCCCTCTTCTCGATCTGCTTCCATCCTCGCCTTCCTTCCAGTATTCCCTCCTCGGATTCCTTCCTTTCCTCCCTCACCCCCTGCTCATCTGCTCGCCTCCTTCCCTGGCCCCTTAATACTGTACCATTCCCCCTCCCTGGGCCCTCAGCCCGGCCCTGCCCCCCTCATTCAGATGCTTTCCTTGTAATCTCTCGAAACCCGTTCCCCAGCTCCCCCCCCCCCCGTGCCGTCTCCATTCAGCTTCGCGTGCTCTTCCCGCGTCCTTGTCCCCCCTCGTGCCTGCCCCTTCCCCCATTCATGCCCTGGTCCCGCCCCTCCCCCTCCATTCTGGTCACGTCCGCTCCTCCGCATCCCTCTCCTCCGCTCTCTGATTCGCTCAGCCCGGGTCCTCGCCCCTCCCCTCTGTTCTGGTCACGTCCGCCTGCACCCCCCCCCCCCCTTGCCACCCTGCTTTCTCGCCTGGTTCCTGGAGCCCCGGGCCCGTATCCCCAGCTCACGGCCCTAATCGCAGTGGTCTGCGGATGGGCTGGGCCGGCTCCCGTGCCGCCGGGGGATGCAGCGGCGGCCCGCGGCCCATTTGGAAGGTTATGTAACCCTCGGCCTTCCCGCTGCATGGGGAGGAAAGGGTGGTTGCCCCTGTGGCGCATTCTTGTTTGGGGCCTCCCAGATTCGCCGCGCTGGCTCCGAGGGGGGTCCCGGCGCTCCCTCCTCCGCGGAGCTCCCTCCTGCCGCGGCGGGGCTGCATGTAGCGGACCGGGACCCGCCCCGCCCCTCCGCTGGACCGGTGCAGCCTCGCTTCTGCCTCACCTCGCTGAACACATACTCCCCGGTTTCAGAACACAGAGATCTCGGGCTGGGTGGGAGCAGGTTATGGTCAGAATAGAAATATGTCAAGAGCTTGACGCCACGTACCGCGTTCACTTAATAAAATCTCTGTGTGCTAAGCTGTTTTTCTATGACCAGAAAGGTCATAGCCCACAAAGCTCATAATGTGATTAGGGAACCAACAGTGGTAACTGCTGCGAGGAAGGGATCGCTTCCTGTTGGGTGAGGGGTGGAGAAAGGCCACACGAGGTGGCATCACAAACTGGGTTTGAAGCAGAAAAGTACCTTCCAGTAGTAAGGTTATTTAAAAGTCCAGTCATGGAAAGGCATCCCTTGGTTTTTATCTGTATTCTTCAAACCTAGGACATTGATCCTCTCCTGTCCACGTGAGCCTGATGGGTAAAGTCCAGGCATGATGGACAGAGGCATTGGGAAGTTAATGGGCTTTTAGAATCGGGTTCGACTCATTAACATCCGGAATGAGAGAGAGAATTCAGCCCCAGGACCTCAGTTTCCCATGTATAAACTGGGAGTAACATTTTCCTCCTAATGGTTGAAAGGATTGGTCACTATATACCCAGTTACATGAATATATGGTGAATACTCCACTGTGTCTGATCTCTAGTGAGATGTCCAGGAGAAATGCCTTCCAATGTATTCTTCGTTCGCTGAGCACAATTACTTAAACCGTAATTGAGCATGAGGGATCATCTTCTCCATGCCATACCCAAACACGTATTCCTAGTTAATCTTTGGAGCCATGATTAAAATGCAGACATCTCCTGGAAACCAATCCCTTAAGGCATCTTGGTACAGTGTTTACAAAGTAACTAATAATGTTACCTTGCAGCTCTCTACTTGCTGCAGTGGCTCTTTGATCTCCTGAGAATAGGGACCTGCAGAGGAAGGAAGGCAAGGAGGCAGAATTTCAGCAATTGACGTTTGGCTAGGAGAGTAGAAACAAATTTATAAACTGAAATCTTCACTGTTATCCCCACCTATGCCAGGTGGAGTTCTAGGGTTTGCTTTACCAGCTGGTGAGTGGAGGTTAGGATCCCAGGCAGGGACTGCAGCCTCCTGTTGGCAGTACTGAGGGTGTGGTCACTCCTGGGGTACAGAGGCTAGCCTAGGTCAGGACTTCTGCTCTGCAGCATTATTAGCAAATAATTCACTCTCCTGTTGGCCTGAGGATGCTGTTGGGAAATGCAGTGGGGCTGTTCTGAGGGGAAGGTATGTAACCCAGCACCAGGTCTGTGGTGGAGGGGGGTCCTCTGTGGGGAAGATGACTCAACCTTTCAACTTACCTGCTTTTGAGAGAATTCTCTTCATTGGGTGAGTGGGAAACTGCACTGTGGTCTTCACAGGTTTAAAAAGTCCCTTCTCCCTATTCAGTGAGTCAAACAGTGAAGCATGTGTTTCCCCCAAGTTAAAAATGGTTTCGACTAAATGAAAAATAGTTGTCCAGGTCCCCCGGCTCTCTGTACTGCCCTAAGACCTTAGGGTGCAGCATGGCAGAACCCCGGGCCCAAGTAACGTGGCCTGTGTCCCTGCATTCCTGAGACTACTCTGGGGCCATGGCTCCCTTTGTGGGAGGAGGGCTGTAATGGTCATGAATAATGATGACTGAAAGAATGTCCTTGAACTCACTTCTGAGTGAAGTTACACTTCTAAGTACTGCATTAGAATTTTAGTGTTGAATTCATAGTTTAGCAAAAAGCATTATTGGGTCTCTAAGACCCAATAATTTGCCAGTGACTTGGCAAATTTGGTAGCTGGGACTCCAAACAGCTAGCACCTTGTAGGGAGTTGCTTCTGTGCCTTGAATGTTGTGACATTAATGGGGGTGGGGGTGGGGGGGGTCACAGGAAAAGTCATTTTATTTCTTAAAGCCGTTTCTTAATGTTGAGGCAATGGAAGAAATGAGGAAATGACTATGAGCTAGAAAGTATAAAAAACGCAACCCGTGCATTATCAACTCACCCTAAACTGGTTCTAATTTATTTTGCTTCAGCTTGTGTGAAGACATGTCAGGATGTGTTATTTTAGCCAAGAGCTAAGACCGCTCTAGGTAGGGGAAAATGACTCATTTGACATTTAATTTCTGAATCATTCCAAACGTCCACAGTCAAATCTCAGTTGGTTGTTACATCACAAGAATGAGTTGCCAGTGTGAGCAGAGTTTTCTTGCAACCTTGTCGAGGGTCTTGTGAGATGTCTAAGTGATTTGGTAAAAGGTCTTACAGGAGGG
This sequence comes from Panthera tigris, assembly GCF_018350195.1. Lineage (NCBI taxonomy): Eukaryota > Metazoa > Chordata > Mammalia > Carnivora > Felidae > Panthera > Panthera tigris. Next base: position 33,647,592 of record NC_056665.1, read on the forward strand.
GTGCCTGGCTGGCTTAGTAGAGCATGCAACTCTTGATCTTGGGGTCGTGAGTTTGAGCCCCATGTTGGGCATAGAGATTACTTAAAAATATGTATATAAATATATATGTGTGTGTGTGTGTGTGTGTCTATGTATATACATACATATATATATATATATATATATATATATATATATATATATATATATATATATTTTGGTCTTACAGGACCCTGAGTCATCATTTTAAACCTCAATTCTGGTACAGATAGGAACAGAGCTAAGGGAAGACTCTTCTTAATACTAGCATACTTTCTGGGAACTTGGATTTTTCACCAAAAGCCAGTCTTAGGCTAGATAAATGAATAGTCTGATTATTTGGGGCTTTGTTAGAGAAGCTGTTTTGGGGACAGTGAGCCGGGGTGCGTAGTGGATGGTGCCATGCAACCTCTGTTGGGCCTTTTTGCCTCCCGGGTCTGACTGCTCAGTTCAGAAGGTTGGCAGGGCCACCAAGCAGCGTGGCCCCGCCCCTGCAGTGGTTTGTGCTGGTCTGCACGTAGGAGGGCAAGCCAGGCTGCAGTACCTCCAGTGGCCTCTGAGACTTACCTCCCCCACTTCTGTCCATAGGAGAAGCTTTTGGGGAGCTCTAAGCCTCTCTCTCCTGATGCCAGCAAGCCTTGTTTTGGATGTTAGGCAGGGGCTCTGGGGTGGAGATGCCAAGACCAGCTATGATAGCACCCAGCTTAGCTGATGCAGTCCAAAAAGTTCTGTGAAAAGGCCCCCGTTCCTTCCAAGCCTTTGAAATCAACCTACAGCTAGTATTTATTTAATTTTAGACCGTTGGTGTCTTCCTGGTTTCCAGTGATGAGTGCAAGAGAATTGCCCAGTAAGTGAGTCAGTCATGGTATAGGAGACAAAATCATGGACACTTTTGGAAGAGCCCTGGGAGCTTTGATCTAGTTAGAGGTAGGGAAGTAGAGACTTTGGATATCTGGTATCCCTCTTTTGTTACTGCATTAGAAAGCAGGTTAATAAACCTATCACATGGATGGACATTTTAAAGCTCTCACAATATTGAATGTTGGGCAGAGGTATAAGAGGGCAGGAGCTCACATTACTGGTTGGTTGTAAATGGAGAGCAGTTCAACGATATTTAGTAAAAGAGAAAATAAACATACCCCGTGACTCATAAATTCCATTTGTGGAAATACAGAGAGAGGAGTTCACATTTGCACAAGGAACCATGTACTAGGATAGAGTTGTCTTTATACTGATTAATGGTGGAAAAATTGATTCAGTGGGAGGAGGAGGATGGCCAACCAGTAAGAGAATACATAATACATAAGTAAATGATCTAGTCATGTAGTGGACTAGGACAGCAGTTCATATGAATTCACCAGATCTTATGTACCCACCAGATAGGTCTTAAATGTGCTGAAAAATGCAAGTTGTTTGTTTGTAACAGTATACTACTTAGAACATTGTAGAAAACAATATCATGGGGGTTGGTATAGATATAGTGACACTTAAATGAATTAGAAGGATAGAAAATTCCTGACAGTAGTTGGGTGTCAGAGTTCGTGACAGGCTGTGGAAGGGTTGGAGGGGTGTGGGGGTGGAGGGAAAATGAACTCTACAAAATGCATTTTTTTTTTTTTAAGCCTAAAATTCTGGCTGTTAGTAGTCAGTTCTGGGTGGTAGAAATACAGCTGTTAATTATTTTTTTTCCTTAGTTCAAAATAAAATAGAAGCAAATCTGTGAAGGTCACTGTAGGAAGACCAGTCATACAAACTAGGTCAGTGCTCTTAGAGAGCTGGTCCTGCCATTCCTCCTCCCATCTCCCCTTTCCCCCTTCTCCTCCCTCCAACTGTGATGCAGGGCAGCTCTTCCTTTAAATGCTGAGCTAATGCCTCACTCTGGAGGCTGTCACCCGTCCTGGTTGTCCCTGACTTGGGCCCTAAACTACAGGGTTCCAGGTCCCTTGCTGCTTCCAGAGTATGAATATCATGCCCTAAAACACTGCCTCATTATTTTAAGCCTAGTAAGGAGACATCATAACACAGGACAACAAAAGCTTCCTCCGGACTTCCTCCTTCAGGCTGAAACCAGTTCTCTGCTCTGAGCATCTGTGGTCAAACGAGGACGTGGGATGTTTCTCTGACTTGGGACTTAGCTGCCCTGGAGTTGAGTGGTCCTTTGGGGGGGGTGGGCCCATTTTGTGTCTGCCTTAGTGCCCTCTTTACACTCAAGTTTGAAATAGAACCTTAGGCTCCTGCTTGTAAAGTATAAGTCCCTTAGTTGTAGCCCTGAATAAATAAAAGCAAGGGAATTTTACTTGAACCTGCAAGGGAGCTCATTTTTGTTTTATGTAAGTAACCAGGTAAACTAGACTTGGCTTTCTATTACTGGGCTTGCTGAGGGTAGATTGGACTTGAGATTCACATCTCTTAGCTAGAAATGTCTTTTCCTCCATATCCTACTCCATATGTAAATACATGATATCATTACTGTAAGTGAATATAAGGACAAACAGCCATTCAGTCTAGACCTTACTAGGTTCTGTAGGTGGCCCGGCACCTATTTTGATGTCGGTGTTGTCATAGTCAGATTAGGGCCAGTCTTGGGATTTCTATTGCTCTGGCATCTAGGAAGAGAGCTCCTAGAGAGCAGGCTGGCCTGGACACCTTGTCTGAAGATTGGGGAATTGAAAGGCCTTTGTCATGCTGACCTGGAGGTGCAGATAGCAAATTGATGTCAGAGCAGGGAACACAATCGGGGGCACCAGGTGCCATCATAATTGGGTTACTCTGTGTGGTGAGGTTTGGCATCAGGACACACTTGGTGCAGAGTGCCCTGGCTGGTTAAAAATTGGGTTATGCACATACAGGCCCATGGGCCAGGCTGGTTTACTAGGGCAGAATGATTTGGGCCTTTGTGAAAGAATTGGCGAAGCGTGAAGCCTTCCCGGCACAACTCGCCAACAGTACTGGCTCTAAGAAGAGGCATGTCGTATTTTTTGGATGCTCCTTCCTGCTCTGGTTTCTGGATAGCGGCCAAAGAATCGTTTCTGGCACGAATGAAGCTAGAGAACCAGGAGCTGCTGGAGACGAGAAGGAGAGGTGGGAGGAGGGGTGCATGCATGGAGCTGAGCTGTGAGCGTAGCTACTCCGGCCCCTCAGCCTGCACTGAGGCTCTGACGCTGTCTCCTTTCTCACAGAGGAGAAATGGCTGTGAGGAAGATCCTACTGCAGGGGCTCGTGCTCACGAGTAAGGTTCCCGCACCCGAGCACAGCATTTGCCACCATCAGTGGGTACGCCGGGCTTCCACTGCTGGCTGGAGGTTGGCTGCGCATGTGTCTGCCTCCCAAGGAGGAGGATGCAGTAGTGAGTCAGACGGGCACTGGCCTGGCTGCATGTCCTGGCGGGCACTGTCCAGCCTGAGGGGCGGGGAGCTCTTCCCAGAGGCCCGCCCCGAGAAACCAGGCTGGGGCTGCCATCCTGGGGCTAGGGGACAGTCGAAGGGTGTTTAGGAAGAACTCCGGTTAGGTGGTTGGCAGGGTGGGCAGCTTGCGCTCAAGAGAGGCTCGTGGAGGACCTTGGCAGCAGAGCCCTGACCCTCCGGCAAAGGAGGCTCTGGGGCAGAGCCTGAGGCAGGAGACCTGCCGGTGACCTGGGGATGAGACCTGAGTTCTCTGGTTTGGTAGGGGTCTTTAAGGACATGTTGAGATACCGCACAGGAGTCTGGACAAGCAGGCTTTTTTTTTTTTTTTATTGCTGGCACGTAAATGCGCTCAAATGCCAAACAGATTTTCATTTGTTATTTTTTGTGTGTTTAATAGCCTGGGTGAGCAAAAGATCAGAGCTTGCAAAAGCTCAGATTTAACTTGACATGGTGACATAGGATTATTGTTTGAGCCCAATATAATTGTATCTGCTCCTGGCCTTGGAGACAGCCCTTCTGTACCAGAACATCCCTGTCACAAAGATTTTGCCGTAAAGATTGAGGACAGACTAAACAGGAAAAAAAGTTTGCTGGAATTGGGTGCGTGACTAATAGGTTTTTTTGCATAGAATTGTCCTGCGGACTTTATTAACTTAGGGCCTAAGCTGCGTTATCTCACCTCTGCCCCGTTTAAGCAGAGTATTCCTGAAATGCATAGAGCAGTGGTTGATTAATAAAACCAGAAGCTTGTAACCCTTTTAATTTCCAACACTTTTACCAGGAAACTTATAAATGTTATCATTTTCAGGAGAGGTACAGTTGCCATTTTTCTTAATATGGAAATATTTCATTACGGGTAAATTAGTAAAAGGAAGACAAAAATTTGCTGTAATCCTATCACCAGCTGATGTGCTGTTAATATTTTGGTAGATATTTTTCCAGTTAACGTTTATTTATTTTTGAGACAGAGAGAGACAGAGCATGAACGGGGGAGGGTCAGAGAGAGAGGGAGACACAGAATCCGAAACAGGCTCCAGGCTCTGAGCCATCAGCACAGAGCCCGACATGGGGCTTGAACTCACGAACTGCGAGATCATGACCTGAGCCAAAGTCGGACGCTTAACCGACTGAGCTACCCGGGCGCCCCAAATGTATGTTTATTTTAAAGTTTGTTTATTTTGAGAGAGAGAGAGTGCACCCCAGTGCGAGTGGGGGAGGGGCAGAGGGAGAGGAAGAGAAAAATCCCAAGCAGCACCCGTGCTGGCAGTGCAGAGCGCAGTGTGGGGCTCAGTCTCACGAACCATGAGATCAAGTCCTGAGCCAAAACGAACCAGGTTCTTATATAGAATAGTGAAATGTTAGTAAACCCCCAGGCTTAAAGAAAATTTAGAGGGAGGGTAATCTGGTCTCCACTAGGAGATAAAGCATCGTAGAGGAGCCAGTAAGAACTTACTTTTACCTGCAAAGTTTCTGTTACCAGTTTCTTGGTATTTTCTCTGTAACATAGCTGAACCTCTGGGAGCAGCTACCACCTGGCTACCTGGTTACTAAGGTAATTTTTTCCATTGCCCCAAAGAACTTTAGTTACACTCAGCTTCTGCCTTGATCCTTGTACAGCTCTGCAGAGCAAACTTTACTCAGCTCCGAGCGATCTTTGCAAGTGGGGCCAAGGAGCCACCCTGAGCCAAAAAAAGAGCATTATGTCATCGGAAGCCCAAGCCCAGAGAACACAAGGTATGACCCAATAACCAGTGGCCCCAGCCAGGTCCTTGCAAGGAAACCCTGATGTCTCGGGTCTAGAGAAGAGGCAGCTGATGCTGATGATTTTTTGATTTTTTTGGTGGGGGGGGGGGGGGGAGGAGGGTTGGTTTTTGTTTTTGACAGCTGATGGTTTTTAAGAAGATTGGGGTTAGTTACTCCAACCCATTCATTCAGGCCTTATTTGGTTCATGATACAGTCCTCAAACTGGATGGTGACTCCACTTGGAGGCCACAGCAAGGCCTTTGTGTTCCAACTGGGTTCGTGTGCCCCCTGGTGCCATCTCTTCAGTAGTGTTCCCTTCACAGCCAGACTTAGCTAAGCCCCACCTGCTGTGTGCTCTGCAGGCAGCAACCCTGACTCCCCATGAGTGCAGGTAAAGGAACCCTGCCTGCCCAAGCAGTACCTTCAGTAATTCCTCAGTGCTTCAGATTCAGGGAAGGAGGGGAAGGGGGGTAGAACTTTGACTTCGGCAAAGAGGTGTTAAGATACACTGAAAGGTCATTCAACAGACACCGGAATACCTCCTAGTATTAGATGTTAACAGATATAAAACCAAATAGGTCATGGAGGAGAAGGTTGATGTTTTCATTTTGCTGCCTGGTATGTTGTATTAGAGAGTTAGGAAATGCACACTGAAGGGAACAGTGCATTTGTCATGTGGAATAGTTAGCCAATATCTTACTTCCCCAGTTTTAAAGTTTTGGCTTCTGTAGTTGAGGACTGGTGGTAGCCATTTGTTTTTTCTTTCTTTCTTTCTTTCTTTCTTTCTTTCTTTCTTTCTTTCTTTCTTTCTTTCTTTCTTTCTTTCTTTCTTCAAAGGTTGATTTATTTTTGAGAGAGAGACACACACAGAGTGTGAATGGGGGAGGGGCAGAGAGAGAGGGAGACACAGAATCCGAAGCAGCCTCCAGGCTCCGAGCTGTCAGCACAGAGCCCGACTCGGGGCTGGAACTCACAAACTGTGAGATCATGACCTAAGCCAAAGTCAGATGCTTAACCCGCTGAGCCACCCAGGCGCCCCTCCCTCCCCCTTTTTTTTAAAATGTGGCAATCATCCATTTTCAGTAGCTGACAGGTTTGCTCATACCTGGTCACAAAGCTTCTTTGGCTTTTATCACAATTCTCGAAGGTAGCAGAGGTAGGTTTAGATGCATGGTCTACTCGAACTACCCAGAGAGGCCACCAAGTCAAGGATGGAGGAGGAGAAAGATTGTAAGAGTGATATGATATATCAGGGTGCCTTAGATTTATAGGAAGAGGAGGGACAGGGCTGAAGAGGGGCTTGTTCCAGAGCCTGGCCTGAAGCCTCTAGGCTCAAGGGTTTTAGAAGGAGTAGCCCTTGGTCTGAGAACTTGAGAGGGACAGCCTTCTGATGAGGAGTGTCCAGCTCTGGCTCGCATCCTTACCTGATGGTTCTTAAGACACTGCCTGGAAACTTCTCAAGTCTTTGTAATCAGCTAACTAACCGGCTGAGTGAGTTTGGTTGTAAGTCAGTAATGAAGAAAGCAAAGGTCGGGACGGTTGTCAGGATTGTGACCTGGCCTGGTTAATTACCTGAAACACAGATGGTCTTTGTTACTGAGGGTGGTGTACTTGTCAGAAAGTTGAACTGGGATGGTGCATCAGAAAATCAGTTGGGAAAAGGATTTGGCAAGCAATCTTAATTTCCTCATGTTGTGACTGTCCTGTTAAAGTTGCTGTACTAATTTTAGAATGAGACCAGTGCCCTTTGGGGTTATCCTTGAATTTATGCAAATTACTTTGTGTGTCCTAAAGTGCTGCTGACCAAAAGTAGATGTAGTTTTTAGGTAGACTCCTGGGACAAAAGATTCTGCATTCAGCGTTTTGGATCAACTTTGCTTCCTGTCTAGGGACTGGTTTCTACTATCTGTCTATGAACTCTCCTGCTAGAGTGAGTCGAAAAATGAACTTGATGTGTGCCCCGTGTTAGTGAAAATCTAGTATCCCAGAGCTCAACGGACTGCCTGGTTGGTGACTGTCTTTACAACCAGGAAACTCTGCGTTTGGGTGGGGACTGTTAAAAGCCAATGTGGATGCCCTGCCCTGTAGCAGACATTTATAGCTTTGAGATAGCTTTTCATACAAAGATCTAGATTCGCCAAGGTACTAAACTAGGATTCCATTCTTTACCTCACTGGAAGATCAGTTACAATTTTCTTTTGGGGAAGCTCTTTCCATGTCTGTGACATGTTGTTTGTAGGATGGACAAGAAAGCTGTCAAGGTAGATATGAGCTGTTGTAAGGGGGGGTCTGCTTACAGCAGGTACTTGGGAAGTACACACATTGGGTACGAGGTTTTAAACTGTTCTTTGAGGTCCTTCCCACTTGCTCACGGCCGTGTGAACCCTATGCCTGACTTGAGGAGCACCCACATGGCCAGAGCGTGGCAGGGCTCCCTGTGGCTTGTGTGCAAAGTGTGCTTATTGAGTTAATGTGTAAGCAGGAAACAGCCTCTTGTGCCAAGTGGTATATTAACTACCTGGGCTTCTCAGACTGATACTCTCTCTTCAGTTCTCCTGGACCCAGGACCTCAGCAGCCATGTCAAAGCCCCATAGTGATGTCGGGACTGCCTTCATTCAGACCCAGCAGCTGCATGCAGCCATGGCTGACACGTTCTTGGAGCACATGTGCCGCCTGGACATTGACTCGCCACCCATCACGGCCCGTAACACGGGCATCATCTGTACCATCGGTGAGTGGGTGTGCCCCTCAAAATGAGGGCCTCCTATGACAGTGATCTTTTCTGTCCTGAAAAGACAAAATAAATGTAGCAAACCTGGTTGCTGAGCGAGAGGCTACACAGATTCTTGTGGGAACTCAGGTCATAGGAAGTTGCAGTAAGGAATTAGTATGCTCTGTTTTTGCTACTAAAGGCGAAATTTAGACGATGTCTTCCTTAGCACCTCTTTTAGGAGCATCTCAGAAATCTTAGGAAGATCTTTTTTTTTTTTAAGATTTTAAAAAATGTTTTAGTTTTGAGAGAGAGGGAGAGAGCAGTGGAGGGGCAGAGAGAGAGAGAAGAAGACCAAGGATCCAAAGCGGGCTCTGCACTGACAGCAGAGAGCCCGATGTGGGGCTCAAACTCATGAACCATGAAATCATGATCTGAGCCGAAGTCGGATGCTTAACCGATTGAGCCACCCAGGTGCCCCTCTTGGGAAGACCTTTTTGACATGGCTCTGTGCAACCACAGTTCTGTGGTTGGACATCTGGCTAGCCTTCAGGGAGAGCAGAGAGGGCTGGCCAAGTCTTACTTAGGCTTTCCTAGTTAGATAGGAGCCTGTAGAATTTGAAGGAAATAGGAAAAGTGACCCCTTAAATCAAGAAAGTGGGCAAACACAATAACAGCTATGTATATGCTTTTGAAAGAATTTTGAGCTTTTTGCAGGAAGGAAATTTAGGGAAAAAGAATATCCAGCGTTCTTCAAACTCAAGTGTTATTCCTACTTTGAATAACACTTAGGCTTTAAAATTTTTTTCACTAGGTCCGGCTTCCCGATCTGTGGAGATATTGAAAGAGATGATTAAATCTGGAATGAATGTGGCTCGTCTGAACTTCTCTCATGGAACTCATGAGGTGAGCCTCAGCTGGACAGTTTGGCCACTGGGAGAGCATGTAGGAAATTGGGTGGGAGTGCGGTATTCATTTAACCACAGTGGATCAGGCAAGAAAGAATTTGGGGTTTACAGCCAATGGGGAGATCATCTTCACTAGCCTATCCCTACTCTTCCTTTCCCCATCTCCTGCTATCTCAACTGGCCAAGTCTCCTTCCACAAAGAAGATTCGTTTTGTTATTGGCCGTGGTTATCCCTCACACCCGTGTTCACAAGAGTATGGAAGGTTTGGGGTGCCTGACTGGCTCAGTCAGAGGAACATGCGACTCTTGATCTTGGGGTTGTGGGTTTGGGCCCCAAGTTGGGTATAAAGATTGCTGGGAAAAATAAACTTAAAAAAAAAAGTGTGGAAGGGTTCTGCTGGAAAACCTTGTAAGCCATTAGGTATCATGGCCACAGTGCTTGACACCTCCTTACCCTTGGGTTTCTGTAACAGTTCATATTGAGGTGATGAGCCAAAAGGTCACCCTGCAGATTGAATTCTGGCCTGGGTTAGACCAAGATAACTGAGCAGGTACAGGAGAAGTCCTTATTGCAAGTTAAGGACTGAGTCTCATGCACTAACACTTCTTGGCATATAATACCCCCTTTCATCAACATTGTGTTCCTGGCCTGTGTCTTCCCAGGGGCTCTGGTACATTAAAATAAAGTCTGCACACTTCTCCAGCAGCGTGGTAGGAATGTATTTGTGCTGAGGCTGTTTATGAGCTGACTTGACCTGTGGACAGAGGCTTTACCTAGCTACTGGGAAGTGCTCCATTCCTGCCTGCTTCTGTTCCCAAACTCATTTTGAGGGAGGAGTTGAGGTTCCCTGACATACAGTTCCTTTTAAAAACCATCAGCCTTACCCATAAGCCATGAGATTTCGTACTGGCATTGGTACGAAAGTAATGGATGGGCCAAACTGCCCTCACTCTTCTGTTTAGAAAAAGGAAAATGCTACCCTGTAAGGGCAAGTGGTAAGGGGTTGCCCTCTGGCATTTGGAAGCTGGTGTTAAGTTTAGACTAAAAATAAAGCCTCAGGAAGTACAGTCCAAGAGGCGAATTTCTCCTTTCTGGAAACGTGAGACTCTCCATCGTGAGTTCCGTAGCCCGTGTTCCATAAACAGCCTATGGCCTGGCAGGCGGCCGGCTTCCAAATGTCATGGAGGCCTGACCAAGTTCAGAGGAGCTGTGCTCAGCCGGCACTTTAGGCAGGTTAAGACAGGTCTGTGGTGACATTCTGTAATTTTCCGATGTTGGGGTCCTTGGCGGAAGTCCCTAGGAATTCCTGCAAGTGTTAGCTTAGCCCAAAGACAGAGCTAAAGATACCAGTGGGGATTGGTTCACTATTGATCCCTGCTCCTGGACCGTGCCAGGGTCTCCTCTGTGTAGCAGAAGAAGCAGAAATAGATTTTAAGAAGTTGACCTTTAACTAGGCTTGTGGCCTCTTCCATCCAGTAAAATAACACCACTGCAGCTCTGAAATGGCAAGGCTGCGTGCTGTCTACTGCACCTGCTGGACAGGGGCTGGCTCAGGGATTTTGGTCTTTTTAAACTACAAGACGCATTTGGAGATAACCTCTGCTTTGACTCTTATTCCTAAGTTAGAATTGGGACTTAAAAAAAACCCAGCAACAACAAAACACCCCCCAAGTCTCTCTAGTGGGTTTATTCTGCGGTTTTTGACCAGGATAAGGTTGTCTCTGGGATCAGGGTTTTGGCTCATCTGAAATTGTTCTAATATTATATATATTTATATAATTTAATATTACATAATGTAACGTAAACAGTTTTAGTTTTGACTGCATGTCAGAGCTCTTACTTCACATGCAAGTTTGACTAGATGCTATAGCATGCTTTCCCAGCTCTTGACAGTTTTTAAGTACTCTTTTAAAACAGAACACTGAAATTGTTTTCTCTCCCTCTAACAGAGGGCCATCTGCTATCTGCATCTTACCTTTTTGCCAGTCTCCCTAACCCCACTTGTAGCAGTTCACCTGGGCAAGATGTGTTCTTACTGAACATGTGGTCCCAGTGATACTGACTTTTAAACAACCTAAATTTAGAATCTTCCACAAGGACAGTATTAACTGGTGGACTTCTTTACCACTTGTTAACATCCAGCAAAACCACAGCCCTAGCGGAAGACTTCAGTACACCTTCCAGCAGTGTACCAAAAGATAACTGTAGATATATAAGACCTAATAATATAAGACCTAATAATCTTATTGGTATGGATATAAATAGATGACTTTCTGTCCACTCAAGACCAAAACACATATTTATTTAAAATGCTTAGGATTTTAAAATTTATTAGGCCACCAAAACCCACCCCTCAAGTTCCATAAAATGGAAATTATATAGGCCATATCCTCTGGCATATTTTTTTGTGGAAACTTTAAGTCTTAACACAGACTTAAATGTACTTACCAGAAAACAAAAGTCCTAATGAAAGTAAATGAAATAGTTAAAATACTAGTAACCAAATAATCTAAAAAGGGTGAAGGGAAAGCACTGATGTAAAAGCATAACTTCATGAAATAAAAACTAAATTTGACAAACCAAAACACCCCTGTAGCACAGAAACTTCTGGAAAACCTGGTCAGGGATCAGGATGCACAAATAAAAAAGAGTAGGAGAAGGGAATATTTCCTATGTATTGAAGAGAGTTTGAAAGTCATAAAAAGACTTCTACTTTAATTTCTATACATTGAGATGAACTTGACTCTTTTCCAAGAAAAGGTAATATCCAAGATGTAGAAAATATAAATAGATGAACAGCCTGAAGAAATTGAAAATGTGGCCATTAGCTCTAGCTCTGGTTCAGAACACCAGGCCTAAATGACTTTGATGACTTCCTTCTGACTGCCTTGAAGGAGCAGTTAGATCCTCTCTCACACTGTCCCAGAGCCTAGAGAAGTACAGAAGTCTTCCCAGTATGTTCTTTGAAATCAGCACACCCTGACAGTAAGATGAGCCAAGGACAGTACCCGAACCAGACAGGTTAGCACACGAGGCTTGTTCCCTTAGAGGCAGAAAGCACAAATAAAACTTCACAGGCAAATCCAGTTGTCTACTAAAAGAATGCCCTGCCTCATGACCAAACACAAAGTGCATATTGGATGAAATAGAATGGTCAATAGAAGATGATGGTAATGCTAGGTAACAATTATTAAGTGATTACTGTTGTTCATCTGTGTTCTGAATACTTCATGGATTCTTTTACGCCTCACATCAGCTCCGAGGAAAAGGGATTTGACCATATGAAACACCCATTTCTTTGAAAAGTTATCTCTATATTCTATTCTCTACTGTTTTTATTGTGAGTCAGCAATAGAAAGAAATTTTTATAACTTAGAATAAGGGCCTCTGCCCCCAGAAAACAGCCGTTGGTCCTCATTAGATAGTATAATTAGAAGCTGAAGATTTTCAGACACAAGCTTCTGGCAGCACTGTCCTTGTTCCGGCTCCCCTGCAGCCTCCTTGTGGGTGCTACTCTCCTGGACCGGGCGGCTGAAGGACAAGGACTGCAAAGTGCTGAATTGGGTGCTTCTGTTATCAGCAGTGTCCTGTTGATTATACTAAGCACTTTTGACATCTTGGCTTTGAGTCTGCTTTTAGTCAGATGGTAGCAACAATTGGAAAAAAGAAAGGGCTTAAGAAAAAGATGGAAGCCAGGGCATTTAGTTCAGAGAGAGGCATATTCCCACCTTTCCCTAGACTGCTCCGGAAAGTGATTGTAAAAACCAGGCCTGCCGGACCTTAGCAATGAGTTGTGTAGCTTGGCCATTGTAAGCTTAAGTAAATAACTCTGGAGTTTGAATTGTACTTGGAATCAGTAGAGGAAAAAGCTCAGAACTGCCAAATCTATCAGAATCTGACACTGATTGCCGGACCAGCACTGTGCACACATAAATGCAAGGTCTTTTATTCCCGTTGCCTGTTTTATTTGCCGAGGGAGAGTAATTCCTAGGTCCTAGAGAAAATAAGACACGCTTCTTTTTATGTTGAGATGTGTTTACACCATACCTGTAGTGGGTTTTGGTGGCAGTGTTCTAAACTAAGATTTGCCCATGAGCGAGTTAGTGCTGTGGAAGAAGTGGGCAGAAACCAAGGGGATTGAGATAAGGTTGAGGGTGCTCAGTGAATGGATGACACTGAGGCTAGCCAAAGAAGGCAGGGGTCTGGAACATCCAAGGCTTTTCCTTGAGGGATCAACTTCAGTTCTGGGGCTAGCTCCTCATGTGGGAGGACACCCATCGTTCTCCTTCCTTACCCCCAGTACCATGCTGAGACCATCAAGAATGTGCGTGCGGCCACGGAAAGCTTTGCTTCTGACCCCATTCGTTACCGGCCAGTTGCTGTGGCCCTGGACACCAAAGGACCTGAGATCCGAACTGGGCTCATCAAGGGCGTAAGTATCACCGGGAGTGGGGACAGGGAAGGTACAGGGGGCGGTGGGCTCTGGAGGGCCGTGTCTGTGCCCTGCTCGGAGGCCATGTTCCTTAGTTTAGATCTAGAAAGGAGAGTTCTATTCATCACTGTAAATGATGTTGATTTGATGTACTTTGCTAAGAAATGATACCAGAGAGGAAGCTTTTTTGCTCTAAAAACCTAGTTCTAAGCCTCTCTTCATCCCTTTTCCCCTGTCATTAAATAGTGTGACTAAAACGTTGTAGGTTTTTCCTGGATGACTTCTTTGAGATAAGTTTGAGAAGAAGATCATTTATTCCCAAAGCCAGACGCTTTATTGTACTTCTGGCTGAGATTTGAGCGTTTTTCCCAGGAGGGAAGAACTTTACTTTTCCTGCCATGAGGGCTGGACTCATGGCAGTAAACTGTTTTGTCTGTAGAGTGGCACCGCAGAGGTGGAGCTGAAGAAAGGAGCCACTCTCAAGATCACCTTGGACAATGCCTACATGGAAAAATGTGATGAGAACGTCCTGTGGCTGGACTACAAGAACATTTGCAAGGTGGTGGAAGTGGGCAGCAAGGTCTACGTGGACGATGGGCTTATCTCTCTGTTGGTGAAGGAGAAAGGTACTGGAGTCAGCATCTCATTGTCTAAAACCATCTCCCATTCTTTAAATTTCCTTTAACACAAGGAACACGGGAAGTTTGTTTGGCTGACAGCAAGATTAAGTCTATTCTCAGGAATTCCTCTTTTTTTTTTCGTAAGTTACTTATTTTGTGAGAGAGAGCAAGTGGGGGAGGGGCAGACAGACAGACAGACAGACAGAATCCCAAGCAGGCTCCACGCTGTCAGAGCCCGATGCAGGGCTTGAACTCACAAACCATGAGATCATCACCACCTGAACCAAAGTTGGACGCTTAATCGGCTGAGCCACCCAGGTTCCTCTATAATTCCTTATGTTGTTTTTTAAAACAGACTTCAACTTAATCGTGCTTTTAGGACATACGAGATTTTTTTTTTAATCCATCCTCACTGTTAGAAAGCCTTTCTGCTTTCTATCTTCCATCAGTATGATATGTGCAGGACTCTAGTATACTTGGGAATGATAGCTGATATTTAAGTGTCCAGCACTGGTCCTAAGCATTTTACACGATAATTTGTGTAAATTTTAAAACAGTCTTATACTCATAAGACTCAGATACTATTATCGCTATATAACAGGTGAGGAAACTGAGGCACAGAGAGGTTAATTGACTTGCCCAAGATTATACAATTAGTGAGGTGGACATATGGCTCCAGTGCCCACAATGTACTGCTTTCAGTTCCCTATACTGGGGAGAGCCTGCTTCCTGTTGAGGATGTTGTGCCCTCATTGCTCTGCCCCTCCCCCCCCCACTCTGTTTTACACAGGTGCTGACTTCCTGGTGACAGAGGTGGAGAATGGTGGCTCCCTGGGGAGCAAGAAGGGTGTGAACCTTCCTGGGGCTGCTGTGGACTTGCCTGCTGTGTCAGAAAAGGACATCCAGGATCTGAAATTTGGGGTAGAGCAGGATGTAGATATGGTGTTTGCATCTTTCATCCGCAAGGCATCTGATGTCCATGAAGTTAGAAAGGTCCTGGGAGAAAAAGGGAAGAACATCAAGATAATCAGCAAAATCGAGAATCATGAGGGAGTTCGGAGGTAAGTGCCCCCCCCTTCTGTCTCCTGCCTCCTTCAGCCCCAACCCCTCCCCTGCGCCCCCCCCCCCCCCCCCCCCCCGCACTTTCCAAAAAGGCTATATCCTGTGAATATCCAGTTCCCAAACCTGGTGACCAGCCTATCAGAATGCAGACTCCCTAGCTTAGGCCAGACCCATGGAGTCCCTCTTAAGCGGGGAGAATGAAAGGCGTTGGTTATTTTTATTCATGCATGTAAGTATACAGTCTCTACACCGGCTTGGGGCTCAAACCCACAACCCTGAGACCAAGAGTCGCACGGCTCTTCGGACTGAGTCCGAATGTGCCCCAAGGCATTGGTATTTAAAAAAAAATACATATATATCTTCCCGGGTGATGGGCATGCTGGTGCTTCCCAGTGGTGATTGATATTGTTCCACAGACCCAGGGACCAGCGTTGGGAGTGGATAGGGTCACTGCTCACAGGTCAAGGGCCATTATGCTGTCCTCCTAATAAGGAGCACTACCTATGTTTGCCGGAATAAGGGGACATTGCCCCTCCACCCCCCCACCTACACCACCATTTTTTCACAACAGAAGGAAGATAGCAGGCCCTTAGGAAGGGGCCCTTTTTAGCCCCTCACTTGGGAGGCATGTGGAAGCTCGTGGTGTCCTTATCTTTGCTTAGAAAGCAGCTGGCCTGATGTTTGGGCTCTGGAATGTTACCAGCTTCCTGGAGGAAAGCATGTGCCTCTCCAGGTGTATTAGATGGTCCCAGCTCCGTTTCACCACCTCCCCAGTATTCCCCAGGTTGAGCCGAGTGGGTATGACCAGCTCCGTGACCTCTGTTCCTCTCCAGCTCCCTGCTAGGAACATAAGCCGGCACAGCTAAAACCCTAGACCTACTTGTGTGGATTAGGCATGTACTTGGGGAGGGTGGGTGGAGCGGCCCCGCCCACTGTTTGACCTTGCCATCCTTAACTTTGCATAGACATCCTTGGTACTGGGATCCTGCCATCCTGATGAGCCACGGGTGCTCGCTGACCCTGGCCACAGACCAGGCAGAGCCACAGCTATTCTTGCCTTCAGCACGTTGGGAGGGGGCCACCTCAAGGAGCAGCCCTTTTGGCCAAGGACCTTTATGTCGTGAGCAGTCAGTTGGCCTCGGGTTCTCTTTCTGCCTTGGAAGTGCTAGCTAGAGTGGAGACGGTAGAGAGATGCCTTAAGAGGGGGTCTTGAGGTGCAGATGGAGAGGAAATGAGCCTACAGGGCTTTGGAGGAAACCTTGCTCTCCTCCCTGCCCCTTCAGTGAAGTTCTCATGCTAGTGCTGAAGAAGCCAGGGCAAGTGTTAGCCTAGTTTGGGGGGCGGCTAAGGTAGCTGGAACACCCCGTCGCCTCTTTATATGCGTGATGAGGTCATAGAACCCAGGAGAACTTCCTGTGTGCAGTAATTAATGCAGTTGTGGCCTTGTTCCATGTAACCTCTCTCTCTGTCAGGTTTGATGAAATCCTGGAAGCCAGCGATGGGATCATGGTGGCTCGTGGTGATCTAGGCATTGAGATTCCTGCAGAGAAGGTCTTCCTTGCTCAGAAGATGATGATTGGGAGGTGCAACCGAGCTGGGAAGCCTGTCATCTGTGCGACGCAGGCATGTGCCTCTCCCTGCTCTCATACGCTTACAGGGAGGCCACCTGGGCTCTCCCCAGGGCCTGCCCCATGTCTCTCAAACACACACACACCCTTCCTTCCCCTCATGTGCAGACACGTATCCAGGGGGTTAGCTGGTAGACCTTCATCTCTGAAGACTGCCGAGGCTGCATCTCACTCATGCCCTGTCCCCCTCCCAGATGCTGGAGAGCATGATCAAGAAGCCCCGTCCCACCAGGGCTGAGGGCAGTGATGTGGCCAATGCGGTCTTGGATGGAGCCGACTGTATCATGCTTTCTGGAGAGACCGCCAAAGGGGACTACCCCCTGGAGGCTGTTCGCATGCAGCACCTGGTGAGTTTTCGAGTCTCCCCACCTCCGCGGGCTCAGGCCGGGCCCAGGGTGGAGGCAAGCTCTGGTACAGAGTGACACCTTTGAGGCGTCTGGGCCCTCGGTCTTTGATGATCCTCTATAAGTCACAATAAGAGTGAGGAGGTGTGTGCTGGGGAGAGGGGTACGTTGGGTTTTTTCCTCCTCTGCCTTCCCTGCCCACACTCCCTCCTCTTTCCTCTGCTCTGGAGGCGTCCTCCATTAAAGCGCACTTCACTTCTGGCTTCAAGGCTGTGAGTCCGTCCCTTGGTTCAAGTACTAAGATTACTTGTAGTTTTCCTCTGGACAGCCCGAAGGACCCCTGAGTATCTCTGTCCCATTCTGGAAAAAGCCATAGGCTCCTGTTCTCAGCCGATCTGTTTGGGGTCCATTTGATTCCCCACCTGTTCCACATCAGGTGCCACCCCCTCCCCACCCCCGGGGCCCCGGGTGTGCTTGGGGGTGGTGACCGAGCTCTCCTTGCATGGCGCCTGCAGCCGGGCCTGCTTTGCTGAGCTGCTGCACATGCCTCAGGCTAAAATGTGGGTTTTAGTGACTGGCAGCAGGTCCACAAATAGAGGCAGGAGGAGGGCTGGGCCTATTGGGCCTGCATCGAGCATCCGGAGGAGTCCTGGACGCGGCTCTTCTTTGAGCTAGCTCTTCAAGGCTCTTTGGCTCGGCCATGACCCGCTGCTGGGCTGCTTCTCCGTTCCTCTGCCTTGTCTGGTCCAGCTCTAGACTTGCTCAAGAGTCCGCCCAGGCTTCAGTTACCAGGGCTCCTCAGGCCAGGGAGAACCGAGTGTTGTAGGTTCACTTTGTCAACAACAGCCCCATGTCAGTGCTCATGATGTGTGTGGAGCTCAGCAAACTTGCCTCTAATTCTGAAGTGGGTTTTTTTTTTTTGACCTTCCTGTCAGTAAAGGATCCTCATGCCCTTTGTGTGACACACCCTCCCCTGCACCAAATTTAAGCAACACCCCCTCCAAAAAACCTTCCTTTCCTCCTTTCCTGTGTGTCTAGTTATTAGGTAGTACGGATTGATGGAGTCTTCATATCCTCTGTGTGATAGATGTCAGCCCAGCTGATAGATGAGGATTACATGATGATAAAGCCTCAGTTTGTATCCAGATCTGCTGTCTCCAGAGCCAGTATTCTCCTGCATTGCAGTGCTTTATCTAGCAGGAGATAAAGCCATGTCTCCATTAGGGGCCTGTATTGGGGGCAGAGGCTAAGAATCAGGCTCTGGCCTCTGAATTCCAGTTCTGCTTTTCCATACCCCCAGTCTTCCCTGTGAACAGACAGACACCGTAGAGGGAACCGCAGGGCTTGGATGGCACTGCTCAGAAGATGAGTTATGGGGTCTGGGCTAAGTGGTGCAGGCTTCTCCTTTCCATGTCCTCAGTTAACACTGGCTAATAGCTTCTTGCAGCTGCTCACTGCTTTCTCTTGTGTCTGAGGCAATGAATGACCCATGACTAAGGGCTAGGCAGTACCAGGTATGGTTCTGTTTCCTGTTCATGTCTCCTCGTCTTTGGGCTGCATGCACCCAATTCTCAGAGAAATAAAACCTGTAACCTAGTAAATCCTGCCACATGCCTGCTTATACATACTGTCCAATTAACGAGATGTTATTACTGATTCTCCCCTCCCGCATCATTCTCTAAGATGCTGCTGGTTGCATTATAATCTTCTGAAGCTTAAATTTTCTAATTTTTGATGTTATCTGAGCAGGTGGTCTGTGAATAACTGAATGGCTTTCTCATGACTGTGGTAATCCTTACATGTTAATAATCAAATGTCATCTTAAACTTACCTGTGTGCTTCCACAGGCCATCTGTCTCTTCACATGGCTGTTCAGTGTGACCCTCACAAATCTGCCATTTCTCCACCTTCGTGCTTGGAACACGGTTAAGCTGTGTGGCTTTGGCTCTGTCTGACCCCAGCTTTCCCACGGTGTTCAGCGTGCAGGGCATTTGGAAAGGCTCGTAGCAGCAGCCCTGTGCCTGAAGCCAAGCAAATGCTCCGTGTGTGCATGGAAGCCCATGGAGGAGCCTTGTGGTAACCAGACAGCCATGTGAGGAGGGAGGGCCTGTTTCTTCCCGTAAGCTGTGTCATGAGGCAGCATGGTCAAGTCCTGCCAGGGAGTGGCGTGGGCCCAGCCTGGGCATGTTTCTGTGCCGAGGTGCTAGAGCCTGCCGCCATGTTGTCTCTCTCTACCCCCACCCCCACTGAACAAATCCTTCCAGAATGGAAGAACCGATTTTTCCTCTCTTGGAGGGGAAGCAGCAGCAATTGGTGCTAGAAATTCTCCACCCATCCCTGAGCAGTTGGGCTTTCATCATGCTGCCTCTTTGCGTCTGCCTGAAGGACAGATTTAGCCAATTAACCTAAGGTTACCTTCCTCTGATTAATTCCCCATTCTGTCTTTCCATGTGTTGTCTCTCGTTTTTTTCCCTCCTCCTTCCCTCTTCCTTGCCTCTCCTCCCCCCCTAAACCTTACAGATAGCTCGTGAGGCTGAGGCAGCCATGTTCCACCGCAAGCTGTTTGAAGAACTTGTGCGAGGCTCAAGCCACTCCACAGACCTCATGGAAGCCATGGCCATGGGCAGCGTGGAGGCTTCTTATAAGTGTTTAGCAGCAGCTTTGATAGTTCTGACGGAGTCTGGCAGGTAGGGCCCCAAGGGCAGGTAACTCTGTAGGATAACCAGCCTCTCGCTCCAGCCGATCTGGAAGACCGCTAGGGCCCAGCCCTCTTCTCGTCTGCAGGAAGCCAGCCAGGGAGGTCAGGGCAGGGCAGGATCAAAGGGTCCTTTGGCTCAGTAGGCACAGTGGATGTCACAGGCACCTGGCGAAGGACTAGTTCCTGTGAGTCTTGATGTCGCTCGGCTCAGCTTCTCTAGTAGTTGGGCTCCTCTTGGCCTCGCATCCAGGGACACGTTCCTCACCAGCTGTCTGTGCGACTCTTCCTCACCCTCTCCCGTTGTGACACAGCTCTGACAAAGCTCTGTCCCCCTCTCGTCCCTCTGGACGGATGTTGCTCCCCTAGATTGCCCGTGAGGCAGAGGCTGCCATCTACCACTTGCAATTATTTGAGGAACTCCGCCGCCTGGCGCCCATTACCAGCGACCCCACCGAAGCCGCCGCCGTGGGCGCCGTGGAGGCCTCGTTCAAGTGCTGCAGTGGGGCCATAATCGTCCTCACCAAGTCTGGCAGGTAGGAGGTGGTGGCGGTGCCCTGGGGATGCCCTGCTCGGGGACACCTCTCTTGGGTGTCCTGAGAGCAGCGCATTGAACAGGGCTCAGATGGCACTGAGCCAAGGTAAGACCCCTCTGCCTGCCACCAGGGCCCAGAGGATTCCAGGCAGCCCTCCTAAGTGACGTTGGATCATTTGGATCCAAAGCAAGTTTACCTCCTCCAGAGAAACCAGAGACTTAATCATAGAACTACAGATAGATCGACTACAAGTGGTTCTTTCATATCTAAAAGCTAATCTTTTAAAAAAGTAGATGGCCATTTTGTTCATTCCAATTACTGTGTACTCTTTAAAAGGTCAGTTTGGAAAATTAGTGCTGTTCGCTGATATGCTGTTTGGTTGGTGCACCTGTCCCTGTCGGTCTTTGAGCCCCAAAGGCAAGTGGGTTCAGCACCAGGAAAGGTCACCGTGATGTCTTGCTGGCTCTCTGGTGCCGTGCAGCCATGCAGAGGCCTGTGTTTGGCCTTGGCCTTGGGATCTTTTCCTAGTCCGGGAGATTGAATTAGCCTGTGTCACTGCCCCAGTCTGGGAGTGTGCTCCCCATCCCTGACCTTAGGGCCACGAGGGTTTTTTGGAGGGAGGGGGGGGGTAGAGGGGAGCAGATCAGGCGGTCCCCGTGCACTGAGGAGTGGCAGGTGGGGCTTTCTGTAGAAGCAGGACATGAGATCTGGGCAGACTCCCTTGGCAGAGGGCTTGGGATAAACAGCTCCAACCATTAGGGTTGACCTTTGTGAAAAGGTCCATCCTTTGCTATTTGGCTATTTTTAGCTCCAGTCTTCTGGGATTTCACCCTTACTAGTCCCGACTTCAGCACTTGCTCCTCTGAAAGCCTTGTATGGGGGCCAGGTCTTTAGCAGGGCATTCTCTGCTGTGACATGGCTTAAGTTTCCTGGACACCTGTTGAGTGTCCTTACAGTTTGCCCTCTGAGGCCCAGTGCCTCCTGCAAGCAGGCCCACCTCAACTCCTGAGAGACATCTGCAGCCCAAGTGTGCAGTGTCCGTGTTCCAGGAAGCACCTGGCCCCGGGGCTCAGGGGGCCCCCCAGCCCTCCATAGCCTTCACAGGCAGACCCACTGGCACTAACCTTCCCATCTCCTGGTCTTGCCTCCTGGGTAACACCCAGATTTCTAAGCCTTGCTGACATACTCCGGGTTGGCTCTAGAGCCCAGTTGCTGGGACTGTTTCAGGGACTTGGGGGCCATGTGGGCTGGGGAAAGGGCACAGCAGTAGGGAAGGCTTATGTTGCAGAGTCCCAGGGGGGATGGTGGGCTCTGCTCCTGTTCTTTGCAGATGTCAAGAGTCAGGTGCTATTCACATGCTGCTTGGCTTATAGCTGTTGTTGGCAGCGAGAGGAATGGGTGCTGGTGAGGTTGGGCAGGGCTGTATCTGTGCCAGAATGGAGAAGTTCAGAGGAGGGTTCTGCCAGCTATGGGGCATGTCGGGTGATAGGGTGAGACTGACCATGCTGGGCTGGTACGACCCTGGGGCCCGAGGAAGGCAAGTGGGTAGCAAAGCTAGAGATGTCGTAGTAGAAGCGTAGTACGTGCTGTGGAAGATACAGGATGAGGGTCTGCCCCGGCTTTGGGAGCAGATGCTAAAATGGTAAGGTCACAGGCTGGCAATAGTGAGTTGGATTAGAGGGTGAGCTGTTGCTGAAGGCTCTCCAGGGCTTCCTGGGAGGCTCCCGGAACACTGTTTAATGGTCTCTCTTGCCCGTCCATCATCCTGTCTCAGGTCTGCTCACCAGGTGGCCAGATACCGCCCCCGCGCCCCCATCATTGCTGTGACTCGGAATCACCAGACTGCCCGCCAGGCCCACCTGTACCGCGGCATCTTCCCTGTGGTGTGTAAGGACCCAGTGCAGGAGGCCTGGGCTGAGGATGTGGACCTTCGGGTGAACTTGGCCATGAATGTTGGTGCGTGGCTGGGAGCAAGGGCTAGAGCTTGGAGGGGTGGGGAGGATGCTTGAGCGCTGGTCTCCCTGGGATCCTATAGAAAGGGGAACATGCTGACCTTAGGGTGTGCAAGAACCCTAGCTGTCTTCTTGGGAATGTTCTCTGAACCCTCCATCCCATTCCCTCAAGTTCTGGGCTGAGCCCAGGAGGGAAGAGGAGCCTTTTGAGTTTTGGGGCTCAGTTGCCCACTGCCTCTCACTGTCTTCCAGCGTGGGGCCCAAAGCAAAGGATCCTGGATAGTCAGGGTTGTCTGCTCTTTGGCATCTGCTTATTACTGAGGGCTAAAAAAAAATTAGAGCTCATACACTGCTGGGTGTCATACACACAGATTATGTACTCATGACCTTTGTCCCTGATAAAAGTAAGATGTCAGTGGATGAGCGGAAGCAACTAGCTCTGACTTTGGGGAAGGCTCTCCACCCTCTGGAGTATAAAATGAGTGATGTCCAAAGGTCCCTGCCAACTCTGATTGATAAGGAAATATCTGGGCCTCCCTCATGCATCCCCTTTGCCTGGGCTGTGATGCTTGCGCCACCTTGTGGTGTAAGGAAGTAATGATGAGCCAGCCCTGCTTGCTCCCCCTCTGGCTGCGGGGTAGTCAGCCAGGTGCACATCTGCCTGGCTTGGCTTTTACTGACCAACCTTTCTTCTCTTCCTTTAGGCAAGGCCCGAGGCTTCTTCAAGAAGGGAGATGTGGTCATTGTGCTGACCGGGTGGCGCCCTGGCTCCGGCTTCACCAATACCATGCGTGTAGTGCCTGTGCCATGACAGGCCCCAAGAGCCCCTTCTCCAGCCCCGTCCCATCCCCTTCCCCCAACCCATCCATTAGGCCAGCAATGCTTGTAGTGCTCACTTGGGGGTTGTAATGTGGCACTGGTGGGCTGGGATGCTAGGGAAGAAGATTAACGCCTCTGAAACATGACTCTTTTTTTAAGACCCTGTTCGGGTGAGGTAACCCAGAGCCGGGTTGCACATCATGTGACCCCACCCAAGCCAGGGATGAAGGGAGTTTGCAGGACTGGAAGCCCCAGAGCTTAACAGAGGGCAACCGCTCCTGCAGCTCCTTTTTGTGTATTCCATTCAGTTCCTATAGAAAATGGATACCCAGACAACTCCCACCCCTGGCCTGGCATCGAGAGACCGCCAGCAAGAGTTGTGGCATAGGGCAGTGGTTCCAGTTTAAGGAGACTGGCCCGGGCCCTTCCTTGCTCCCCCATCCCCCTCAGGCTCCCCTTGTCGTGCATTGTGCACTTGTGTTCCTACACTCCACTCAGCTGTTGCAGGCAAACGCCCCCCACCCGCCATTTTCCCCACTACTACAGCCACCTCCCAGCCTATTGCTATAGAGCCTACCTGTGTCAATAAACAACAGCTGAAGTACCGGTTTCCTCTCTTTTCTGATGGGGGTGGGGTGGGTGGGGTATGTGTGTGAGGGTGAAAATGGTAAGGGCCTTGCGCCCTGATGGTTGCTCCTGTGTGATGACCCAGGTCACCTGCCATCTTCTCTGCGGGATGCAGAGGTGCTGGGAAGGCAGTAGCTGTCGAGGATACAGGTTACCCCTTATCCTCAGGCACCCTGAGGAAGTGGTGGTAGCTGGGTTTCTAAAAACTGCAGCTGGGGACATTTTACTGGCTTATTTGGACCAAAGAGTAGACCAAAGGCAGCAACAAGGGCCCCTCCCTCCTGCTCTGGTGGGTAAACTGAGTGATGTGGCCATCGCCCTGCACCTCCCCTTATGTCTTGTGCAGCAGAGGCCTCTAATGTAAGGGTACTGTAGGGAGACACCGGCTACGGCTCCCAGTTTCCAGAATATTTACCTCTGGGTTCCCTTTGTCCCCTTCTGTTTGCCAATGTCTTACCCCCTTGACAAAGCACTGAGGGGTGGAGACCTGTTTGGAAATGGGACTGAATCTTATCCCTCCAGACCACTTCTAAGAACCAAGCCCTACCTAGTGGGAGGAGGGTAGGGTGCTGCAGGCCAGGTAAGATGGGATAGGGCTTTGGCCCCATTCCCAAGGCCCAGGTAACTGTCACATCGCCCCACTCTGTCTTGCTTCCCCACTTGATTTCTGGCCATCTTCAGTCCCTCCGTAGGACCCAACTTTGGGAAAAGCATGAAAGCTCCCTGACTGCCCCACTATGCGGTTCAAACAGTTCAAAATAACCTCGTTCCCTACTCCTATCCCTTAGCTGCTGTGGGGAGACGCTGAAACCTGCCCTGGAGCTCAGAGTCGGGAGGATTTGGAGGAGGTCGGGAGGAGGTTGCTGCAGAGGGCACCGAGCTCCGAGACGGGTAGGGCCGAAAAGGAAGAGCCTGGAGGGGACCCAAGGCCTGCGCTCTGAGGAGCAGAAGGTGCAAACCAAGGCCTGGCCCCCGAGACTTGCAGGTCGGGAAGTGGGAGCCTTAGAATCCGCGCAAAGCTCGCGGCGTTCAGGAGGGAGTAACGGCCAATGGGCGGGGCGGTCCCGCCCAACAGCCAATGGGCGGGCGGAGGCGGGCCCTCGGGGCGGAGGCGGGCAGGCAGGCGCCGGATCTGGCCGTGCGGTCCCCGGCTCTCGCTGGAGGCGCCGCGATGACCGCTCTGAGCCGGGGTGAGGCCGCCGAGGCGGGCAGGTAAGGGGCTGCGGCCAGCGGGCTGGGCTCGGGGCTCCGGAGACCGCCGCGAGGGAACGCTTCCCCGCGGGGCGAAGCGGCCGTGGGGAGCCCCTGCTCCTGGGTGCCTTCCCGCGGGGCAGGCACTTCCCGGCCACCGGAATTTGGGCTCCGCTCCCGAGCTGCGCTGCGCGGGCCCGGGCGCCTCCGGGGGGCTGCGAGGTGTTGGCTAGGGGACAGATGCCCCTGCTGTCTGCGCTCCGTACCTGGGGGATGAGCGAAGTCCCGGCGGCATCAGGATGGTGGAAGGCACCCTCCTTGGGACGCCTCTTACCGCGTCTCCGACACCATAGCTATTCATTCATTCGTGTGTTCGTTCATTCATTTACTCATTCATTCATTCCCCAGCCAGATCGATTCCCTAGTCCTGACTGCCCCTCACCCAAAGTCTGGTGCTTCCCTGCTGGCCCTCGGAGGGGTCAGCCTCTCTCCTTTCCCAGCCTGGTCTGCAATTGTAATGGCCCGAGGCGGCCCAGGCGGCAGCGTGGAGCTGTCCCAGCACGACTCGGCCGCACCCGTGCGCCAGGCGCGCTGGGGCCGGTCTCTTAGCCTGGAGATCTGATCCAAAGTCGCTTTGGGAGGAAGGAAAGTTCTTGGAGCTGGGGAAGGAGCAAGGAGGCTGGGCAGGCTGGGGATGGCGTTTCAGGTGACAGCAAGAATTGTGGCCTCTGCCCCTGGAGGTCTTGGGGTGCTGTGGGCTGAGATTATTTAGGGAAGACAGAGGCAGTGAATGAAGCTGTAAGTTCCTGCCCTTGCCCAGGTCCCAAGCCCCACAATCTGAGCTCTGGAGGACAGTCTGCTAGCTGGCCAGCTAGCAATGGGGAAGGTAGGGTGAATGTGTGAATCCTGTGCCCACCCCACACAGATTTTTGGAACTGGCTGAATACTTTGGGGCTCCCTCCGTCCTGTTTTCAACCTCTGTTTTCAGAGGTTGATGCGTCTCTACCCAGCTGTAATTTGCCCTTATTTGCTTTGCTGTCTCCCCTGTCCTCGTGATTGTTTAAGGGTGCCCCATCCCTGCAGGGATCAGGTTCCTAGAGAATAAGAGAGCGCCCTGACAATCTGTGATGTCTTTGTCCCATGTACACCTCTAGCTGGCTCTGAAGTCCAGCTTCTTTCAAAGATTTGTGGGGTTGCAGGGAGAGGTGGAGTAGAGGGTGTCCCTCCCACCCTGCAGTGAGGGGCCAATATACCTCCCTCCACAGTCCTCTGATTATGGTGGCTAGAATCCAGTCCATGCTGACAGACACTCTTAGGTTTGAGGTTACAGTTCAACAAGGCCACATAAGCAGTGAGCATCTCTGGAGCAAATGGGCAGGTCTGGGAGCAAAGCTGACAGACGCTGCCACTGAGCTTCAGGAGAGTTTCTGTTGGGACCAAATCCAAGCTCTTCCTGACTTGCCTTAGGGAGAAATTTCTGAATACCCTAGAGGCAACAGCCTGGGCCCGATCCACGCCTTGATGTTGCAGGTTACTTTCAAGTTTCTGAACTTGGGCAAGCCCTCAAAAGGCTTAATGCAGACCAGAAAGACCTGTGTGCCAATTCATCCACCTAAGACAACCAACCTGAGGTTGAAAGTCAGCAGTACCTGAGACGGGTTTATGCCAGCCATCCTCCCTGAAGCTCTTCCCAGTGCCTACTTGGGTGGCTCCACCCCATCCTTAACCTGGTTAAGCTGTAGCTTTGGCCCCTGAATGCCATATTTATCAGACCAGCATGAAGACTCTTGCTCTGGGAATCAGAAGTGAGTTCTAAGCCTCACGCTGTTCCTATTTTGCTAATACTTGGGGAAAAGTCAGACCCCTTCTCTGGGTCTGCTTTGCTATCATCATAAGGTCAGGAGATTGGACTGTAGGCTCCCTGAGGGCCTTCTCTATGCTGTCATTCAGTGGTTCTGCTAATTAACCTCAATTTCCCCTCAATTTCCGGAGGTATTTTATGTCTTCACATAATTTCTTCTTTGCTATGACTACCTATGGAGCATGTGACTCTTGATCTCAGTCATGAGTTTAAGCCCCATGTTGGGCTTAGAACTTACTTAATAAACACACACACACACACACATACACACACACACACACACACACACACACACACACGCAAGAGCCCATGAAATAAAAAATGGTACAGCATTCCACTTTGTTGTCCTGTGTCTGAGTTTGGACACCAGAAAATAACTTGCTTTTCTCTTTTCTTAAAAAGTGAAAATAAGCCCTACAATTCTGCAGCCATCTCTGGTGCCAAGTGTAAGTTTGGCATGAAGTCAGGCTTGGCCACTGTGCTGCTATTCACCTGGGTTGCAGGGCATCAAGCTGTCACCACCTGTTATCACCAACCTTTGAAGCTTTGATTAATCCCCCAAGTATTTACTAATATGGGAAAGGAAGGAGGAGGGGAGGGCAGAAGCCCCTGGGAATGGAGCTTCCTATTTGATAAGAAGTAACTACGCCCCCTTCCCTGCATACCCCCCCCCCCACACACACCCCAAGGAGTACCTGCCTGCTACAGCACAGATTCCAGAAGGAAGGCTTTTTTCCCTAAGAATATAAGCCTCTACAGGGTACACTGTTTCCTCCCTTCTCCCTACCACAGCTAAACATTTTTATTGGTTTAGAAATGCTTGGTCATAAATTAGGACTGGAATTTTAATAACCCATGGAGGTTAGGGCACCTGGGTGGTTCAGTCGGTTAAGCAGCCAACTCTTGATTTGGGCTCAGGTCATGATCTCACAGTTGGTAGGATTGAAACCCTGCATTGGGCTCTGTGCTGACAGCAAGGATCCTGCTTGGGATTCTCTCTTTCCTTCTCTCTCCGCCTCTCCCATGCTCGCTCTTTCTCTAAATAAATAAATAAATAAATAAATAAATAAACCCTAAAAAAATCCTATTAATAACCCACGGAGGTTATTAATATACTCTTCAAGTCCTAGTCCTAAAAGAGTGTTTCCTTGTGGGCTACCTGGGTGGCTCAGTCAGTTGAGCGTTCAACTCTTGGTTTCTGCTCAGATCATGGCTCAGGTCATGATCCCAGGGTTGTGGGATCCAGCCCCACATCGAGCTCCTGGCTGAGCATGGACCCTGCTTGGGATTCTCTCTTTCTGCTCCTCCTCCCCACTCACACACTCACTCTCTCTCTCCCTCTCTCTCTCTCTCTCTCTCTCACTCAAAGAAATAAAATGAAAACAAAACAAAACAAACAGTGTTCCCTAATATCCACTGGAAAATCACATAGTGAATTTTTAATTTAATTTTATTTTATATTTTGTATTTTGTGGGGTTTTTTGATATAATTTATTGTCAAATCGGCTTATATATAATACCCAGTGCTCATCCCAACAAGTGCCCTCCTCAATGCCCAACACCCATTTTCCCCTCTCCTCCACCCTCCATCAACCCTCAGTTTGTTCTCTGTATTTAAGAGTCTCTTATGATTTGCCACATAGTGAATTATTTTTAACAGATGTCAATTTCTGGTTGGCACTATTTCTTTTTTAATCTGAACTAAGAAGCACATAAAGAATTAGTTTAAATCAAACATGAATTTCTTTTCCTCCTAACGGGTTGACATGGCACATCAATGGTATATTAAATAATTGTCAAAATCGTACTGTATGTCATTTCATTGGCATCCCTTTTGTCTCTGACTTAGGGTCGGAGCAGCAGTGTGGGTAGTATGCCTGAGCAAATAACTGTAACCAATTATACAGATTTTTTTTCTCTCTTCTGTAGAAAAAAGTTTAAATATTTCTACTATGTGTTAACATTAATTGGATTACTCAAAACTTGCCCATACCAACCCAGGCCACACAAAATGCTATTTAAAAATAGTTATATATATATATTATATATATATATATATATAATATATATATATACAGCTGTTAATATATAATATATATATATTATATATATATAAAATATATATATAAAAATATATATAATATATATAATATATATATTATATATATAATATATATTTTATATATATATAAAATATATATTATATATATAATATATATATTTTATATATATTATATATATATATATTAGGGACACGCCCATCACCCAGCTTCAACAATTAACCAGGTTATGGGGCAACCTTATTTCATATACACCTTTCCCCTCTCTCACTCCTAGATTATTTTGAAGCAAATCTAAGATATTATTTCATCTACAACTGTTTCAGTGTGTATCTATAAAAGATAAAGCCTTTAAAAAATATAACTATAGGGGCGCACCTGGGTGGCTCAGTGAACTGAGTGACTGACTCTTCATTTTGGCTCAGGTCATGATCTCACAATTTGTGAGATTGAGCTCCGTGTCTGGTTTTGTGCTGATAGTGTGAGGCCTGCTTGGGATTTTCTCTCTCTCTCTCTCTCTGTCTCAAAATAAATAGATAAACTTAATATATATGAGATATATATATATATATATATTTTTTTTTTTTTTTTTTGAGAGAGAGAGAGAGAGAGAGAGAGAGAGGCAGAGGGAGAGAGAGAGAATCCCAAGCAGACTTCATGCTCAGTGAGGAGCCCGATGTGGGGCTCAATCCCATGACCCTGGGATCATGACCTGAGCCAAAATCAAGAGTTGGTCGCTCAACCAACTGAGCCACCCAGATGCCCCAGAGTCTATATTTTCAACACATTTTGGTGCTGATCAAACTAAAGTTACGTTGCCTATCATTTTGAAAATCATAGGCTACATTAAAAATGTAATAAAAGTGAAATGCTGTCTTTCCAGAAACATGTCCCTTTGTTCAGACACAACAATTTTGCCCCAAACCCCAGGAATTCACAGACCCTCCCTGCAAGCCTTGCCTGGAATCCAGGATCCATTAGACTGTCACTGGGGCCCATAATGATGGAAGAAGACTTGGGAGGACTAGAAATAACCATTTTGCCCCATATGAATGTAGCAAGTAGGGACAGCTAATGGGTCTTGTAATATGAGACCCAGGAGAAGAGAGGTTAGGAGTGGTCATGGCATAGTCTGTGCCCTGGTCACACCTACAGTGGAGATCTAGTTTTACCAAACTAAGATGACAAAGGTCTGTTCCTTGGTGAAGGATCACTTGTTAGAATGAGGACCATTTGGGTGTTGAAAAGAACTTTCCAGCAGAACTTTCTGCATGACACGCCTGATGGATGATATTCACATGTAGGTACACATTTTTAAATTCCTTGTGCCTGATTGCAACTTTACCTTTTTTTTTTTTTAAATTTTTTTTTAACATTTATTTATTTTTGAGACAGAGAGAGACAGAGCATGAACGGGGCAGGGGCAGAGAGAGAGGGAGACACAGAATCCAAAGCAGGCTCCAGGCTGTGAGCCATCAGCCCAGAGCCTGACGCGGGGCTCGAACCCACGGACTGCGAGATCGCGACCTGAGCTGAAGTCGGATGCTCAACCAACTGAGCCACCCAGGCGCCCCACCTTTTTTTTTTACTCACTGGACTATTTATTTCCTTATACCCAGTTTCTTGATATGGGTAACACTGAATAGTTTTCTTTTTTCTTTTAAGTCATTCCCAGATATGTAGTCACTGTGATAGAATGATAGGAAGGGGCTGAGCCAAAGACCTGGATTCAAATCCTTTCTCCACTGCTGAATTACTACTGGTTCTGAGCCTCCCTGTCTTCATCCATAAAACAGAGTCATATCTGGCCCACTTCAAATGTTCTCAGGCTGTGTAATGGCCTAAGACACAGTAGGTTCTCACCAAAAATTAGTTTCTCTGCAATGCTTCCAGCTTTGAGAATCTGAGACCACACCTCTGATGATCCAGTCCCAGCTTTGAGAAATCTTGGTCTGTTTTCCTTTTAAAAAAATTTTTTTTAAACATTTATTTATTTTTGAGACAGAGAGAGAGAGAGAGCATGAACAGGGGAGGGTCAGAGAAAGAGGGAGACACAGAATCTGAAACAGGCTCCAGGCTCTTAGCTGTCAGCACAGAGCCCGACGTGGGGCTCGAACCCACAGATCGCGAGATCATGACCTGAGCCAAAGTCGGACGCTTAACCGACTGAGCCACCCAGGTGCCCCTCTGTTTTCCTTTTAAAGGTGCAAACTTTATTCTTCTGAAATGAACTTTATACTTGGTGATAATTGTAGATTCACATGGTCTCATGTACCTTTCACCAATTTCTTCCAGTGGTAACTTCCTGCATAACAAGAGCACCATAACACAACCAGAAAATTGACATTGACAGAACCCATTGGCCTTATTCAGATTTCACCAGTTTTACATGCACTCGTGCGTGTGTGTGCGTTTAGTTTTGTGCAGTTTTATCACATGTGGGGATTTGGCAAAGTTCATTTTTAACATTTATTTATTTTTGAGAGAGACCGAGATAGTGTGAGCGGGGGAGGGGCAGAGAGAGAGGAAGACACAGAATCTGAAGCAGGCTCCAGGATTGAGCTGTCAGCACAGGGCCTGACGTGGAACTTGAACCCATGAGCTGTGAGATCGTGACCTGAGCTGAAGTTGGACACTCAACCAACTGAGCCACCCAGGTGATCCTAATAAGTAAGTTTTTTAAAGTATATTTATTTTGAGAGAGAGGGGGAGGGGGGAGGGGCAGAGAGAGAGGGAAAGAGAGAATCCCAAGCAGGTTCCATGCTGTCAGCGCAGAGCCCAACAGGGGGCTCAGTCTCACAAACTGAGATCATGACCTGAGTCAAAATTAAGAGACAGACATTTAACTGACTGAGCCTCCCAGGCACCCCAATAAATAAGTGTTAATAAATAACTGGATAAATATCATTTTTAAGGGGTGCCTGGGTAGTAGCTCAGTCAGTTAAGTGTCTGACTCTTGGTTTTGGCTCAGGCCATGCCCTCGTGGTTGGTGGGTTCAAGCAACAAGTCAGGCTCCAAGGTGACGGCACCGAGCCTGCCTGGGACTCTCTCTCTCTCCCTCTCTCTCTCTGCTCCTCCTTCCACTGGTGCGCTTGCACTTTCTCTCTCAAAATAAATAAATAAACTTAAAAAAAAAAACATTTTAATTGTCACATAGCCTTCCATTCCATGAATAAACCACAATTTCTTCATGCCCTATTGTTTTTTTCCTCTAACTACACTTCATTGAACATTCTTATACATTTAAATTTGTGTCCAGTTATTTCCTAAGAGTAAATTGTTAGAGGTGGAGTTTATGGGTCTGACGGGTATCTACTTATAAATGTATGTACCTTTTCTTTTATCGGTGTAGAAAATATTTGGATGTTTAATCTTGGAATTTATTTTTGTGAATTGTGTAAGATAGCCAATTGCCCCAATACCATTTATTGGACAATCCATTCTTACTTACTTGAAATACCTTCTTTATCATGTAGTAAATCCTTAGATACCCATAGATCATGTTCTGGACTCCCTGGTAGGACTCTCTGTTGGGATCTGTTAATCTTTCCTAAGCCAGTAAAAGCATGGTATTTTGATTGCTCTAGCTTTGTAGTTTCTTCTGACATCTGGTAAGGCAAGCCCTTGCATTAAATTTGAGATAAATTAGCTTCTTTAAAACTTTGAATCTTCCCACTCAAGAACATTTATTCGAGTCTTCTTTTTTTTTTTTTTTCTTTGTGCAAGTCTTCTTTTACGTCATTCAAAAAAAGTGTTTGTTGTTTTCTTCTCCTGGACTTTCTACATTTTAAAAGTTATTTTGGGGGCACCTGGGTGGCTTAGTCAGTTAAGCATCAGACTTCAGCTCAGGTCATGATCTTGTGGTCAGTGGGTTCGAGCCCCACTTCGGGCTCTATGCTGACAGCTCAGAGCCTGGAGCTTTGGATTCTGTGTCCCCCTCTTTCCTCTCTGCCATTCCCCTGTTCATGCTCTGTCTCTGTCTCAAAAATAAATAAAGATTAAAAAATAAATAAAAGTTTATTCTTGGGGTTTTTTTTTTAATGTTTATTTTTGAGAGACAGAGAGAGACAGCATGAGCGGGAGAGGGCAGAGAGAGAGAGTGGGAGACCCAGAATCGGAAGCAGGCTCCAGGCTCAGAGCTGTCAGCACAGAGCCCAATGAGGGGCTTGAACTCACGAACCATAAGATCATAACCTGAGCCGAAGTCGGACGCTCAACCGACTGAGCCACCCAGGCGCCCCTTGGGTTTTTTTGTTGTTGTTGTTACATTTATTTATTTTTGAGAAACAGTGAGACAAAGCATGAGCGGGGGAGGGGCAGAGAGAGAAGGAGACACAGGATCTGAAGCAGGCTCCAGGCTCTGAGCAAGCGGTCAGCACAGAGCCTGATGCAGGGCTCGAACCCACGAACTGGGAGATCATGACCTGAGCCAAAGTTGGACAGTCAACCGACTGAGCCACCCAGGTGCCCCTATTCTTGGGTATTTTATTATATCTATCTATCTATCTATCTATCTATCTATCTATCTATCTATCTATAGTAGGTCTACAGAGAAATGATTGACTTTTATGTTCATCCTGTAATAATGGATAGAATAATAAACTCCATAAGAGTTCAGTATGTGTCTATTCCCACCACAGCTCTGCCTGGTCCAGCCCCCAAGTATAAGAATATCTGGGCCACTTTCTTATGTTTTTTTTTTTTTTTTTTTTCAGTTGATTACATGTCCTCAAGACAGTTTATCTTACCATCTTTCAAATAAAAATTCTCTCTTTTTGAGGGGGGGCGACTGGCTGGCCAAGTGGGTGGAGCATGAAAGTCTTGATTTCCAGATG
Organism: Panthera tigris; assembly: GCF_018350195.1. Lineage (NCBI taxonomy): Eukaryota > Metazoa > Chordata > Mammalia > Carnivora > Felidae > Panthera > Panthera tigris. The sequence continues at coordinate 33,681,040 of NC_056665.1, forward strand.
GTGAGTTCAGCCCCACGTTGGGCGGAGGGAGAGTTTATTTAAAAAATAAAAAAAAATTAAATAAAAATTAAATTCTTTTTAGTGTCCAAACCTTTTCTTATGTTTTCTTGCCTTTGTGCAATGGCTAGGACCTCCAGAACACTGTTGAATAATAGGGGCGAGAGCAGGCATTCCTAGGGGGTTTCCACCAGTTAGACAATCTGAAGTTCTCCCTAGAGGAAGAGGTCCCAGGACCCAGCAAGCTCCTTAAGACTAGGTCATCGCTCAGGAATCCCACTTAGCGGCAGCACAGCCGAGTTGTTCAGAGCCGGCAGCGGGGCACCAGCCAGACCCCGCTTCGGAGCGTCCCAAATCCAGGCCAGCGGCCGAGTTTCGTCGCGGTCACCGACCCAAGAGGGGGATCTCGGGTGGGCCGCTGGATCCTTTGACAGGGAGGCCAGGAGGTGCCGGCGCAGCGGCTGCACTCCCGGCAGCGCCCCCCGGTCGGTGTAAGCGTTTGCTCTTACGCCCAAGGGCCCATCAGCTCCCTCAAAAGTTGGGTCTGGCCGGCAGGCGGGGTCTCTGGCGCCAGGCCGCCGCCGTGGGGAGCTGGCGCGAAGTGCGGGGCTGGAATTCTGGGTGTGGCTGCCCTCCCGCGGCGCCGGGTGACCCTGGGCCTCTCAGCTCTTGCTGAGGCAGGCGCCGTAATGGACCAGTGGTTCTCGCCTGGGGTGGAGCAGCAGCAGGTGAGGGTGCTGGGGAGGGGTGGACCCGGGAGGAAGGTTGCGGGCCACGGCAGCCCCCCTCCCCCCAGGGCACCAGGATGGGGGATGTGCAATCCCTTCTCCTCCCCTCCTCCAGCGTCTCTGCCGTCTTTCACTGGTGGGAAGGCGGGATCTGACCTGTGCGGAACAACATCCTCACTTGTAGTCACAGGCCTGTCCTCACGCTACATCCCTAGGATGCAGTCACCACCCTGGGAGGGAGGGAGGAAGGAGGAGCAGGCCTTTAGCACCCGAGTCTGGATTCATACCCCCCCTACCCCGCCAAGATTGTCCCTGGCTGGAGTTACCTATCTTGTCCTCGGCTGCTGAAGTGACTGCCTTCACTCTTCCTCCTCCTTGCCTCTCAGCAAACTTCACAGATTCCCATTCCTCCTTTTGAAACAACACTCCTGCGGCCTCCACTGACAGCCTCCATCCCTGGCTTTCTTTCTACCTCTTGGCTCACTCTCTCCTAGTCTCCTCCTCCCGGGGACACTCTCTTCCACACAGTCTTTAAGTGTTGTGCTTCTTCAGATCCCAGATTTATCTCCTCCCTCTCCCCCTCCTTGAGATGCAATTCCCATGCCATAAAATTCATGCTTTTAAAGTGTACAATTCAGTGGCTTTTAATGTGTTCACCAAGTTGTGCAGCCATCACCACTGTCTAATTCCAGAACAGTCTCATCACCCCAAAAAGAAACCCTGTGCACATTAGTCACTTCCCATTTCCCCTTCCCCCGGCACCTTGGCAACCACTAATCTACTTTCTGTTTCTATGGATTTGTCAGTTCTCGACATTTCCCGTACATGGACTCATAACAGTACGTGGACTTTTGTAACCGGCTTCTTTCACTTAGCAGAATGTTTTCAAGGTTCATTCAGATTGCAGCTTGTATCGATACTTCACTCCTTTTTATGGCTCCATAATATTCCATTGTGTGGCTCTGCCACAGTTTATCTGTTCATCAGTTGATGGGTATTTGGGTTGTTTCTATCTTTTGGCTAATTATCATAATGCTGTGAGCATTCTTGTATGAGATTTTGTGTGGACATGTTTTCAGTTCTCTCAGGGTGTATACCTGGGAGTGCTATAGTAACTCTGTGGTTAACCATTTGAGGAACCACCAAACTGTTTTCCAAAGCCGCTGTTCCATTTCACATTCCCACCAGCAACATATGAGGGTTCCGATTTCTCCACATCCTCACCAACATCTAATATCGACTATGATCTCCTAGTGTGTGTGAGGTGGTATCTAATTGTGGTCTTGATTTTGCATTTCCCTGATGGCTAAGGATGTTGAGCATCTTTTCGTGTACTTTTTCGTCATTTGACATCACCTTTGGAAAAATGTTTATTCAAATATTTGCCCATTTTTAGTTGGGTTATTTGTCTTTATTGTTCAGTTTTAAGAGTTCTTTTTTAAAAAATTTATTTTAATTGTGGTCAAGAAAAGCACATAAGATTTACCATCTTAACCGTTTGTAAATGCATTTGTGCAGTTCAGTAGGTGTTACGCATATTCATATTGTTGTGCAACCAGTCTCCAGAACTTTTTCATCTTGCAAAACTGAGATACCCATTAAATACCTCTCCATCTTCCCCTCTCTCCAGCCCCTGGCAACCACCATTCCGCTTCCTGTTTCTTTGATTTCGATACTCTAGATACTTCATGTAAGTGGAATCATATAGTTTTGTCTTTGGTAACTGGCTTATGTCACTTAGTATAATATTTTCAAGATTGTAGGAGTTATTTAATTTTCTGGATATTAGTCACTTATCAGATACATGACCTGCAAATGTTTTCTCCTATTCTGTGGGTTGTCTTCACTTTCTTTGTATCATTAGCTGCACAAAATTTTGCAGTTTTGGTGAGGCTCAATTTATCTTTTCTTCTGTCTTCTGCTTTCTGTGTTATATCTTAGGAAAAGGTTGCCTAATCAAAGAACACAAAGATTTACACTTGTTTCCTTTTTTTTTTTTAATGTTTTAATTTATTTTTGAGAGAGAAACACAGAGTGCAAGTGGGGGAGGGGCAGAGAGAGAGGGAGACATTAAAAGTCTGTGTTAGCTCTAACATTTTTGAGCTTATTTTTATATATGCTGTGCAATACGGGTCCATGTTAATTCTTTTGCATGTGAATATCCAGTTGTCCCAGCACCGTTTGTTGAAGAGACTAATTTTTCTCCTATTGACTTGGTTTTGGCACCCTTGTTGATTCTCTTCTTTGTGTATCCACTTTCCCTGGGGGATCTTGTATTCATTCATGGGCCGATAACTCAGGAATTTATCCCTTTAGTCTTGACCTTTCTCCTGAGCTCCTTACTCACGTATAGCTTGACATCTTCACTTAAATGTTTCTCACACATCTTCAAGACTGAACTCATGATTGTTTCCTTCAAATATGCTCTTTTTACAATATGTTTTTCCCTGTTTCATCTTAGCAAGGCAGAGTAGTATTCTACTTGCTTAAGCCAGAAATCTACAGTAATATTTGGCACTTTTTCCCTTATACCCCATATCCAATGGATCACCAAGTCAGGTTGATTTTTATTCGGAAATATATATCCTGAATCCATCCCTGGCCCTCCATCACCACTGCCACCAAGTCTGAGACATCATCTCTCTGCTGGAATACAGTCTGCTAGCTGATTTGTCTCCACGGAAAATTTTCAACATATACAAAAGAGGAGAGATTGCAGGGTGGGTACCCATGTATCCATCACCCAGCTACAATACCCATCAACAGAAGATTGCCCCTCTTTCATCAATATTCACCTCTACTCCCCCTTTCCCACCTCCTTTGGGTTACTTTGAAGCAAATCTGTGTGTCAGAGTGACTTTTTTTTTTAATTTAAGTAATCTCTGCACCCTACGTGGGGCTCAGACTCACCACCCTGAGATCAACAGTCACGTGTTCTTCTGACTTATCCAGCCAGGTGCCCCTCAGAGTGATTGTTTAAGATACAAAGTTGATTGTGTATTTCCCCATTTAAATCCCTTTATTGATTCCCTGTTGCTTTTAAGAAAATAATAGAAACCCTTACTGGGGTCCACAGGACCCTGCATGATCTAGCCCTGCCACCCTCTCCAGCTTCATTGCTCATCACTTCAGTACTTCCACCCTCCAGACACAAAGGCTCTGTTTATGTTCCTCATACATGTTACACACCTCTGGCCTCAGGGCCTTTGCACATCCATCATAAACCCTCTACAATGACCCCTCTGTCACTCTCTCATTTTGGCTATCAGCTCAAAATGCTACTGCTTCTTAGGGAAATCTTCCCTGTTTTCCACAATTGAGTCTGGACTCCCTGATAGAGGTCCTCTTAGGACGCTGTGCCCTCCTTTTATAGCATATATTACACAGTTATAATTATGTATTGATTTATGTAAATATTTGCTTCATGTCTGCCTCTCCCACCAGGCATTTTGGGGATAGTAGCTTGCCTTATCCCTCTTAGTATACACAGCACTTACACAGAACTGAGCGAATAGCAGACATTTAATTGATGTTTGTAGGAGTGAGGCAGAGAGGCTGGTGGCCTTTGAGGACTGTTATCCTGCCAGCCTCTCCTAGGATAGGGGTTCTTCTGATCACAGAAGGGTCAGTGGCCATTTGCAGTTCACCCAGTTCCTGGCTCTGCTTTGTTTTTCCCTCAGACAACATTTGCTTGCCTTCCTGGGGTGAGGCTTTATCGCCCCTTTGTAGAGAGTAACTAGGTCCAGAGATAGAGTGTGTCTTCTCCAAGGCCCCTCAACAGTGGGAGGTACTTCTAGGCCTGCCTCTCTGTCTTCCTGCCCCCAAACCCAGGCTCTTTCAGGACCCTAAGTCTCCTTCAAACCTGCCTGTGTCCTGAGAAGAGCCTGGAGGATGCACAAAGCCAGAGGGATTCTGAGGTGGCTGTGAGGATGGTTGGAATGGGGTGCGTTGGATGGCATCCATGGATGGACAGAGCAGACTTGTCCCAAGGATAGCCACGCCCCCTGGCAGCCTTGAGTGGGGGCGTCTGAGCAGCTGAGGCTGCCTGTGGGCCCTCCCACAGCAAGCCCGGCGGAGGGTGGCCACCAGGAGCACAGGGGTGCTCTGTTTCTTAATGAATGCAAGTCTGTTTTTAGACCTGAATGACCAGCTTCTTGTCTGCAAATGGCCAGGCCCTAACTGGCTGGCCCAGAAAAAGTGGTCTGTGACCAGGTCCAGGGATGCCAGCTCAAACAGATGCTGCTGTAGCAGTGGGCACTATGGGATGAGGCCAGATACAGGCAGATTACTCTCTGCAGAACCAGCTGCTTGCTCCATGGTGGCCTGGGTTTCATGAGAAATCCTGGACATCCCCAGGAGCAAAGCTTCCGTGTTTTAGCTGTTTGTCCCATATGTCTCCCTGGTGACTGTTCTTACTCTGTAGGCCTTTGAGCTCTGGCCAGGAAGGGGGCAGCAACTCCTGGCCTCAAAGCCTTGGTGGAAGGAGGGTGGGGGAGGGATGCTGAACAGGGTTGGGCCTGAGTTGTGAGAGAGCCTCCAGCACTGCCCCCAACCCCCTCTCCCCAGCCCCCCCCCCCCCGGGTGGGAGCAGTTATTGGGTGTGGCACAGGTGCAAAGAGGGCCCTGCCCATGGAGGCTCTCTGGCTGAAGTCCCAAGGAAAAGATTCAGTCATGCAGAACATGTGTGGAGCTTCAGGGTGCAGTTTGGGGCCTGGCAGCGCACCGTCTCTGCAGCTACACCTCTCGACATCCTTCAAGGGACATGACGGGATGCAGAGCTCTTAGTGGGGCTGGCAGGGGGTTGGAGGCTCAGTGGACAAGGCTGTGAGGACCGGTCCCCTCCTTGGGGCTAGGCCGTGACCTCTCAGATCCCCACAGCAGCCCTGAAGATTTTCAGGTCAACAAGGGGATTTTCCCCATTTTATAAGGGAGCAGACCCAGAGGAAGGGGACTGGAGGCCACCTAGGAGGTCAAGGGCAGCCAGAAGCAAACTCAAGTGACTTGCTCTCACTCCAGCTCTTGTGTTTATGTTCCAAGGTCCCAGTGTGGCTGAACAAACTACACAAAGGAGCTTTTCAGCAGGGAGTGTTTGTTTATTCAGTACACAGATATTGAGCACTTACTGTATGCCTGAAGCTGTGTGTGGCCCCAGGGTGAGAGATGAATAAGAAAGATAGTCTAGTGGGGAGACAACCACATAAACAGGCGATACAACAGTGAAGATATCTGAGCAGACGGTGAGTAGAGACAAGGTGGGAGGGGTCTGCTCTCCCAGCCTACCAGCTGGCTAGGCTTCAGGGAAGTGTTGGGGGATGAGAGAGAGAGGGTCTCCATCTTGGGCAGGAGCAGGTTAGCTAAGCAGGACCCAGGCAGAGCTGGGAGGGCAGCTCATTAGCACTCCTCCTGAATGCCCAAGAGGAGTCAGCCTGAGCACTTTGATCCTGAATTCCATCCCTGTAAGGACCTGGGCCTTTCTGGTGTGCTGGGAGAGCCCACACCATGGGGGAGAGTTCTAGGAGCAGGGGAGAGTGGGATTGGAGCCCTTTAACAATTTAACCTCTAATTAGGGCTTGGCTAACTAGCTCTGGGCTCCACAGAGAGACCTGGGCAGTGGGCAGCATCTTGGCTGCCAAGAGTGGGAGATAGAGCCAGCCTTGCTCTCGGCCCTCCCAGCTCCCACTGGGTGGAGGGCCCAGAGGGTTCTGAGATCCCTGTAGGTAGGAGTTCTTGTAGGCACCAGAGCTCAAAGGGGTCCTTGTTCAGGCTGGATGCAGCCACCCCCAGAGGGCTATGCTAGCTCATATCTCCTCCTGAACAACTAGCTCTCCCAGTTTGTTTGGTTCTTTGAGCAGAGAAGATAAAGGCTTGGAGAGGGGTGGGAGGGTGGGAAGGTTTCTGGTCTAGGGAATCCTACTTCTCAGAGGGGCCCCTGCATGGCCATCTCAGCCCAAGAGACCCCCTTCAGTCTCCCCTTTTCCCTGTCTACTGGAGAAGCTTCAGGAGAGGCAGTGCTGGCGCACTGGCTGCAGAAGTGAAAATTAATGGGCTGAAAGGGGGGCAGACCTTCTTTGCTCTCTCCCAGCCCATGCACCCCTGCTGGTCTCTGCTCTCTGCTCCCTCTTCCCTTGTTCTAGACCCAGCTCCAGGGGCACCCGGAGGTTCTGCTCCAGGGTCCCTGCAGTATACCTCCCTCCTGCCTGTTTACTGCCTCTGGCTGCACACCTCCCATCTCTTATGTCCCCATTGGGATCCATTAGAAATGGAATCGTATGGGCCAAAGTTCATCTTTTCCTCCAAAGAGGCTGCTGGTCAGCTTACAGATGGCTTTGTGTGGGTCTAGAGCACACCATGGTTCTGCTGGTGGCAGCCAGGGTCATTTGGTACAGACTGTGGCATCTTGGGAAGCAGGATGCCTGGCCCTCCACATCCCCTTTCATTTCAAAGCTGCCACAGTGAGTAAAAGGGAACTAAGCACATTGCTGACCCAGGTGTTCTCAGACCTGCCCGTGGGAGGCAGGGTCTGTGCCTGCGCTGGGTGCCCGTCCCTCCTGAGTCCTTGGCCAGGGCTGCTGAGTGGGACAGCTGGATTGGGACCCAGTGTGTGGCCCCCAATTCACTGAACGCCACCCCCTTACACAGGATTCTTTCCCCATTTCTTGTCAGCAGAGACAGCAAAGCAGTGGTCCTACATAAGGAATATTTGCTTAGAAAATAAAGTGAGAGGCAGCTTCTGTGTAAAAATAACAGAATTATTTTTTGCAAAAGATTACCTTTTATCTTCATTTTATTTATTTTTAAAATTTATTTATTTGTTTTGAGTGAGAGAGAGAGAGAGGGCATGAACTCGGGAGCAACAGAGAGAGAGGGAGAGACAGAATCCCAAGCAGGCTCCTCACCATCAGCGTAGAGTCTGATGCAGGGCTCAAACTCATGAACCACAAGATCGTGACCTGAGCCGAAATCAAGAGTTGGATGCTCGACCAACTGAGCCACCTATGTGCCCCAAGTTTTATTTATTTTTTAAAAATAATTTTTTCAACATTTATTTATTTTTGAGAGAGAGAAAGAGAGAGAGAGAAAGAATGTGAGTGGGGGAGGGGCAGAGAGAGGGAGACAGAGGATATGAAGCAGGCTCCACACTGTGAGAGCAGAGCCTGACTCCGGGCTCAAACTCACAAACCCACCGTGAGATCATGACCTGAACCGAAATCAAGAGTCGTCGGCTGCTTAACCGACTGAGCCATCCAGACGCCCTATCTTCAAGTTTTGGAGTACTGATGATAAGCCTGACTCTATTGACATTATTCCAGTTTCCTTTCGGCAGAGCTCTTTTCAACTGGTTTCTGGGCTGTGTGTCAGGACTGTGGCCCTGGGAGGACGTAGGGAGGCTTTCGGGAAGGACACAGAGCCAGCCTCTGCCGCACGGAAAGCTGCTCTTACTTCCTTGGCACGAGCTAGTAAATGTGCTCTGTGACCTTAACAGATGAAGGAAATCTCTATTAACAATGTGATTCCTGTCTTGCCAAGGGTGTTCCTGGAACTTTAGAGGGGCAGGGTGAAGGCATAGGAGGGTCAGGGCCCTAGATCCAGAGCCCAGGCAAGAGGGTTGGCCCTGAATTCCAGGAGCCATGCTTCTCCCTCTGAGCCACAAAAAAAGGAGAGAAGTGGGGGCAGGATTCATGCACAGCAGTTTCTTAACACTGGCTGCATGTTTAAAATCACCTGAGGGGCGCCTGAGTGGCTCATACAGTTAAGTGTCCAACTTCAGCTTAGCTCATGATCTCACAGTTTGTGGGTTCAAGCCCCACATCAGGCTCTGTGCTGAGCCTGGAGCCTACTTCAGATTCTGTGTCTCCTTCTCTCTCTGCCCCTCCCCCACTCATGCTGTCTCCTCTCTCTCTCTCTCTCTCAAAAATAAACAAACATTAAAAAATTTTTTTTTAATAAAATCACCTGAGATCCTTTAAAAGCCTGAAACTGAACATATGCCTAACTTATGACCCAGCAATTGAAATCCTAAGTGTTTGCCCATAGAAATGAATACTTGTGTCCACACTACAAGTGCTGGAATGTTCCTGGCCACACTTTCATAACAGGCAAAAACTGGAAATTTCCCAGAGGCCCATCTATAGTAAAATTAACAAATAAGTTGTAGTATGTCCGTGTAATGGAATTCTAAACATTGGTGAAAATGCACAATAGCTACACACAACACTGTGGACGAATCCCACAGATGCATTGCTGAGTAAAAGGAGCCACATAAAAGGGTATGTATGGTATGATTCCGTTCATAGAAAGTCCACAAAGAAGAGGCAGAGGCAACCTGTGCTGTGGAAACCAGGGTGATGGTTATTCTTGTGGGTTGTGGGTTGTGGGTGGCAGGTTGGGGGTGGTGGTGAGACTGAAAGAGGCAGGAGGGGCTTCTGGGGGCTGGTTTCCAAGTGTGTTCTATTTGTGAAATGCATTGAATTGTACATTTATTTTATGTACTCTTTTTTTTTTTTAAGTTGATTTAGTGTGTGTGTGTGTGTGTGTGTGTGTGTGTGTGTGAGAGAGAGAGAGAGAGAGAGAGAGAGAGAGAGAGAGAGAGTGCAAGCAGGGGAGGAACAGAGAGAGAATCCCAAGCAGGCTCTGAGCTGTCAGCCCAGAGCCTGACATCGGGCTCAATCTCACAAACTGTGAGATCATGACCGGAGCCGAAATCAAGAGTCAGACATTTAGCCACCCAGGCATCTCTCCTACATATACTTTTCTATGTGTAAACTATACTTCAATAAGAAGTTGAAAATATATAGCTACCTACATGCTACTCCCAGAGACTCTGATTTAATTGGTCTGAGACAGGGCTCAGGCATCATTTTTTTGTTTGTTTTCTTAAAAAGCTCTACATGTTGGGGCGCCTGGGTGGCTCAGTCGGTTAAACGTCCGACTTCAGCTCAGGTCATGATCTCGCGGTCTGTGAGTTCGAGCCCCGCGTCGGGCTCTGTGCTGACAGCTCAGAGCCTGGAGCCTGTTTCAGATTCTGTGTCTCCCTCTCTCTCTGACCCTCCCCCATTCATGCTCTGTCTCTCTCTGTCTCAAAAATAAATAAACATTTAAAAAAAAAAAAAAAGCTCTACATGTGATGCTAATGTGTACTCAACAGGCTGCACATTAGACTTGACCGGATGGTCTCTCTTCTCCATGACGAAGGCGGTGAGCTGTGTGCTAAGCAAGAGGTCAAGGTAGAGATGGGCCATCTTTGTGGTCTGTGGGTTTGTGTTTTCAGGAACGTGTTGCTAAGGTGTGTTTTTTGTTTGGAGGAGCTCTCTTCTTGGAGGTTACGGGGCCCGGCGTCCTGGCCAGCTGCTGAAGGGGTGGAGCTGTTGCTGGGCCCGGCCTTGAGAAGGGCTGGCAGGTCCCACGTGATGCTCTAGTATCTCAAATGTCCATGAGAAGTCAACGTGGTAGACTCCCCCAAGTTGTCCCGGGGGACCCGCCTGTGACCTTGAAGACCCAGCCTGGCTTTCTGCTTCAGCATGGCCTGGGTGCTGCTCCTGCCAGGCTTGGAGGAGCCTGAAAGGAGGTTTCCCCTGGGGCTAGGGAGGCTTGAGTGTGGGCACAGGACAGTCCAGGAGCATGCCAGTCCAGTGAACACAGCAGTGGAAGCCTGAGGGGTCCGGCTTGTGCTTTCCCCAAATACCACATTGCATCCCTTCTGAGCCACTTTATCCTTTTTCTTTTGTCTCTCCCTCCCACCCGAGCTCCCCCTTTGATCAGTCAGCCAGCATGGACTGAGTGCCTGGTAGTGCTGGGTCAGTGCTGACTGCCTGCTTCACGGGCAAGGCTCCTGGAAGGGACCGGTCTGCAGGTGACCCCCATTGCTCCATTCTATGTGCCTTTCCCTTCTACTGCCTTGATTTATCCCTCCCCTCTCCCCTCTTGGAGTGTCACCATCTCTCTTTCTCTGTCTGCTTCCCTCACAGTAGCAAACACTGGGTGCCTGCTGTGTGCTGGGGATACAGAGATGTATAAGACACACCCCTGGTGGAGCTCAGAGGCCACTGGGGGCAGCTGGATGTGTAAACAGACAAGGACAGTCTGGTGTGGTAAGTGCTGGGACAGCACAGCAGGACAGAGGGGACAGGGGACCACAGAGGAGGACTGACCAGCTCTGCAGGGGGGAGACCAGGGAGGGCTTCACAGAGGAGGTGACATTTGAACTGGGACTTGAAAGATAAGTGGAATTCTCCAGGTAGACAAGCATGGGAAGGAATTGCAGGTAGGGAGGATGTGCAGGTGCGGAGGGCTGCGGCAACAAGGAAGCTGGGCTCAGGTGAGCCTCAGGAGTGAGGCTGGGAAGGGAAGCAGGAAGCTCAGGAAGGCCAGCTGAGGAGGCATGAGGGAGGTAAGGTCAGCAGCAGAGTGGCAGGATCAGTTCTGGGCCCCAGGTGGCTCTGCTGGTGGTGCAGATGTGGGGGAGGGCCAGGCATGGTGAGGAGGCTGCTGCCAACATCAGGGAAAGGATGATGGTGATCAGGGCTGGCAGGTGCAGCAGGAATGGAGTAGGTGGTGTCCTGGTGTCATAGGTTCAGCTGGGGGAAGGCTCTTGGGCCTTTGGGGATTGAGTGCTGTGGGGGGTGGGGAGGAGAAGGAGGTGAGGCTTCTGCCTTGGGTAACCATGGAGGAAGGAGCCTTTCAGGGATATTGGGTGCTCAGAAGGAAGCAGATTTGGGGGGATGACACTGAGCTCACCTTGATGGATACATCCAGATGGCTGAAGCTCAGGAGGAGAGGAGGTGTCAAGGTTAGAGATTTAGAGATTTCGATTTGGGAGTATCTGCCTGGTGGGTGTATTCTGAGCCTGGAGGAAGCTTCCAGAGCAGAGTGTACACATGTCAGGTGTCCCGTGAGGCCTGGTCCATGGGTTCTGCAGGAGGCAGCTCGACTCTTGGACCTCTGGGTTCCCTCCTTATTGTCTCTCTCTCCCTCTCCTACCCTCTCTGTGTTCCCCCCCACACCTTTCTTGACTGGCCTGGCTCCTCTGCTGACACCCCCGGTGCTAGCTCCCCCCCCCTCCCCCCCACTGCTCTTTCAGCAGCCCCGAGTGGCAGGCTGCACCCTGGGCTCCTGGTGTGATAAGCTCAGTGAGTATTTGGAGAGGGAATGAAGGAAGGCTTGCAGGTAGGGCAAGCAGCTGTTGTGTCCTCTGGAGAGGCATCCTGCCCCGGGATCGGGCTCAGCAGGGCGAAAGGGACTCATCTGAGGAGTTCCCCAACCTTTTCTACCTCCTCTAATGTCCAAAATATTGGGCCTCCCCTGCTGCATCCCCTTGATAACAAGAATATTTTTTTGTGGCTCTGATGGAAAAAACAGACATGGCTTTGAGGACCCCTGATACTACCCCACAGTCTGCAGGTGGAGGTAGGAGTGGGACTTGATGGGCAAGGGGGTTAGTTCACAACCCACAGAGTAGGGGCAACTGGCTTGAGGAGGTCTGTGTGGGAACACACAGAGGCTGCCAGGAGAGTGGGGGCACCCAGGCTGGTCCCCATTCTCCAGCTTCCTGCTCTTGAAGCCTCCTTCCTGACCTTGTGCAGCAGGGCCGAGTTGGTCCTTGGGTGCTCCCCACTTTTTGGTTCTGTGGTGACCACTCTGCCCCAGACCTACCCTTGTATCTGATTTTGCTCCCATTTCTTTATTTTTACTCACCTAAATACTGTAGACTAATTAGTAGAAAATCTGACTTGATGGTTTTGCAAACCATGCATTTCAGCCACAGGCAGAGTCTCTGTATCAAGAGCATTATGAGGACAGCCAGGAGGGACTGGCCTTAACAGATGGACAGGTGGGATGGCTCGTAACCATCTTGTTCATCATGCATAAAGGAGTTGCTTTTAAGTTTAAAGATACTTGAAAGTCATTTCCCCCACCCCCAGTGACTGTGTTTTACCACTGTTCTTTTCTTCCTGGAGATGTTGTGGGGAGAGCGAGTGCACCGCCTTCTTTTGTTTTTCTCATGGTCCATCTCTCCTCCAGCCTTGCTTACTGACCCCACACTGTCATTCCTCAAACATATCGCGTGTGCCTGCTGCATGCTGGCCTTTCACCCAGCTTGTGACCTTCAGGGAGGGAGGAGGCAGAGTCCCTGCCATCTTGGAGCCCCCGGAGATGAGCAGTTCCAGCACTGACCCAGTGTGAAAAGTGCTAAGAGGGAGGCCAGGATTGGGGTGTTGTGAGTGTCTGCAGCGGGGGCTCCTCACTAGGTTGGGGGAGGGCCGAGGGCGGGCTCCCGTCCCTGAGCAAGACACACTGGACCTAAGGATGAGTTCAGTTTAGAAGCCATGCAGAGGAATGATCATGAATGCAAAGTTAGATTATGGAACTTTTGCAGGATGACAGTCTTACCCAGGTGGTAGGGTCGGGATTCCTTTTCTCTAGGAGCCTTTCTGTGACTCTCACTCTGTCTGCCTTCTGGGCTCCTGCAGCCCTGATAGCTCGAATCACCCTTCCCAATGCCCGAATGACAGGCTCCCTGCCTCTGTGACCATGGCCAAAGTCCTTCCTGGGGTTTCACTCTATCCCTGGGCCTCCAGGTTAGAGTGTGCTCCTTAGAGCGGGCCCCATTTCCTTCTCTTTCCTTGTGGCCCAGTATGCTCACAAGCTGCAGGGTCTAAGCTCCCCAAGGACTCAGTGGCTTGACTTGTACAGTCTCTACCTCAGGGGCCTCTCCAACCAAAGCACTCAAACCAAGTGAGGAATCAAGAGATAGAAGACCTAGATGGAATTTGCCACACAAAAACTGAATAGTACCACAGACAAAACTAAAAGGCAAATGACAAACTGGGGGAGATGTTTGCAAAAATGAGAAATTAAGGATTAATATTCTCAAAAAAATTTAATACAAATCAATAAGAAAAACGTAAAGACCCTCACAGACAATTCACAGATGAAATTCTGGTGGTTAATGTGTATATATGGGAAATATTGTTGAACCTATCAGGAAGCAGAAATAGAAAATAGCATACTTCCATGTATCAAACTTGCAAAAGTGAGAAAAAGATAATAGGCAGTGGATGTAGCCCAGATGTAGGTAAGCCGGTACCCTCATGTAGTGCTGATGGCTGTGGTCACCAGTAGAACATATGGAAGCACTTTGGGAGTGAGTCTAAAGAGCCCAGGAAATGAGCATTCTCCACCCACTAATCACACTTCTGAGACTCTGTCTCAGCCATGGACAGTGACATGGGGAATTTCTCATGAAATCATGTTAAGCAACAAAAGTAGAACATACATATTATAATGTATACTTCTACTTACATGAATTCTATATTTATGCATAAATCTTTTCTTTGGGTGATGTTTTAAGGTCATTTGCTTCTTGGTGATTTTGATCATCATATTTTGTTTTTCTCACATTTTCTGTAATGAGAGGAACAAAAGTCAAAAGGGGGGGAACCCTCTTGAAATATGAAATGAGGGGACCAAATAAATATAGAAATTAACTTTGGGAGTCAACAGGGTCAAATCACTAGCAAAACTTGTCACTTTGCAAGATTCAGGAAACATATGTTGATGTGTATTTACCAAAATTCTCCAGAAGACTAAGGGCAGAGGCAGAAATCACCAGGCCACATGGCTGTGGATGGGCTGATTTTGTGGGTGAGGTTACCCGGCTCTTCACTGTGTGATACTAGGTACAGCCTGTCCCTTGGCAGGGGTCAGTTTCCTACTCTTTACACAGTATATTAGGGGGTCAGACTAAATGACTCTGAGGGTCTTTGGCAGATCTCGGCCAACTCTGTTCTTGAAGAAGAGAACTTTGACTTGCACCCACAACAAAACTGAGAAGGACCAAGGGTTGGTATTTGCAGGCCTCGGGTTCCAGCTCCTTATCTGCCCAGAACCTTGTTTCCTGTTTGTGACCACCATGATGCCCTGCCTTGGCCCCGCTTCTTGGCCACCTTCTCTTCCTGTCAGCTTCTGGGCCCATTGAGTTGGGGGCTAGTTTGAATGCTCAGGCTTTATTGATTCCTAGCCTGTGTGTTGGAGGGGCAGGAAGGGGGAAACCCTATACTTTGGAGCTGTTTAGTAGAGGCATGAATTCAAAAGCCACTGGAGAGCCCCACTTGCCCAGGGAGATGGTGTCTCCTCCCTCCAGGGCCCTCTCTCTGGCACATTTTTGAGACAGTATGGCTCTCAGGGCCAAGGTGTCCTGATTGTCTGAAGGCCACCAAAGCCACTTCATGGTGTGGGGATGCTCCTCCCCTCCCAGCCCACGGTCACCTGTGGGTTGACTAGAGCCCCTCCCACACCATTAGTGGCCCCAGATCCTCAGCTCTGCTAAGGCCTCCTGTGCTCAGCATCCTTTCCTTAGCATCCTAGGATTGCGCTGAGAGCTTATGGTAATGCTGCCCTGGCACCTCAGGCACTATGGTTTCAGCCATGAGCAAGTCTTAGAGTCCTTCATCCGGATGTGCTTTCTCAGGGGTGGGGCCTAGGGCTTAACCTCCTGGTGCTCCACTAAGGCAGGCTGATTTTCCTTCCCGCCCAGGAATAAACTGATCTGCAGGCTTCCAGGAAGGATGGCGTGTGAGATTGTCCCTTCTGTCAGGGAGCACAGGACTCCTGCCTGAGCTGCTGCCTCTGGACTCTGACAGCTTCAGTCTCACCCTGAACAGCAGGGCTGGTCTTGGGTGGGGGTGGAGGAGCTGCCCTGGGGATGGTGATGCTGGTCGGGAAAGGTGTCCCCATAGAGCCACCCTTCCTGATGCAGGCCTGTTTCTGCTTAGCAACCAGCAGATGCATGGAAAGACAGCTTCTCTGAAGAGCCCTGTGTCCTGCACAGAGAAACTAGCCAGGGTTCAGGCACCCCTGAACTCCAGGTGAGGCCCTTTCCACTGGTCAGATATACATACCGATTAGGGGTGGGAAGCCCTCAGGAGAACCTCAGAGACCAGAGCAAATATAAAATAATGAAATCTTGCCATTTGCAATGACATAGATGGAGCTAGGGTGTATTACGCTAAGCAAAATAAGTCAGTCAGAGAAAGACAAATACCATATGATTTCACTCATATGTGGAATTTAAGAAACAAAACAAACGAACAAGGGGGGAAAGAAAAGAGAGAGACCGAGAAAGAGAGAGGCAAACCAAGACACCAATCCTTAACTACAGAGAACAAACATCAGTTTGTTACCAGAGGAGAGGGGGCTGGGGGGATGGGAGAAATAGGTGATGGGGATTAAGGAGCGCAGTTGTGATGAGCACGGGGGGATGTATGGAAGTGCTGAATCACTGTATTGTACACCTGAAGCTAATAGTACACTGTGCTCACTAACGGGAATGTAAATTTAAAAACTTTAAAAAAATAAAAAAAGGGACAAAAGGGTTAAAGAAAAGTTAGAAAGGGGACCTTGCGTCAGGTGTTAGTTTGGGCACAGGCTGCTCCCGGCCCCTTCCTCCCATTCCCGGGACTGTCCCAGCACACAGGGACCTAGCAGAGTCTAGGCTTCTCAGGTTACCAGCCTCCTCCCTGCCCACCTGTCCTCAGGCCAACCTGGCCAGGGCAAAGGTTTGCGTTCCAGCACCACCCCTCTCCCTCAGCCTTGGTAGCCTCCATCAGGTCAGGTGAGTCTGCTGAGCTCCAGGCTGCCAGGAGGAGGCTTCCAGAAGGGCATTCCTGCTGGGATCATGGCCCATAGCCAGGCCCCGGAGCTGTGAGTCTGACATCTCCACCTCACCCACTCCCCAAGCTGGTCCCCATCCTTGTGTCTCCTACTCATTTATCCCTGGGTCTTCTCCTCTGCTTATCCTTTGGCCAGAGAAGTGGGAGAGGGTTTTTGACACTTGGGGGTGGGAGGCTCCAAAGCACCTCCAGGAGGCGGAGGCTCGGGCTAAGCGAACCTCCTGGGGAGCCACTGCCCACAGCTGTCTGGGAGGAGGGCTTGTAGCCTGCAGGGTCAAGCTACATACTTGCTGTTGCTTATCACTTTGCTGTGGCTCCTAGAGAAGGGCCTCAGTCTCCAATCTCTGCTCTAAGCTTCTGGCTTGAAGCCAGGGCAGACCTGGCCCTGAGGATGTATGGGCAGAACTCAAGGGTTCCTTGTCCCTGGAATGGAATGTCTCCTTTGCAGTCTGCACTGGCCAGAAGGCTTGAAGAGTGAAGAGATCAAGAAGTGTGGCCGAGAAGGGGTAAGTGTGTGGAGGCTGACTTTTCACTGCCCACCAAGGGAGGGGCCCAGGGCTGCCTGAATTTAGTGACTGTTGGTTCCTTGGCCACCAGGCTTGTCACCAGGGGAAACCCAAGTGAGTGTCCCCCTCCTGGGTGGGGGTGGTGTGTCCCCCTCCAGTCATAGGCTGCCCATTAGGATCTACTGTCACCGAGAGATATGCTGTGCTTGGAACTCAGCCTTTCACCCCCACTGGCTGCTTACTGACTGCTTCATACCAGAGCCCCTGCCCCTGTGGCATTATTTCCTGGTGGCTGGTGCAGGGCCCCTTTAGTGGTCTGATCCCCCAGGACTTCTCAGCCCCAGCTCGTGTGTTTGCAGACACTACTGAGTAAATACAACCAGCAATACCACAAGCTGTTTAAGGACATCCCTTTGGAGGAGGTTGTTCTCAAAGGTGAGCTATCTCCCTGGTGTGGCTGGACAGGTGCCTAGAGTGCCTGAGGCCCAGGTCCTCTTCTCCAGAGCCTCCAAGGCACAATTTCGATACGGGAACAAACTGCCCTTTGGATGTGGTTGGGCCTGTTTTCTTCAAAAGTATGAGAAGACTGGGTAGATTTGGGACATGAAATGGAATTTATGAACGTTTTCTTGAGGCAGTATCAGGGCTTCCAAATCTTATTTTTGTTCTGCTCTTATCAATGACTGCTCTTCCCTGCTCTCAGTGAGGCCTCTCAGTGAGCAAGTTGGAGCATTTGCACAATCGAGGCTCTCTCTCCAGGGCAGGGCTGAGCAGGGCAGGGCAGGGCAGGGTAGGGCAGGGAGTTTTGCCTGAGGGAGCAAGAATCCAGGCTTGGGGAACCCTGTGAGACATGAGTGGCGAAGGAGGGAACCTCTAGCAGTTTGGTGGGGTAGGGTGGGGCAGGCAGGACTCTCAGGAAGGACTCTGGGTTCTGGTGGAATGGGTGGTTTGGGGCCTGGGGTCAGGAAGTGGGATTCTGAGGAAGGCAGTCCCTGAGGCTGGGCTCTGGACTCCTGAGTGTAGGACCCAGGCCGTGGAGCTTCAGGGTTGGCCTTGCTCATGGCAATCTTCTTTCCCGTGACTTCCCAGTGTGTTCCTGTGCCCTCCAGAGAGACCTTCTTCTCCAGGGCCGGCTCTACATCTCCCCCAACTGGCTCTGTTTCCATGCTAGCCTCTTTGGCAAGGATATCAAGGTAGTAATAAGTGGTAAGGCCTGCAATGGGCCCATGAGGTCCCAGCCAGGGAAGATATAGGCCCCTCCCGTGCAGGCATGCAGGCCTGTCACTACAAGGCATCCTACCTGGTGTCTGGGGAGGGCCCCCAATCTAGACTCCCCATCTGGCCTGAGCCGACCTGAACAGCTCATAGCAAATTTATTCTGCCTATGGGTGCCTCTGAAATGCCTTCAGAATCAGAGCGGGATGCCACATTTAGAGGGAGCCATAATTGTGGCCAGGTGGTAGCTCAGGGGACTCCATTACTGGAGTATGGGATTCACCAGAGCAGCCGTCCTTGGCCTCCTGGATAATAGGATGAGAGCCCAGAGTGGTGTGTGCTGTCAGAGCTGGGGCAGGTTGGTAGAGCTGGAAGCGAAGCCTGCATGAGAAAGTGGATGGTTCAGATATTCTTCAGCATAGGGCCAGGCTTCTGCATGGTGTCTATGCTTGGCTGATTGCCAGTTGTGGCTGGGGCCCTATACAGGAAGCAAAGGGACCATGTCCTTTGGGGTGGATCCTAAGAGAAGCACTCCTCTTCCCACTCAGGTGGTCATTCCTGTGGTGTCTGTGCAAATGATCAAAAAACACAAGATGGCCCGGCTCCTTCCCAATGGCCTGGCCATCACCACCAATACCAGCCAAAAGGTCAGTGAGTCTCTGGGCCAGCCATCCCTTGTTAATTTCCCCAACCCAGCCCCAGGATCCTGACTCTGGCACTCACCCCAATCTGTTCTTACCCCACCCTTTTCTGTTTTCTTTCTCTGTCCCAGTATGTCTTTGTGTCACTGCTTTCCCGGGACAGTGTCTATGACATGCTGAGGAGGGTCTGCACACACCTACAGGTATGGAGCTCAAGGGCAGGAGCTGGCCCAGGGAGGCTGCTCAGGTCTGGACTGAGGTCTTGGGGCAAGGCTGTTGGAAGTGGTTGGCCCATCTCTCCAACACAGGGACCAAGCGCAGGGAGAGGGGAGTAATAGGCTCAGGTCCAGCGTATCTGAACTTAGTCCTTGGACTGGGTGTTTATGCTTGTGAGCATGTCCCTTTGAGGCCATTGGCCCTTGTCTATCCCCTGTATATGGCCTCATTGGGCTTCCTCGATGTACAGACAGAAGCTTGTGGCTGCTTCCCAGTGTGCCTACAGCTCTCTCTGGCCCACAGTAAGGAAGTGGGGGAGGGGCAGGAGCTAGGGGAAGTATGTTGCCTTGGATTTGTGCTCTGCTCCAGCATTAGCCCCTGCAAACTCTGGGAGTGAGGCTCCATCTGACCCAAGGTGGCTTATGTGGAGGTAAAGCTCTCTTGGAGAGTACTAACACCTCTTCACCCCTGACCTTGGGTGTTCCAATGGACAAGTGACCCCTGTTCCCTTTCTTCCTTAGCCTTCCAGCAAGAAGAGCCTGAGTGTAAGAGAATTTCCAGAGGAACCTGAGTGCGAGTCTCTGGTGAGAGCTGAGGCTGGCAGGAACAGTTGCTGGCATGAGGGAGCCTATGCCTCTGAGGCTTCAGGGCCTCCCAGGAGGGTCTACAATGCAGAACTTGGGCTCCAGGTTCAAGAGCCAGTGGCCATGCTCTGCCAGGGGGTCCCCTAGACCCACCATGCTCCATACCATGTAGAGCCACTAGGTCCTGGGCAGCTCTGTGGACTTTCTGAGCAGAACAGATGTCCAGCCCCCAGAACACCACCCAGGTTGGATCCCACTTCTGTATAGACAGAGAGCCAGTGACCCACCCTCTTTCCTTTAGCAGGATCAAGAGGGCCTTCCAGGGGATAGAGATATCCACAAGGAAGAACTTCAAAGGCTATCGCTGTAGAACCCAGACAGACTCATTTGAGATTTGCTGCAGCCCCAGCAGTCTCCTTTGCTGCTGGGGTTGTGGGTAGGCAGAGCTGAGTTTCTAGAACAGTGATGTGGATGGAAATGACCCCAGGGTGTTTAAAGCCTCCTTCATTAATCATTAAGCGTTTAGCCAAGCATACGATATGAACACTTCTATGCAGGGGATAGAAGGTGATGTTCCCATTTTTGTTGATGGGAATCCTAAGTATCCCCTGCTAAGGTCAGTGATGTCCTTAGGGTTAGAGTCCAGATTAGAAGGACTTATCCCATCAAAATTATATTGTGCTGAACTTTCTTGGACTCAGCAGATCTGAACATATACCTGGGTTAGCTCGAGTCTTAGATCCCATTCTGGTTCTGTACTAGCAGTCTTCGGAGACATTGTTCCCTGGAAGAATGGCTGGTCACAGCAAGGGAGCAGATACGAGAGACATGTGGTTGCTATGGTAATGATTTCTCCCCTTGTGGGTACCTGACATCATGCTCACTAGGATTCCATATTGGTAATATCTGGAGAAGATGTGATAAACCTAGTGTGGGCCCTTAGGACAAGTAAGATCCCAAGGGTCATAGACGATTTCTCCCGCCTTCTCTGCAGGAAGTCCTCATCCCTGAGATGAAGTGGAGAAAGGTGTGCCCTGCCTCCAGGTCCCTGTCCCTTCCAGACAACATCCCTTGTATCCCTCAGGCATCCATGGACTCCACCGACAGCTTCTTTCCCTCCAGGAAGCCTCCAGGCTCTGGTGAGCTCAGGGGGCTTGTCCATGATCACATTTGTAAAGACCAGGCTTTTCTTCCCCCTACTTCTGCAAAAAGGAAAAGTCACAACTAGCTCTTCCTAAAGCTGTTTCTTACTTTCTTCAAATCTATAAGGGAAAGCAGCGTCCAAGGAGCTTCAGAAAATGGGGGGGTGGGGGGGTGGGGGGGAGGTGGGCATGCTCCTTGCTGGGCTGGGCTCCTGCCTCCTGCCCCCAGAAGATGCCTAATTGCTCTCCTATCACAGAGAATGCTGTCTGTGAGAAGGAGAAACTGAAGGAGTTGCCCAGGAGCGACGGGGAGCTGAGGCTCTGGGATTGCCAGCTCCTCAAGGTCATCTTCGTGCTGTAGGTGACTATATTGGGCGGGGGGGGGGGGGGGTGTCAAGCTCACCTGGGTGTCTGGCAGGGGCCTCTGTGTGTGGGGAGTTCCCAGGTCAACTGAAAGTCCTGGGCGGAGCCTGGAGGCTACATGGCAGGCCCTTCTGAAGCAAGACAAAATATCTCCAGTTTTTATTCATACAACCCTGTAATTTAGGATGAAGTCTGGCAGGATATGAAACTGTTGAATAAAAGTTGCACAGGACTGGGGAGGGGGAGGGCTGACCGAATTGGAGAGGGCCATCAGATAGACTAGGGGAGAGCCACAGCTTTCCTGCTACCTACCTTTAGAGCAGTTTTTGGAACCCCAGACGTGTCTGTAATTTGGCCTGAGGGCCAGGAGAGCGGTGAGCATGGTGGGGTGTTTCATGAACAGCCAGCCCCTGGCTTCCCCTCACCTTACCTCATGACCTTCCTCTGGTTCTGCTGGCTGAGTTCTGACTGTCAGCTTCAGCACTTGCTGGGGGAATGTGGACCTGCCTCCTTAGGGGATGATCTCTGTGGTCTTGAAAAGGAAGCACGGGATCAAGGTGGCCAGTCAGAGGGAGGGTGGGCTCAGTTTAAGGACCTAGAATTCTTGCTGGGCTTTGAGGACCTCCATGGGGATGAGTCTCAGGACCCCCACGTGGCCTCTCAGAACAAACATGTCCAGGCCTGAATGTAGCTAAAGGGCAAGAGTTCTCTAATTCCTCCAAGTACAACTGGAAGTAGCTTAGTCCCCACTCCTATTTCTAGTGAGCCTCTAATAATGCCCTTTTCCTAAATAAGATATCCTTCTTATCTCTCTTTCTCCAGGATCTGCTTCTTGGTCATGTCCTCATCGTATCTGGCATTCCGCATCTCCCGGCTGGAACAGCAATTATGCTCCCTGAATTGGGATGGCCCAATCCCTGGGCACAGGTGATGCCCTGTCTTTTGCTAATGCCTCTGGGATTGAGGGTAAAGGATAGGAGCCAATTGCTATGGCCGGGCTGCGTGTTATCCTGGTTGGACTTGGCCCTGCCCTTGCGCTGGCTTAATGGCCCTAAGCAAGGTTGGACAGAGTGTGCAGGGTGCACAGATCCCACCCTTACTCACTCTTGTGGGGCAAGAAAGGTTCTACTGATCTGTCTGCCTGCCTTTTAGGCCCTTTCTCTGATGTGGGCATCTCCTGTGTACAGGTAACAGCCACCTGGCCTTTGTCCCTACTTCTCCATGAAGAATGCTGTGCGTGCTAAGGTTCCACCAGTGATCGCCGTGGTTTATGCTGCTGCTGCGCTGAGACTGAGTATGAAGGAACATAGTCCAGATCCTTCCTCCTCCCCCTAACTCTTATCTCTCCTGTTTACAAAGCTCCTACAATTTGGGGACTCGGACGAAGAGCCAGATTCTTGGAACAGCTGAGAAATTCTGTATACTAAGCTTCAGCAAGCACTTCAGTGAAAAAAGAAAATTAACTTGTTCCTTGGAAACAGCCTGGCACAGGTGCAGAGCACTAGGAGCCACCGGAGGGACAAAGGCCATGCTTTGGTTCCTGGAATGTACCTCTCTAACTGTCACGCGGCTCACTGCCTCAGTGGGACAGAGGCTCTAACCCAAACCACCAGTGGGGCTCTGCTCTCTCCCAACATACTGTGCACTCACTTGTGCCCCTGAGTCTCTGTTCCGGGAGCCAGGCCCCTGTCAGGCCAAGGGCAGACTGGGGGACAGGAGGGGGAGGGGGAAGCTATGAACAAGGAGAGGAGGACGTGTGGCTAGGATTCCAGCTAGAGAGGAACATTTGTGCCCTGTGCTGAGGCTCTATCCTGGCCCTTCACAAAGAGGCTGGCTGAATCTGGAGGACAGTACTTGCAGCAGAGGATGGTGGCAGGGGCTGTGAAGGAGAGCAGAGGTCCAGGATTCTGTGTCCTGAGCTGCCACTTCCTGGTGAGACAGGCGGAGCGGGGCCTTTGATCACTGTGGTCACAGACCTGGTACTGTGTCTTCCCCTCGTGTGCTCAAACGGTTCTAAGGTCCCCCAGGCGGGGAGTAGGGGCTGGGGCTGGGGTGGGTGGGAAGGTTGGTGGCTTTGATTCGAGATTTTGCTTTGTACTCCCTGGCCGACTGCCTGAGAGGCCATGACCCATAGCAACCTGTCGGGAGGTGAGGCTGGGCAGTTGGGCACAATGGTATAGGGCCACTGCAGGGCAAAGCTCACTCATGTCACCAGAAATAAGTATGTTGCGGGCCATGGGGGGAGGCTTCTCCATTCTATGAATAAGGTAGAGGTGTCCAAGGTGGGCCTGGTACAGTGCAGGGACCAGGCCAAGGGGTTCTGTCTGATATATCTGGGGACAAGAGAAGTAGGGGATGAGAAGAGTAGACACAGTGGTAGCTTTCTCTTAGAGATTCCTCCACTTCTGCCTGTTTTCTAAACAGCTTGTCTATGCCTCAGAACTCTGCCTGCTCTTCCTGGGACTCCCATCTGCTAAGACAGTGCCTTTGGAGGTTCTAGAGGGGCCTCAGTGAAGAGGTCAGAGGTATCAAAGGAAAGTCACTGGTGATGGGGTGAGTGGTGTCAGAAATAGCCACTGTTTTTCCTCCTTCGGACACCTGAAAGGTTAATCAGGGAGAAATCCAAGCAGAAATTATTTATTGCGGGGCCATGATTGTCCTATTAGGACAAACCCAAACAAGAATTGGAGGGACTGACTGCAGGTGACAAGTCCCAAAGCTCAGACTAGCAGTCTCTTCATCCTCACCCCATTGCAGGTTCTAGGATTATGCTTAGAGCCTGGGGGGGTTGCTTGCACCTCATCTGTATGTATCAGGTGAAACTCATTCCATTCTCCCCATAGCACCACAGTGGGGAAAACCCCATCCTTTTTTTGGAACCAGCCCCCTTCATCACTCCTTTCCATCACGTCTTCAGGGAAATACTTGCCCCAGTGTCTTCCGGCCCTGGTCCTTGCCGAAGGGGGGGGAGAATAGGTCCATTCTCTGAGCCTTGCCAGGTTGAGCCAGGGGCTCATCAGGGGCCAGCAGAGGTGCCAAGTCATGGGTAACGGTGCCAAAGTGCTGGTGAATCTAGTCTCCACCTGTGCCGCAGGCTCAGAAAGGGCTAGAGGCATGCTGTAGGGTGGGGTGGCTCTGGAGGCCCTCTTGGGTCCAGGGATTTCAGTGGTATGAGTGTGCCTGTCGCTTTGGAGGGCCCTGTCTCTGTTTCTCCCTTTGATTCCCCAGCCTGGTCCTCTGGGGCCAATGTCCCTTTGGTTGTGCTCATTTGTAAACTGTGTATTTGTACAGACCTGCTTGCACTGGCTGATACTCCTTTAATTCCCTGAGAGATTGGTTCAACTATCCTTGGGTTGTTCCACCATAGCATTAGCCTTTGAAAATATTTTAAAATACAAAAATTTGATTTTTCTAGTGTCCTGTGGTATGGAAAGTTCATTTTTTATCTTTTGACTACTCACGAAGGGTATCCTACTGACACATTTAGCACTCAAGAGACTGATGGAGCCCAAGTCATTCCCGGAATCCCCAGTACTCTGCAAATCTCACACGACTTTAGCTGAGCTGCCTCATACTTCAGGCATAATGGGAAGGGGAAGAGTGGCCACAGCAAGCCTCCACAGCCTTCTGCCTCTGTTGGGTGGACACTGAGAATGCTTCCCCACTTCTCTGGGGCAAATCCCAAGCAATGTCCCTGGTTCGAATAGTCCTGTGCTTTTTTCTGACTCAGCAATTGAAGTGCAGAACTCAGAACCAGAAAATTCCTGTGTCCTTTTCTGTGACTTTGAGCCTTGATCAGGGAGGTTAAACTCCATTTTGGGCCACATCACTTTTTCCCTAGGATGCCCCCTCTAGTAGTGATTCATTCATTCAGTAAATATTAAAAAAAAATTTTTTTTAACGTTTATTTTTGAGACACAGAAAGAGCATGAATGGGGGAGGGGCAGAGAGAGAGGGAGACACAGAATCAGAAGCAGGCTCCAGGCTCTGAGCCATCAGCCCAGAGCCTGACGCGGGGCTCGAACTCACGGACCACGAGATCGTGACCTGAGCTGAAGTCGGACGCCCAACCGACTGAGCCACCCAGGCGCCCCTTCAGTAAATATTAAGCGCAGACTATGAGCCAGGTACCATGTGAGGGACTGGGGATAGAGCAGTGAACACGTCAGGCAATGTCCCTGTGTGCCTGTGGCACCTATGTTCCATGTGGACATAAGTTCCAGGTAAATATGTAAATAAACAAAGTAACTACAGATTGTGAGTAGGTTCCATGAAGGAAAGAAACAGTGATATGAGAGTAAATAGGGAGTTGGCTGTGGATGGCTGGTCAAGAAAGGTTCTCGGAAGTGCCATTTAGGCTGGTGAAAGGGCCAGCTGTGGGAGGAGAAAAGAGAATTTCCCAGAAAATGGATCAATAGCTGCAAAATGTAGGAAAGATGTATATGTCCCTGCACAGACTGTCCACATGACTCTGGGTACTAATCAGGTGGAAGAGTGATGTGAAAGAGGTTGGAGAGGTCAATGCCAACAAGACATACAACCAAGTAAAAATAGGTAAACAAACAAACTTGAATAGACATTTCTCTAAAGAAGAGACACAGATGGCCAACAGGCACATGAGAAGATGCTAAACATCACTAGTCAATAGGGAAATGCAAATCAGAACAATAATCAGATACACTTCATACACGTTAGGATGACTACTCTCAAACAGGATACTAGTGTTGGTGAGGAGGTGGGGAAATTGGAGCCCTTATGCACTGTTAGTAGGAATGTAACTTGCTGCAGCCACTGTGCAAAACAGAATGTGCAAAACAGGTTTTCAAAACATGAAAAGCAATTACTTATCCAGTAATACCACTTCTGGCTATATACCCAGAAGAACTAAAAGCAGGGTCTTGAAGAGTTATCTGTCTACACCCATGTTCAGAGCAGCATTATTGATAACAGCCGAAAGGTGGAAGCAACGCAGGTGTCTATTAGCCAATGAATGGATAAACAAAATGTGGTATATACATACCATGGAATGTTATTCAGCCTCAAAAAGGAAGAAAATTCTGACACACGCTGCAATGTGGATGGACTTTGAGGACATTCTGCTAAATGAAATAACCCAGTCACAAAAAGACAAACACTGTATGATTCCACTTCTGAGAGGTTCCTAGAATAGTCACAGTCATAGAGACAGAAAGTAGAATGGTGGTTGCCAGGGGCTGGGGGGAAGGGAAGTGAAAGCTATTGTTTAATAGGCATAGAGTTTCAGTTTTACAAGATGGACGGAGTTCTGGAGACAGTGATGATGGTTGCACAATAATGGGAATATACTTGACACTATGGGAATATACACTTAAAAAGTATCAAGATGGTAAATTTTATGTGTATTTTACCACATGTGTGTGGGCATGTGCACACACACACACACACAGAGGTTGGAGAGGTAGGCAGGAGAAGGGAGTTTGGATTTTATACAATTCCTCAGTACTGCCAACTGAGATCTGAAAGTTTGGAGCTCATAGGCTCGGTGGTCCTTGAAACCAAGTGCTTTCTTTTGCTAGAGGAAATAAACCCATGGATATAATATGCAGAAAAATATGGCTGATAATCTACATGGTAATATACCCCCTATTCATTATTCTCAGGCTGGCTCATAGCAGCATCACAGAGAGGGCAAATAATCTTCATATTTTTTAAAGTTGAAATGAGCTAACTATAAGGAAGAAACAGCTGCCTTAAATTTGGAGAAATTGAGGGAAATATATAATGCAGGGTTTTGCAACATGCGTGTAGCCAAACGAGAGAAGGTCATGAAAGGAGCAGGGGCTCTGGTGAAAAGGGCATTCAGGAATGAGGGGACTTCTGGCAGAACTGCACCCCACCAGGGCCTCCTGTAAGACTGCCCACCCTCCTGCTCCCAGCACCCAGCCAGCTAGCCTTGGCCTTCCTACCTGGCATTAGGACACCTGTCGAGCTGGGTGAGGTCATGAACCTATGCAGCTCCTCTCTCCTGGCTGCTGGGCGTCAGAAGCAGGGCGTCCTAGGGTAGAGAATCTTCTCAGGGCTCTTCTGTTTGCCTCAGGCGGGGACAGAAGCCAGATCCCCAGGCTGGGCTCTTTGAAGGGGAAGAGATGCCTTCTGGACCACTAGGTGGCAGCAAAGTCCAGCAGGAACTGGAGCCAAGGAGGAGAGGAATAAACTTCAGTTTCCTTTGTTCCCTTGCGGGTGAAAATGGGCCAGGACTGTCCAAGTCCAGTGCACATTGTCTATTCAGTGGCAGAAGGGAAGCTCCTGTGGCCATTTCTCTATGGTCCCCTTTGGTCCTTTCGCTACTCCTTTCATAGCAGGATGGGGGTGGGGTGGAGTGGACCGCATTCCCAAGGGCTCTCCAGACCTTCAGTAAGGCCAGTATAGAGGCAGAACTGGCAGGTGTGAAGAATAAGCATGTCTTGTTTGGGGGATGGGGGGAGTGAGGGTGCAGGAAAGGGAGAGAGGGCAGCTCTGCTTCTCTTCCAACAAGGACATAGAAATCCCAGGCTTTCCCCCTGACCTGCCCTTGTTGTAGGTAGCCTCTTAGGGCACAGAATTACAGAAATCTGGCTCCAGCAATGTACGATTTCAGGAGGCCATAACACTCTTTCTCCTCCTACCTTCATTTGGAGAGAAGGAGCTAGACCCCAGGGGAAACAGAGGTTTAACACTGCTTTGTCCATCTAAAGTGAGAGGGAAGGAGGGGTTTAAGCCTCTGAAATGATAATCCAGAGAAACCCGAGTGCATCTGCCTGCGTGCCTGACCTCCACAGAGCCAAGGAGCACCTGGCGCCCAGCAGGCCCAGCTTGCTGGGCAGCCTTTGTGTTGGCAGGGCTCCTTGCCTTCCCGGAATGTGTTCCTTCTTGTTTGCCACTCAGTGCTTGGCCCAAAGCCAAACCTGGGCTGCTCAGAATACCATGACCCACTCTCTCCTCTCATAGGATCTGAGACAAGGCTCTCTTCCATTTGGGGAAAGGCCAGGACCTCTCTGCAGCCTCATCCCACTGGTGCCGACTTCTCTAGGGATATCAGACCCCCCAGCTGCTAAGAGCAGAATCACTTAGGGAGGATACAGCTGGGACCCCAGCAAAGCAGAGTGTGGCATACTGATATCCTATCCTATTGGCAGCCTTCTAAATAGGGCCAGAGTGGGCAAAGTGTTACTCATAAGCTATTCATTAACTTGTTAAATGCAAAAGGTTGGCTTAGGCACCACTTTGAGAAAATGTGACACCCACTGCTCTTGGATTCACTCTAGCATGAAGGCGTGTTAATTGGTGTAGAATTTCTGATGCAAGTTTTTCTTTGCTGTTGGTTCCAAATACCAGGCTAGTCTGTATGCATGCTCTCTCTAGTACATAAATACTATTAAAAGATTTATTAAGCATGTTCTATGGGTTCCCGATTGTATGCTTCTATAGATGCTATAGTTTTCTGAGCAAGCACTTAACTGGGTGCAAGGCCCTGTACAAGGTACTTTTTATATTTATCTCATTTGACTCTTGATACAAGAAACTCTCAATACAACAATACAGTTTTCACACCTTAAACTGAGACGGAAAGACCAGAAATATAATATGGAACCCTTTAGGGAGGTTATTGAGGAAACAAGATAGAGGGAAGAGCCATATAACAGTGAGCCCACAATAAGTACTAAAGGTAGTGGTACAAAAGGAGACCAACACATTGGCAGAGGGGTGTGCAGCATGTGTGGGCTTCAAAGAATGAGTAAGATTTGGATCAGAGGAGAGATGTGGGGAGGATCCTCACAAGGTACATGTTTGGGGGTAACATCGGTAAAAGCATGTGTGTGGAAGATGGTGCAGATGAAAGCTTGGGAAAAGCTGAGTTCCTGTTGGGGAATGAGTACATAAGTGGGCAAAATCCCTCAGGATTTAAATGCCAGGATGAGAAGGAAAGACTTGGTCTTTCAGGCAATGGGGAGCTACTGGATCTTAGGAGTGAAGGATACATTTGTTGGTTTAGGAATCCTGGTTTGGCAATGGAGTATAAAGCAGACAAAAAGTATAGCAGAATAGTCTAGATCATGGCTTCCCAACCTCAGTACTACTGATATTTTGGGCTGCATAGTTCTTTGTTACTGGGGTTATTCTGTGCATTCTGATTGTCTACATGGCAGGAGATTAGGGTTTGGGCCTCAGAATATTGGCAGATAGTTTTATAACCAACTGCGTCAACCTATTGACTTTTAGAATAGCTGACAAAAATAAAAATGGTTTCTTTGCCACAGGAAATTCATCATCAATGCTTGCCAAAGAACTTAATGGCCTAGAGAAAAGAGGTCTCAGAAGTAGATCATTCTGCATATTAGAAATCTCTAGAGGACACTCCCAAGCTACAGATAATGTGTTCTACACTCATTAGTGAGAAAGTGGCTGATGTCAGGATTTTTCTCCCTACCCCCCACCTCCAAGTCACGTATTGCTCAACGGCCACTTTGAGTAAGGAATGCCCAATCTGCTGCAGACAGAGAAGCTACTGATCTGTAATTCTGCTAGGTTTGCATTCACCTTTCCAAAATTTTGTTTTTGGCAATTGATAAAGTAGATGAATGCAGCTTAGCCTGCCAATGAAGAGCTATGATTTACCAAGATATATCTTTGTCTAAAGGAGAATCAGTGAAGTACAGCCCACTGGTTGGCTGCTTATTTTTGTAAATAGTTTTATTGGAACACAGTCATGCCCATTTATTTATACACAGTCTCTGGCTACCCTGGAGCTCCAAAGACATAGGTTGAGTAGTTACCACAGAGACCATATGACCTATAAGCCTATAATATTTAGTCATATTTAAGAAAAAGTTTGCTGATCCCTGGTCTAAAAGAAAATGCCTATGTTGTACAAAATTGTGGACTTAGATTCTCATTCTGTTGCTGGGGATGACAGATTTCCATTTTTTTTATTCCAATAATTATCATTAAGTGAGTTAGGCATTGAGTGACTTAGGCACAATGCTAAGTGCTTGGGGTATATTAGTGAACAAGGTTCATAAAGATCTTTACCTTCATTGAGCTTATATATTATAGTGGTGAGTGAGGGAGATAAGACAATAACAATAAATTACATAGTATGCAAGAAGGTGATTAAGTGCTAAGGGAAAAAGAAAAAGTGTAAGGCAAGAAAACTGGGATTGGAAATACTGATGAGATATTGCAATTCAAAGAGGATGATGGTTATGCACTGTTGGTGGGAATGCAGACTGGTACAACCACTGTGGAAAACAGTATGGGGTTTCCTCAAAAAATTAAAAATAAAATTACCATATGATCCAGTAATTCCACTATGGGGTATTCACCCAAAGAATATGAAAACACTAATTCATAAAGATATATGCATCCCTATGTTTATAGAAGCATTATTTACAATAGTCAAAATGTGAAAGCAGCCCAAGTGTCCAATGATAGATGAATGGATAAAGAAGAAATGGTGTGTGTGTGTGTGTGTGCGTGCGTGCGTGTGTGTGTGTAACAGAATATTAGCCATAAAAAAGAATGAAATCTTACCATTTGCAACAACGTGGATGAATCTGGAGGGAATAGTGCTAAGTGAAATAAGTCAGAGAAAGACAAATACCAAATGATTTCACTCATCTGTGGAATTTAAGAAGTAAACGAACAAAGAAAAATAGAGACAAAGCAAAAAACAGACTCTTAATAATGGAGAATAAACTGATGGTTACCAAAGGGGAGGTGGGTATGGGTTAAATAGATTTAGAGGATTAAGAGCATACTTACCACAATGAACACGGAGTAATGTATAGACTTGTTGAATCACTATATTGTACACATGAAACAAATATAACAGTGTATGTTAACTATACTGGAATTAAAATTTAAAAAAAGAGGATGATGGTTGGGGAAGGTCTGATGATTAAGCAAAGATATAAAAGAAGTGAGAGAATATGCTTTGTGGGACATTCCAGGCAGAGTCAATAGCCAATGAAAAAGTTCTCAGGTGCCTGACTTTGTTCAGTAACAGCAAGGATGCAGGTGTAGCTGAAGAGAGACAACAAGAGGACAGGACTAGGAAGTGAGGTCAAAGAGGTAACGGTGGGGCAGTGCAGGATGGCGGGGGACAGGGAGATCACAGAAGACTGCTGTAAGAACTTTGGCTTTTACTATGAATGAAATGGGAAGTAGAGGAGTGAATAACAAGTTTTTACTATACAGGTTTTAAAAGGATCACCCTTAGCTGCTAGCAGGGTAAAGGTGGAAGCAGGGAGGTCTGTTAGAGACTATTATGGCAATCCAGGTGAGAGATGATGGTGGCTCTGATGAGAGTGGTAGAAAAACAGGTGGTAGAAATGGGCAGATTCTGGATATATCCTGAGGGCAAAAACAACAGACTTCCCTGTTATACTAGAGATGGAATATAACAGAAAAAGAGTTATAAAGGATGACTCTGTGTTTTAGCTTGAAAGGACGGATGGAGTTGCCATCCACTGAGATGGAGAAAGCTATGAGTGTTGCAGTTTGAGGAAGGAATATCAGAAATGTAATACTGGGTGTGCTGAGTTTGAGATGAGCTTTGGATATCCACGTGGGGAATGTCAAGTGGGATATATGGGTTTGGAGCTCTGGAGAGAGGTCTGGGAGATATAAATTTGGGAACTGTTGACAAAGGGATGATATCTAGAAGCATGGAACCGGGTGAAATATCACCAGGGACTGAGTATCTGTGCACAGAGGAGAGGATGGAGGACCGCGCCCTATAGCACATCATTGTAAGAGATAAGGAAGCTAATGACCATATATCAAGGAGGTGGCTGATAAATGCTAATAAATCATTTTTCTTTTACTGTGGCTCAACAAAAGTACTTTTTCCCTTGAATGTGGCCCAAAAGTTTACAATCTGGAAACTCCAAACAATTTAATGTTTAAAGGTCAATCTTTCAATACAAAAATGGCCCCTGTCTCATATCCGACCACTTTGGGAAGTCCTGAGACTTCAGTTTCTCCGAGTTGATTCTCTATCTCCTGGGTCAGACTGTGATGCAGTCTTCTTGTCTCCTGTTCCTTTGGCTATCGCCCTCTTGCCCGTAATGTGCCAGTCCTCTCCCTTCATTCCTCCAAATGGCCCACCACCAAGATGGTTGGGTGTATCCAAATTGCACACAAGTTTTAGAGTTAATGGAAGGCTACAGCACAGAGCAGAAAACAACTCCAAATTCAATGCACACATAGAAATGGAAAGCTCATAGAAATGGAAATCCATTCTCCACTATTTTGGAAACTTCTCACTGGCCATCTCCAATAGGCCCCTGCCTCCTGCTATGTTTCTGGCAAACATCCCATCTCAGTTCTTTTCATCAACCCCCCCCCCCCCCGCCGCTTCTTTCTTACCAAGGCCTCATTCTCTTTTTCTAGGGCATCCTATGAAAATTCAAATTTCTTTCATTTTATTATTTGGAGTAACTGATCTTTCTTTGTGTCCCCCTGGCCCACTCAAGCTAACCCCAGGGAGTTGACTTTTCTCAACCCCAAAAGGTCCATCTAGATATTTAGCTCAACAAACAACAAGCTCTCTAGCAATACATCATGCCATACTCCTGAAATCAGAAAAGTTATTCCTTTTGATAAAATAAAACAGAAAAAAAAAAAAAAACCCACTATCACTAACAAGCATTTTGGTGGTTAAGAGTTCAGGTTCTGGAATCAGTACATCTACATTTAAACCTCATCAATTTACTTAACTTGGGCAGTGCTAAGCCTTAGTTTTCTCTTTTCTAAAAGGGAGATGGTAATGGTATCTACATTATAGGTTTATGTGATTATTGAATGGGAAAATTCATGC
The DNA here is from genome assembly GCF_018350195.1 of Panthera tigris. Taxonomy (NCBI): domain Eukaryota; kingdom Metazoa; phylum Chordata; class Mammalia; order Carnivora; family Felidae; genus Panthera; species Panthera tigris. The sequence goes on from NC_056665.1 coordinate 33,713,939, forward strand.
CAAATCCTTAGAAATCCCCAGTGTATAGAAAGAGCTCAATAAAAGTTATTATCTTTTAAACTTCAAGAAATAAATTTAAACAAAGATAAAACTCAATGTTGGAAGGGCTACATGGGATTAGTTTTTATGTTATATATTTTTAATGGTACTAAACATTGATTCTTATGAGAACTCTCTGGCTATCTATATGAAGGGATAAAAATTGCTCATATGCTTTGCTGGTCCAATTCCACTTTAGCATTCCTCAAGGAGATAATCTGACGTGAAAAAGTTACTTATGAAGAGTTTGTAGCACTACTATTCATAACAATATCAGAACTAACCAAAAAGCCTAGCAGTGGAGAAAGGGCTAAGAAAATCATGACCTATTAACTTGATGTAATCCCAAGTTACCTTTAAACATAACAAGTTGACAATGATTTAGGGTGGACATTTGTAAAAAAGCAGAATTAAAAGTGCTTACGCATGAGGTGTCTGGCTGGCTCAGCTGGTAGAACATGCAACTCTTCTTTAGGGGTTGTGAGTTCAAGCCCAACGTTGGATGTAGAGCTTACTTAAAAAAAAAAAAAAGGAAAAAGTGCTTATGCAGGGATTACAACTATGTAAAATGTGAAAACTTCAAATCAGCAGAGAAGTTGAAGAGATGTGCATATTAGAGTTACATGTTTAGTGAGTTTCTCTTATTTTCTGTCAGGTTGCTTAAGTTCATCAACCTCCCTACCCCCACAATAGTTTGCTCTTATACAAGCATGAGATATTATGCTGATAGCATGGTATTTTGATTCTGGCTGCAATGCCATGGAAGAATGATGGGCTGTTTCTGATAAATTGCTTCTATATTTGCATCCTTTCATTCTACAAATAACACCCAGTGTCTATGTGCCAGGCACTATATTAAGCAGCAGGGATTCAATGATGAAAAAATCAGATATGGTCCCTAGCCTCTAGGGCATCAACAGTTTAGTGCGAAGAGAGATATAACACCAAAAATTATATGTGATTTGGGCACATTGAAAGCAAATTAGTCTGGTGCATTAGGGAAGATTTCCCTGAGGAAGAGATTACATGGGAATTTCCCTGAGGAAGAGCGTGGGGGAGTTAAAGGGGGAGAGAACAGCAGGTAGGAAGGCTTTAAGGGGAGAAAAAAATGGGTTGTGTTGGAGGAACTATAAGAAGGTCTGCAGAGTTGGAGTATAGTCAAGTAGGGCAAGGGTGGTCTAGCTCATAAAGAGCAAGAAAAGCAGGAAGGGGCCAGATTATGCTTAGCTTTAATATATGGGCAGAATATAAAATGGACTGAGGGATGGAAAGTATGCATGAATACTGGAGACTACCCTAGAAGCCATTGTGGCAGTCCAGATGAAAGCTGGCGGTTGTTTGGACTGGAGTGGTGGCATTGGCAATAGAGAGAAATACACATATTTAAAAGATATTTAAGATATGGAATGAACATCACTTGGAGATTGATAGATGTGGAATCTGAGAGAGACACACACGTCAGGGATGACTCCTAGATTTCTGGCTAGAACTGGGTGAGTAGTGGTGTCATTTTCTGAGGTAGAGAATACTGATAAAGTAGGTTTGATGATGGGTGGGGGAAGATGAGTTGAGCTTTAGGATTGGCTGGGTTCAAGTTGCTTATGAAATATCCAAGAGAGATGTCCAGTAAAAGGATATACAGGTAGAATTTTGGAAGAGTTCAGGAGAGAAGTGTCCAACTCTATCATTAGCCTGGTGAATGGCTGGGAGAGCCTAAACCCTGAGAATCTCTAACAAGTTGAGAAGAAATTGGCAAATAAGAAAGAGTGGTCAGTGAAGTACTAGGAAAACTAGGTGTCACATCAATTAAAGGAAGAGTGGTTTGAAAAGGAGGGTTTAATGTTGCTAGGAAGACTAGTCGAATAAGAACCGTAAGTGATCTTATTGAGAAGTTTTTGTACAGTGGTGGGAGCAGAATCTAGATTAAAGTGGTTTGAGAAGTGGGAGGGAGGTGAGAAATTGTGACACTTTAGATTTGGCTGTTAAAGAGGAGGAAAGCAAAAGGTCAATATCTAGAGGGAGACATGAGGTTATGCTTTTATTTATTTTTAAAGATGGAGAGATTTAATACATTTATGCATCCAGGTGCTATTGGAAAGTAGCCAGCAGAGAAGAGTGGAGATGATGATGATGGTGTGTGTGTGTGTGCCGTTTGCACAAGGTCCCGTGTACAGGTTAAGGGATTAGCCTTTTCCTTATGAGAGTCACCGCAATAGGAGTGAAGAATGCTCAAAAGTGGTATAGATACAGGTAGGTTCATAGATTTGGAGTCAGGAACGTTGAAGGGGTACATGGTAGTTCCTGTTTTCTTTCTGAAGTTGCAGAGTGAAGGAGGAGGTAAGGGCTTTGCAGCCTTGTGGAATGTAGACTGAGGTGGCAGCAGCGGAGAGCCAGAGTGTGAGCTGGCTGGGGAAGCACAGCCCAGTGCAGAAAACTTTGACCCAGCTTGTGTCATGGGGAGAGGGTTCCAAACAGGTTTCTTCGTTTGGGTATCTAGAAGGAAAAGAGGCACAAAGTAATCCTTCTCTCTTGTCTTTTAGCACAAACCACAGGATCTAATTATTTTTTTCTAGTTTCCTGATAACTCTTCCTACTGCTGACACTGAAGTTGGCTTCCATTTCCTTTGACACTCTGACGTGTTAGCTTTTCCCTACATAAGAAAACTTCATTTACGTGCATTTAGCACCAGATTTTTCCTTAGTGGAATTTCTTTTGTCTCGTTTTCCCCACTTGCGTACAGAGTGCTCCATCTTTGCTTAGTTTTATTTGTTGGTTTTTTAAAAAAATTTTGTTTACATTTATTCATTTTTGAGAGACAGAGAACAAGCGGGGGAGAGGCAGAGAGAGAGGGAGACAGAATCCGAAGCAGGCTCCAGGCTCTGAGCTGTCAGCACAGAGCCCCATGTGGGGCTCAAACTCACAAACCACAAAATCATGACCTGAGCCAAAGTCGGACGCTTAACCGACTGAGCCACCCAGGTGCCCCTTTGCTCAGTTTTACTTGTATAAAATGAAATTCCTTTAAGCTCTTTTTTATGAGATACCCAAGGCTGCTGTTCTCTTTCTACCTCCCATCTTTCATATGCATGGAATGTGAAAGGAAGTACAATGTAGGGCTTTTAAAATGCATTAGATCGGTAGATCAATGTCAGGAGCTGATCCAAACATGACCTAACATATAAAGCAAAGCCAGTTATATAGGTTCTGCTACCCAGCAGTTAATTGAGATGACAATTTCTCAATATTGCTGTCTGTAATATACCAGCTGAATTGATGAAATGTATAAAGTGAGAGATTACTTAAAATGTTCAAGTAAGGAGTTCTGGTCACTCTCAATCATGTGACTGAACTTCTCTGAGTTTGTTTCTTATTTATGACTAGAATAATGATACCTGGCAAAACATGACAATTAAGTGAGATTATATAATTATAATATCTAGTAACATAAAGTAACTTGTACATTATAAAGTGATAGGAAGATTAGTTGTTGCCATTTACAATCCTTGACTAAGTTTTTAACTATCAGGCCATTTTTTATACAGCTGTTTAGTTACAATATAACTAAGTTTTCAGGTGCACCTGGTTGGCTCATTTGGTGGGAGTGTGTGACTCTTTAATCTCAGGGTTGTGAGTTTGAGCCCCACATTGGGTGTAGAGATTACTTAAATAAAATCTTAAAAAAACAACTAATTTTTTGAACTTGTTGCTAGACTTAAAATGGAACTCGGTAGTGAGATAGATGGCAATAGGTTTATTTTAGTGTCTACTGTATGCTTTACCTATAATATTTAATCCTTATAGCACTTGCTTAAACACACTACTACTTTCATTTTGCAAATGAGGCTACTTAACCTTTTTTTTTTTTAAGTTTATTTGTGAGAGAGAGTGAGAGAGAGAAAGAGTGCAAGTGGGGGAGAGGGGCAGAGGGAGAAAGAGAGTATCCCAAGCAGGTTCCACACTAAGACTTGATTTCAAGAGTTGAAATCAAGAGTTGGCTGCTTACCAGACTGAGCCACCCAAGCACCCCAAGGCTATTCAATCTTAAACCTGCCTGAGGCTGTACATTTATAACAGATGGGGCTTGAATTTGATTAAAACACACATGTTCTTTCCCATAAGCACAGCATGTAAATTTTTGTATTTTCTCCTTTTCTATTTTTTTTTTTCAACGTTTTTTTTTTTTTTATTTATTTTTGGGACAGAGAGAGACAGAGCATGAACGGGGGAGGGGCAGAGAGAGAGGGAGACACAGAATCGGAAACAGGCTCCAGGCTCTGAGCCATCAGCCCAGAGCCTGACGCGGGGCTCGAACTCACGGACCGCGAGATCGTGACCTGGCTGAAGTCGGACGCTTAACCGACTGCGCCACCCAGGCGCCCCTCTCCTTTTCTATTTTAAGTGATGGAAGAAAAAAACTTCAGTATCAGTAGATAACCAAGACTAAGAAATTCTACTTTGTCATTTTAATGAAATATATATTATTAAAACATATGGTTAATATGGAGATAGTAAAATTTATAGTAAAAATAATAAGGTATTCTGATTATATCAGAAATATAATCCACTTGTGGTTTTTTCATTATTCTGATCCAGTTAGGACTAGTGTTTAGGAACTTTAACAGCCATCTAACAATAGAGGAGAAATATTTATGATTTGAACGGTATTAAATATCTGTATTAATATTAATCTGTATTAATATTATTATCACTGTATACCTAAAACTAATGTAACATTATGTGTCAGCTATACTCAAATAAAGAAAAAAGCCCATTGATAATTTTTTATTTTTGACCACCATCTATAGCTGGGTTTATAAGTGGTAACTTTTCTAAATTCCAGGAGACATGGGTTGGACAAGTATGAATACACTTTTGGAGCAATACATCAGGGTATTTGAAAGCAGGGAAGTTCAGTGTAACAATTGCTCAATCCAGTTCTAAAAATCTTGCTTTCCTTTTGAATATTTTGAAGCTGCGTTTTGCAGACTGGATTCTTTTGACTCTGAGAAAAGGAAACAATACCACAAAAGATCTTTTCCCTATTTTGTATCACATAGCATCAATGGTGTATGGTCAAGCAAGTACATGACCTATGGCTATTAAAGTATCTAGTGAAATGTTACAAGTCAACTCTTAAAGTCTCCTGTCACTTATAATGCTAATACTTAAAAATGCCATACTCAAAAGTTTTATAGAAGACTAACTTGTAGCACAGTCCAATCACGTTATTGATTTGGAAAAGGAGACCTTAGATTTTTTTTTTTTAAGACTTTACTAGTTTAGTTCAAAATGTAATTTATTTCTGGTATGACTTTTAGGGAGTCAGGAAAGATTGCTCTCATATGTATTAACTTATAAGAGGGAGACAATCTGACATTTAAACAGACATACTTTGCATTATAGAAACAACTTTTCCCAGAGAGCATTTGCCTTTTTCATAGTCTAGACTAGATACCTAAGTCAACAGTTACTAAAATAATATTGTCTTCTTATCTTTATCTACAATCATGGCTTCAGCATTCCATGTCACTTCTCTTACTCCCCTTCCCTCCCTATTTCACCTCGATGGCTGATTGCCAGTTCCTAATCTTTTTTTTTTTTGCCTGTTCCCATCTTCATTAGGTCTCCTTTTTATCCAAAACATACTGACTTGAAATGGAAACTTTTTCTGTAGCTTTCTCAGACTTTCAGTTTCAACTCATGTTCACTTGGGCCTGCTATGTAACCTGTATTACTTACACTGTGGTTTCCCCCCACTCCCCTGACTAAAAAGAATGGAGTTACTGCCTTTGTGGTTACTGAGTGGTGAGATTATTTTGGGCTATGAGGGCTGGGGGCAAGGTTAGGTTGGGGAGGGAGGTGAAATAAATTTCACAGCTGAAACTAATCTTTGGTTTTTAAGTCTGGTAAGCACTGCAATCTAGTTTTCATTAGGAATAGAATTAATGTGTGTACCCAACATATCAGGTTGTTAATTATTTGAAACAACTCAGAAAAAAACACATCAATGATTTAGGAGGGATAGCATTTCTTTTTATTCTTGGTTCCATATTTTAAAAATTACATTGTCTGCATTTTGAATTAAGTGAAAGGGTTGAGAAAGCTCACTTTATCTGCCTTATAACTGTAAAAAAAAAAAAACAAGCCAACTTTCAGTTTGCAAGTTTCAGATATGATAATAGTCCTGAAATCACCATGGTTGAAAACAATTCTGCCAGATTATGGATAAAGAGGAAAGGAAAAACTATGACTATTAGAAAGCAGCAATATTTATTAGAAATAACAGGCAACCTTGGGAAGTTATTGGCTATGAGTTTTAAAACCACAGAACTTTGGATATAAAAGGAAGGAGTGTTGCATGGCTAACAGACAAGGTGAAGAAAAGCTGTTATCAATGCAGAGTAGCAAGTCAACCCATTCACTGAGCAAACTAAAAGGTCCAACAGCCATTTATTTTAATGAAGTTAAAGATTCCCCCTTTCTTAAAACATTCCAGGAATAGAGTGGGGGAAGATGGGCTAACATCATCTTTATCAAATATCTGCAAAGGTTACAAAGATAGCTGGGAAAGCCTCTGCATGGAGAATGGAAGAGGTATCACAGAACTGAATAACTGATCCTCAGAATATTTAGATCTTGAATTAGGTTAGATCTTGACCTGCTTCTAGCCAGTTGATCTCTTTAAATATGCAGGGCTGTGCAATAAGTTTTTGATTCTTCTATAATGTTCTTCTTGCATTCTTCTGGATATGACATACACTTGGTTTCTTTAAAGATCACTGCTTTTCCTTTGAATAAGCCAATAGGAATAAGGGAGACAAAAAGGGAAATAATAAATGTTCAGACAGCGTGATTTTAAGGTTTTGATGCATAACTTCAAGACATTTTCACAGAGCATATTGCTCTCAAGTTAGGGTTAAAGTGATCCATGTGGATAATGCAGAAGATGACATTCTTCCAGGGAAAAATAAGATACCAGGCATCTTCCTTCAGGCACTGAGATTACAGCCATCCAATAGATGGGGATGGGCAGAAAGAGGAGACTTCAACAGCCGCAAATATTCTTTGATAGCTAATTTTTGGCAAGTCTGGCAATGAGATCTTTCCATTCCCCCCTTTTCTTTGTGATGTATGTAGGAGTGAGTAGCTGCAGTAGTGATTCTGGCTGTTGCCTAAAGAAGTTCTGACACAAGGCCTCAGTGTTACATATCACATACATCCCACAGTCATAGCTGTTTTGTTGAGCAGGGGCTCTCTCTTCCACAAAGGCTAGTTTGTCTCCTTTTCTGCCTAAGAAAGCCTCCAGTTTCTCTGCTACCTGCTTTGCATGGACTGAGTTGCTTCTGCTATGGGAATCATAATGAAGAAAGCTATTTTTATCTTGGACATAAACCAACAAACTCCAATGGGTTCCCCCAGCTGCCTCATTGGAATTATCATTGATGGCTAAAAATACAACTCTCTTGTTGGGGAGGTCTAGGGGTTCAAGGAACATGGCAATCTCTGCTTGGTTGCTAGTGCACTTGATGAACTGGGTAACTTCGGGACTGATGAAGCAGACATGGTCAGAGCAGTCATGAAACTGACTGTTGGCAAAGTACTCAAAGGCAAATCCAATAATATGGTCATTGAGCCAGCTTGGAGGATCCAACAGCGAGACATCTGATTGCCGCAGTAGACTGTCCATGTAACTCAAAACTACAGGGTCCATCTTGTCCTGACCAGGGCTGATCAGAAATTCCAGTAGCTGAAGGAGAGGCAGAAGATAATATTTACTGCTGAATATGATACCTTGCTGTAAAATCGGGATCATAAATAGTAGCTACTCTTACAGGTTTTTTTAAAGATTAAATACAATTGTAAAGTTTTTAGCAATAATGCCTGCCTGAGAGTAAACATTCAACAGACTCTAGCTTCTGGATTGTGTGTTAACAATTAGTTAAAATGAAAACTTTGGAAAATTTTCATGCTGAAACAGTAAGCATGAATTTTTATCTTCCTCTTTAAATGCAGAGATTGGTTAAAATTATAACAGACATTTATCAAACTTCCTAGCATTAACCCTATATTTGGTCCTTTAATGAATATGCTTGATAACAATGGCAAGTTATTTTTACATTAAAGTGAATTTTCAAAGAGTCTGAAGAAAAATGTTGCTTATTAACAAGGGAAATAGTTTCCATTTCAACATTTATTTTTGAGATAAGATAAAAATATTGCTTCCTCATTCCATAATGGAAAGTGACAGTGATTAGAGCTGTAGTTAAAAGGAACTACAGGGGTGCCTGGATGGCTCAGTCGGTTAAGCGTCTAACTTTGGCTCAGGTCACGATCTCATAGTTCATGGGTTTGAGCCCTGCGTCGGACCCTGCACTAAGAGCTCAGAGCCTGGAGCCTGCTTCAGGTTCTGTGTCTCCCTCTCTCTGTCTGCCCTTTCCCTGCTTATGCTTTCTGTCTCTTTCAAAAATAAATAAATAAACTTGAAAAAAAGATAAATGAAAGAACATTTCAAGAACAGAAAATCATGAGTTTTACAAATGAAAATCATTCCTGATTCTGCTCGGTTTTGAGTATGAGTGATCTAGTTTTCCTCATCCATTTCTCATCTTTAACTTCAAGGGGTAAGATAAAGATTATGTAATGTTTATAAGTTAGAAATTTTTATCACTGAAAGGTAGTTAGGCACAGGAATCAGGAGACCTGGATCTAGCCCTAGTTTTATCACAAAATTTAAATGATTTTGTCTTTGCTTTGTTGTCTGTAAAAAGGGCAGATATCTGCTTACATGCCTCAGTGAGTTGCAGAAAGCCCAAATAATTTTACTTGAAGTTATTAAAAGAACATAAAATGTTGTTCCAATAGCATTTATATTATTAATTAAATGGTATTAGTAAGATGATCAGAACATCTACATAGCGCTCCACACCAGTGAAAGCAAATGAAGTTTGGAAGCAAATATCTCTTCATATTATCTTTTGCAAACAAAAGCATGACTTAGAGTACAGCAACACAAAGTATATGATAAGATTAATATGCTCATGATCACCGAAGGTAAGGTGCTAACAAAGACAAGAAGTCTGATAAATGTGCAAGATAACATAATATTTAAGCCAGAGAGAGTTAACTGCTGTGCATTGACCTGACAGCATTACAACACCACTAAAAATCCAAAGCAATAAAAGGTCACATGCAGACTGAGAGTATAAAACAAAGCATATTATAATAATATCATTTCTGTGAAAGACTGGGCTAGAATAATCAATTAATTCTAGCCATTAATAATCAATTCTGGCCATCAGACCAGGTATTTTACCATTTGATTACACTACTAAAATAATAAAATTTTGTGGCACAGACATTTTTCTGTAATCAAAAGTCTGAAAAACCTTAAGAAAAAATAAATATACCCCTCAAGAAAAAAGACCCTAAAGTAAGTGAGGTAATTAAGAAGCACCAAAGATGGTTTTATGTGCATATAGTATATAATAATCTGAACTATTTCAGAAACAATATAGGGCTGTTTATGAGAAATATATGTATATACACATACATATTAATATAAATATACAACATAAGATCGAATGAAAATATCTTTTTTTTTTTTTAACGTTTATTTATTTTTGAGACAGAGAGAGAGACAGAGCATGAACGGGGGAGGGTCAGAGAGAGGGAGACACAGAATCCGAAACAGGCTCCAGGCTCCGAGCTGTCAGCACAGAGCCCGACACGGGGCTTGAACTCACGGACCGTGAGATCATGACCTGAGCTGAAGTCGGCCACACAACCGACTGAGCCACCCAGGCGCCCCCGAATGAAAATATCTTAAGATTTTCTTTTCTTTAAAAAAAGGTTTTTTTAAAATGTTCATTTATTTTTGAGAGACAGAGTGCAAGTGGGGGAGGGGCAGAGAGAGGAGACACAGAATCCAAAGCAGGGTCCAGGCTCTGAGCTGTCAACACACAGCCAGATGCAGGGCTCAAACCCATGAACCATAAGATCATGCCCTGAGCTGAAGTTGGATGTTTAACCGACTGAGCCACCCAGGTGCCCCAAATCTTAAGATTTTCTTGAGAAAAGAGAATAACTTCAGGAGAGACATAAACTAGAGACTGGAACAAAGTTTAACGAGGCATAGAGCACATTTGCTATGGGTGGGCCACAAATTTGGCTCTAAGATTTTTGGCAGCTAACCAGAGACTATAAAGTTAAACATTCACAATGTCCGTAAGGTAAAAATAAAGCAATTGCTCAGGAGAGGTAAAAGCATTCTTTGTATTAAGGTTAGGCAGGTTTTTTTTCAAGCAATTTTCATAAAAGACAAGGTGTATCATAATGAATAATGTCCCTCAATATTCTTATGATAGATGAAGTTGTTTCTTATAACGATCCTTCATATCCAGTCTGATGGCAAATGAATTAACAGCAGTCTAGTAAAAACAAGTCTATGGAGGCTAGGTTCTCAGCTTGCTGCTGATGTGACTTAAGAGTAAATTAATATGAAAATGGAATGACTGCTTGTGCATCAAGCAAAGCTCCCCCAATCTCTTCCACCTGCTCTCAATGAATACTATGTAGTGGTGAGTACCAGATTTTACTGCCTGGCAAATACCTGGAGACCTACTCTCTACACTGAAATCAGACCCACATATTAATAGCCAACCCAACTAGGGATAGAAGCCTACAAGGAGAAGAGTTCCTGAAAAGACAGGCATCTCACCTTGGAAGGAGTGACATAAGTGGCCAAGATTTCCTTCAGAATATATAGTTCTTTTTTTTTTAAGGGCTTAAATTTTTTTTTTTAAGGTTTATTATTTATTTTTGAGAGAGACAGAAACAGCACAAGTGGAGGAGGGGCAGAGAGAGAGGGAGACACGGCATCTGAAGCAGGCTCCAGGCTCTGAGGTGTCAGCACAGAGCCCAACACGGGGCTTGAACCCACAAACTGTAAGATCATGACCTGAGCTGAAGTCGGACGCTTAACCGACTGAGCCACCCAGGCACCCTCAGAAAATGGTTTTAGTGTTCTGTTTGATTTTGAAAATATCCAACATCCAGACAATGGGTCAGTCAAGGATCTAGGTCTATTCCACCCAGCATGGTAGCAATAGTTTAACCCCAACAATTCTAAAGCAAATGGAACCAAAGGAGTCTTTGGCCAAAGCATTGTTAGCGAAGAAAAACTCTAAACTTAGCATCTGAAGACTTGAATTTTAGACTCAATTCTGTTACTCATTGGCCGTATGATCATAAATAAACTACTCAATTTCTTTAAGCCTCAGTATCCTCTTCTGTAAAGTGAGAATATTAATACATGACCTTTATCCTGGAGTATTTGTCAATATAAAATGAAGAAACATTGGTAACTAATATTTTAAAAAATATAACATAAAGTAGTATTTCCAGACATCATTGTGTCTCAAGGAAATTTATATCCCAATAACTGATAACTGTGATGTATTTCATTTAACAAATGTTTACTGAGTGTTTCCTTTGTGCTAGGGGTTGAAAATACAGAATGGGAATGAAATAGTCATAGTTCCTACCCTGACTGAGCATAAGCCTATTATGTTATAATGAATACATAGTGAATATACAATTCTTTTTACTCAATAAGCACCTACTGAGTACCTAATAGCTGTTGTGGGAGATACCAAGATGTATAAGATGGCTTATAGTCAATAAGATCAGAAACCCACAAGGGGCAGAAATAAAATGTATGGGAATTCAGAAGAGTGAACAATCACCTCTGGCTAAGAAAGGGAAGGAGACTTGAGATCAGGAAAGACTTCCAGGAAAAAGTGGCATAAAAGCTGGTTCTTGAAAGGCATATAGAATTAGATGCATGGAGAAGGGCATTAAGAAGGTAAGAGAGGCAAGGGAAGTGCCCCTAGAGGCTCATTCCAGTCTGGCTGGAATGAAGTAGGAATAGGGGTACAGATGAAGGTCAGAGGAAAATTATTAGAAGCTAAATGGTAACAGACTGAAGTCCAGGTGAAAGAATTTGGAATTTATACTGAGGAAATGGGAATCCATTAATGGCAAGGCTGGTGCTTTAGGAAGTTTAATAATTCAGCCATAGTACATAGGATTAATTGGTAGGGAGAGCAACTGGAGGAAGAGATCAAGTAGATTTTTATTGAAAGTGAAAGTAGGAGGAAATGGCTTAAATCAGGGGAAATGGTAGAAATGGGGAGGCAAGGAGGAAAGGTATTGTAGACAGAGACTCAATAAGTGATTAGAGAACAGTTGGGTAAAAGAGAATCATTAGGAAATTGTCTGTGGGTTTTAGTTAGGGTGACCATAAAGGATGACGATCCCATTACTAATGGGGTGGGGGAAAAGGAGACAGAAGGGGATCCAGCAAAAGAACCAAGAACCATCTAGAACTCTCCTAGGGATATTTCCTTTCTATACAGGGAGCACTGTGCTTGGCACATCTGAGGTACAATAAATATTTGCCAGATGAATGAAACATTTCAAAAAAGGAATCAGAAAATATAGATTAGGGGTAAAAAGAGAAATAAGTCCTCTTAAGACATTTGCATTGTTTGTAACATCCCCCTTTCTGCTTTGGTTTTGTGTTTTGTCTTTTCTCCTCTTCACTTAATAGTAAACTCCTTCAGAAATAAGAAGACCTATGTACTTGGCCTTGGTGGATGGTAAGGAAGACTGAAGAGTGAACTGGGGAGACAATAACCTCCTCATAGTTGTATTTGTAAAGTTCTACAAAATATATTTTAGTTCTACATTTTGGGGCTAGGAGGCTTTGGGTCCAGGCTCTACTTTGCCACTTGCCTATCTGTGTGAATCTGGGCAAGTTATTTATTCTCTTTCTGGGCCTCATTTTCCTCATCTGTAAAATGAGGTAATAATAACACCTGCCTCATAGACTGTTACACAAAATAAAAACATGAGTGAAAACACTCAGCATGTCATCTGACATATATAGCGGACTCAAAAGAGTTGTCTTCCCTGCTCCCTATATTTAGGGTGGTAATAATGGGCCTTAGAGATTTCTTGAAAATAAAGCACATCTGTCTTTTTTATAAGGCCACAAAGTCATCAAAGATAGATTTAGCTAGGGCATGACTCTGCTCTGTGCTTTACCTTTGGCAGAAGAAGGGTGAATGCTAACTCCAGAGAAAATTGTTCTCTCGACCTGAGTGGAGCAATGATGTTAATTGTGTATTGTCAGTATACACAAACCCTGCAGTAACAATTTATAACATCTTCCAACTTCTGTAGCTAAATGAAGCTAATATTGAATTCATAGTATAGAACAATTCCTAAACGAAGGCTTAATTTTAGCAAAAGGAAGAGACTACTTTTTCATCTTAATCTTGAAATCCTTAAAATGTATATTACTGGAATATTTGTTGTAAAAAACAACAAGGTAATTACATAAAAGGTAATAAAAACTACCTTAAAAGGGAAAATTTACAATTCAATGGAAGCCAATCTGATACAAGTAAGGGAAGAAGCTGCTGGTTCAGTAGAAAACCAATAGGTTGGGAGTCAGTTTCAATGAACTGTGTTCTAAAAGAGTGCTGTCCAATAGTACTTTTGATGATAATGGAAATGTTCCTTATTGGCAATGTCCAATACAGTAGTCACTTGCTACATGTGGCTACTGAGCACTTGAAATGTGGCTCATAAGGCTGTGGAACTGAATATTTAATTTTTAATTAAACTTAAATCTAAATATCTACATGTGGCTATTGGCTACTATTTTGGACAGTACAACTCCACAGATTTCAAAGGTATTTCTTGAAAGAAAAAAAATAAGATTATATGGTTAAATAAGTTAGGGAAATGCTTCATCCTAAAAGTCCTCATTGGAGGTTCATAATGCACACAATCATATTAGAAGCTAGAAGTTTTGTAATAAGGAAATGTAACTTTTCTTGGTCTTATTTTTTCCCCCAAACTCATTTGACCATGAGACACTTTTTTTTTCCTTTTAAACAGAATATCTATTAACACCTTATTGGCTGTGCAGTGAAGTTTGGGACGTGCTTGCTGAGTTACTTAATAAATGGCAGTGAGGCAACATGTTAATCATTTGATAAAAAAAAAAAAAAGAAGTTAGATCTCCGCCTCATACCTTATATGAACTCATATTTTAAGTGGAATAACATTTAAATGTTAAGAAAAGAAACAAAAATATTAGAAGAAAATGGAGCTTAATACACTTATGTGGCCAATAAATGCATGAAAAGATACTCAACACTTTACTAGTAATCAAAGGAAATCAAGTTAAAGCAAGATTTAATTTTTTACCTATCAAATTAGCAAAGATGAGGAAAACAGGTAATAACTAGCATTGCTGAGAGACCATGGGAAAAACAAGCATTCTCATTGTTGACAGGAGTATATGAACATATGCAAGCTTTTTGAAGGGTAATTTGCCATTATATTTTAATTCTTAAGAAATGTCTATGTGAAGGTATGACACTTTCAGAAATTTATCTTAAGGGAAATATTAAGGATGTATGCAAAAATTTATGAAGGATGTTCATCACAGCAATATTTATAAAAGAACTACTGAAACAATCTGAAAGTTCAAAAGAGGACTGATTAAATAATAGATTTTCATACAATGAAATATTTTCAGTCATTAAAAAATAAAATTGTAGATACCAATGTATTGACATGGAAATATGTTTATGATATGCTACGAAAAGGAAGTTTATATAAAAATTTATACAAGAAAAATATACACGAAAAAAATCAAGAATGATAGCCAAAGTTTAAATATAGTTTTAAAAAGAGAATTATTAATGCTTCTTAACACTTTTTTCCTTCTACCTTTTAATACTGTTTGCTTTATATTTTTCCCCTTTCTTTTTATAATAAGCATATAACCAATAAATACAGCTGTTTCCATTCAGGAAAAAAAAGGATATACCATCTCCCACTCTTACACTGACCTAAAATATGTCTGTTCTTTCAACTCACTGGTCTCTTCTGTCCTCTGGAAAGAAAAGAAAAAACAAAACAAAGAAAGTCTAATATCTCTTCTATAAATATTCAAACACAAAGATGTAAAATTAGATTATGTCCAACTTCTAATGTATGATTCCATTTGCAATTTCACAAAAAGAATCAAATCCAAAGACCAAATGTGCTTTTCATGGCAGCATAAGCAGAAATATTTTCAGGAAGGAAGTTCAAACTTTTTTTCTTGGTTTCAATTTCCCCCTATTAAACGTTTCCTTTTAATGCTAGCCTAAACCTAAACATATATATAAAGTAGAATGTAAAAATTACCATCAAGATTTATATATCCCTCTTGAGGGCAGAAATTATTAGATTTTATGCATCCCCGTTTCTTTAGTGCTTGACAAACTGGAGAAAATTTAATAAATGTTTCTCCTGAATAAAATATAGAAGTAAAATACATTTTGAAAAACTCCTAAAAACACAAAATTGTTATAAACAGGAAGATTTCTCAATTGTATAAATTATTTATAAATTGAACAATATTCCTCTTGACATCAATATTTTACAAATAGAGGAATTCAGCTCTCAAAGTAGAAAAACTACTTGGTATGATGATGATGCCTGTTAACTCTCCTACCAGAATACTTAACTTTAAAGTATTTTAAGTATAAATTCCATTTGGTCCTGCCTTGGGCCAGGAAGATAAACTAGAAGACTTTCTAGAATTTCTTCTAGCACCAAGGTTCTCTATTTACTGTTCTGTTACTAGGCATGGCTATCAATGGCTAAGATGTCATTGACCATGAAAATAATTTTATTTTCAGTCTACTGTTTCTAACTCAAAGTTCCATTTCTAATTGTACTACAATTTTTTTTCCTTACTATAAACTTGATGTAAACACCAGCCTTTCCTTAAGCTGTGTTTTGCTTAAAATCTTCCGAGAAATGACTTTGTACAAATGCAAAATTTGAAATACCTGGGGTTGTAAAGACAGTGTGTAGGGAGGCCAATAGGTTCAATGAGGGGTTTGAGCAAGATAACATTTTATGAAGGAGTGGACAGAATTTTATCATATGTATAAACAAATTAAAGCTAATAAGGTGTGATCAAGCTGAAGTTATGATCTGCCTGATTTCATAAATAACCACTGTGTTCAGCACACAATAGCTATATGCAAACACAGTTTGAAAGAGTATGAAAAACTCATCAAGTTTTAATCTTATTTGTCCTGTAGATTTCAAAGCCTGGTAAAGTATTTTTTTCATAGATAGTTAAGAGGTAAATTGTTATTACAAACTCCTAATTAATGAGTTTCAAAAATGTGCTTGGCACATAGTAGGGGCTCAATGAAAGTTTTTAAAAGTTTTTTTAATGTATTGCTCAGAGATAGAGCAAGTGGGGGAGGGGCAGAGAGCCAGAGAAAGAATCCCAAGCAGGCTCCACAACTGCTAGTGCAGAGCCTGACTTGGGGCTGGAACCCATGAGGCTGAGAGATCATGACCTGAGCTGAAACCAAGAGTCAGCTTGGTTAACTGACTGAGCCACTCAGGGGTTCAACAAATAATGAATGAATGAAAAAAAATAATGAATTTATGTTTTACTGTATTGTGCTGATAGGAAAGCAGGATCTGAAGGGATCCAATAACACATAGAGAATTTTCTGTCTTAGCAATTTGTCTTTAAATGTTAATTAATACAAAATATTTGTGAACTACCTAACCAAATTTTAATTATATGCTATTAAGTAGGGCTAAACATTTCCAGCAACTATTTATTTTAGCTGCTAATGTAAAGTATCAAGTTGCTACAACAAATAGTAGTGAGAAAATTAGAGCCAACTAAGGTCAGAAATCTCCAAGCTATTGCTTTGATGGAGGACTTGAACCTACCACTCTACTATGAGAGAGTATTTATTTATTCACTGGCCATAAGGGAAGGAAGTCCTCAAGTTTTTTAACCTGTAATCTAGACGCTCAAAAATAATAATTGTAAATGGGACAATTTTTTTCAGTATCGGGACTGTGTTTGGTGCTTTCATAACAGATAAAGGTGTGGAAGGGGTAGTAGCCGCTTAATCAGAAGCCAGAGAAAGGAAATTTCCCAGATCTTTTGTAATAAAAATTCTTAAAAAGCTTCAAAAATTTCCAGTATTCTTTCTGCTTTCAGATAGACCTGTTTCCTGGTTCCCCTAAAAAGGAGACAGATAGATGAACCTTAGCCTCTACATAAACTTGATTTTCAGTCTGTTAAACCATATTGCTGTCCAAATGTTCTCCAAAAGTTAGATGGACAAGATCAATATAGCTAGTCATGCTGAAGAAAGTAGTCTCTCAGAGAATCTGGTTCAGAAAGTTAACTTCACATTACTTATTTGGATTAGTAATATTTGGACCCCATAATTAATTTTTTGAATATATTTAAAAAAGCACACAAGTTGGGAACTAGGTGGAATTTGGGCAGTAAATTTCACAGTTTGGTATTGATCAATTTCTAATGAGACAGGTTATCTGGGCTTCAAGGACTTCCTTCTTGTTTGCTAATGCATTTTACTCATCCAAGAGGTTTAAGGGATTGACAAGGAGACAGAAATCTTGACCTTAAAAAGTCAGAAATGTAGGATTTAACACGTGTAGATGGAATTTAACTAAGAAAGGCCTTAGCAACACCTGGGAACCTATATATGTGGTAAAGCCACTGCCTATCAAAAGTACTAACATTATCACTTATAATACAAAAGAATGGGCTGGCCTCTTGACATGTAAAATGCTAATGGACCTCCACACTGGTAAGCACATCTCTGTAGAAAGGTATGTAATTTAGTTCAATCTATGTTTCTTTAGACTGGTCAGTCACACTGGGGAAACAAAGTAACTTAACAGACCCTTTAGAGATCACTTTATAGCAAAATTTAGTTAAAGATTATTTATTGGTCTAGTCTCTTCATTCCTATCTTCTGACAATCCAACCTACACATTACTTCTAGATTAATTTTTCAAACAGAACTCTAATAATTACATTATTCTACTCCAAAGATTTTAACATCTCTCCATTATCTACCAAATTAAGTACAAATTACATCTTGACATTCAATGATTTCCACAAAAAGAGCCCCAGCCTATCTTTCCCAATTTATTTCCTAGTACTGCTCCTACATACATAGGCACAAGTACAGTACTCTTGCAGGCCCAAATTATTAGGCAACAGTGGATTAATTACTACTGGTTGCTGCCCCTACCGTATAAGAGGAGAAGAAAATAGCCAGGAGAAGAAAATTCCCTACTTCCACAGAGAGGCTGGGAAGTGAAAACTACTCTAGTATTTTTCTGAAGCAGAGAAGTGATCTATCATGCTCTTGTTTAAAAAAACTATTACAGTCAGCTTTTTATAAATCTAGGGTCCATGGGCCAGGATGCAGCTAGAATTAGGGTTCCATGAACTTGGACTGGGAAAAAAATTGCATTCTGGATTTTTAATAATCTCTAGCTGAAATTTAGCATTTTCTTCAATAAGTATAGGCAATAATCCACAGCAGTATTAGCAGTCCCTATGTCTTTGTCACCAATAGAAATATGATATTTTAATATCACATTGAAGTTACTATGAGTATCACAAAATATAATTTATATGCATCACTATTTTGAAATTACATAATTAGGCCTGCTGCCAGATATTATTTAATGCATAAAGAAGCACATATGTAACTACATCATACAGTTGTTTGAATATTTTAAAACTTCCAATAAAATTGATTTTATTTCTATGCATTTTATTTTATATATTTAAAAATATTATTCTGAGATAGGGTTCATAGGCCAGGCTGCCAAAGAAGTCTGTGGTGTAAAAAAGGTTATTTTATCTTTGTTTTTTATACCTATTAATTGCTTATAGATTATCTAAACACTTTAGCATGGAATTCAAGGCTCTTCATAATCTATTCACACCCACTTTATCGCCTTTATCTCTGCCCCACCCCTACTCTCCATATTAAGCCCTAGTCATACCAGACAACAGTAACTGTCTTTTATCTGGAGGCAGATAGACTGGTTTTTGAATTAGCCCTAGTTAATAGTCAGTAGCCTTGCACTCACTGGCTTTGGCATTGCCTTATACAGACCTCTCTGCTTGCCAAGTGAATTATTCATTTTAAAGGTTTGTTTTCCCTAATACTATGAGGTCTTAATAGGGCTATATCTTTAAAAATTTTTAATGTTTATTTATTTTTGAGAGAGAGGGAGGGACAGGACATGAGCAGGGGAAGGGGCAGAGAGAGAGGGAGGCACAGAATCCAAAGCAGGCTCCAGGCTCTGAGCGGTCAGCACAGAGCCCGATGCGGGGGTCAAACTCACAAACCGTGAGATCATGACCTGAGCCGAAGTCAGACACCCAACCGACTGAGCCACCCAGGTGCCCCTGAATAGGGCTATATCTTAACTATCTTTATATCTTATTCCTTAAATGATTGATGAAATGAATAATAAAAGACAGATTCTAAATTGGCAAGGCACTGTATGCAGTAATTTCCAGGGGAGTAAAGTTAGTCTTTGAATCTCAAATTGACTTAGCGCTGATCTTTTTTGAGGACATAAATAAAGATACCCTTGATTCAGCCCTAACGTTGGATCCCCAGCTGATAAATGCTGGATGGTAGGGAAAGGGAGAGTAAAGAGAGCCCTAACTGAGGTGGACTTCATTTTACATCCTCAGATTGAGGGATGTAACTGTGTTGAAGGGAAAGGCAAAAATGACATCTTTTTTCCCATTTCCCAGAGTGGTTACCCAAAACTTCCATCACTCTGCTCAAGCTTCTCATTCCAGCCCCAACTCTTTCATCAAATAACTCCCACCTTAATGTTACAGAGCCAACACCATCAACTTCCTGCCCCTCCTTACTTTCCCATCCTTTATTGGTTCTCAACCGTCAGCGTTAGTCACCTCAGAAACTTTTTTTTTTAAATACTGATGGCCTGGGCCCTAGTCCCGGTTTATTCAATTGGTCTTGGGTGGAGCAACAGTATTTTTTTTTTTTTTTTAAACTTCTCAGGTTATTCTAACATGCATACAAGGTTGAGTTCCACTAGTGTTCCTGAAGCTATCAATCAGCCACCCTTATCCATGAATTGTCCACTTCGGGTTCCACGGTGGACCACTTCTATGCCTAAGTCTCCCATCTTTAAAGAAAGCATTCTTGCGGCCCACATTCTCGCCCCTTAACTTTCTCACAATCTTACTATGATGCTTCTTTTTAAAGGGTAATCTACATAGCTTCCACCAGCTATATTCTATTCCTCTTTTTACTCTTAACAGCCAATACTATGATTGGCTTTTGTGCCCGTCATTCTCTCTGCTTGTCTCATGTTTCTCTGACCAGCTACTGCTCACTGGCCTTTTAACACAAGAGTGGCCAAAAGGTCACCTTGGAAAAGGTTTCCCCAAGTCGTTCCACACAAGCAGGGGCCCCTCTTCTATGCTCAAAGAGGACCCTGTGCCTTTTTTTTTTTTTTCTATTATAATTTTACTTTATTACCACTGCGGATTCTCTCAAAGTCTCCCATGTAACACAGCACTTCAGAAAGCTGAAATGGTTTCATTTGCTTCTGACTTCCTGGAGTCTAAAGCACCAGAAAGCACTCAGTGAAAAAGTCTGAGGAATGAATGGAAAGCGAGACTAGGAAACGGAGGTCGGGGGCGGGGAAATGCGAGGGGAGAGGGCGTGTGTGTGGGAAGGGGCGGGGGCTAAGAGGGGCGGCGCTGAGAATCCTGCGCCAGAACGGGGGAGGGGGCAAGGACACGTTAAGTCGGCTAGGGCCGCAAAGCAGCTCCCTGACGGGACACACCGCCTTACCAACCAAAGTAGGGAGGCGGCTTCTTACCTGCCTCGGGCCTCACCACCCCAACCAGCCTTCAGGCACCTCAGTATTGGCCGGAAAGCAAGAGCTACAGTCGTAAACTCAGAGTTTTCTACCCCAACCTTGCGACATTCCTCTCTAGTAGAGTGAGAATCCGAGGCAGCGTTCCGAGCTCTGCCGTAAGGTGAGGAAGAAAAGTTTGGGCGGGGCCGCCTGGGGCGGACGAATGGGGCGTGCCCGCGCAAGCGCCAGCCGTTCTCTCCGGCGGCGTCACGTGCGGGGGCAGGGCCGGCAGGCTGGCCGGCTCCGGCAGGCGGTAGGGGGCGTGGGAGGTAAGTGCGCGCGCGCCTGCTCGTCTGCAGCCGGGGAGTCGCTCGGGGCGGGGCCGCGTGCGCGGGGTCGGGGGCGCGCGGGCCTGAGCGGACGAGGGACGCGGCGGCGGTTGGCGGTGGCTGCTGAGGGTACCGCAAGGACTGTGAGAGGCGGCGGCGGAGGCATCCGCGGCACCGGCAGAGGCGGCGACAGCGGCTGAGGCGACGGTCCAACGCGTGCTCTCTGGGCGGGGTGCGGCGGGGGATGTGCCCTCGCGGGCCGGGCGGAGTCTCTCTGACAGGGCGGGGGATGCGCGGCGGCCGCTCTCCCGGACCCTGAGGCAGCTGGGCCCACCCTCCTGGAACCGTTTGACTCTTGGTGGCCTCAGCCTCTGCGGTCTCCGGCGCCCTGACCCTGGGGCCGCGGGTAGGAGGTGGCGTTTCCCGAAGAGGAGGGGGCTGCAGTGGCCACCGCGGCGGAGCCCGAGGTAAGACCCGCCCAAGCCGCCCAGAGGCCCTGCCGCCCGGCCCGGCCCACGTCTCGGTCTCGCTCTTTGGCTCCTTTGGGGCAGCCCCGCCCCAGCGGAGACGCCCCGTGAGCGGGTCTGCCTAGGAGCCTCCCAGACACCGGATCGCTGCGCTGGGTCCCCGGTAGACCCCACCCATCGTATCTTCCATTGGTCAGACACCACTCCGGCCCGCCAGCTCCCGGACGGTTCTGTCACGGCCCCCCATCCCCAGCACAGCCCGTTAGAACCCCCTTCGGACTCTCTTAGGACTCCTCGTGGAGCCTCCAGACTCCGTTACGGCCTCCCGTAAGCTGACCCGGTCACAGTTCCTCTGACACCCAGGCGCGGCCGCCCCCTAACCCAGAGCGACCTTGCAGCCCACCCCCTGCCTGCGGACCCCTCCCAGCTCGCTTCCCGTCAACCCTACCCTCCTCGCCTTGCGGGTAGTCTGTTCTTGATGCTCTCTCCTCCCAGTGGATCTGGTGTCAGCCCCTCTGTAGACACCATCAGACAGCAGCCTCTCCCCCAGTCCTCTCAGGCAGACCTTGTTATCTTTCCCTTTTCTTTGGTGGGAAGAGTTTTGCCTTTAAATCCTGGAGGGGTGTTTGCTTAACCTAGTGTACTCCCTCCCCCCCCTCCCCCCCGTGGGACCTAAGGGGACTGATACCCAAAGGAGGGAGGGACAGGGAAGAGTGCGGGCCCAGGGCAGGGGTGTGTGTGCTAATATAAGGTCATACAGCCTGCTTCTCATCTTGTCTCTTCTGCAGAACGTGTGAGGTAGTCCAGTCTGACATTTAGGGACCTCTATAAGAATTAAATCACATGACATTAAGGGATGTGACTGTGTCTCCATGTAGTATCATTTGCTTCCCTTTCTGGAAGATTTTTACACATTTTTTTGTTTTGTTTTTGAGTGACACAAGGGGATTGTTTTTTTTTTTTTTTTTAACGTGTTTTTTGAATTTTCCGGAAAAATAAGACTTGTAGCTTTCCTTAATCCCTGAAGATTTTAATGTCAATTTAGTAATAAATTTCTGCTACCTGGTGCTGCTCCTTTTCCAAGGAGCAAGTACAGTTATTATGCAGTGTTGACTGATGTCATTACCAACAGCCTTCTCAGCAGTAGTGAAATAGTGAATAAAATCTTGTTTGTGGAAGTTGAACTCCTGAGTTTTCAAGAAGGAAACGTAATGATGCACTAAGTGATCAGTACCTAGGGATGAAGTATATAGTGAGGTTTTTGTAGTTAGTACTTTAAAATTTTTTCTTTTGTGTGTGTGAAACTGAAGCGGGAGAAAATCATATTAAAATTACAGGTAATAACTAGACATAGTATACAAGTCAAAAGGTTCTAAAGAGTATGCAGCAAAAAGTTTCTCTTCCCCCTTTATCCTCCAACCACCTGTTTTTACTTTTTAGAGGCAACTACTATTTCCATCTTTATGTGGGTCCTTCCTGTGATTTTTAAATTTATATTCTCAAATATATTCTTAAAATGCACCACAAATGCTTGCAATACTATACACTCTATACCTCCCCTCACTGCCCCTCACTTGATAGTAGAGCCTAGAGAGCTCATTCAATTAGAGTACATATGGACATGCCACATTCATGGGCTGTATAGTATTCTCTTTTTATGATCTTGACATTATTTTTAGTCTTTGCTTTTACAAACGGTCTCATTTGCTTTTCTTTTAGTGTATCAGCTGTTACATGTATGTTGTAAATAATTATCAGGATTTAAAAAAATTTCCTGGTGATTCTTTTGTATTGAACCTACAAAAAAGGATATAACTAAAGTTCTCATTGAACCTCTGAGCTTTCACGGAGTGATTCATTAGCTTTGATGGTGATTATAATATTTATCAAATAAGTTATTGAAGGATATAAAGTCGGGGACTGAAATGATCAGATTTGCATTTTTAAAAGGTCACTGGCTGCAGTGAGGAGGGTGGATTAAAGGGTAGTCTAAGGCTAAGGGCAGGAATATTAGGCAAATGATGATAGGGAGTCTGGATTTGGGTATTGGGAGTAGAGAGGACTTGGTGATTTCATTGGGTTTGGAATTAGGGAGAAGGTTCATAGAAGATTTAGGTTTCTAGCTTGTGCCTTTCACTGAAGTGGGAATTGATAGAAGGGAGGAATGGGATTTTTATTTTTGTCAAAGAAGAATTTGTGACAGGTTGGATTTGGGTGATTATATTTCTGTCAGATACTGACGGCCAGGAGGCAGCTGGATTTGTGTCTTAAGCTCATTATCAAATTCTGGATTGATAGTAATAGATTTGGGGGCAAAAGGTATAAATGAGAGGAGAAAAGATTATAGGACAGAAATCCAACATTTACATTACAGATAGAAGTTGAATGTCTAAAGCTAGTAAAGTAAGTGATTAATTTTTTTTAAGTTTGTTTATTTTGAGAGAGAGAGCCCACAAGCAAGGGAGTGGCAGATTAATTTTTTTTAAGTTTGTTTATTTTGAGAGAGAGAGCCCACAAACAAGGGAGTGGCAGAGAGAGAGATAGAGGGTGACATAGAATCTGAAGCAGGCTCCAGGCTCTGAGCTGTTAGCATAGAGCCAGATGCTGGACCCGGCTTGAACTCGCGAACTGTGTGAGATCGTGACCTGAGCCAAAGTCAGATGCTCAACTGACTTGAGCCACCCAGGTGCCCTAAGTGATTAAGTTCTTTAAAAAATCTTATTAGGGTTTACGTATCAATAGTGAGGTTCACAGTCTAATGTGATTTAATAGTTTTTTCCCTTAGTTAACAATAATGCCTTAGTTTATGAGGGAAATGGGAGTAAAATTAGATTTTTTTAAAAAGTCAAACCTCAGTAGAAATTAGTACTATAAACCCATCTTTTCTAATCATTTGAATTTTACTATTGTAGATGTTTGTTCAGTCTTCTTTGTTTGTAGAGAAGTGTAGGATATTTGAAAATATGGTTTACCAAGAATAGTGTTTCCTAGTTTGCATGATTTTTTAGTTGTATTAACTTAATTTAAAATAAATATTAGTCAAAAAATTTTGGTTCATGTTTAAAAAATTTTTTTTTAATGTTTATTTATTTTTGAGACAGAGAGACAGAGCGTGAATGGGGGAGGGTTAGAGAAAGGGAGACAAAGAATCTGAAGAAGGCTCCAGGCTCCAAGCTGTCAGCACAGAGCCTGATGCGGGGCTCGAACTCATGGACTGTGAGATCATGACCTGAGCCGAAGTCGGATGCTTAACCGACTGAGCCACCCAGGCACCCCTGGTGGTTCGTGTTTTAAAATCTAACATTGACTTTTTTTTTTTAATGTTTGTTTATTTTTGAGAGAGACAGTGACAGTGTGAGTGGGAGAGGGGCAGAGAGAAAGGGAGACACAGAATGCCAAGCAGGCTCCAGGCTCTGAACTGTCAGCACAGAGCCCGACGTAGGACTAAACCCATGAACTGTGGGATCTCACATGAACTGTGAGATCATGACCTGAGCTGAAGTCAGACATTCAACCGACTGAGCCACCCAGGTGCCCCCCCCCCCCCCCCCCCCGATTCTATGTATTTCTAAGTTTAGAGCTGCTGTATAGATCTCTAACTTTTCCTTATGAATCACTGCTAATGGATATCTCCTCTTGGATTCACATTTCACAAGCACTTCAAATGTGTGCAAAATAAAAACTCTTCTCTGCTTCTCTTTCTTCCAAAAAGGAGAGGGGAGAGGGAGACAAACTGCAACAAAAATTTTTGTTTTTGATTTCCTATCTTGGTGAATGGCGCCACTCTCTCCTGGAGAAGTCTTCAGGAACCTGTGAATCATTGTCCACTCTGTACCTTACTACCAACGTCACTAAGTGCTCCACATTCTCCCTCATGATAATTTCATATTTATTGTTGTTTTTGTTGTTTCTATTTTATTTTAACCAGGAATGTCTCTGGTGCTCCTGTAATGTGTTCTAAGCAGTCTTGTTGCTTTCTCTTTTCTGTCTCTTGTTTTGTCTTACCCTCCAATTCATTCTCTGCACTGCTGCCAGATTAGGTGTTCTAAAATGCTCTTTTAGTTAGAGTCTTTCATTTGCAAAGAGACTCAAGTTACAGTAAGTAGTGGAGTGCTTTTTAAAAGGAAACATGCAGAAGGGAACCTAGGAAAAGTTGAACACCTTGGTCTCAAGAAGAACAGGAGTTTAATAAATAAAACTAAAAGCAGAAAAATACATATTTCACTCCTAGTGCTCTGTGGTTAATGTGTCTTAGATACTTTTACGATTTCTCTTTTTTTCTCCCTACTCCAGTTTTTCCTCTCACAGCTTCCCTTTATTCCCAATTTATGCCTCCTTATAACTACTGTGTTACTCCTGTGCCAACATTTTGCCTCCTGGATGCTGGCATTTTAACTTGAGCTGTTTGTTAACTTCTTCCTTTTCCCTAGGATTTTCTGGTTTGAATTTCTAAGAAACCATCTCTTGGGCTCAGCTCTTTTTCTCATGGGCTACTAGTAAGCCTGTGTACTTGGGACATGTGATCAGTCCTGGCCATTTACTGTTGGCCATGTGTTTATTTGTGCATGTGGGTGTGGGGCAGGATCATAATGGTGAAAAGCACAGGGCAGTGTGTGGGCTAATTTCTCACAAAATGGGATTGCAAGCATGGCAGACACTATAGTTGACATTTGTAGTACAAATACAAATCTGATCATGTCCTTTCCTATTGAAAGATCTTCAGTGTCTTCTCATTGCTTTCAGGATAAAGCTTAATTGTAGCATGGCATATATGTGAGATTCTTTATGACCTATTACTTTTCTAGGCTTTCCTCCCATGCTCTCTTCCTTAAATTCTTTGATCCACCCTTATTGAACTTAGGCTTCCGCCCAGATAAGGTGCTTTTTTCTCTTGTCTTTGCATCTCTCTTCCTTTCCTGTCTTTCCCTTCACCCATTCTTTGCTTGGCTAATTCCTATCTGACCTTCAGGATTTCTTTCAGGTATATCTTCAGGAAGATTTCTTTTACTTCTTCTAGATTGAGTTAGATGCCACTCCTGTGTGCTCCTCCTTAGTGCTTATGTCTATCATAGCTCTCAAATGAAATTCCTAATTACTTGTGTATTTAACTTCTTTTTTTATCCCTACTATATAGGAAGGAAGACTTAGATTGGGGATTAAAAAAAATATGTATGTGTGTGTGTGTATAATTTTTTTTATAAATTTTAAAGTATACAAAAAAGTACACAGATCCTAAGTGAATTTTCACCAAGTAAACACACCAGTGTAACCAACACCCATGGTAAAATGCAGAATATTTCTACATCTCCGTAAGCTACCTCATGCCCTTTTCTAGTTACTAATCCAGTTCAAAGAGGATTTAATTTTAAATGGGAAAACTCTTTTAATGTTTTTTTCTACATATTTTGTGTGTATCTTTAGACATACGAGAGACAGGTATCGGGATTGTGATCCTGTAGAACGAATATAATTTGTTATATTACAGAAATGTAATTTTCGCATACTTACATGCAACAGACAAATTTGAAATCACATTCTACTAATATTCTAATATTCAGTTGTGGGATGTTTATATTTAAGTAGATTTTCTTGTTTATAAGTTTAATATTTCAGAGTGGTAGAAAATAATATGATAGATCAAAGAATATTTGTTGAAAATAGCCTATTAATTTTGAATGGTGAACTTGATGAAGATGTGTATAGTAAACATGTAAAACACTTTCCAAATGGCGTTTGGCCTCTGAGTTTTAATGTGAATTATGTTGCTAGCATATTTTGGCAGTGGGGTCATCCAGCGGGCAACCGGAGTGTAATTTTACATGTACAGTGAGGAAAGTACTAGCTGTCCTATGTCATAGACAGCTGGCTTGCTAAGAATTTTTTTTTTTTTTTTTTACAACCAGCAATCATTTTAGAGTGTATTTTTTCTTTTTCTCAGTTTTGATTTTTCTTTGACATTATGTAGCTCTTTGAATATGAAGGTATTCTTTTAAACATACTTTTTCCTTAGATGGGCTTTTCTGTCTGCAAATATTAATTTAAGTCCATTAAGGCCAATCAAGTAGAAAGAATATGGACTTTCAAACCTGGATTTCCAACAACCTCAATTCAGTTTCCAGCCTCATCATTTATAAGCTGTCATTTATAGGCAAGTCACTTAACATTTCTGAGCTTTAAGAATGTGCATCTCTCAAATTGGAAATACTTCCCTGACACAAGATTATCATTTAGAGTTAAAAAAACTTTGTGTAAAGCACTAGGCACATAGTTGATATTCAACAAATTTTCCTTTTCTCCTGAAAATATGTCTATTTCTTGTTATATTTAAATATGAGGTCAGGAATTTAAAGAATTCATTGTGTGGCGTTTAGAATAAATGGCTAATCAAAATTTGTTGCTAATAGAAGTAAATCGTAGAAAGTCGGCTAGCTGTCTTTCAACTGTGATAATATTTTTGAATTCAAGAAGTTTCAAAGAAATGCTTTTCTTGATTTCTTACTATATAAGTTTAATGGATGTTAGAATGTATTTTGATTCAATGTGTTATGATACTTCAATTGAGGTATCATAAGACAATGTTCTGTTTGCCAATGACAAACATTCCTTAAATCATTGACAGATTGTAGTACTACTGCTATTTGTAATGTGTAAGTATTTGTTTGAAATCTGTTTACTTATATTGATCAGATGATAGTGGGTTGAGTAATCTCTGGATTTTTTTTCTTTAAAAAAATTTTTTTTAATGTTTATTTTTGAGAGAGAGCGAGAGAGAGGGAGAGAGAGAGAGAGAGAGCGCGCATGCACGCTACTTGGGAAGGGGCAGAGAGAGACGGAGACACAGAATCTGAAGCAGGCTCCAGGCTCTGAGCTGTCAGCACAGAGCCTTTGGGAGGCTTGAGGTCATATCACGATCTGAGCCGAAGTTGGATGCTTAACAAGACTGAGCCACCCAGGTGCCCCTTTTTCTTTTTAAATATAAAGAAGAAAGTTCTTCAGATGACTGTGTGGATATGTGTTTATAAATGATTTTTAGATCGTATTTTTTCCTTACTTTCTTTTGAAACTCTACCTTCTTTTGGTTCTCTTCTAGCCTCTCCCCTACTTTTTTTTTAATAATAAACTTAGAAAATAATGAAAAAATTGAATGATTAGGACAAAGAACATTGATATGTCTGCCACCTAGATTCAGGTTATCAATGGCCCATCCGTATTTGCTTTATTGTTCTTTATATGTATGGACATGTGTATACTTTCACTGAGCCTTTTGAAAGCTGTGACTATTATGATGTTTATCTCAAAATACTTCAGCATATATCTCCTAAGAAAATAAATATTCTTGGGGTGCCTGGCTGGCTCAGTTGGAAGAGCATGTGACTCTTGATCTTTGGTTTGAGAGCCCCATGTTGGGTGTAGAGATTATTTAGATAAAACTTAAAAAAAAAAAAAAGATATTCTGTACATCACCACAGTGCCATTACCAACACCTAGAAAAATAAGTCATTTCCTAGTAGCATTTAATATTCAGTCTATATTTAAAATTTTCCCATTTGTCCCATAAAATGATTTTTTCAAACCAGAATTCAGTCAAGATTTTTGTATTGCATTTGATTATCTTTTTAGTCTCTTTTAATGTAGAAAATTTCCTTCCTCCACTCCTGTTTCTCTCATGATTGACATTTCTTTGAGAAGACGAGATCATTCTTGTAGAATGGCCTGTTTTCTAGAGTTACCTGATTGTTTCTTTGTGCTTTTGTTTAACTTATTCCTTTGTTCACTGTGTATTTTGTAAATTGGAAGTTATATTTTAAAGGCTTGAGTTAGATGCATATTAAAGTTTTGGCAAGAATACTTCAGAGGTGATGTTATATTTCATGTTGCATATTATGGGAGGTACATAATGTCACTATTAGTAATCTAAGTTTTATGAAGTTTAAAGTTGGTGTTTGCTGACTCTCCATTGTAGAAGTGTATTTTTCCTACTGTGATCAAATACAATAATTTGTGGGGGTGATACTTTGGTACCATAAAAAATTCCATTATTCAGTGTGCCTTACCTCATAATTTTAGCATCCTTTGTTGAACCTTAGGCAATTCAGTTATTTAATTGAAACTTGAAAATTAGTGATTTTTCTAATTCTATTATTTTTTTTTACACTTACTAGCTATCATTCTTCAGTTAACAAGAGCTTTATAACCTTCCAGCAACTGGGAATGAACTATAGTTCTTCCTAAAGGGCAGAGTAAATAAATGCTTAATTCTTTCTCATCTAATTTTCAGAATGAGGAGTTGGTCTATGAGTTATTACAATGGTAACAAATGAATGTTGTTATGATCTCTTGGATTTTTCTTTGTTGAATTACAATAAGTTACAGACATTATTCTTTTTGGTGCTCAAATGGTCTCAAATAAGGGCATTGGGAGCCCCTCCAAGCATAGCCCTCAGTTCTTTTTGCATAAATGCATTATTAGTCATTGAATGAGTCCTTACTTTTGAGTATTAGATACCTTGGCTCACCATGGACTTTTCCTGCTTTAGATTTCAATTAGCAGTTTCTCTTCAGGAGCTCTGTCTCCTTATAATGGAGGATGATATTTAGAAACCAATATCTGGATGCTAAATATGCTCCTTTTTATGGGGATGTCACTACTTCTAGGCCTTGCCTTGTCTGGAGGGGAAAAAAAGCATGAGGTCATATTGATAATTCTAATTCAAATTTAACTCTGTGGGTATTTCTTTCCTTTTTTTTTTTTTTTTTTTTTTTTAAGTTTAATCTCTTTTACATTGAAAACCTTAGTTTTTCTTAACCTTTATGTATATGTATATATTTAAAGTACACCTTAAATAGTTTCAAGATAAATAAACCTACTCAGTGAAGCTTAAGATTTTTTTGCATTTCATTTTGTCCTTAGAATGTATCCCAATAAGGATATACTTATTGTTAGTACTACATTTAAAAGTCACTTGAAATCATTATTTTCTCAGTGTGATTGTTACCAATTTGATAGGTATGTAGTTAGATCCATTTGTTTTTCATTTTAGGGTTTGCTCCCCCCCCCTTTTTTTGTTTTGTTTTGTTTTGTTTGTTTAATATTACTCTTTGAATATATGAAACACTTACATAGTTCAAAGGAGAAATCAAATGAAAAGGCATATATAGAAATCTCATTTTTATCCCTGTCTCTTCTATTCTGTTTCCTCCTTGCTCCTGTAAAGGTAACATTTTTGTGAGTTTTTGATCAGTCATTCCGGTATTTTTTCTCTTTGAAAAATAAGATGTATGTGTGTATTCTCCCTTCATATGCCAAAGGTGTGTGTGTGTGTGTGTGTGTGTGTGTGTGTGTGTGTGTGTGTGCGTGCGCACATGCATGCGTGCATGAGCAATATCTATATATACTGTTCTGTAGCTTTATTTTTCTCCACTTAATATATTCTGGAGAGCACTCCATATTGGTACATTCGGATCTTTCTCATGGAGGCATAATATTCTGCTGTGCCATAATTTTAATGAATCTGGATCTGATGGATATTTGTGTTTAATTTTTTGGACTGTAAGTAATACATATGGAATAAATTAATTAAAAAAAAAGTGTCTTCCCCAAGTAATTGAGAAGGAGTTGATTTGTTCCAGAGAGCTATAGTTTGAGTGGGCTTTGTTGTGTTTTGTTGTTGTTGTTGTGAAGAGAATTTCATGGTATGTTTTGGGACATAGTATACTTTCTTCCCCTTGTATATTAGGTCATTGGTGTTAATGTTAATCTGCTTTTATTGTTGTATGATACGAGGGTCAGACAATAGATGATTCACTTGCTTTTTCTTCCTCTGCTTCTTGGCTTCTTTAAAGCATTGGAACTAAAAACCTGATGTCCTGGGTGTTTTCATGTAAGGATAACTCAAGTTTGTCTTCACTTTTTTTCTACAACTTCCCCCTCCCTCACTTTAGCCTTTCTTCTTCTTTTCTACCTTAAATCTCTCAGATTTTGGGATTCCAAGCATTTTGTGACAGTTGCTTATAGTCTGATGTATAATAAGATGTATATTATGAGTATAAATAAAAAGTAAGAGATCAAGAATACCAAAGGGAAAGGGAAGGGCACCTGTTAGGATAGAAGGAATTCAAGCTATGGGGCTTGTGAAATAGAAATTGGAAGTTAGGGAACCTAGCCATTCAGATCTAAATTGTCTTTTACTCCAGTGCTTGAAAGTAATGTTTCGTTTATTGTTTTTTTTTAAAATGGAAGTATAGTTAATATGCAATGTTGTATTAGTTACAGCTGTACAGCGTAGGTGATCCACAATTCTATGCAGTTACCCATTAGGCAGTGTTCACCATGCTAAGTGTGTTTATCATCTGAATTTGTTTCATTTACTGAACAAAATTTTTCAGTATCTACCATTAGCAACTTTGGGGAAATACTAAAAATTATATAATTATAGTAGCCTTTTTTTTTTTTTGAATGTGCACTAGGTACCAGACTTACATAGGTTGCTTTATTGTTTTTTTTAATTCTTTCAATGTGTTATTTATTTTTGAGAGAGAGAGAGACAGAAAGTGAGCAGGGGGAGGGGCAGAGAGAGAGGGAGGCACAGATTTGGAAGCAGGCTCAAGGCTCTGAACTGTCAGCACAGAGCTCCGTGTGGGGCTGAAACTCAGGAGTGGTGAGATCATGACCTGAGCTGAAGTCAGATGCTTAACCGACTGAGCCACCCAGGTACCCTGTGGCCCATAGGTTGCTTTATTGTATTAAATTACTATAGCAATGGTATGCAGTTTACTTTTCCTTTTATTCATATATATAGGAGAGTGAATAAAACTTGCAATTTAAAGAAAATTTTGAAGTAAATATTTGTGTTGTCATCACCCAGGCCAACAAATCAGGATTGCCTCTCCCTTCCCTTTTTAAAAAAAAAATTTTTTTTTAATGTTTTATTTATTTTTGAGACAGAGAGAGACAGTGTGTGAACAGGGGAGGGGCAGAGAGAGAGCGAGACACAGAATCCAAAGCAGGCTCCAGACTCTGAGCTGTCAGCACAGAGCCTGATGCAGGGCTCGAACTCACGGACTGTGAGATCATGACCTGAGCTGAGATCAGGAGTTGGACGTTTAACTGACTGAGCCACCCAAGTGCCCCTATTCATTCTATTTTTGATGGACATTTGAGTTGATTTCATTTTCTTGCTGTTATACAAATAATTTGGTGGTAAGTGCTCTTCTACCTGTTTCATATTTTCAAGTGTATAAATGTTTCTCTAGAATTTATAGGAATGGAACTGCTAAGTTGTGAGGTATGCACATGTTCAACTTTGATAATGGCAACGTGTTTTTCAGAATTATTTTAATTTATACTTTCTCCAACACAGTATATAAGTTCCCATTGCTCTGTTGTTGTTGTTTTTTTTTAAAGATTTTATTTTTAAGTAATCTCTACACCCAGTGTAGGGCTTGACCCATAGCCCCAAGATCAAGAGTTGCATGCTCCACTGACTAAGCCAGCAAGTTGCCCCTCCATTGCTCTACATTTTTAACACTTGGTATTGTCAGACTCTTAATTTTTGCCAGTGTGAAGGGTGTGATGGTATGCCATAATTTTAATTTGCATTTCCATGATGGCTCATTAAGTTGAACATCTTTTCATAGATTTGAGTTTTCTTTCTCTCTCTTCTCTTTTTCTTTTTAAAGTTTATTTTGAGGGTGGGGAGGGACAGAGAGAGAGGGAGAGAGACTCCCAAGCAGAATCTGTGCTGTCAGCATGGAGCCCCACATGGGGCTCGAATCCACGAACCGTGAGATCATGCCCTGAGCCAAAATCACGAGCCAGATGCTTAACTGACTGGGCCACCCAGACACCCCCATTTGAGTTTTCTTCATATGATGTGCCTGTTCAAGTTGTTTGCCCAGTTTTTTTCTGCTTTTCTTACTGATTTTTAGGAATTCTGTATGTGTTTTGGAGACTGGTCCTTCAGTTATACCTGTTACAAGTTATGTTTTTGACTTGTTGGTGCTTGTTGATCAACAGAATTTCTCAGTGTTAACATAGTTGAATTTATCAACTTTGGCTAGTACTTATTGAATCTTTTTAAAGAAACCCTTTTCTAGGCTATGTTAAAGATGTTCTCGAATATGATCTACTAAGAGCTTTCAAGTTTTAACCTTTCATAGATTTGCTCTTTATTTGGGATAGACTTCATGTATAATGGGAGGTCCCATCCCAAATGGATACTTCCCATTCTTTCCCATCCCAAATGGATACTTGATTGTCCTAGCACTGATTTTGAACATTTCATCTTTTCTATACTGATCTCAATGCCACATCTGACCTATATCAAGTATCCATATTTGTGTAGGTCTGTTTCTGGCCTTGTTCCTCTGTTCTATTGGTCTGTTCCTGTACTTGTAACATACTCTTTTTTTTTTTATTCAAATTGAAATGCTTTTATTAGAATACTAATAATTGAAGATAGAAGAAAACCATACACACGGAAAAAGGAAAATACTCAGAAATGCTATTACAGATTAGGCAAATTACAGAAAATTTCTTCAGTGTATGCAAAATGTAAACATTTTCCCTGGGATTCCTCATAGATGGCACAGTCCACAAAGACTTATTTGGAACAAGAATCTATCAAGTAGTCTACAGTATAGCCTCTAAAATGTTTCTTAACTTCCTACATTAAACTTAAAGTTCCTAGCACACCCAAAATTTTCTATGCAAAAAACTAAATGGCTCCCAATCATGTAGCATACTCTTTTTTTTTTTTTTTGTAATTTAACTTTATTTTTTATTTTTAAGAATTTACATCCAAATTAGTATATAGTGAAGCAATGCTTTCAGGAGTAGATTCCTTAATGCCCCTTACCCATTTAGCCCAACCCCCCTCCCACAGCCCCTCCAGCAACCCTCAGTTTGTTCTCCATATTTATGAGTCTCTTTTGTTTTGTCCCCCTCCCTGTTTTTATATTATTTTTGTTTCCCTTCCCTTGTGTTCATCTGTTTTGTCTCTTAAAGTCCTCATATGAGTGAAGTCATATGATGTTTGTCTTTCTCTGACTGCCTAATTTCACTTAGCATAATACCCTCCAGTTCCATCCACATAGTTGCACATGGCAAGATTTCATTCTTTTTGATTGCCGACTAATACTCCATTGTATATATATACCACATCTTCTTTATCCATTCATCCATCGATGGACATTTGGGCTCTTTCCATACTTTAGATATTGTTGATAGTGCTGCTATAAACATTGGGGTGCACATGCCCTTAGAAACAGCACACCTGTATCCCTTGGATAAATGCCTAGTAGTGCAATTGCTGAGTTGTAGGGTAGTTCTATTTTTAATTTTTTGAGGAACCTCCATACTGTTTTCCAGAGTGGCTGCACCAGCTTGCATTCCCACCAACAGTGCAAAAGAGATCCTCTTTCTCTGCATCCTCGCCAACATCTGTTGTCGCCTGAGTTGTTAATGTTCGTCATTCTGACAGGTGTGAGGTGGTATCTCATTGTGGTTTTGATTTGTATTTCCCTGATGATGAGTGATGTTGAGCATTTTTTCATGTGTTGGTTGGCCATCTGGATGTCTTCTTTGGAGAAGTGTCTATGCCTGTCTTTTGCCCATTTCTTCACTGGATTATTTGTTTTTTGGGTGTTGAGTTTGATAAGTTCTTTATAGATGTTGGTTCCTAACCCTTTATCTGATATGTCATTTGCAAATATCTTCTCCCATTCTGTTGGTTGCCTTTTAGTTTTGCTGATTGTTTCCTTCACTGTGCGGAAGCTTTTTATGTTGATAAGGTCCCAGTAGTTCATTTTTGCTTTTGTTTCCCTTGCCTCTGGAGACGTGTTGAGTAAGAAGTTGTTGCGGCCACAGTCAAAGAGGTTTTTGCCTGCTTTCATCTTGAGGATTTTGATGGCTTCCTGTCTTACATTTAGGTCTTTGATCCATTTTGAGTTTGTTTTTGTGTATGGTATAAGAAAGTGGTCCAGGTTCATTCTTCTGCATGTCACTGTCCAGTTTTCCCAGCACCACTTGCTGAAGAGACTGTCTTTATTCCATTGGATATTCTTTCCTGCTTTGTCAAAGATTAGTTGGCCATATGTTTGTGGGTCCATTTCTGGGTTCTCTATTCTGTTCCATTGGTCTGCGTGTCTGTTTTTGTACCACAGTTTTGTTTTGTATTTCTAAACTCTGTTTCTTGGTTCTATTCCTTGTTGGTAATGCCTTTTATTATTTTCTTCTTGGTTTCCTATTTTGCTTAGGATCACCAGTATAATGTTGATAGAAGTAGATAATGGCCATCCTTATTTTGTTCCTGATACCAGAGGAGAAATGTTTAGGCTTTCCCTGTTAAGTATGCTGAAGGTTTTTGTAGGTACCTTGTATCAAATTAAGGAAGTTTTCTTCAATTTCTAGTTTACAAAGATTCCTTTTGAGACATGAATAAATATTGAATTTTTATGGATTTCTTGAAGCATGGTTGATTATATTAACTGGCTATCTGATATTAATATTGGATTTGTCTTTGCTTTCCTGGGATATGCCTAACTTGATGACAGCATATTATGATGCTGGTTTTTGTTTGCCAGTATTTGTTTTTAATTTTTGCATACCAGTTCAGGGGTAAGATTGGCTTAAGATTTCTCTTTCTAGTCTGGTCCTTACCAGGATTTTTGGTTTCAGAGTTATGCCAGCTTCATAAAAAGAATTGGGAAGAATTTATTTAAGATTCCTTGAGTATTTGGGAGAACTTGCTAGTAAAGCTCTGGAGTTTTCTTTGTGGGAAGATTTTTTTTTTTTTTTTTTTAGAGTCATTGTGTTTTGGTTTTTAATGGGACCATTTAAATTTTCTGTCTTCTTGAGTAAGTTTTGCTGAGTTAAATATATTTCTAGGATATTTTTTCAATTTCATCTGTATTAAAAAAAAATCCTCTTACTGTTGTAATGTTTGCAGCATTGGTAGTTTTTGTCCCTGTTGTCATTTCTGATCCCTTTCCCTTTCTTTTACTCAGCATTCTTGCCAGAGGATTGGCAACTTATAGTTTTTACAGAGACCCAACTTCTGGCTTTGTTGGACCTTTCCAATATATATTTTATTTTATTTCTCATTTCTATTATTTTCCCATACTTGTTGTAGGTTTATTTTGCTATTCTTTTCCTATTTTCTTGAATAGACAATTCCTAATTATTTTTTTTGTTATACCTATTTAGGGTTATAAATATCCCTGTCAAATATTGCTTTAGCTGCATCTCATAAGTATCTTGTTACAGTCTAGTCCAAAATATTTTCTATTTAGTTATTTGTCACATGGTTTATTTAGGACTGTTTTATTTTTTATTATTAAATTTTTTTTTAATGTTTATTTATTTTTGAGAGAGAAGGAGACACAGAGTGTGAGTGGGAGAGAGGCAGAGAGAGAGGGAGACACAGAATCCGCAGCAGGCTCCAGGCTCTGAGTTGTCAGCACAGAGCCGGATGCGGGGCTCGAACTCAAACTGAGAGGTCATGACCTGAGCCGAAGTCAGATGCTCAATCCACTGAGCCACCCAGGTGCCCCAGGACTGTGTTTTAAAGTTTACAACTCTTCTGAGGATTTCCTTTGTATGTTAATTATCTGTTGTGGCATAACAAGTTAAGCCCAGAGCGTAGTTACCCGTTTACAGTTTTTGTGTGTCCGGAATTCAGGAGCAGTTCAGTTTGGCAGTTCTGCCTCAGTTCCTTTCCATGTGGATTTTTCCATGGAGCTTTTAAAATGTTGTTATAGTATGACCACTGGAATTCCTGAGGAAGAAAATGCTAGGTAGCAGCCATGTTACTGTTTTTGAATTAATCTCAGAAGTCACACAGCCTTACTTTGTTGCATTTTGTTGATGGAGACAGTTACAAAGGTCCATCCAAGTTCAATGGGGAAAGAACATAGGGAAGAGTGTGAACATTACATTGTAGAAGGATATGTGGGATGGGATATATATTGGTGTGAAGGATACCATTTGTTACTCCTAGTCATCTTTTTATTACTGGCTTCTATTTGAAAAGAACATGATATTACAATTTCAATATTCTTTTCTTTTCTGGATCTCCAATTTACTTGTCTATTAACTTTTTTTCTTACGTGATCTTTTAAAAAATTTTTTTTTCTTTTATTATGGGTAATTTCTTCTTCACTGTTCCAGTTAGTTTCAACTGTGTTTTACAATTTTATAAGCTGTTTTCTGTATCTTCCAAGTCATTTTGTACAGTCCTTGTTCCTTTCAAATATTTTCAGGCATGTTTATTGCTTTCAGCATTAGTAAGCGGTTGTTTTATGTTTTGTGTATGATCATTTACAATATCTGATATTTTTGTACATCTGGGTTTTTTTGATGAGAATATTAACTTTGTTGGTTTTTTTTTTAATATAATTTGTTGACAAATTGGTTTCCATACAACACCCAGTGCTCATCCCAACAAGTGCTCTCCTCATTGCCCATTACCCACATTCCTCTCTCCCCCACCCTGTAGATCTGTTTCTAACCTTTGTTTGCTTATTGTCGTTCATGGTGTTTTGCTTTCTTTGTGCTTGGTCTAAGTAATGCCCTTTCTTGGGACATTATTTGTGACATTTGCACAGGCATGTTCTAGATGCCTATAACCTGTTTTTTTGTTTGTTTTTTTTTTTTTTTGGTCATACAAGTGATGTGAATTAGGGCCACAAATCTGTGTGTGTAGTCTAGTGGTGCCTTAGATGGTGGTGTGTCTTATGGTTACAACCCAAGGCAGACTGTGCTCTGTGCCACCTGGTTTTTGTAAGGTTGAAAGCTAAGAATGGTTTTTACATTTTAAATGATTGGCAAAAAAAGAATAATATTTTGTGACGTGAAAATTATATGAAACTCAAAATTTCAGTGCCCATAAATAAAGTGTTATTGGAATGTAACATGCTCATTTGTTTCTGTATCGTTTGTGGCTGTTTTCAAGCTACAACAAAGGAGTTTGAGTGGTTGTAGCCTCCAAAGCCTAAAGTACTTACATCTGGTCCTTTACTGAAGAAGTTATAACTTGACAGGAACTCTGCTTTCCCCTTTTCTGTTACAGTTCAGTGCCAAAGCAACTTTCTTTGCAGTTTTAAGGGGATGGGTTAGAATGGAACAGGTTTTCTTTGGTTGATTTAATGGGTTCCAGTTGTATGGTATAGGGTGTCCTGTCAGACTTACTGCCTTGGGTGGGCCCTGGGCTACTATCTTTATGAGACCGTGATAATCAAAGTCCAAGTTTGGTTTTGATTAGCGGCTAACCTGGCTTCAGCACTCTGCTTTCTTCTCTGAATTCCTGCCCTTTCTTATGTTTTGGCCTTATGGTTCCCTACTATCTTGTCACTTTTTGATACTTTTACGAATATGTGTTTTCTGTTTTATTTAGTTTTGAAAATCTCATTGCTTTGTTCCAAATAACTGGCCACATTATTGGAGATTGATGTTATTTTTTGTTTATTTTTTGGCTTATTTTGAGAGAGAGATAGCAAATGGGAGAGGGGCAGAGAGAGCGTGACCGAATCTCAAGCAGGCTCTGCACTGTCAGCACAAAGCCCAATGGAGGGCTTGAACTCATGAATTGTGAGATCATGATCAGAGCCGAAATCAGGAATCAGATGCTTAACTGAATGAACCATCTAGATGCTTCAATATTATTTTTTGAATATGAAGAAATTAAGGCTCAGAGAGCTAGACTAGCTTGCTTCAAAATTATATTACTAGTAAGTAGCGGACAGAGACTTTGACTTTAGAAAGCTTATTTGTGATCTAGAGTGTGAACACTTAGGTTTGTACATTCTTTTCCATGTTCCCAGTACGGTCTTAGGGATTTCAGCTGCTTGGGCCATGCAGGAGAAGTCTCAGTTATAGAGGACAAGAAAGGCATAAAATACTCAAAAGCTGTTTGGTGGGAGAAACTAACACCATATGTAGATATACAGAACTTAAAAATATTGAAAAAGAAATGGAAAATTTTGTTGGCTGTACAAAAGGTGATAAAATTCAGCAAATATGCCACATTAACTTCTGTAAATCAAAGATGAAAGTACACCTTTTAATTGTGCACCTACTTTGTAAGAGTCATTGTGTTTTTTTTGTGAAAAAAAATTTTTTTTTAATGTTTATTTATTTTTGAGACAGAGACAGAGGATGAACGGGGCAGGGTCAGAGAGAGAGAGGGAGACATGGAATCTGAAACAGGCTCCAGGCTCTGAGC
The DNA here is from genome assembly GCF_018350195.1 of Panthera tigris. Taxonomy (NCBI): domain Eukaryota; kingdom Metazoa; phylum Chordata; class Mammalia; order Carnivora; family Felidae; genus Panthera; species Panthera tigris. Next base: position 33,753,789 of record NC_056665.1, read on the forward strand.
TGTCAGCACAGAGCCTGACACGGGGCTCGAACTCACGAGCCGTGAGATCATGACCTGAGCCGAAGTCGGACGCTTAACTGACTGAGCCACCCAGGTGCCCCGAGTCATTGTTTTTTTTTATGTCTAGTATCACATTTAACTTCATAGCAACTGTGAATTAGGTGATCGTGGTGATTTCTTTTAACTGCATGCAAACTTTTAGGGAAGATGGCTTATTATTTACCTAGGACTCTACAACTAGTAAGTGCTAAAAGTAGGATCTGAACCCCTGTGTGACTATAAAGCCCATATTTCCCCCATAAAATTATTTTGGAAAAAGTCTCTAAATGGTTAATGGAGATTTCATGAAATCTATGGTTAACATTTCTGTACTTGTGTGACAATCCCTTAGGCTTTCATTTAGAGGTTAGTCTTATTTTAGACAATTCAAATAAGTATTTGGTTTCTAAGGCCGCATGGATTAGAAGCAGCAGTGAGAACAGAGGGGCATTTGTAGGTTGTTAGGCTGAAAGCATGAAAAGCTTTTCTATAAACTAAAAGTAAGCCAATCTGTTGATACTGAGATAGGGACAGAGAACTTTGCTTACGTGTGTCAGTAGTTTTTATGAATATCACTATCATATAAAAATTGACATTTACTACAAGATTCCAGATTCTTAAGAAATGTGTGAATTATATTCAGTATACTCTGCTTTAAAAGATATAAAGTTAGAAATATGTTGTGGAGGGGTGTCTGTGTGGCTCGGTCGGTTGAGCATCCAACTTTGTCTTAGGTCGTGATCTCACGGTTTGTGGGTTTGAGTACTGCATCAGGGTCTGTGCTGACAACTTAGAGCCTGGAGCCTGCTTCAGATTCTGTGTCTCTCTCTCCCTCCCCCTCTGTCCCTCCTGTGCTCGTGCTTTGTCTTTCTCTCAAAAATAAACATTAAAAAAAATATGTTGTGGAAATAATTTCATCCAGAGTATTTGAAAACAACTTCTAGTGCTTAATTAAAGAGCTGAAATTCCAGTGTTGGAAAAGTTGGATTTCTGGAATGACTTCTCTAAAAATTCAGAATAGCTGAGATTTTATTGATGTACTGGTAAATAATTTGTGACTCGCTATATATCTAATTGCCATGCAGTAAAATAATGATTAACTTGAACTTTTATTTTTACATAAAACTGTTAATTTACCATGAATACTTATTCCTTATAAGTTATTAATTTAGAATTGTTATCTCACAGCATAAAAAAAAAAAGAATCCCACTTGGGTCATTGGCACAATATGGTTTTTGACACATAGTGAATGAAGGCACCCTTTTAATAGGATCAAAACCTAAGAAAACTTTTAAGATTAAACTTTTTTTTTAATGTTTATTATTTTTGAGAGAGAGAGAGAGAGAGAGAGATGGAGCAGGAGCAGGGGAAGGGCAGAGAGAGAGGGTGACACAGAATCTGAAGCAGGCTCCAGGCTCTGAGCTGTCAGCACAGAGCCCGACACAGGGCTTGAACTCATGGACCATGAGATTATGACCTGAGCTGAAGACGGAAGCTTAACCGACTGAACCACCCAGTTCTGCAAGATTAAACTTTTCTATAAATGATCTGGCAATACTGTTGATAAAAGTCAAGATCTTGAAGGAATAAAAATGATACATTTTTCCGTAATGTTTGACTTTTGAGGCAATAAGGCAATATTTGATGAGTGTGTATTTTGAAGTATTAACTTAGTTGTTTGCTGTACTACTGTTCTAATGAGAACAAAATTTTAGGCTTTATTCTTGAGCAAGTTGGGGATGCTCTTATCTGAACGTACTTGTATTTTTGGAATGCTATTTCTTTGTAGAAAGGCACCACATTGGTCAGAGAAGGGAGACTGGATAGCTATGGATAAATGAGCACAGCTATCAATGTAAGTAGAAAAATCAACTTGTAGCACATGTTTTGTTGATGGAAACCAATACAGCTAGTCTCTTTGTAGATAATATTTGAAGAGCAGAGTTTTTCACTTTAATAAGCTTACATAGAGTTAAACATTTGAATTTTCCCAACTCAAGGAGCAGTTGCAACACTCAGAGATAATAGCCTACTGGTGTGGGCAAAAAGATAAATAATAGAAAGCACCATGTTATTGTTTTGTTCATGGACCAGAAGTGCTCTCATTGGTCAGTGATGCTTCTGAATGCCTTATGTCAGTAGTGCCAAGGCTGAGAAGTGTATGTGATGCAGATTGTAAAGGGCTGGGTGAGAGAGGGGAAAAGGTGTCAGAGTGGCAAGTGACAAATATGTCAGGTTACATTTTTGAGTGTGTTGGAAAGGAGATGCCTGACTGTGGTAAATAAGAGTAGAAATCAGAAATTATCACAGTTGAAGGGATGGAAGAGAAAGGAGGTTGTGTATATTTCAAGCTCTGATGGAAAAAGAAAGCCATGCATATACTAGGCACAGAGGGATGGCATTGTATTTCTTAGGCAATGGCAGAAAACTAGAGTAAGTATCCTATAGAGTTCATTATAATACAGTGTGAAGTTTTAAGGTGTATTGGTAATTGTATATCAAAAACTGCTGTATAGTTGTACTAGTTTGCTAGGGCTGCCATAACAAAATCCCACAGACTGGGTGGCTTAAATAACAGAAATTTATTTTCTCACAGTTCTGGAGGCAGAAGGTCCAAGATCAAGGTGTTGACAGGTTTGGTTTCTCCTGAGGTCTCCTAAGCTTGCAGATGTCCACCTTTTCACCGTGTCCTTTTTTTTTTTTTTTTTTTTTTTTTTTTTTTTTTTTTTTTGGTGTCTCTTCTTTTTTTAATAAGGATGCCAGTCCTATTGGATGATCTCATTTAACCCTAGTTACCTCTTTAAACATCCTATCTCCAAATATAGCCACATTGGGGGTTAGGGCTTCAGCATATACATTTTAGGGGGATACAAGTCAGCCCATAATAGTAGTGTAAATCCAAATATCAGAACAGAATAGAAGCTAAATCTTGTCTAGAGAAAGCCATAGTGGAAAAGAGTATAAGAAAGAGAAGACAAGTATAGGATAGTTTTGATGGATTGGTATATTAGTTTATTCATGTCATAATATCAATTTTTTGCATATTCAGAAATAATGGATGCTGTTGAATAGATTCACTATTGTCTCTCAGGGTGTCAGACTCTATACTAGATTTCTTTGTGGGTTTTTTTTTTTTTTTTTTTGAGGGGGTATCTAGGAATCAGCTAAGTAGTGAAAGAGGAGGGTGCAATGGAAATACCATAAACATTGTAAGGATAAAATTATTGATAAACAAATCAGCAAATAGTGGTTTTCTTTGCCCAATCACAGTTGAGCAACTTAAAATTTCTTATAGGTATGAAAATATTTGCAGATAAAGATGTATGTCTAATGTTAATTTATGCCATGGCTGTGTATTGCTAAAGGTTTAGAAAACATTTTGAAATTATGTTTGTTTTCTTCATTTGTACAGATTGAAAAGGTGGTATCCTATTAAAAAAAAGTTTATTTATTTTTAGAAAGCTAGTGAAAGTGCATGCACACGTGGGTAAGGGGCAGAGAGAGGGAGAGCGAGAATCCCAAGCATGAGGTGCTGTATCCTACCAACCGTGAGACTGTGAACTGAGCCGAAATCGGGAGTTGGCTGCTCCTCTTAACCTACTGAGCAACCCAGGCACCCCTCTATTAATTAGTAGTATTAACAAGTTTATTGGTGTGGCTATGTGCCTTTGCTTTCATTCTCATTTCTAGTGAAGATGACATAAACTATATGGAACATGATTAATTTTTTATTATTGTACAGGAATGTCTAGTCAAATCTAAATTTTCATTAGTTAATTTTGGATTTCAGCTTTTATGAGTAAAGGGCAGGTGATATGAGGGTAAGTTTTTATTTACAGTTGTTTTTGGGCTACAAGGGCAGAGTTGGGTAGTTGGGAAAGAAACCATAGGACCTGCAAAGTTTAACATACTTACTGTCTGGCCTTTTACAGAAAAAAATTGTGGACCTCTGCACAGACCATGATTAAATGCCAATGAATAATATTGTGAGTTAAATAATTTGTACAGGTCACACAGCTACTTTATTTTTGGCTATCCTTTTTCTTAACTTTTTGGAGAGCCTTTTAATTTCAGCAGACTGTGGTACCAAATTTACATATTATTTGTCATTGTTGGCATTTCCAGTTTGTTGCTTTCTGTTAGAAAGCACCTCAATTCCATCTGTAAAAGGTCACCAAAATAGAGGAAGATTATATCAGTGCTGGGTTGTGTTTGTTTTTCAGGCTCCATAGGGAGTTTTGCTATAAAATCAATGCCGTGCTAGACTCTTGCTAAACAGCTAATCCCAGCTATAGTTTATGTATTTATTTGTTTCAATCAAGTGATTTCTTTGTCTTTTCCTCATCTAAATTTCTTTTTTCAGTTTTTATGAGACTGTCATTGATATTTTAATTTAGATTCCCTTGAGATATGAATAAAAGTGATAACGTTGGCTCTGTGGAATAAATTTAGAAGAGCAGGGGTATGCTTAGATCTAATGACTGTAGCCAAATGCATGACTTGGCTGTGCTTTTTTGATGTTCCATGGATCCTTATTGCAGTGGTAGTTGGTTGAGGTAGGTATACTTTCTAATTGATTCATCATTGATTTTTAATTATCTGTGGTAAATGTTGCAAGTTGTTGATCTTGATATAGGTACCTCTTTAGAGGTAAATACAAATTTATGTAAGGTCACTCTTGTTGGGTGGTTAGTAGTGGCTTAGCTTTAACTTCTGGGAACAAATGGTTTGCTCTATCTCCATAACGTCTTAAATATTTATATTATTGGAGAATGATCCTATAAAAATAGATTACTAACCATGAATGATTTATAATAGGAAAGATGAGTTGTCTGTTTATAGGTAGGTAATGGAATACTCAACAATAACTTATTTATCTTTCACACCTCACCCCATGAGGAGATTGGGGTACATGCCCAGATGCAACTAGTCACAAACATCAATCAGATCTAGAATGGTCACAGATGATTTCCATGGTTTCAAATCCATAGGTCATTTCTCTATTCAACTTCATTTGCTGCTGCTTGAAATACTTTTCCTTCATGAGCCTTCATTTTTCTGGTGGTTTTCCTCTGCTTCGATATACCATCTAAAGCATGTTGTTTATCTGCTGTTTTTCAGTTTCTTCATTTGAAAATTGTGATAATAGTGCTGTTTAGCTCCACAAAATTGTTCTAAGATTGAATGACTCAAATGAATAGTTTGGCACATATCAAGTATTGTTGTTGTTTTTTTTTTTTAATTAAAAAAAATTTTTTTTAACGTTCATTTCTGAGAGACTGAGAGAGAGCCCAAGTAGGGGAGGGGCAGAGAGAGAGGGAGACACAGAACCTGAAGCAGGCTCCAGGCTCTGCGTGCACTGTCAGCACAGAGCCCGACGTGGGGCTAGAAGTCACATGCCGTTAGATCATGAACTGAGCCGAAGTCAGACACTTAATCAACTGAGCCACCCAGGTGCCCCACATATTAAATATTCTAAGGGTTAACCATTATTATTATTATTACTACTACTGCTGTTATTACTGTGTGTTTTTAAGTCATTAGCTGCTCTATTTTTGACTCTCATTCTTCTCTGCAGGACCCCTAACCGCTGATGACCTACAGGGCTTAGTCATAGTTCTTCTCTATCTGCTGTGTGTTTGTACGTGAGTTCATCTAGTCTGATTGCCTAAAGTGCCATCTATATGCTGATGGTTAGCAGATGTGCCTTATCTTTAGCCCTTTCCTCATTTGTTTTCCAGACTTGTCTATCTAGTTGCTTTCATAATATTTTCACTTGCATATCCTGTTAGAGTCCTAGACTTAACATGGCCAAAGACATACCACAGCCCCCAGCCCCTAACAGCAACAAACACACCCAACAACAAATGAACATGAACAAACCTGTTTTTTCCCCAGGTTTCTATTTCTATTTTAGTAAATAGAACCACTATTTACCTGGTCCCTTTCAGTCAGATGAACCTAAGTGTTGTCTTTGTTCCCACACCTAATCAATTCATCATTGAGTACAGAATACATACCCAATCTGTCCACTTCTTTCTATCCCCAGCTGCTACTATTTTATTCAACAACCATTACCTTTTGCCTAGACTGCTATAATAGTCTCTTAACTGGTCTCCCTTCTTCTACTCCTTCTTCCCTTCCTCCTCTAATCCATTCTCTTTCAAGTAACTGGAGTAACCTTTTAAAAACATAAATCAGGTTATATTATTCCTTGTATATAAACAATAAAATAAAACAATACCCAGAGGCTAGTACATTAGAATGAAATCCCAGACTGTGAGGTACGATCAAACTCCTTTCTATCTCTGACCTCAACTTTCTCACCATTTTCCTTGTGGAATACTTTGTTTCAGCCATACTACCCTAACCTCCTTTCTGTTCTGCAACCATACCAAGTTTGTTTCTGATTTAAACATTTTGCATTACGTATTCCTCTTAGCCTGGAGTATTTCTCACATATGTTATCATAGTTGGCTTCTTCATTTCATACAGGTTTGTTACCACCTCCCTGAGGCTTCACTGCATGCTACTGATAACTAAAATAGCATACGTAAGTCTTCTAGTATAATGATAGACAAACTGCTGTCCACAGGCCAGATCCGGCAGGTGGCCTGTTTTTGTTCTGTCTGAGAGCTAAATATGGTTTTTACATTTTTAAACATTTAAAAGAGTAAGACAAAACAAAAACTCCAAATATGTGATCCACAAAGCCTAAAATATTTATACTCTGGCTCTCTATAGAAAAAGACCATACAGTTATCCAAAATTAGTTTGTTCATTTGTTTCTTTGTTTTTGTTATTTATTTATTTATTTATTTATTTATTTATTTATTTATTGTTTTGTCCTCAGGATGCTTAATTGTTGAAGAGTTTTAGAACATTGGTTAAATTATCTGGAATGGAGGAATTGAGCAATAGTTAATACAAGGAACATTAGTATTATTGAAGAGTAGAAAAACAGGGCAAATAAAAAATGTAGTAGGGACAAAGACTAAAGAGACTGTGGGACATCTCCCAAAGTGGACAAGAAGAGATGATCTGTAAGAAGGGTCTCCTGCTCACACAACTCTGAAAGCCTCTCAGAATCATTCATACAGAGGATTCAAATCTGAGTTTAAAGTATGCCTGTAAAACTACTCAAGTGATTAAGAGTATGGTTATCTGAAAAGTCATTCACTACCTGAAAGATGTCATATTATAGAAGTGTGTTTCATAAACAGAGTAGTAGGGTTGAAAGATACCCCTAGGCCCACCCTTATAAATAAATGCTGAATTCTTATTCCTCAAGCTTAAGAATGTGGAAAGTGAGGCTGAATCGCAGCATTTTGTATTTTATAGTCATTGAGCTTATCTATCTTGTCAACAAGACCTTCAAAATATTTGGACATTTATGGAGTTTGTAAGTGGATCAACTCCCCAAGTCTCTAATTCTTATTGAAAATTAAAGGAAGAAGTGCTCAGAAGAAGGTTATCTTAACTGAAGGGATAAAAATTTATGAATGTGTAAATTAAGAAAAAAAAGTCTCTCTGCTTTGTTCTCATATTTACTACTGGGTATAAATAACATATGTTGCTATTGTCTTATATGTTTCTATTGTCTATCACTACCTTTCCCTGCTTTTTTTTCTACTTCAACAGCCTGGTAAGTGGTTTATCACAAATTGTAAAATTGCTTCCGAATCTGTTTTATATTATTGATTCTATTGATAGTGGCTATTGTGAGGTAAAACACTTTATAATGGTTTCACATATCTATTCAACAAACATTTTTTGAGTACCAAACATTGTGTAGCAGATATAAAGACAAATACTCTTCTTCAGCAAGTCTGTAGACTGGTAGGGGAGACCACCAAATATGGACTAAGCAGTTGACAACACAATTTGGGAGTTCAGTGGTAAGGCTAAACTCAAACATCACTATTGCAAAGAAGCCTTCCTTCGGACCCCAGTGTGCCTCCTAGTCTCCCTTTATTATTACCAGTTCCTGTGCTAAATAAAAGCTAATGTTGAGCTGCAGTGGGGTCAGAATTGATCTCTGCTCCATAAAAAGCTTATGATTTCATAGAGGAAATATGATGTGTAGCTTTTCAACTATAACATGAAGCAGTTTATGAAAGGCAAAGTAGCATAGTGTTTAAGAGCACCAAGTCTAGGGCTAGACCACTGAGGTCCAAATCTTGGCTTTGCTGTGTAACTAGCCTGTAACCTGAGACGAGTGTCAATCTTCATGTGCTTCAGTTTCTTGATTCGTAAAATGAGGATAGTAATATACATTTGATTACGATTGTTATGAAGATTAAATGACTTAAGCACAGAGTAAATGCTGAGTGTGTTGCCATTGTTGTCATCATCATGTTTCTTATTTGTGCTAAGTGTAGCATATTGGTTAAGAAATTGGGACCTGGTTTCTTTTTTTTTTTCTTCAATATATGAAATTTATTGTCAAATTGGTTTCCATACAACAGCCAGTGCTCATCCCAAAAGGTGCCCTCCTCAAAACCCATCACGCACCCTCCCCTCCCTCTCACCCCCCATCAACCCTCAGTTTGTTCTCAGTTTTTAAGAGTCTCTTATGCTTTGGCTCTCTCCCACTCTAACCTCTTTTTTTTTTTTTTTTCCTTCCCCTCCCCCATGGGTTTCTGTTAAGTTTCTCAGGATCCACGTAAGAGTGAAAACATACGGTGTCTGTTTTTCTCTGTATGGCTTATTTCGCTTAGCATAACACTCTCCAGTTCCATCCACGTTGCTACAAAGGGCCATATTTCATTCTTTCTCATTGCCACGTAGTACTCCATTGTGTATATAAGCCACAATTTCTTTATCCATTCATCAGTTGATGGACATTTAGGCTCTTTCCATAATTTGGCTATTGTTGAGAGTGCTGCTATAAACATTGGGGTACAAGTGTCCCTATGCATTAGTACACCTGTATCCCTTGGGTAAATTCCTAGCAGTGCTACTGCTGGGTTATAGGGTAGGTCTATTTTTAATTTTTTGAGGAACCTCCACACTGTTTTCCAGAGTGGCTGCACCAATTTGCATTCCCACCAACAGTGCAAGAGAGTTCCCGTTTCTCCACATCCTCTCCAGCATCTATAGTCGGGACCTGGTTTCTAACCCCAGATCATCTGTATCATCTTGGGAACATCACGTAACCTTTCTGAGCTGGTTTCTTCATCTTTAAATGAGGATAATAGCACACGTTTCTTATTAAATGGGGTAATGCATATCAAGCATATAGCATAGTGTCTAACTATATATTATCAATAAAAAGGCGTTAGTCTTCCTAAAGCTGTGAATGAAAATGTCGACTTTTAAAGAAATGAAGTGCTGCTGAGATGTAGCACATTCCTGAGCTCGTAAGAGTCATTAAGTGTGTGTTCACTTAAAACATTAATTATTTAGAGATTGGGAGCCTAGAGAGAAAGCTGTTTGATGTACAGTTTTCTTTCTGTGAGGACTGTGGAAGGGTAATTTGATAATCTTATAGGCAAATATCATTGAGCTAGTAAAATAAAATCTATGAATAAATGATCTGGATAAAAAGCAGGTATAGGGGCGCCTGGGTGGCTCAGTCTGTTAGGCGTCCGACTTCGGCTCAGGTCACAATCTCGTGGTTTGTGAGTTTGAGCCCCGCGTTGGGCTCTGTGCTGACTGCTCAGAGCCTGGAGCCTGTTTCAGATTCTGTGTCTCCCTCTCTCTCTGACCCTACCCCGTTCATGCTCTGTCTCTCTCTGTCTCAAAAATAAATAAACGTTAAAAAAAATAAAATAAAAAAATAAAAAGCATGTATAGTTTTTTTTTCTAATTACAAATAGAATTTTTTTTTTCCAGAAAGAGAGAAAGAGTGCAAGTAGGGGAGGGGCTGAGAGAAAGAGAGAGAGAGAGAGAGAGAGAGAGAGAGAGACAGGGGGAGAATCTTAAGCAGGCTCCACACCCAGCATGGAGCCCCGTGCGGGACTCAATCTCCTGACTGTGAGATCATGATTTGAGCCGAAATCAAGTTGGATGCTTAACTAACTGAGCCACCCAGGCACCCACAAATATAATTTTTTGTATTTTCATTAAGAATTCTAAAGAATTGTAAGGTTCTTTTTCTGTAAAACTTTGTGTATCATATTGTAATTTTGAGTCAACTAGTTGGGTTTTCTCAGAGCAGAAACTTTGCTGTGTAAAACTATATAAAATTTTTTTTGTAGCCTTAAAAGATTTTTATTAGAATGAATAAACATTTTGAAGCTTTTGGAATTTTGTTAAGTGGATAAAAGCACAGAAACATCATAATTATGTCATCCATATTGGTGTATTAAGAAAAAAATCTGAAACTAAAAATAGAACTACCCTATAATCCAGCAATTGCACTATTAGGTATTTACCCAAAGGCTACAAAAATACAGATTCAAAGGGGTACACTATGGAGAGAGCCCAAGTGTCCTCTGACTGATGAATGGATAAAGAAAATGTGGTATAGGGGCGCCTGGGTGGCTTAGTCAAGCATTCGACTTTGCCTCAGGTCATGATCTCATGGCTTGTGGGTTTGAGCCCCATGTTGGGCTCTGTGCTGACAGCTCAGAACCTGGAGTCTGCTTCAGATTCTGTGTCTTCCTTTCTCTGCCCCTTCCCTGCTTGTACTCTGCCTTTCTTTCTCTGTCAAAAATAAACAAACATCAAAAACAAAAGATGTGGTATATATGTATATACAATGGAATATTACTCAGCAATGAAAAAGAATGAAACCTTGCCATTTGCAGTGATGTGGATTAGCTAGAGTATATTATGCTAAGCAAAATAAGTCAATCAGAGAAAGACAAATACCATATGATTTCACTTATATGTGGAATTTAAGAAACAAAACAGATGAGCATATGGGAAGGTAGGGGAAGAGAAGAGAGGGAAACAAATCATAAGAGACTCTTAATGATAGAGAACAAACTATGGGTTGATGGAGGGAGATTGGGGGGAGATGGGCTAGATGGGTGTTGGGTACTAAGGAGGGCACTTGTTCTGATGGGCACTGGGTGTTGTATGTAAGTGATGAATCGCTGAATTCTAATCTCCTGAAACTAATATTGCATGGTATGTTAACTAAAATTTAAATAAATTTATTACTTTTTTACATTTATTTATTTTTGAGAGAGAGTGGGGAAGGGGCAGAGTTTAGAAAGGGAGACAGAGGATCTGAAGCAGACTCTGCTGACAGTAGCAGGGCTTGAACTCAATGCAGAGCTTGAACTCAAGAACCATGAGATCAGGGGGTACCTGGGTAGGTCAGTTGGTTAAGTGACTGACTTTGGCTCAGGTCGTGATCTCATGGTTTATGGGTTTAAGCCCTGTGTCAGGCTCTGCGCTGACAGCTCAGAGCCTGGAGCCTGCTTTGGATTCTGTGTCTCCCTCTCTCTCTGCCCCTCCCTTGCTTACGCTCTCTCTCTCTCAAAAATAAATAAACTTAAAAAAAAAAAAAGTGTGAGATTATCACCTGAGTGGGGCTTGAACTCATGAACCGGGACATCGTTACCTGATCCAAAGTCAGATGCTTAACCAACTGACCCACTCAGGTGCCCCAAGAAAAAAATACTATTTACAAACACTGGAGAGCTATCTTATAGAGGGAGTGATTTTAAGTTATTTATGTTTTGGTCATAGTCTGGTCTCTGCATGGAGTCTTAATTGAATGGCAAATGATTAGTGTTTTTTGAAGCTGTTGAAATAATGTAATTAAAAGAATAAATCTTTGGATTAATATTTAAACTAGATGCTAGTTTTTATACTTTCCCCAGGTATTTAATGATTATAGTAAAGTTTAATTTTGAAATATTCTTAAGTTATATAGTAAATTATAATACTGGACTGATAATATTTATTGCATGGAATACCACTTTAGCTTCAAATAACCAATCTCATTAGTTATACTAAAGTTTTTCCTTTTTATTTTTGAGATATACAGTGAAGTGCAAAAGTCTTCAGTGTTCACAGTTTAAATATTAAATACCTGCTTATCCAACACTCAGATCAAGATAAAGAGTGTTTATAAAACTCTATGAGGATTCCTTTTGTGCTCTGCCTCCCACTCCTGAAGGAAACCATGCTTCTGAAGTTTATAACCATAGTTTTATCGGTGAACTTCATATAAGTGGGATAATTTTGTTTATATCTTTCTGTATCTGGCTTTTTTCACTCAATATTTTGTCTGTGAGATTAATTGTTGTTTGTATCAGCAGTTCTTTTTTATTGCTGTATTGTATTCCATTAATTAATTTTATTGTTGATAAGATTTTGACTGTTTTTATTTCTTTGGCTATTTTTGAATGAAGTAGCAGTGAACATTCTTGTATGTAGCTTTTAGTGGACATAGCCAATTTTGCTAGAGGTTTGGTAATATCCCATTGTGGTTTTTATTCTCATTTCTCAGATGACTAATGATGTTATATTAGTCAACTGATAATCCTAAACAGACAATTTGAAAATTGCCAGTGGTGTACAATAATATTTATTTGTTGGTCATGATTTTGTGGGTCTCCTGGCATAGCTCTTCTTGTGTATCTCATCTTCCTACTGGGAGTAGTAGGCTAGATAATGCATATTCTCATAGTGGTGGCACAAATGCAAGAAGGCATACCTAACTGGGCAAGCATATTTTAAGATCATCACGTCTCCTGACCTCTCACTCTTGAAATTAAGTCATGTGGCTTAGCTCACTTCAAGGGATGAGGAGGTATACTTGATTGGACTTGAGGATAGGTAGTGAATAATTTTTTTTTTTTTTTTTTTTTAAAGAAGCCTCCACACCCAGCACAGAACCCAGCGTGGGGCTTGAACTCACAACCCTGAGAGCAAGACCTGAGCTGAGATCAAGAGTTGGACACTTAATCGACTGAGTCACCCAGGCACCCCAGGTAGTGAATTTTTTGAACAATAATCTAATTCACTGCAGATGTTGAATTCTTTTTCATATCTTTATTGGCCATTTAGGTATTCTCTTAAGAGCCATCTTCTTTTTTTTTTTAATGTTTTTTTATTTTTGAAAGAGCACAAGCGGGGGAGGGGCAGAGAGAGGGGGACAGAGGATCCGTAGTGGGTTCTGCTCTGACAGCAACGAGGCCAATGTGGGGCTCGAACTCACAAACTGTGAGATCATGACTTGAGCCAAAGTAGGATGGTCAACTGACTGAGCCACCCAGGTGCCCCAAGAGCCACCTTCTACATATATTACTAGGCACACTTACTCTATCAGCAACATTGATTAACTCCTTAGGAAAGAAATTTGATACTCATTTAAATTTTTAAATTTTATTTATTTATTAAATATTTTATTTTTTAAGTAATCTCTATACCCAACGTGGGGCTTGAACTTACAGCCCCGAGATCAAGAGTCTCCTGTTCTACCAGCTGAGCCAGCTAGGTGCTCCTGCTTGCTCATTTTTAAGGCCAGATATTGTTGAGAACAGCTCTTACAGGAAGTTAAATAAAGTGGTGTATATAGATGAAAATAGATGAGAAGGTAGGAAAAAGGGAAAACAAACTATTAATAAAATGACTGCCTTAAGCAGTAAAAATGATTTCTAAAACACATGAATTAATGCGTATGTGGATTTATTTCTTTAACAAATATATTTTTAAGCTGTGGATACCTATGAAGAAAAAGACAAAAACGTTTTAGTGGGGAAGTCTTCCAATAGACAAAAAAACAAATAAATAGTAATATAATTCTAGGTAGTGTATCAAGTTCTATGATTAAAAATAGATCAGGACAAGGAGAATATAGCAGGGAAAGGGGGTTATTTTACATAGGTTAGGAAAGAAAATCCTCTCTGAGGAGTTGGCATTTGAGCAGACACCTCAGTGAATGAAAGAAGGTCCAGGTAGAGGGGGCAGGAAAGAAGTGTAAAGGTCCTAAAGCAGGAATAAGCTTAAATTCAAAAAAAAGACCAGTGAGGGTAGAGGTGGAGTAGAGTGAGGGAAAGATGAAGTTAGGCTACAGTAAGAGGTTACAGTTTTATTCAATTGTGTTATGGAGAGACATTGAAAGCTTTGGTAAGAGAGTGACGTGATCTGATTTACCTTTAAGAAGGGTTGACTCCCCTGTTAGGTGTAAACTAGACTGTAGTGGAGCAATGGATACAGGCATATCACACTCTTTCACTAATTCAGATGAGAGAATGATAAGGGGCTTGAACTAGGTGGTATAGATGGGAATGGCAAAAATGGTTAGATTCGGGATATATTTTACTGGCAGACCAATAGTACTTATTGTTGGATTGGATATTGAAGAATTTCCTTATGGGGGAAGTTAGAACATTTCTTTAGTAATGCGTTAGTCAGGGTAGACTAACTGCTATTACTACACAGCCTCCAAATATCAGTGATTCTACACAATAAAATTTTATTTCTTTTTCCATCATAGTCCAATGTAGATGGGTGAGGATGGGGTGATGGTGGGTGTTCTTTGTGTGGTCATTTGGGATCAGGGTTCTTCCATCTAGTGGCTCTGTATCCCATAGGACTTTAGAGCTTTCCCCTGGATCCTTTCCATTTTCTAGTAGACAAGGAAAGGCAGGCCCTCCCACCCCCTTTATTTAGGGGCTCTTATTGGCTCAGCCTGAAAGGACATCACCCCTGCCCACTTACCATTGGCCAAGGATTCAGTTGCATGGTCCCATATAATTAACTGCAAGGAAGGTTGGGAAATGCAGTCTAGCTGTGTGCCCAGGAAGAGGAGGAAATGGGTTTGTAAAAAGAGTAGAGACTTTGAAAAAAAAGAGTATTATAAAACACATAGTTGGCAAAGTTTAAAAATATAAATATTTACATATTTAAGTAAGTTATGTATTTACTTGTAAATTCAGTTTTTTTAATTAAGTTACGTATTTACTTGTAAATTCAGTTTTAAGTACTAAAATACGAAGAAACATGAATATTAGCTCTTGAACACTTCCTCCAAATTATTTTTCTAAAATAAACTCAAAATATTTAATAGCTTTCTCCCCATGACATTTACAACCGTATACAAATCAGTATTGTTTTCTCGAATGGACCCTGCCTTGATAGTAGAATGTTCTCCTTTTAATATCTACTGGTGAGATTTTTGCTTTGAGTTATTTTCTCTGTAGTGAAGCTAGATTTTTATTTTTTAGATATGAATTTGCCTGATTTCATTCTTCTCATGTTACTGAATGTTAGTGTATGATCTTACTAACATTCATTTGTAGATCCCTGTGATAAAGTAAATATAAAGAGAAAGGATACTTCTTTTTTTTCTTCTTGGAAAATGACCTTGAGAACTTGGTAAAGAAGTAAAAGCAGCTATAAAAATTTTTTGAAAATTAAATTTTATTAGTACACAGATGCAAAATATGACATTAAAAATCTTTAGTTACTTCTTTTTTTTAAATGAACTTCTAATTTAAAGGAAGCTCTGTATTCCCTATTTTCATTCTTCACCACAGTTTTCCTCTATAATTAGTTTCTTCTCAGACCACTGAATAACAGCATAAGCTGGCCTATTCTGAACCACACCCTACTGACCACAGCAACTGTCTGACCGCATTGTTTCCCTCTGTTAGCATATACTTTTGAAATATTACTTTGGGATAGGGAAAAAACATATTAAATAATTTTATTTATAACTGGTACAGCTATGTGTAATTGTTCCATAAGTGCCAGTAAAGTACTTAATTCTTTATATGCATAATATAAGTTGTTTTATTCTCTCAATCAGTCATTTATCCATACTCTTTTTATCTGCTGGTTTGAAATGCTGTCTTTATCATAAGGTAAATTTACATAGACTTTTTTGCTCTGTAAGCCTTAATTTTCTAATTTGACAGGTATTAACTTGTTACCTGTCTCAGAGATTTCCTGTTCAACTCAAATGAGGTAATGCACATCAAACTTATTTTTGATGAAAACTATAAAAAGGAATTTTGAAGATTACTCAAAAGTCTAATATATTTGTCCTTATTTAATATATATATGCCTTTATATATAGTTTTATATTTTAAGTTTTTTCAGTTGACATCATATTATACATCCCTTGCCATGTTTCTTTTGCATGACTGGCATTATAGGTATCATTCACCATCTAAATCTGTTTTACCCAATCTTTAGTTTGGATAGGGAATTTGGATGTCAGGGGGTGCTGCCCTATTTGAATCTATTTGGTTCCCCAAGTTTGGATAGCAAATAGCATGATTGTGAAGTAAGCACCTAAAAGTTTATTCAAATATATTTGGTTCCTGAGCTTAGACTGTGAAATTTAAATTAAAAAATTTTTTTTTAATGTTTATTTATTTTTGAGAGAGAGACAGAGACAGAGCACACACGGGGAAGGGGCAGAGAGAGAGAGAGAGGGACACAGAATCTGAAGCAAGCTCCAGGCTCCGAGCTGTCAGCACAGAGCCTGACATAGGACTCGAACTCACGAACTGCGAGGTCATGACCTGAGCTGAAGTCAGGTAATTAACGGACTGAGCCACCCAGGCGCCCCTATTTAAATTTTTTTTTTTAATGTTTACTTTTGAGAGAGACACCGTGTGAGCAGGGGAGGAGCAGAGAGAGAGGGAGACACAGAACTCCACATGTGCTTCAGGCTCTGCACTATCCACACAGAGCCTGATGCGGGCTCAAACTCACAAACTGTGAGATCCTGACTTGAGCCGAAATTGGATGCTTGACCAACTGAGCCATTCAAATGCCCCTAGACTGTGACATTTTTAGATATCAGTAATTTGGATAACAAGAGATACCTAAATTGTGAAAGGGTATTGCACTGAAGTGTTACCTATTAAAGTGAGTTCCTTTGATTGCAGAGAACAGAAACCCAGCTCAAAGTAGCTCAGGGTAAAAGGGAATTGATTGTCACACTTAAGGAAGTTCAGTGGTGGTGTTTATTTGAGGCACAGCTAGCTCCAGTAGCCCAAACAATGTTGATTAGGTTTTGCTGTATGTATTTGTTCATTTTCTTTTACTGGGTAAGGACTTCTGTGCATTGAGGAAAGATGGCTGCAAACAGTTTTAGATTTACATATTTCTGGATAACCAGCCCAGCAGAAAAGAAAATGCAGCAAAGTTCCAATATGGAATCTCTATGAGCAGCCCCTGTTGCCAGGGGGAATGGAATAATTGATTAGCTGGGTCTGGGTCATGACTAATACCACCCTTCCTCCCCTAGCTAGGGGATGAGGTTGGTCTATTCAAAGTGTGCTGTGTCAAATGGCAAGGGAGGGGTAGTAGTTCTTCAAAGGCAAATGCAGTACTGTACTTTCATTAGAAGGGCCGGATGACCTACTGCACAGATGAAACCGGTTAGCTGTCCATGTACCTATCTATAGTGTGTCATCTGATAACTAATTTATTCCATCACCTTTTCTTTAGTTGAAATATTACAAAATGTATTTTCTTTCAGCACTCAATTTGGCTTTTACTTGGCATTGACCTACTATAAGTAAAACTGGGCTCCTATGTGCTATCTAGTTGTGAAGATGAGCTAACATGCACATTTGTCACATCTTACCTAAAAAGCTTTTTCTCAATCTTTTTTTTTCTTTAAATTCTTTAAGGAAAAGAAAAGAGTATGTTTTTACTTTCTGAGAGATGCACCTGTCCATCTTTGACCTAAATCTCATTCTCATTTAGTTTGTCTTATTGAAGAACCTTGGCTCATCAGATAGACCTTCATTTTCTTAAGTTTTCAGTTTCTGCTTCTCTACTTGATTCTATTTATAACCATAAAGATGTGCTCCCAAGCCCCCTAACAAATGATTCACTCATACTTCTCCCTTTTTTCTTTATAGCAGATTTGACCAATGTCTGCTAATTTACTTGCCAATCTGTCTTCTCCCACTTCTTCCTTAACTTCTTACTTCCTACTTTTCAGAGTCCCCAGTAATATCCAGAGACCTTCATTTCAGGCCTAAACCTAGAATTACAGTATGTAAGGGCTAAAAGGGACCTAAGAGATATTTAACTCAACTTTCTTTTTTTATTTTGCTTGATGTTATTTTGATTGTACTGACTTTTTTTTTTTTTGTCTAGAATTTAGATGGTATATGGAATTTTTTTAAACTTTCAGATCTTGATCAGATCATAAATGCATGTTTATTAAAAACAATATAGTTGGATTTTAAAAATCTCTTGGTAATCTTTTTCTTTTAAGTGGAGCATTTCCATTTAATGTAGTTATTGATACATTTAGTTTGCTTTCCATTTGTTCCATCTGTTCTGACTCCACCCAGGACCCCCTTCCTTTTTGCCTTCCTTTGAATTGATTATTTTTTAATCATTCCATTTTTTTCACAGTGTTAGTTGGGAAGTTATACCTTTTTTCTAATTTTTTTAGGGGTTAGCCTAGAATAGAAGTTGGCAAACTTTTTTTTTTTTTAAGTTTATTTATATATTTTTGAGAGCGAGCTTGGGGGAGGGGCAGAGAGAGAGAATCCCAAGCAGTCTCCATGCTGTCAGTATGGAGCCTGATGCGGGGCTCAATCTCATAAACTGTGAGATCACAACCTGAGCTGAAACCAACAGTTGGTTGCTCAACCGACTGAGCCATCCAGGCACCCCAACCTGTTTCATTTAAGGGCCATATAGTAAACATTTTTGGCTTTGTGGACCATATGGTCACTGTCATTGTAGTGCAGAAGCATCCATTGATAACAGGTAGTGGTATAAATTACAGACAGTGGATTAGATAAAGTCATTTAGATAGAAGAGCACTGGGTTGAGACCAGAAACTGGGAGATTTTTTTGTTGTTGTTGTTATTTTTTTTTGAAATTGAGGTCATGGACAAGAAGCTCTGAGAGTGAATCAGAAAAAGAGTGAGCCTATCAGGAAGATTACAAGAAAAATAATTATCATGTGAGGGCAGTTTCAAGAATGAGAAGATGGCTTTCTTAGTCAAATGCTATAGAGTGCCGTGTTAAGATGAGGATTCAGAAGAGGCCGTTGGATTTGGCAACTTTATGGTAATTGGTGACATTTTCAAAGAATATTGGCAGAGCTTGCTATGTGGGAAGAGTGGTAAAGGAGTGGAGAGTGGAAACATAAACCATTGATTGTCAAATACTATTTTTTGGACCAGCAGCAACAGAAGTGCCTAGATTTCCCAATCTCAGAACCATTATTGGGCTTAGAAATGTATATTTTTAAAACATTGCCCAGATGATTTTGATAAACGCTAATGGCTTGCTGTCAAGATGTATTTGTTAGTGATATTTTGAGGCAAACCCTCTTTTCCAAACACAAAGCTATGACTGATGAAGCAAAAAGAAAAATCAAGTTGATATAAATGGGGTGCAGAAAAGGTAAACATTCCTATTTTCAGAAAGGCAGAACACAAAGCAGTGAGTAGGGCTGTGGCTAGGACCTTGCAGGTACAGAAGCTGAGGTTTGAGTTTCTTTGAGTGTAGGACATATCTTCTGATTTGAACAGACCGCTGGTAAGAAACATTTATGAGATAATGGGAAATTGAACATTGACCAGTAATATTAAAAATTGTTAATTTTTAAAGGTGTGATTAATGGTATTGTGGTTATATTAAAACAAAGTAGTAAATAGTAGGTTCTCAGTAAATGTTTATATGAAAAACAAAAAAAAATTTCCATCAGAAAGTACACCTGTACATCTAAATTTTCAAACAAATTAGCCATCTAGTGCCGAGAATGATATGAAATAAATCTGAAGAGCAGTTTACTCTGGATGACATTAAAATGCTTCACTGAAAAAAATAAAATCTTGTATTTAGTATTTTCAAGAAGATGAGTGAGTAATATCCCTTAAATTAAAACAATTATGGGGCGCCTGGGTGGCTCAGTCGGTTAAGCGGCCGACTTCGGCTCGGGTCACGATCTTGCGGTCCGTGAGTTCGCGCCCCGCATCGGGCTCTGTGCTGACAGCTTGGAGCCTGGGGCCTGTTTCGGTGTCTCCCTCTCTCTGACCCTCCCCCGTTCATGCTCTGTCTCTCTCTGTCTCAAAAATAAATAAATGTTAAAAAAAAAAATTATGGGGGCAATGGGGGGGGGTGCTCAGTTGAGCATCTGACTTGATTTTGGCTCAGGTTATGATTCCAGGGTTGTGGGATTGAGCCCTGATTCAGGCTCTGTGCTGAGTGTGAAGTCTGCTTGGAATTCTGTCTCTCCTCCTTTACCCCTCTCCCCCACTTACGCTCTTTCTCTTTCTAAAATAAGCCAAACAAAGCAAAAAAACCCAGTTATGACACTTAAGGTAGAAAAAAGATCAGGTGGATATGAAAATGACAAACTTTAGAAGTGAAAGCTAGTGTAAAAAAAATAACAGCGTGATTTTCATGAAAGGGAAGTCAATAGGATGTCTGTTTTCCCAGTATTAATCTATGAAATCAGTGTAATGTCAGTCAAAATATCAGAAGGTTTTGGGGGTGCCTGGGTGTCTCAGTCGGTTAAGTGTCTGATTTTAGCTTAGGTCGTGATCTCACAGTTCATGAGTTCCAGTCCCATGTCGAGCTCTCTGCTGTCAGCACGGAGCCTGGAGCCCCTGCTTCAGATTCTGTGTCTCCCTCTCTCTGCCTCTCCCCAGCTTGTGCATGTGCGTGCTCTCTCTCTCAAAAAAATAAACATCAAAAAATGTCAGAAGGTTTTTTTTTTTCGTGGTAGTGGACATGCTGATCTTAAAATTCTTATGGTAAAGAGTCAAAGTAACATTAAAGAAGAACAAATTGAAATGATATGCCTTCCATCAAAACTTATTATAGAGCTATAGTAATTAAGATAGATTCAGGGATGGACAGATAGACTACTGGAAGAGAATACAGAGCCCAGAACACCTTGATATTTATATGGAATTAGCTACATGACAGAGGTGGCATTATAAATCAAGGGAGAGATTGGACTCTTCATTGAGGTGCTGATTAAATTGCTAATCTGATTTGGCATGAAAATAAGAGCGCTATGGAAATAAATTCTGTATGGATTAAGTACATAAATGAGAAAAGAAAAACCTTAGGCCTTTTCGAAGAAAATGCAGGATGGATAACTTTATGTCTTCAGGATGAGGAGGGATTTTTAAAAACTATGCCAGGAGATAATGCCATGTAGGTTTTAGAGCCAGACTAACTGCTTCAAATATCAACTTTATCACATGCTAGTTATGACTTTGGGCAAGTTATGTAATCTTTCTTGTTTTCTCATTTGTAAAATGAGGATGATAATGGTAAAAACAGCCCTCAGGAATTGTGAGAAATAAAATGTGAAATGCTTAGAAAAATGACTGGTATAAATAAACACACAATAAGAGTTAACTACAATTGTTGTTACTGTAATTTACTAAAAAAGAAACAAATCATAACCTGTAAAGGATTGATAAATTTGACTATTAAAAACTCTATGACAAAAGGCATTGTGAATAAAATAGAAAGCTAAGGCACTAATAGGTAGGAGATAATTATCACACATTTAACTGAAAATTGATTAGTATCCAGGCTATATGAAAAACTCATTTAAACCAATAAAGAAAAGACAACTCAAAAAACAGAAATGAATAAGCAACATAGTCCAAATGGCAAATGGTAAGTGTTGCTCATCCTCATTCTAGTAAACAGGGAAATGCAAATTAATGAGATACCTTTTTACACTTATACTGGCAGAAACTCAAGTCTGACAATACTTTTATTGGTAAGGAGGCAGAGAAACTTGAGCCCTTCCTACACTTGCTGTGAAATAGTTGGTACAACTACTTTGGAGAGTGTTTTGTTAATATCTAGTAAAGTTGAATGTGCTTAAAACCCAACAATTCTAGGTGTAAAGCCCAGAGAAATTCTAGGAAAGACATACGAAGAGACATGTATGAGATCTGCAGCATTGTTTTAATAGTGTAATATTGGAAACATTCCAAGTGTTCACTAGAAGGACAGTGGATTGATAAATTGTGGTATAAATCATCCAATGGGATTTAAAAACAAAGACCTTGCTTTTAAGAGCAGTTTTAGGTTAGGTTCACAGCAAATTTGAACAGAAGATCCAGACCCCCCCCAACATCCCCCCATACATACATACTCTCCCCCAATATCTACATCCCCCCCACCCCAGTACATTTGTAACAATTAATAAACATTAATTGGCATATTATTTGGCAGTTAATGAACTTTTACATGTATCAGCACTTATAAATAGAAAAGACAATGTTAACGTGAGATGCAGACAATTAAGTATGGTATGACACCATTTTTTTAAAGCCTAAAAGAGTGAAACAGTACTATCTATAATTCATGGAGACCCACATGTGTAATAAAAATATAGAAACAGGACAGTGGTTCTCTCTGCAGAGCAAAAGAAGGAGCTTTATCTCTAATATGTTGTTTGTAAACTGATCTGGAGTAATTACAGCAGTTTTCAAACTTGTTGAATTCGATGGTAGCTATATGACTGCTTTTTATATGTTCCATAATATTCTCTGTGTCTGAAAGGTCATCTAGGAAAAAACAAAACAGAGTTTCTTCATTTGAGAACTTTTACAAATATATAATATTATGAGAGAGAAGTAACTGAAGGTATTTTAAAAAAATAACAGCATCTTTGTATGTTAAAGGATGAAATAAAAAAGGAAAGTGGTAACATGTGAGGATGATTCTCTGATGGGGCAAGTTTGATGGAGATGATAAGAAATAGGTTTTGTTAACCCTGGAAAGGACATGGGATATATTTTCTTTGTAGACTAGAATGGAAAAACTAAGATGAGATGAAAATAGGGATACATTTTGAGTTGGAGAATGCTATTTTCTCGGTGGGATGCCAAAGTTGAAATCATTCTGGAGGTGTTATGTATATGGGGTTTGAGAATATTGGAAGGATATGCAGAATACGTGTAAGAAATGAAATAAGGTTAGATAAAAAGGTAACCTTGAAGGAAAAGGGAAGGTTGAATAAAAGTTATAATAGTATCATCTATATAATTTTATCAGCGAGCCGGGGGCAGGATCTTTTTGTTGTTAGGAGAGGTAGAGAGAGAGCCCAAAAGTCCTTGAAAATATATCTATTCTATAGCAGGTTTCTCTCATATTTTCTTAGTTATAATTTCATCTAGTTTGATTTTTTTATTTAATCTCCTCTTCTTACTGTTTTTTTTCAAGCTTTTATTTAAATCCAGTTAGTTAACATACAGTATAATATTAATTTCAGGTGTAGCTTTTTGTGATTCAGTTCAATACCTAGTGCTTATCACAAGTGTCCTCCTTGATTCCTATCACCTATTTAATCCATCCTCCCCACCCATCTGTTTCCTGGTAACAATCAGTCTATTCTCTATAGTTTAGAGTCTGTTTCTTGGTTTTCCTCTCTCCCCTACATGTTCCTTTGTTTTGTTTCTTAAATTCCACTTATGAGTGAAATCATATGGTATTTGTCTTTCTCTGACTTATTTCACTTAGCATAATACACTAGTTCCATCCACATTGTTGGAAATGGCAAGATTTCACTCTTTTTTTATGGCCGAGTAACATTCCATTGTGTGTGTGCGCGTGCGTGCGTGTGTGTGTATCTCACATCTTTATCCATTCATCAGTTGATAGATATTTGGGCTCTTACCATAATTTGGCTATTGCTGATAATGCTGCTGCAAACATTGAGGTGCATGTATCCCTTTGAATTAGTATTTTTTTATCCTTTGGGTAAATAGTAGTGCTGGATCATAGCTAAGTTCTATTTTTAACTTTTTGAGGAACTTCCATACTGTTTTCCAGAGTGACTGCACCAGTTTGTATTCCCACCAACAGTGTTAGAGCGTTCCCCTTTCTCCACATCCTCTCCAACACCTATTATTTCCTGTGTTGTTAATATCATCTTCTTACTGTTTTTAATTTCACAAAAATTTGGCTTCATTGATGGCATTGTTTTGTGTTTTTGCTTTATCCATAAGAGCTTTTGGGTGCAGGGTGATCTGTATGATTATTCTGCCCTTTTTAATCTAGTCTTTGGCAAGTCTCTTTAAATATAAAGAAAGAACTTGACTCTAATCTCAGGTACTTTGGAAACATTTGAGATAGAGTACAAAATAATTTTTATTTGCACTCTGGATTTTGCATTATTAGTATGCTAAAACATGGAAAAATCTTTGGCAAGTTGCTTTTGGAGAAAGTGTCCAGATTTGGGCAATAAAATGTAATATTACGTGGTCTCAATGAGACTGTTTTCAAGACTTTCTAGACTAAGAATTAGGATCTTATGTTCTAAAAGATGTAATCAACATGATTTAAGCCTTTCTTGAGCATCAGAAGGTAAAGATTGTTTATATGATTTCTAAATGTTTCACATCTTTTATGTTACAGTTCTTTTGCCATGAAAATGGTTTGCAGGGTCTTGGACACATACTATCCATGCTGATGGGACAGGATCCAATATGAATATAAATGATGGAGGAAGACGACGCTTTGAGGATAATGAACATACGTTACATATATATCCTGGGACAATTTCAGAAGGGACTATCTACTGTCCAATTCCTGCCAGAAAAAACTCCACAGCTGCTGAGGTGATTGACTTTCTTATAAACAGACTTCATCTTGACAAAACAAAATGTTATGTTCTTGCAGAAGTAAAGGAATTTGGTGGAGAAGAATGGATACTCAATCCAACAGACTGTCCAGTTCAGCGAATGATGTTGTGGCCCCGAATGGCTCTGGAAAATCGCCTGAGTGGAGAGGACTATCGCTTTCTTCTGAGAGAAAAAAACCTTGACGGATCAATCCATTATGGTAGTCTGCAGTCATGGCTACGGGTAACAGAAGAACGTCGTAGGATGATGGAGCGGGGTTTTCTTCCACAGCCTCAACAAAAAGACTTTGATGATTTATGCAGCTTACCTGATTTGAATGAGAAAACTCTCTTAGAAAACCTACGAAATCGCTTTAAGCATGAAAAAATTTATACCTATGTTGGCAGTATTCTAATAGTTATTAACCCATTCAAGTTTCTTCCTATTTATAATCCCAAATATGTCAAAATGTATGATAACCACCAATTGGGAAAACTGGAGCCCCACATTTATGCTGTGGCTGATGTAGCTTATCATGCCATGCTTCAGCGCAAAAAGAATCAGTGCATTGTGATTTCAGGAGAGAGTGGTTCTGGGAAGACTCAAAGCACAAACTTTCTTATACACCACCTTACTGCACTCAGTCAGAAAGGATTTGCCAGTGGAGTGGAACAAATTATTCTTGGAGCTGGACCAGTACTTGAGGTAAGTGTGTAGAAATACTTTTCTTACTCTTAAACATGTCTTTGAAAAAATTTTTTGTAAATGTGAGAAAATGTAATGAAACCACAAGTATAGATATCATTTTTAGTTACCAAGGAAAACTGGAAGACGGGAAAGCAAAAAAGGCAGCGTGGAAGATTAAAGGGTATGACAGTGGCAGTATATTTTTCAAAGGTGTTTTTGGGTCATAGTGATGAAGTAAGAGATGATTGGAGTCGTATGTATCCCCCTGTAAAGGGAAATAGCCAGCACAGGACTCCTGTCTGTAATTGGGTTGTGGAATTAGGTGTTGGGGAAAATATTCTCATCAATCTATTTGTATCTTTGCAACTTTAACATGTGTGCCTAGTATTGAATTCTAAGGGTTCAGTTTTGAAAATGTAGAGAATATGGGAAAAAAAGTTTTAGTTCTATAATGTTTTAGAAGTAATAGTACCAAAGGTAGAAAGGAAAAAGAATACACTTTTTGTTTTAGAGTTGAAAGGAAAAGGTAGTATTACCTATTTTTTTATTAAAAGAATTTTTTTATGTTTATTTTTGAGACAGAGAGAAACAGAGCATGAGTGGGGGAGGGGCAGAGAGAGAAGGAGACCCAGAATCTGACGCAGGCTCCAGGCTGGGCTGTCAGCACAGAGCCCGACGCCAGGCTTGAACCCATGAACCGTGAGTTCATGACCTGAGCTGAAGTTGGTTGCCCAACCAACTGAGCCACCCAGGCGCCCCAATATTACCTATTTTTTAAAAGAGATTTTGTGAGGTATAACTGGGATACAGCAAACTGCACATATTGGAAATGTACAATTCGATAAAATTTGACATGTATATATACTAATTAAGCCACTGTCACAGTCAAGATACCGAATACATCCATTATTGCCAAAGTTTCTTTGTGATTCACAAAGTAGAAGTATAGTGTAAGAAACCACTTACACACTTACACTATAGATTAGTTTGTGATTTCTATAATTTTGTATAAATGGAATCATATACCATGTACTCTTTTATGTTTGACTTCTCTTGGTATAATTATTTCAAGATTCATCCAGGTTGTATGTGTCAGTAATTCATTCCTTTTGCTAAGGTAGAATTCCACTGCATGGGTGCATGATGCTTTGCATTTATCCATTTACCTGGTAATGGACTTTTAGATTATTGCTAGTTATTCACTGTTACACATAAAGCTTTATACAAGTCTTTGTGTGGACATACACTTTACTTTGGGTGAATACCTAGGAGTGGAATGACTGGGTTATATGATAGGTATATGCTTAACTTTTTAAGAAACTGCCAACTTTTTCTACAGTGTTTATACTTACATTTTATATTCCCACCAGGCAGTGTGTGACAGTTCCAGTTACTCCATATTCCTGCTAACCCTTGATATAGTCATTCTTTTAAATTTTAGCCATTCAAATATATATACAGTGGTATCTTACTGAGGTTTTAATTTGCATTCTATAATGACTAATGCTGTGAGCACATTTTCATGTGTTTATTTGCCCTCTATATATCTTCTTTGGTGGAGTATCTGTCAAAATTTATTGCCTAATTTTTTATTGGATTTTCTTAAATTTTTTTTAATGTTTATAATTTTTGAGAGAGACAGATGCCAGTTGGGGAGGGACAGAGAGAGAGGGAAACCCAGAATCCGAAGCAGGCTTCCAGCTCTGAGCTGTCAGCACAGAGCTCAGTGCATGAGATCATGACCTGAGCCAAAGTCAGATGCTTAACTGACTGAGCCACCCAGGCACCCCTCTTGTGTTTTTGATTTTAGCCATTCTGATAGGTGTAAGGTAATACCTCATGGTGGTTTTGATTTGTATTTCCCTGATGATGACTGATGTTGAGCTGGATTTGATTTGTATTTCCCTGATGATGACTGATGTTGAGCATCTTTTCATGGCCATTTGTATGTCTTCTTTGGACAAATAAAATGGGTCCTCTGCCCATTTTAATTTTATTTTTGGCTTTTTTTGTGTGTGTTGATTTATATATGTTTTTAAATATATTTTAGATATTACCTTATTGATATATTATTTGCAGATATTTTCTCCCCCTCAGTAGGTTGTCTTTTTGTTTGTTGTTGGTTTCCTTCACTGTACAAAAGCTTTGAAAAAAAAAATTTTTTTTTATTGGTGTGGTCCCAATTGCTTATTTTTGCTTTTGTTTTCCTTGCCTTATGAGACATATCTAGAAAAATGTCACTTTGGCTGATGCCAGAGAAATTACTACTTGTGTTCTATTTTAGGATTTTTATGGTTTCAGGTGTCACATTTAGGTTTAATTCAGTTTGAGTCTATTTTTGTGTATGGTGTCACAAGGTGGTTCAATTTCATTCTTCTGCATGTAGCTGTCCAGTTTTTCCAGCACTATTTATTGAAGAGAATGTCTCTCATTATATATTCTTGCTTCCTTTGTCATAGATTAATTGACCATATAAATGTTGGTTTATTTCTCGGTGCTCTATTCTGTGCCATTGATCTGTGTGTCTGTTTTTGTGCCAGTACTGTACTGTTTTGATTATTACACCTTAGTAGTATATCTTGGAATGTGGAATTGTGATACCTCTAGCTTTGTTTTTCTTTGTCAAGATTGCTCTGGTTATTCCAGGTCTTTTTTGATTCTGAAGAGATTTTACTATTATTTGTTCTAGGTTTTAAAAAAAATCCTGTTGGTATTTTGATAGAGATTGCATTGTATGTATAGATTGCTTTGGGTAGTATAGACATTTCAACAATATGAATTCTTCCAGTCCATGAGCCTGGAATATCTTTCCATTTGTTTGTGTCATCTTCAGTTTCTTCAATCAGTTATTTTGTAGTTTTTGAGTATAGGTCTTGCACTTCTTTGGTTAAGTTTATTCTTAGGTACTTTATTATTCTTTTTGGTGCACTAGTAAATGGTCTTGTTTTCTTACTTTCTCTATGTGCTGCTCTGTTATTAGTGTATAGAAATGCTACCAATTTCTGAATATTAACTTTGTATCATGCATCTTTACCAAATTCATTTATTATTTCGAATTGCTTTTTGGTGGAGTCTTTAGGATTTTCTATGTGTAGTATCATGTCATCTGCAAATAGCGATAGTGTAACTTCTTTACCAGTGTGGTGCCTCTTCTTTTTCTTGTCTGATTGTTGTGGACAGGACTTTGAGTACTGTGTTGAATAAAAGTGGCAAGAGTGGACATATTTGTCTTGTTCCTGATCTTAGAGGAAAAGCTCTTTGTTTCACCATTGAGTGTGATGTTAGCTGTGGGTTTTTCATGTATATAGTCTTTCTTATATAGATGTATGTGCTCTCTAACCCCACTTTGTTGAGAGTTTTTACCATGAATGGAATTTAAATTTTGTCAAATGGGTTTTGTTTTCTGCACCTATTGAGATGATGATATGATTTTTATCCTTTGTTTTGTTGATGCTGTGTATCACATTGATTTGCAAATCTTGAGCCATTCTTACATCCATGGAGTAAGTCTTACTTGATTGTGGTGAATGATCTTTCTGATGTATTGTTGTATGTGGTTTGCTAATATTTTGTTGAGGAATTTTGCATCTATGTTTATCAAGGATATTGGCCTGTAGGGGTGTGTGTGTGTGTGTGTGTGTGTGTGTGTGTGTGTGTGTTGTTTTTTGATTTTTATCATCAGAGTAATGCCTTGTGAATTTATTTGGAAGCTTTCCTTCCTCTTGTATTTTTTGGTATAGTTTGATGAGAATAGGTATTAACTCTTTTCTAAATGTTTGGTAAAATTCGTCTGTGAATCTGTCCTGGACTTTTATTTTTTGGTAGTTTTTTGATTACTGATTTACTTGTAATTGGCCTCAGATTTTCTATTTCTCTTTTGTTCAGTTTTGGAAGATTATATGTTTCTAGTAATTTATAGACTTCTAGGCTGTCTAGCTTGTTAGTATATAATTTTTTGTAGTATTCTCATAATTCTTTACATTTCTGTGATAGTTGTTACTTCTCTTTCATTTCTGCTATTACTTATTTGGGTCCTTCCTCTTTTTTTCTTGATGAGTCTGGCTAAGTGTTTTTCAATTTTGTTTACCTTTTCAAAGAACCAGCTCTTGGTTTTATTGATTAAAAAATTTTTTTAATGTTTATTTATTTTTGAGAGAGAGGGAGACAGACAGCACAAGCAGGGGAGGGACAGAGAGAGACAGAGACACAGAGTTTGAAGCAGTCTCCAAGCTCTGAGCTGTCAGCACAGAGCCTGACGTGGGGCTCGAACTCACAAACCATGAGATCATGACGTGATGCTTAACCGACTGAGTCCCTCAGGCACCCCTACTGATTTTTTTTCTATTGCTGTTTTTAGTCTTAATGTCATTCATTTCTGCTCTGGTCTTCATTATTTCCTTCATTCTATTTACCTTGGGCTTTATTTGTTGTTCTTTTTTTTTTCTGGTTCCTTTAGTAGTTAATGTAGATTGTTTGAGCTTTTTCCTTTTTCTTGAGTTAGGCCTGTGTTGCTATATAATTCTCTCCCTTTCTCTCTTTCTCTGTATCAAGAACCAGCTCTTGGTTTTATTGATTTAAAAAGATTTTTTTTTAATGTTTATTCTTGAGAGAGAGAGAGAGAGAGAGAGAGAGAGAGTGAGTGGGGGAGAAGGGCATAGGGAGAGAGAGAATTTCAAGCAAGTTCCTCAATGCAGAGCCTGATGGGCTCTATCCAATGATCCCAGTATCATGACCCAAACTGAAGTCAAAAGTCTGATGCTCAACCAACTGAGCCACCTAGGTATCCCTAATTTTAAAAAATGGTATTCATCAGGCACTTATAAATATTTGTAGATTGCTTTGGGGTAGTGAGGACATTTTAACAATGTGAATTCTTCCGTGAGCACATAATGTATTTCAATTTATTTGTGTCGTCAGTTTTTGTCATTAATACCTTTTGGTTTTCATTGTACAGATCTTTAACCTCCTTGGTGAAATTTCTCTCAAATATAACATCTCTCAGTAGTACCTTTTGAAGAGCAGAATTTTAAATTTTGATGAAATCCAATTTAACCATTTTTTTTCTCTTATGGATTGTGTTTTTGGTGTCATATTTAAGAAAACTTTGACTAAACCATGGTTGCAAAAGTGTTCTATGTTTTGTTTTGTTTTTTCATTAGTTTTGTAGTTTCAGTTTTGCATTCAGGTCTATGATTAATTTTGAGTTTATTTTGTATATGGTGTATAGATCCAGTGTTTTCCTATGAGTATCTAATTGTTTCAAAACTATTTTTTGTTGAAAGACTATTTTTCCTTTACCTCGTTTGCCTTTGTGTCTTTGTCAAAAAAATGGTACATATATATGTGGGTTTATTTCAGCATTCTGTCTCCTGTTGATTCGTTTTTCTTCATGACAATGCCATGCTACTTTCATTATGCAGCTTTATAATAATTTTGAAATTAGGTAGTATTAATCCTTCTTTTGCTTATTTTGGATATTCAAGGTCTTTGCATTTCCATATGAATTTTAGAACTAAATTGTCAGTTTTTCTATAAAAGTTTTTTGGGACTTTGGGATAGTGTTAAATCTATAGTTTAATTTTTAGAGAAGTGATATGGTAACAATATTAAGTCATCTGACCCATGAACAAGTTTATTTCTCTACTTATGAAGATCATCTTTAATTTCTCTGAGCAATATTCTGTTGTTTTTAATGTATAGGGCTTGAACATGTATAGTAAGATATATTTGTCAGTATTTATTGATGCTTTTATAAACAGTATTTAACATTTTTCAATTGTTTCCTAGTATATAGGGATACAGTTGAAATTGGTACTTTGATCTTGTATTGTACAAGCTGGCTAGGTACAAATATTAATTTCAATTTTTTTAAATTTTTATTGGATTATCCACATAAGAAGTCATATTTGTGAACAAAAAGGCAGTTTTATTTACTTTCTTCCAGTTGGAATTTTTTTTCCTGCAGATTTCACTAGTTACTCCAGTATGAAGAGATGCAGTGAAAGTAACATTCTTGTCTTGGGGGAAAGCATTTAGCCTTAAACATTAACTGTGATGATAGCTGTTGGTTTTGTGTAGATGTTCTTTATTAGATTGAGGTCCATTCCCTTTCATTCTTACTTTGTTTAGAGTTTTTATCAGGAAAGGTTGGATTTTGTCAAATGCTTTTTCTGTGTCTATTTGAGATGGTCATATGGTTTAAAAAAGAATAGTTTGTTAATATGGTAAATTATATTGATGGATTTTTAAAATTTAATTTATTTTTTAAAATTTATATCCGAGTTAGTTAGCATATAGTGCAACAGTGATTTCAGGGGTAGATTCCTTAATGTCCCTTACCCATTTAGCCCATCCCCCCTCCCACAACCCCTCCAGCAACCCTCAGTTTGTTCTCCATATTTATGAGTCTCTTATGTTTTGCCCCCTCCCTGTTTTTATATTAGTTTTGCTTCCCTTCCCTTAAGTTCATCCGTTTTGTATCTTAAAGTCCTCATATGAGTGAAGTCATATGATGTTTGTCTTTCTCTGATTTTGCTTAGCATAATACTCTCTAGTTCTATCCACGTAGTTGCAAATGGCAAGATTTCATTCTTTTTGATTGCTGAGTAATACTCCATTGTATATATATACCACATCTTTATCCATTCATCAGTCAATGTGCACTTGGGCTCTTTCCATACTTTGGCTATTGTCGATAGTGCTGCTATAAACATGGGGGTGCCTGTGTCCCTTTGAAACAGCACACCTGTATCCCTTGGATAAATGCCTAGTAGTGCAATTGCTGGGTCATAGGGTAGTTCTATTTTTAATTTTTTGAGGAACCTCCATACTGTTTTCCAGAGTGGCTGCACCGGTTTGCATTCCCACCAGCAGTGCAAAAGAGATCCTCTTTCTCTGCATGCTTGCCAACATATGTTGTTGCCCGAGTTGTTAATGTTAGTCATTCTGACAGGTGTGAGGTGGTATCTCATTGTGGTTTTGATTTGTATTTCCCTGATGATGAGTGATGTTGAGCATTTTTCCACGTGTCGGTTGGCCATCTGGATGTCTTCTTTGGAGAAGTGTCTATGCCTGTCTTTTGCCCATTTCTTCACTGGATTATTTGTTTTTTGGGTGTTGAGTTTGATAAGTTCTTTATAGATGTTGGTTACTAACCCTTTATCTGATATGTCGTTTGCAAATATCTTCTCCCATTCTGTCGGTTGCCTTTTAGTTTTGCTGATTGTTTCCTTCACTGTGCAGAAGCTTTTTATGTTGATAAGGTCCCAGTAGTTCATTTTTGCTTTTGTTTCCCTTGCCTCTGGAGATGTGTTGAGTAAGAAGCTGCTGAGGCCAAGGTCAGAGAGGTTTTTGCCTGCTTTCTCCTCAAGGATTTTGATGGCTTCCTGTCTAATGTTTAGGTCTTTGATCCATTTTGAGTTTGTTTTTGTGTATGGTGTAAGAAAGTGGTCCAGGTTCATTCTTCTGCATGTCACTGTCCAGTTTTCCCAGCACCACTTGCTGAAGAGACTGTCTTTATTCCATTGGATATTTTTTCCTGCTTCGTCAAAGATTAGTTGGCCATATGTTTGTGGGTCCATTTCTGGGTTCTCTGTTCTCTTCCACTGATCTGAGTGTCTGTTTTTGTGCCAGTAACACACTGTCTTGATGCTTACAGCTTTGTAATACAGCTTGAAGTCTGGGGTTGTGATGCCTCCTGCTTTGGTTTTCTTTTTCAAGATTGCTTTGGCTATTTGGGGTCTTTTGTGGTTCCATACAAGTTTTAGGATTGTTTGTTCTAGCTCTGTGAAGAATGCTGGTGTTATTTTGATAGGTATTGCATTGAATATGTAGATTGCTTTGGGTAGTGTTGACATTTTAGCAGTATTTGTTCTTCCTGTATATTGATGGATTTTTGATTGGTAAACCATTTTGGCATTCTGGGGATAAACACCAATTGTCATGATACATTATCCTTTAATGTATTGCTGGATTTGGTTTGCTAAAATTTTGTTTAGAATTACTGATATGTGGTCATGAGAAATATTGTTTTCTTTAATGCTTTTTTTTTTTTTTTTTAATCAGGATGATTCTGGCCATATGGGAATGAGTTGGGGTGTTTTATATTTTTGGAAGAGTTTGTGTAGAACTTCTTTTTTCCTTCTACTATCAGTGTTAGGATTGATATGATGGAATCCAGGCCTGGTGTTTTCTTTGTAAGAAAGTTTTATGTATTTATGTATGTATGTAATTATCTATTTAGAGAGAGAGAGCAGGGAAGGGGGACAAAGGGAGCAAGAGAAAGAATCGTAAGCAGGCTCCACACTCAGCATAGGGCTCCATGCGGGTCTTGATCTCACAATCCTCGGATATATTGGAAATTCAACTTACTGAACCATTCAGGTACCCTGCAGTAAAGTTTTAAACAAAGTTTGAATTTTTAAAGTAGATACAGATCTACTTTGAACCTGTTTGTGTCTTTGCACCTGAAGTATGTCTCTTGGGGAAAGCATGGAGTTGGATCATTTAAAAAAAAAAAACATCTTTTCTGCCAGTTACTTGCTTTTTGACTGGAATGTTTAAGCCATTTACAGTTAATGTAATTACTAATGTAGGATTTGTGTCTGCCATTTGATTTTTAAGGATTTGTGTCTGCCATTTGATTTTTAATAATTTTTTTAATGTTCTTGTATTCTTCCATTATTATCTTCTGTTATGTTAAGGAGATGTTTTCTAGCATACCATTTTAATTTTGTTATCTCTTGTTTGTTTGTTTTAGCAGTATTCATGAGCATTCCAATTAACATAACAATTCAGTTTGGATTACTACCAACATGTGTTCTTTTTTTCTTCATATAGATTTGCTTTATTAAGTGTCCTTTCATTTCAGCTTATATTACTTCATTTAGTATTGCTTTGTAAGGACCATTTGCTGCCTAATGAATTCTTTTGGTTTTTGTTCATTTAAATATCTCAATTTCTCCTTTAATTTTTTTTTTTTTTTTTAACGTTTATTTATTTTTGAGACAGAGAGAGACAGAACATGAACGGGGGAGGAGCAGAGAGAGAGGGAGACACAGAATCGGAAGCAGGCTCCAGGCTCTGGGCCATCAGCCCAGAGCCCGATGTGGGGCTCGAACTCACGGACCGTGAGATTGTGACCTAAGTTGAAGTCGGATGCTTAACCGACTGAGCCACCCAGGCGCCCCTCTCCTTTAATTTTTAAAGACGGTTTTATGGGACACAGAATTCTTGGTTGACCGGCTTGTCTCAGTGCTTTGAATATATAGCTCCACTCTCTTCTATTCTTGATGTTTTATTTGGAGAAATTCGATGTTATGCTTATTGAGGAACCTATATATGGTATGTGTTGCATCTCTCTCACTGCTTTTAAGAAACACTTTTTGTCATTCAACAGTTTGATCATTATTTGTCTAAGTACTTATTCTTCATACTTTGAATTTGTGAAGGTTGTTAGATATATAGATTAGTGTTTTTCATGAAATTTTGGAAGTTTTGGGCTATTCATTGTTAAAATATTGATTCTGTGTTTTCCTCTCTATCCTCTCCTTCTGGTGTTCCCATTATATACATATATTGGCATGTTTGATGGTGATCCACCCGTGTCTGAAGCTTGCTCTGTTCATTTCTTGTTTATCTCCCCCCTGCTATTCCTTAGGTATCATCTCAATTGATCAGTGTTCAAGTTTCGTGATTTCTTCTACTTGTTCACATCTCTACTTGAGCCTCTTCAGTGCATTTTTTATCTTAGTTAATTACTTTTCAGTACTGGAATTTTTATAATTTCTCTGCCTTCACTAATATTCTCTATTGTTAAGGCATCTTTGTCATATTTTCCTATAATTGTTTGAAAGTATTTAAAACAGTGATATAAAGTTCTGGCTTTGGAGGTCCAACATCTCGGCTTTTTCAGAGACAATTTCTGGTTATTGTGTTTATAAAATTTTTTTGTGTCCCTACTTTCTTTCTTTTTTGCATGTCTTATAATGTTTTGGTGAAAAGTGGGCATTTTTATTAATACAATGTGGCAGTTTTGGAAATGGGGTATTTACCTCCTCCCAGGATTTGTGGTGGTTGTTTTGTTACTGCTGTTTGGTTGTCCATGACTTCTTTGAAATTAGTCTGTGAGGTCTGTTCTTTTTTTCTGTGAGGGCTTTACATTCTCTCTTCATTTAGCTTAGTGGTCAGGTAATAATTGGACAAAGATTTTAAAAAAATATCCTGAAGCAATAAGGTTTCCAGTTTTTGTGTGTGTGTGAAGTTCTTAAGTTGTTTGGTTACCTCATTTTTTGCCCCATTCTCCTATTTGTACCTTAGGCAGTTGCAGTGTTCTAATCAATTGCCTCTGATTGATTTTAACAAATATACATGGGTGAAAAGGCTGTTCCTTGTGAGTGCTTTCCAAGTCATTTCAAGTAAAGATAACCCTTTGAGTGAGGTTTTCCAGTGAAATACCATGTAGCTCAAATTCTGACAGTTACTTGTGGGATGGGGCTTTGGCTATAATCCTGTTTTGATCCTTCAATGGCTTTTAGGCTGCCTTTGAAACAGACTGTAATTATAGGGCATTGCTTTTCTCTTCAGCATGGAGCTAGGGAGAGGGAGATGGTAATTGGCTAAGTTAAAATGCCACAATGCCTTTTTTCTTACTGAGATTCATCTGTTTTCCCCTCAAAGGATTATTGCAAGCCTTTGGTTAATTTCTAGAGTTGTCAAAAAGTTGATTTGGATAATTTTTTTGGTTTTATTTCTCATATGA
Source organism: Panthera tigris (assembly GCF_018350195.1). Lineage (NCBI taxonomy): Eukaryota > Metazoa > Chordata > Mammalia > Carnivora > Felidae > Panthera > Panthera tigris. The sequence goes on from NC_056665.1 coordinate 33,789,775, forward strand.
AAAAGAGGATTTTCAGAGTTATCATTTCTCTGACCTTACTTTCAATGATCTTTTCAGGAGATTTAAGTAATAAAAAATTCTTTCTATATTTACCTTTCTGGTTACCATTTCTGCTGTTCTCCATTCCTTCCATATGTTGATCCATATTTGAATATGATATTTTCCTTTTGCATTAAGGACTTCCTTTAATGTTCCTTTTAATGTGGTTTGGCCTACGATGAGTATTTTCAGATTTAGATGTCAGAAATGGTCTTTCTTTGGCCTTTAAAATTAAAAGAATAACCTTATAGTAAAATTGTATGAATTTTAAAACCTGTTAATTTTTGTAACCATCTGTATACAATCTGAGTACCCATTACCTCTTGAAACTCCCTCACACTATTCTTTATCTTCAAACCCTCTGACTTCCCTCCAATACTCCCATAATCCGTGAAGACTACGTGTCCCCTGTTGTTGTTTTGAAAATGTCACAGAAATGGAATCACACGCTAAGTACAGTTTTGGGACTAGCTTCTCTCATTCAACATTATGTCTTAAAGATTCATTCAAGTTGTTGAATATGTGAATTCAACCAGGGATTATTTCTTTTAAATTTAAATTTTAATAAATTTTATTGGGATGTAACTTAGAATAAAATGTAGCCATTTAAAATTTATACTTCAGTGATTTTTGATAAATGTGTATACACTTAACGTAACCATCATTATTACACAATGAAGCTGTAGAATATTTTCATTACTCCTTGTGCCCTTTTGTAGACATTGCCTAACCACACCCTCATTCCCAGACAACTCTGATCTTCTTCCCATTACTGTTTGGCCTTTTCTAAAATTTCATATTACAATATGTACTCTTGAGTCTGATTTCTTCTACGTGGCGTAATGTTTTGATATTCATCAGTGTTGATGTATCATCTTTATTGCTGGGTAATATTCACTGCATTGTGTATACTTTGGTAACAATATATTCTTTTATAAATAGTACTATAACTTTATTTTAAGTTGATGTAATAACGTGCAATACATTATGTAGTGAAACCTTATTTCATTTATACTATTCCAAAATTGCGATTATTTTTTTTAAATGTTTATTTATTTTGAGAGAGAGAACACACGTGAGCAGGGGAGGGGCAAAGAGAGAGAGGCAGAGAGAGAATCCCAAGCAGGCTCTGTGCTGCCTCTGAGCTCAGAGCCCAGCATAGGGCTCTATCTCATGAACCATGAGATGATGATCTGAACTGAAATCAAGAGTGGCCACTTAACCGATTGAGCAATCTAGGCACCCCTGAAGTTGTAATTATTTTGATGTAATTATTCTGCTTCTATCTCCTTGTTATTTAATTTAGTAATATCTAAAAAATATATATTGAAATATAGTAAGAAAGTTTGCTGGCTCTGGGATGTAAAAGTTAATTTTAAGGAGTGTTAAATCTTTATAATTAAAATTTATTTATTAAACTTAAAAAAAATAATTTATATAATTTATATATATAATATATATATTTATTATATATTATATATATAATTTATTTTTGAGAGAGCATGAGCTGGGGAGGGGTAGAGAGAGAGGGAGACAGAATTCAAAGCAGGCTCCAGGTTATCAGCACAGAGGCTGACATGGGGCTCAAACTCTTGGACTGTGAGATCTTGACCTGAGCCAAAGTCTGACAATTAGCCGACTGAGCCACCCAGGCACACCTAATTAAGATTTATTTTACTGAAAAGCATAAAATACTTGTTTTTTCAAAAATTTTTTTCAACATGTATTTATTTTTGAGAGACAGAGCATGAATAGGGGAGGGGCAGAAAGAGAGGGAGACACAGAATGTGAAGCAGGCTCCAGGCTGTCAGCACAGAGCCTGACATGGGACTCAAACTTGTAAACCGTGAGACATGACCTGAGCTGCAGTTGGACACTTAACCAACTGAGCCACCCAGGTGCCACTCTTCCTACTTGGTTTTATTTCAACTATTAGTTTTTCTCTTTTACTTTACCTAAACCATAGGAGTCTGAAGTTAAAGAAAATTGCTTTTCTACTGTCTATTGCATTTTGTATCTTTGAGCTGACCTAAGTAAGATTTTCCATTTTTAAAATGAAATTAACAAGAACTATTTATTTTGACAGGCCTTTGGAAATGCAAAGACAGCTCATAATAACAATTCAAGTCGTTTTGGCAAGTTTATTCAAGTAAATTACCAAGAAACTGGCACTGTACTTGGGTAAGTAGCAGTAATAGGCTTTGGAGTATGTTTGTATTTTTACCATTGTCTCTTCATAATCCGTAGATTATTCATTTACTCTTAATGAGTATAGTGAAACTGGTGTCTACTAAGTTTTTTCTTCTAAACTTTTTTTTGTTTTGGAAAAGTTCAAGCCTGAGAAAAGTTCAAAGAATAGTGTAGCGCTTATATACCTTTTTTTAAAAAAAATATAACTTATTGTCAAATTGGCTTACATACAGCACCCAGTGCTCATCCCAAGTGCCCTCCTCAATGCCCATTACCCATTTTCCCCTCTCCCCCACCTCCCCACCCACCCTCAGTTTGTTCTCTGTATTTTAGAGTCTCTTGTGGTGTGCCTCCCTCCCTCTGTGTTTGTAATATTTTTTTCCCCTTCCCTTCCCCCATGGTCTTCTGTTAAGTTTCTCAAGATCCATATATGAGTGAAAACATATGATACCTGTCATTCTCTGACTTACTTCTTTCACTCAGCATAATACCTTCCAGTTCCATCTACGTTGCTGCAAATGGCATGATTTCATTCTTTGTCATTAGCACTTACATATCCTTAATGTAGATTTATTAATTATCAACAATTTGCTGCATTTGTTTTATCTCAGTGTGTTATGCATACATTCATTTTTTAAAATTGTTTTTGAGTAAGTTGGGCATATAATTTGACCCCACACAGGAATCACAGCCACATTTTCCTATATAATACTTTTTAAGAAATTAAATATGTTACAATAACATTAAAAAATTTTTTTTGTAATGTTTGTTTATTTTTGAGAGAGAGAGAGAGAGCCAGAGTGCAAGCTGAGGAGGGACAGAGAGAGAGGGAGACACAGAATCCGAAGTAGGCTCCAGTCTCTGAGCTGTCAGCACCGAGTCTGATGTGGGGCTTGAACTCAGGAAATGTGAGATCATCACCTGAGCCGAAGTTGGACGCTTAACTGACTGAGCCACCCAGGTGCCCCTCCAGTAACATTTCTTATATAGTGTGTAATCAGAGTACCTCTGGTTGTGTCAGCAATATACTTCCTAACTTTAAAATAACTAATAAGTTGGGGCGCCTGGGTGGCGCAGTATGTTAAGCGTCCGACTTCAGCCAGGTCATGATCTCGCGGTCCGTGAGTTCGAGCCCCGCGTCAGGCTCTGGGCTGATGGCTCGGAGCTTGGAGCCTGTTTCCGATTCTGTGTCTCCCTCTCTCTCTGCCCCTCCCCCGTTCATGCTCTGTCTCTCTCTGTCCCAAAAATAAATAAAAAACGTTAAAAAAAAATAATAAAATAACTAATAAGCTTTATTTTTAGAGCAGTTTTAGGGTCACAGCAGAAATAAGTAAAAAGTACAGAGTTCCCATATACCTCTTTACTCTATCCCCCAGTTTCCCATGTTAAGAACATCTTGCATTGGTGTGTTCCATTTGTGTTGTATATTCTGTGGATTTTGACAATTGTATAAAGACATGTATTCACCATTACAGTATCATATGGAGTAGCTTTACTGCCCTAAAAATCCTGTGTGTTTTGCCTGTTCATCCCTTTTTACTCACTAACCTTTGGCAACCACTTATATTTTTATAGTACCCCTATGTTTTGCCTTTTTCAGAATGTCATATAGTTGGAATCATATAGTGTATGGTCTTTACAGTTTGGATTCTCTGCCTTAGTACTTAAAAAAAATTTTTTTTTAAATGTTTATTTTTGAGAGAGAGACAGAGAGAGAGGGTGGAGCCGGGGGGGGGGTGGGGGGTGGGCAGAGTGTGAGAGGGGGAGGAGCAGAGAGAGGAAGACACAGATTCCAAAGCAGGGTGTAGGCTCTGAGCTGTCAGCACAGAGCCTGACGCAGGGCTCAAACTCATGAACCTTGAGATCATGACTTGAGCCTAAGTCGGATGCTCAACTGACTGAGCCACCCAGGCACCCCCTTTGCCTTAGCACTTTGTATTAAAGTTTCTTCCACACCTTTCATGGCTTGATTTTATTGGGCTAATGTTAAATGTATGTATTAATTTGGAGATAATTGACATCTTGGGCTATTTAGAAATGCTTTTAAGTTTTTGTATTTCTTATTTATTCCTAAGTATTTTAATGTTTTGTTGTTATTAAAAGTGTGATTTTTCTCTTGCATTATATCTTCTAGTTGTTTGAAGATATATATGAAAGTTACTGATTTTTATATTCGTATCTTATTATCTTAGTTATTTTATTTTTTGCATTTTACTGTCGTATCTCTTACCTTTTCTTGGTATATATGCAAAAATAGATATTTTTACCTTTTTTTCTGCTCTTACATCTTTAGTAATTTTCTCTCTTGTCTGATTCCAAGTAATTTTGTTTCAGACCTTTATATGAATGACTTTACTTTTTTCCACTAAGTAAAATACTGGTTTTAGGACATTTTATCACATTAATGGATTAGTATCAATTTAAATTTTCTGTGAGTGGTTTTCTGAGTAACAAAATGATATTGCATTTTATCAAATGCATTTTTCACATTTGTGGAGATTAGCATAATCTTCATTCTGAGATATATCAGTGTTATCATTATTTTCCTAATATTGAATCATTTTGTGTTCCTGGGAAAACAGTCCCACTTGGTCAGTACAAAAAGATACGTACACACACACTCACATACATACGTACACAAACATATTTTTGTAGACACATAAATTGGTTCTATTCTGTTTTCTAGTTTTTATTTATGAGTTTTGCGTCCATATTAATAAGTGAGATTGGTCTTTTTCTTTTTTAGGCTATTTTAATTATGCTTACTATTTTACTTATTTTGATTTTAAAATTTTGACCAAAACTATGTGCATTCTCCCCCTGCCAACAAAAACAAAACAAGAAGGATAAATCCTTCTTCAGTGATAAGTTTCATAACTTATTTCCTTTCTTATTAAAACTATGTTTCCAAAGGTACAGTTGGTACTTCTACTAATAAAAATGGGATGCAGTCAAGTTGTCAAGTTGTACTTTTCTAGTATTTATGATTGTGATGCAGGAGAGGTTGATAATAGGTACAGTAGTATGTATTGCTTTGTAACTTACAAAATATCATTATATATATTCATTGATTCTTAAGACAATTTCATGAAGTAGGAATGGCAGATGTTTATTTTCCCATTTTATGAATGAAATCCTGGCTCTTACATGTTAAGTGATTACCTAAAATGGTTAATCTTTTCTCTTACAACAGTGATGAACAAAAATCTTTATCTTGAGTAGTAAGTTAACAGATACATATTGAAAAAATTTTTTTTCATTTCAAAAATTTCTAACTCTTAGCAAATATATGTTAAGCATTTTTCTTTCATTTTATCATTCATTGGGCAAACATTTATGGAATTCATTTCTATATGTGCCAAGTGTTGAGGACAAAAAAAAAATATATACACTTGTCCTCTGCCATTAAAATTCTCATAGTCTTTTTGGGAAGATGTGTTTACATAAGAGGATTACAGTAAGTGAGGTAAGTACAGTGATTAAAGCACGCGTCTGGGAGAGTTCACAAAAAAGGATTTTTATCTTGGGTCTTGAAAAATTGCTAAGAAGAAAAAGTGGTAAATCACATTGATTGAGGAAATGAATGGAATCATAACAAGAGGTTGGTGTACTTGAGGAGCAAGTTCAGAGGCTATAATGGTCAATTGGTTTCAGATTCTGAATAAAGCTCCAATGTTTATAATTTATCCTTTTGACATTGGGAAGGAGATTTTAAAAATTTTATTATATAAAATGTCAAACATAGAAGTAAAGAGAATAGTAAAAGGAATGCCCATTTGATTAAACAGTTATCCCATTTTGCCATATATACTTCCATCTATTTTTTTCTTTTTCTTTGCTGATGTATTTTAAAAAACAGTCCCAGGTAGATATAACATCAGTTTACCCATACATACTTTAGTATGAGCAACAGTGAATGAGGAATAAAATGAGTAGATCTTATTTTATAGGTAAATAACTCTCAGAGCAGTATAACTTATGGATTGGAGGGGAGGAAGGAGAGATGTCTAGGAGTATGTTGGTATAGCTGAAAGAGAGAGGCTTTTAGTTAAAATAGATCTGGTATCCAGTCATAGTTCTGCTGTTTACTAGCTGCATGATCTTAATATCTTTGAGCATCAGTTTCTCCACTTATGAAATAGGCAGTAATATTTGCCATGCAGAGTGGGTGTAAGGATTTCATATACTATGTTGAATCTAAAACACAAATGAGTAAACAGAAAGCAGATTTATAGCTATAAACACACAGAACAAATTGATGGTTGCCAGAGGGGAGGAGGATGGTGGAATGGGCAAAATGAGTGAAGGCTGCCAGTTATGATTCAATAAGTAAGTCATGGGAATAAAAGGCATTGCATAGGGAATATAGTCAATGATACTGTAGTAGTGAGGAACCGAAGCTACACTTGTGGTGAGCATAGTATAATGTATAAACTTGTTGAATCACTATGTTGTACACCTGAACACCTGAAACTAATGTAACATTGTCAACTAAATGTTGACATAGTCAAATAAAATAAAAGAATTTAACATACTAGTTTATGTTAGTTCCCTTTGTCCCATCTTATACAGATAAGACCCTGTTTTAGTAGTTTAGAGGTGATGATGTTTATTCAGAGGAAATGATGCATTTTAATTGCTGGTAGTGGTAGTGATAATGGGCTTACAAAGAAGGCACATTTGAGCTTCATTTTCATTTTCATTTCCATCCAATGGATGGAACCTATTGGATAGAGAGTGGGTATAGACTGTAGAATTAAAAGTGGAAAGAAGAGCATGAACAATGCAGTCAGGAGTGAATGGTGTGCTTGTGGAAATAACCTGTATGTGGGAGTGACTGAAATACTGAGCATGCAGTGGGAGGGAACTGATGGCAATAAAAGCTCCAAAGTGAGATTTTGACCCCACAGAGGTTTGTGCTAAGTAATTTGGATTTAGTAGGCTAAAGCTTTTAAATTTCAGACCATAGGAGCCTCTTTTGCAGTGGAAGCTTAACTAATTGCTTCAGTTTGGTAATAGGTATTGAAGACTTGAAGTGGTGGGGTACAGGCTGGATAAAGAGAATAACGTATCAGATGTTTATGTTTCAGTTTCTCATTACTTTTAGGATAAAATCCATTCTTCTGGCATATGGTATATTGGTTCTTCTTGATCCACTCCACTTGTCTGTCTCATTCTTTAGCCATGTTAACTAATTATCTTCCTTGATGTTAAGTACCCTCCTTTTATGCGTTTATACAGTGCAGTTCTCCTTGCCTTCTTCTGGTCAGTCTTTCAGATTTTAGAGTCATTTAGTCAGTCATCAAATAGTTTTTGTGAATGTTTACTATGTGCTGGGAACTCACCTCTATATGAATTGTTCCTTATGTAATTTTTTCCTTCTTGGATTGAGTCTTACCTATCTCTCTTGGTATATCCATAATATCGTGGTCATTGCTCTATAATAAACCCTATACCAACTCAGTATGATAGCTCCTTGTTTACATATTTCCTCCACTAGTTTGTAAGCCTCTTGAGAATAGATAGTACATCAGTATTTTCATATTTGAACAGTGCTTAGTACAGTGCCCAATTAATGAATACTTACTGAGTAAATAATAAATGAATAGATTCCAGAATGTGGTAGTAGCATGAGTATGTTAACAAATGTGTCTGAGCCTTATTTAGGCATCTGACGAAAGTATAATATCTGAAAGAATGTGCAGTGGCGTGGTATCTGGATGGCTGAGTCAGTTAAGTGTCTGATGTTTCACGGTTCGTGAGTTCGAGCTCTGCATTGGGCTCTCTGCCGTCAGCACAGAGCCCGCTTTGGATCCTTGGTCTCCTCTCTTTCTGCCTACCCCCTTCCCTGCTCACACTCAAGTGCGTGTTCTATCTCTCTGTCTCTGTCTCTGTCTCTCAAAAAATAAACATTAAAAAAAACACAAAGGGTTGCCTGGGTGGCTCAGTCAGTTAAGCATCCCGACTCCTGGTTTGGGCTCCCGTCATGATCTCACATTGGTGAGTTCGAGCCCCATATCAGACTCCATGCTGAGAATGTGGAGCCTGCTTCAGATTCTCTTTCTCTGCCCTTCCCTTGCTCATGCTCTCGCTCTCTCTCTCTCAAAATAAATAAACTTTAAAATATTTTGAAAAGAATGTGTAGTGGTATATGAACCTGGAAAGAAAGTAAAGTCTATGCCATGGGTGGGTCTTCTGTGCCATGTTTTGAACTTGTGACTTTATTTTGATTTATTGACTCCCCTCTGCCGAAGACTTAACGAGTTTATGAATTTAACGCAGATAACATTGCCAGCATTTATAAAACAGTTGTAATGGTAAATGTACTAAAATGATATGGATAGTATTCTTTGTACTTTTGCATCTTCTATGAAACAGTATTTATCTACCTTAAGCTTTATTGTTTATATCAACCAATTTTATTTTTCTCCTAGTGCCTATGTTGAAAAATATCTACTGGAGAAGTCCAGACTCGTTTATCAAGAGCATAATGAACGGTACAGATTTTTATTAGTATAATTTAATTAAGTTAACATTTGTATTATGCGGATCAACTTTTAGGATGTTTGTATATTATGACTTTTAATTCAGTGTATACTGTGTAATCCCTTTATGTATAATTGCTGTTACTATCACTGGCAGAACATTGCACTTTTTCAGAGGCTGCTAGGAGTTGTTTTTAACGGGTACAAGCATACCTTGTTTTATTGCACTTCATAGATAGTGTGATTTTTACAAATATGTGGCAACCCTGTGTTGAGCAAGTCTTTTGGCACCATTTTCCCAATAGCATTTGATCACTTTGTATCTCTGTCTCAAATTTTGGTAATTCTTGGAATATTTCAAACTCTTACATTGTTATTATATTTGTTACCATGATCTGTGATCCATGATTACAACTAGCTGAAAGCTTGGATGATGGTTAGCATTTTTTTTTTTTTTTAAGCAATGCAGTGCTTTTAAATTAAGGTATGTACATTGTTTTTTAGACATAATGCTATTGCATACTGAAAAGACTATAGTGTAGTGTAAACATAACTGTTATATGTACTGGGAAACAAAAAAAATTATTTGCCTCATGTTATTTTGATATTTGCTTTATTGTATGTAGTGGTCTGGAACTGAAACCCACAAACAATTATCTTCAAGGTGTGCCTGCACGTGGAACTGTTGCCCTTTCTAAATTCTAGGCAAACTGTCCAAACAGGAAAACAGTGGTATCTCAGATTATTGCTTTTTGTAAGCATTGTGCCTTTGGGCTTTTCCCCATGTCTTAGTGTTCTATTTCTAATTTGAGAAAATTTTTAATAAGGCACTTAATTTTGTTATAATATATGAAGTATACGGGACTTCAGAGATGATATCTGTAACTTTGTACGGATGAAGAAACCAAATGTCAGGGGAAAGAAAGACCCCAAATGTAAGAGCAGTAAATAATTTGCTTCATGCTACAATGAGCCAAAATAAAGTTAAGAATCAGAGTTTGAAGTTAAAGAGACCTACATTCAGGGGCACCTGGGTGGCTCAGTCGGTTAAGCATCTGACTTCAGCCCAGGTCATGATCTCACAGTTCGTGAGTTAGAGCCCCGCGTTGGGCTCTGTGCTGACAGTTCAGAGCCTGGAGCCTGCTTCAGATTCTGTTTCTCCCTCTCTCTCTCTGCTCCTCCTCTACTCATGCTCTGTCCCCCTTCTCTTTCAAAAATAAATAAACATAAAAAAAAAAAAAGAGGCCTACATTCGAATATTGACTATGCCTTTGGCATCTGTTTCTTTGATATTTATTCCCATTATACAGATAGAAGACAAGAGTTATTTGGAGGAGTAAATGAAATAACATTTATAAAGTGTTTAGGAGCAGCTTGGTGGCTAAGTCAGTTGAGCGTCTGACTCTTGATTTTGGCTCAGGTCATGATCCCAGGGTTGTGGTATTGAGCCCTGTATCAGGCTCCGTGCTGAGCATGGAGCCTGCTTGGGTTCTTTCTCTCTCTCTATCCCTCACTTGAGCTTGCTGTGTCTCTAAAAGTAAAAATAGGGGCGTGTGGGTGGCTCAGTCAGTTGAACGTCCGACTTCACCTCAGGTCATGATCTCATGGTTCCTGAGTTCAAGCCCCACATCTGGCTCACTGCTGTCAATGCAGAGCCTGCTTCAGATCCTCTGTATACCTCTCTCTGCCCCTCTGCCATTCTCTCAAAAATAAATAAATGAAACATAAAAAAAAATAAAATAATTTAAAAAAATTTAAAAAGTAAAGTGCTTAGTGTGGTCCTTATATATAATTAAAGTTCAGTAATTAATAGCTAAAATTATTGTAATGAATACCTTCCAGGTTAGGACTAGAACTCAAGACTGTTAATTTTTCTGTGGCTAGCAGATGAGGAAATTTAAATTAGAAGTTTTTTGAAATGAGGGGAAGGGAGTTTTAGGAAGGGAATAGCTTCATAAAGATTTGTAGAGCTAAAAGATACTGCCATGAGAAGATTATTAGTAACTTTTTCTAACACATTTTAATGGAATGGTAGGGATATAGCATGGTTTCAACAATGGGAGGGAGATAAATAAGATCCAGAGTTTATAAACTAATTCACTATTATTTTTCTGGATTCTATTTGTGGATAGATGTATAATCTTTATTATGTGTTGCTGCGTTTGGGTTGCTAGTATTTTGTTGAGGATTTTTTTATGTCTGTATTCATAAGGGATATTGCTGTAAGTTTTTTTGTTTTTCTCCTGATGTCTTTGGTTTTGGTATCAAGATAATACTGTCTCATAAAATGAGATGGGAAAAGTTTGGGAAGGATTGGGTTAATACTGTTTTAAATGATTGGTAGAATTTACTAGCGAAGCCATCTGGTTCTGGGGTTTTGGGGGAAGTTTTGATTATTAATTCAAACACTTTAGTTATTATAAGTCTCTGTAGATTTTTTGTTTCCGTTTTAGCCAGGTTTTAAGGTTTTTATCTGTCAAGGAATTTGTCTGTTTCATTTAGTTCATCTAATTTGTTGACAAAAAAAAATTATAGTATTCCCTCATAATATTTTTTATTTCTAAAAGACTAGTAATAATGTTTCCCCTTTTCTTCTTGAATTTGAGGTTTACTCCTATCTTTGTTTGGGCTGCTATAATAAAATACCTCAACGTGGGAAGGCTATAAACAATAGGAATTTATTTCTTAGAGTTCTGGAAGCTGAGAAGTCAATGATCAAGGTGACAGCATGGTTGCATTCTGGTTAGAGTTCTTCCTGGTTCATTACTCATACCTTCTTGCTTGGTCCTCATGTGGTGGAATGGGATAGGGAACTCTGTAGGACCTCTTTTATAAAATTACTAATCCCATTCATTAGGGCTCTACCTGTCATGACCTAATCAACCCCAAAGGCCCCACTTCCTAATATCATTACCTTTTGGGGTTAAGATTTCAAGATAGGACTTTGAGGCGCACACATTCAGACCATAGCAATCTCCCCCACCTTTTGGGTCAGTTTAGATAAGAGTTTGTCAATCTTGTTGATTGTTTGAAAGGACCAAGTTTTGGTTGATTTTTCTCAGTTTCCTGTTGCCTATTTTATTTCCCTTCTCATGCTTATCACTTTGTTCTGCTTGCTTTGGATTCATTTGCTCCTCTTTAAATTAAAAAAAAATTTTTTTTAAGCTTCTTAAGGTGAATGGTTAGATTTGAGTTCTTTCTTCTGTTTTAATATGGGTTTACAGCTAGCTATAAAGACCCACTGAACATTGCTTCAGTGGTTCCCATGTTTTGGCATGTTGTATTTTTGTTTTCATGCATCTCGGTGTATTTTCTAATTTCCTATGTGATTTCTTCTTTGAACCCATTGTTATGTAGGAGTGTGTTTGTGAATTTCCTTCTGTATTTTTGAATTTTGGAAATTTGTTATTGGTTTTTGATTTCATTGTAAGGTCGTTAGAGAACATAGTTTGTATGATTTCAGTTTCCTTACGTTTAAACTTTATTAAAAATTTTTTTAAGGTTTTTTATTTTTAAGAGACAGAAACAGCACGAGTGGGGGAGGGACAGAGCGAGGAGACACAGAATCCTAAGTAGGCTTCAGGCACAGAGCATGATGTGGGGCTCAAACTCACAAGGTGCAAGATCATGACCTGAGCTGAAGTCCGACGCTTAACTGACTGAGCCACCCAGGCACCCCTATTTAAACTTTATTTATTTATTTTGAGAGAGAGAAAGGGAGGGAGGGAGGGAGACAGAATCCTAAACAGGCTTTGCATTGTCAGCGCAGAGCCTGATGTGGGGGGCTCAAACTCATGAACTGTGAGATCATGACCTGAGCCAGAATCAAGAGTCAGACACTTAATGAGCCACCCAGATGCTACAGTCCCCTTACATTTATTGAGACTTGTTTTATAGTGTAACATTTTTTTTAAAGTTTATTTATCTTAGAGAGAGTGAGTGCACAAGCACGCTTGGGCACAGAAACAGGGAAGAGCAGAGAAAGCGGGAGACACAGAATCTGAAGCAGGCTTCAGGCTCCAATCTGGCAGTACAGAGCCTGACCTGGAGCTTGAACTCACAAACTGTGAGATCATGATCTGAGCTGAAGTTGGACACTTTAACTGACTGAGCCACCCAGGCACCCCAGATAGTCTAACATTTTCTAACCTGGAGAATGTTTCATGGGTAATTATCCTGCTGTTGTTAGATGGAGTATTCTATAGATGGCTGTTAGGTCTGGTTGGTTGTTAGTATTTTTCAAGTTTTCTTTTTCCTTGTTGATCTTTTGTCTTGTTCTGTTTATTATTGAAAGTGAGATGTTGGAATATCTCAGTACTATGTTGAATTGTTTTTTTTTTCCTCTTTTTTCAGTTCTTTCAGTTTTTGCTTTATGTATTTTGAAGCTTGTTTTTATATGTATTTATATTTAGAATTGTTACATCTTTTTGACCAATTGACCCTTTTGTCATTATAAAATGTCCTTTGCAGCTAGTAATAATTTTTGTCTTAAGGTCTATTGTATCAGATGTTAATATAGACATTTCAGCTTTCTTTCACTTATTTTTTTTGCATGGTATTTTTTCCATCCTTTTTACTTTAAGCCTTTTTGTATCTTTTAATCTATAGTGTGTCGGTTGTAGATAGCATATAGTTGATTTTACTCATCTTTGGACTCGAGTGTTTAATTAATTTATACTTAATATAATTGCTAAGATAGGATTTATGAATGTTATTTTGCTATTTGTTTTATATATTTTTATGATGTTTTAGTTCTTCTATTCTCCAGTTACTGCTGTGTTTTGGATAAATAGATGTTTTCTGTGTACCGTTGGCATCTCTTATTACATATTTCTTAAGTTATTTTATTTAAAAAAATTTTTTTTACATTTATTTATTTTTGAGAGACAGAGAGAGAGAGAGCACAAGTTGGGGAGTGGCAGAGAGAGAAGGAGACACAGAATCCAAAGTAGGCTCTAGGCTCTGAGCTGTCAGCACAGAGCCTGACGTGGGGTCTGAACTCATGAACCGTGAGATCATGACCTGAGCCGAAGTTGGATGCCCAACCGACTGAGCCACCCAGGCGCCCCTTAAGTTATTTTCTTAATGCTTCCCCTGGCAATTACAGTTAACATTTTATCAATCTTCTTTGGAGTAATAACTTAATTTTGATAATGCACAAATAACTTTGCTCCTGTGTAGCTCTGTTCCTTTCCCTCTCCTTTGTACTATTATTATCATATAAATTACATCTTTATAATGGTAGATCCATCAATACAGATTGGTCATTGTTTTTTGGCTGGTGTCTTTGAGATCTAATAGGTGGGAAAGAGTTACAGACAAAAAACTTAAATACATGCTATCTTTTATATTTACTTACATAGTTGCCTTTACTAGTGCTGTTTATTTCTTCACGTTTAATTGAAAATTGTCTGGTCTCCTTTCATTTCAGCTATAAAAAGGCCCTGTAGCATTTCTTAGGGGACCCATCTGCTAGCTATAAAGTCTCTTAATTTTTGTTTATCTGGGACTATCCTAACATCTCCTTTATTTTTGTAGGATAGTTTTGTTGGACATATAATTTTTGATTGGTAGTGTTTTTAGTCTCAGTACTTAAAAGTGTGTTATTCTTCTGGTGCCATGGTTCCTGATGAGAAATCTTTTATTAGGATTCCTTGATTAGCATATCTTTTCATGGTGCTTTGAAAATTTGTCTTTGTGTTTAAATAGTTTTAATTTGTCTAAATGTTAATCTCTTCAAGTTTTTTTCCCTGGAGTTTGTTGAGTTTCTTGGATGTGCAGTTGTTTTTTCATCACATTTGGAGAGTTTTTGATCATTAGTTTATCAGATATTCTTTTTGCTCCTTTCCTCTCTTTTTGGGACTCCTATTATGCGTGTGTTGGTGTCTGCTTAATGGTGTCCCACAGATATCTGAAGCTCTGTTCAATTTTCTTCATTAATTTTTCTTTCTCTTTAGACTAGTTTCAAATGACCTGTCTTCAGGTTCACTGATGCCTTCTGCCCACTCAGGTCTGCTGTTGAGTGCTTTTAAGTAGTTTTTCATTTTAGTTATTATATTTTTCAATTCCAATTCCTTTTTGATTATTTTTTTAAGTTCTATATATTTATTGATAGGCTCTATTTGATGAGACACTATTCTACTTTCCTTTAGTTCTTTCACATGGTTTCCTTCAGTTCTTTGAACGTATTTAAAATAGTTGATTAAAAATCTTCTGTACCAAGGCTTCCTCAAGGACTGTTATTATTGATTGTGTTTTTTCTTTTGTATGTGCTATACTTTGTTTCTTTACATGCCTCATACATTTATTTGAAAATTGGACATTTCAAATAATAATTGGACATTTAAAATAATTGTGTGGCAGCTCTCGAAATGAGATTCTCCTGTTCCTTCTGTTTGTGGTTGTTTTTATGTTTGTATCGTGACTTTTTGAACTAATTTCGTGAAGTCTCTAAGTGTGGCCATTCAAGTATCTGCTTGGTTAGCTTAGTTGTCAGCTAGTGATTTGATTAAATGCTTAGAAACTGTAAATCTCTTAGTCTTTGCCTCAGGGCATTCTGTTTGTATTGATTCGTTCCTTTAATACTCAGGCATTTTTATTTTTTTTTTGATATCAAAATAGATTTTATTTTTTTATTTTAATTTTTTAAAATTAATTTTTTAATTTTTTAAAATTTACATCCAAATTAGCATATAGTGCAACAATGATTTCAGGAGTAGATTCCTTAATGCCCCTTACCCATTTAGCCCATCCCCCCTCCCACAACCCCTCCAGTAACCCTCAGTTTGTTCTCCATATTTATGAGTCTCATCTGTTTTGTCCCGCTCCCTGTTTTTATATTATTTTTGTTTCCTTTCCCTTGTGTTCATCTGTTTTGTCTCTTAAAGTCCTCATATGAGTGAAGCCATATGATTTTTGTCTTTCTCTGACTCACTAATTTCACTTAGCATAATACCCTCTAGTTCCATCCACATAGTTGCAAATGGCAAGATTTCATTCTTTTTGATTGCCGACTAATACTTCATTGTGTATATATATACCACATCTTCTTTATCCATTCATCCATCGATGGACATTTGGGCTCTTTCCATACTTTGGCTATTGTCGATAGTGCTGCTATAAACATGGGGGTGGCATGTGTCCCTTTGAAACAGCACACCTGTATCCCTTGGATAAATGCCTGGTAGTGCAATTGCTGGGTCATAGGGTAGTTCTATTTTTAGTTTTTTGAGGAACCTCCATACTGTTTTCCAGAGTGGCTGCACCAATTTGCATTCCCACCAGCAGTGCAAAAGAGATCCTCTTTCTCCACATCCTCGCCAACATCTGTTATTACCTGAGTTGTTAATGTTAGCCATTCTGACAGGTGTGAGGTGGTATCTCATTGTGGTTTTGATTTGTATTTTCCTGATGATGTACACTCAGGCATTTTATAATTCTGCCTTTGCCGTTACTTCCTGCATGTGTATCCCTTCAAGGTTAGCCAGAGGTGAGAGTTCAGTACCCTCTTTGGTCTTTTCCAAGAAGACATGAAGCCCTGGGCATGTGCACAGCCTTACGTATGTGCATGGCCTTCTCGATTCCTAGGAATGTAGAATTAGAATTAGAATATAGAATTAGAATATTAGAATATAGAATTAATTCCAATTTTAATTGGAATTAAAAGCTGGTGTGGAGATCATATTTCCCTTTAAATTTTTGTTAACCTGTTGTTTGTCCCAGCATTTATTCATTGTTTAATGTAGCTGATATGTTTCAAAAAATTGCCTATAATTTTCTACCAGTGCCCCTGGGGAAAAGGTTTTCACACTGGGCTAAGTGTGAGTAATGTCAATAAAGGCAGTTTTGAACTGTCTGGCTTCTTCCAGGGAACCACCAGATAGTTTAAATAATGATATTTCTCAGAGAATGAGGCTTTTCAATGAGCTCTAACTCTGTTCTGCTCTCTTTTGAAAGCTGCCAGGCTATTGGTGTCCATCACCATTATAAGCTAGTGGTTTTGAGGGCTACCATGGATCTGGTGAACAGGAGATGGAATAGGGCAAGTTAAAAGGGTACAAAGGTTGGATTTTTTACTGAGATTGGGCTGTTTTTCTTATGTAAACACTCCTTGGATTGCTTTAAGCTTTGAGGTATTTTCTAGAGTTCTGAAAAAGTTGATTCTGACAAATTTGCCAGTTTTCTAATTGGTTTTATGAAGGAGAGAATTTTCAGGTCTTAACCTTTGCCATATAGCTGCCTTCACCCCTCTCTTTTGAATTTAGCATCCAAAACATCATTTATTTTGTAATACTTAAAATATTGAACTTACCACTTTTGCATTAAAAAATGAGGCAAAGTCCAGGGCGCCTGGATGGCTCAGTCAGTTAAGCGGCCGACTTCGGCTCAGGTCATGATCTGACAGTTAGTGAGTTTGAGCCCTGCATCAGGCTCTGTGCTGACAGCTCGGAACCTAGAACCTGCTTCAGATTGTCTCCTTTCTCTCTGCTCCTTCCCCGCTTTCATTCTGTCTCTCTCTCTCTAAAAAATAAATAAACACTAAAAAAATTTTTTTAAAAATGAGGCAAAGTTGAAACATTTTATTAACATTTGCTCTTTTTTTCTGATAAATGACGACTATAGATCATGTCCATTCTAAAGCCATACTCTGTTTCCAACAGGAATTATCATGTATTTTATTACCTCCTGGCAGGAGCAAATGAAGAAGAAAGATTAGCATTCCATCTTAAACGACCGGAAGAGTATCATTATCTAAATCAGGTGAGGATTCATGAAAAGTATTTTGAATGTTGGGCATTATTAAATTTTAGCTCTTGAGAAAAGTTTTCTTCTTAATACTTTGTTCTCTGAACCTGGTAATAGACATTAAGTAGCATTTTCATACATGCCGTCTAAAAGTTTATGTGATGCGCTTCTCAAATTTAAAAATTATTATTACTTTCAGTTGTAAGAAGTTAGTTATATGTGTGCCCTTTGCTTTTTGTGAGACTCTTTCAGAGAATAATAAACTGTTTATATACATACCTACACCTTAATAAAATGGGTTGGTCTTTTCCAAGTTGGTAAATCACTTGATTTACCTTTTATTGACAAGAGCATGCTAAATGTCACTAATAATTAATGTTTGTCCTTTGCATGGGATTACTTGAAACTTTTTTGTATGTTTTGAAGTCTAATACATATGCCTCTTTGCATGATATTAAGCTACTAACTTAAAGTATGATTTTTTTTTAATTTAGTGAATGATCCTATTTAGTATGAAATTCATCAAAAAGAATGACTTACAGAATTTGTATCTTTCTCTGAAACTCAAAAATTCACCCCTAATTAGGGAGTAATTTCTCCCAGTTTTTCATTACAGTAGTTTCTCCAATTTTATTACTTCTCATATTAACAAAAATTCTAGAACCAAAATCAATGAAATTGGTATGACCGTAGATCACTTAACAGAAAGACATTCCTTGTTTTTTTGGATCAAGACAAGATGTAATATCCTTGGAAATAAATGTCTTTATGGTAATTTAAAAAATGTTTATGGAGCTTTTGTAAAGAAATTGACATTTGATGATAGTTTGTAGTAAGGTTATGAAATGAGTATCCTAGACTTTTCCCAAGATACACAGCATGCTGTGTAATGATACTTCTTAGTTTTGAAACTACCTATTTTATATAAGCTAATATAGCTTTGTTATCAAATATATCAATTTCAAGATGATTTAAAATTTCACTTCTTGATATAAATACTAAACATTTCCACTGTATAAAAATTAAGTAGATTTAAAAAGTTACTGATTTAGCTTCTGACCTTTTTCTTTTCCCTGTTTAAACAATTTGCATATATTTGGGTGATTAAATATTTTCTTTTTAAAAACTAATAATTACCCATAAATGAGCTGATAGCATTATAGAAACCCAGAGCTTATTAATTCTTCTTCCAGATTTTTTTTTTTAATCGATGTCCATACCACACATATTCTTGTCCTAAAGGGGTCAGTATTCATAGAATGTAAGATTGATCAATTAATACAAATCTCAGAGTTGCTGGACAACAGCATGTATGGATTCGTTGTAATGATATATGATCTCCCAGAATCTGAATGTTCACCTAGTTGTTTCTTGTTTTATGCTGCTACACAAAATAACTTTCTTTGGGTAGCAGCAGTGGTAACTGAATATTATTTCTAAGAGATAATTAGAGAAGAGTAATAACCATTACTTCTACCTAACTAATCTGCCTTACTTTCAGATAACAAAGAAACCCCTCAGACAGAGCTGGGATGATTATTGCTATGACTCTGAGCCGGTCAGTACAAGTACCTAAATATTCTGTGTTCCTGTTAAAGGACCCTCACTCACCTTGCTCATTTGCATCTATCTCATGACTTAGAAAGAAAATCAGCTGAAATACAAAGACTCTAGGAAAGAAGAGAAATTAATGTTTAATTTCTTTGAATTGATTTATTTGTATGTGTATAGTGTGTGGATTAAAAACCAGTCAATTTACTTTTTAAAACTTTATTCTTTTGCTGCTCATGTTTAGTCTATATTTATTTTGACAATAAATTGATTTGCATTCCTGATTTCAACATTGATGTGGATTCTTATGAACTACAGGGTGTTTTTCCTTGAGATATATTTTTTCAGTATTTTTTTTAGTGATTTCATTACTCACATGTTGTGAGTAGTATGTATTGTTTATTTTAAAAAGTTATAGTCTTCCTGTTTTATGTGTCAGTTAACAGTCTTTTCACATGATGGATGCATGTACATTTTTCTTTGAATTTTTTTTAATAGCAAGAGAGGCTATCATTTTCCAAATATTAAGAATTGAAATTCTTATAAATAAGATAAATAATATGTTTAAATTAAGTGATTTAAGGGCATATATGATGTAGGGCATATGTGATGTATGATTTAAGGGCATAAAATGAGTAGGTAAATTTAATTTTATTTGTTACATTTTATAAAGGCAAGTTTGTAATTATAAAGAGAACATAAAAAATCTTTTTCCTGCCATTCCCTTTGTAATGAGGTCAGATATAAAAGGCTGAGAATCTGCACTCGTCTATATCTATTAACTAATGAACTAATTTATTAACTATTCCTTCTGGAAACATATCTTTGTCCTTGCTTTAAATAACCATGACTTTAATTTTCACTGCATGTGTTTACAACCTCCAGTAATTATACAACTGTTTCAGAGAGTTGGGAAGGACCAGGAATTATGGACATTAATTTTTTCCTTCATACAAAGTTTAATTGCATTACCTTTTCATTATATATCAATTAATTTATGGTTTCAGATTTAACATTATGGAAAATTTAATTTAGACATTTAAATTTATAGATTCTGATAAATTTTAGTAGGAAAAATTATGCTGTTTTGCCACTCTTGAGAAGTTTCCACCTTTCACCTATTACATCAAGTGACTGATCTGTTGGGAAGTAGGTAGGAGACTGGTAGACTCATATAGTAAATGTAAGACTTGATTGCCTGTAAAGAGCTTATTGTGACGTTATGAACTGATCTGCTGTTATTTAGTCTGAGTCATGCTTCGGGATTTGGGCTCTGAAGCAGACAGACCTGCCTTGATGACTGGCTTACCCATTTACTAGATTTGAGAACCTGAGCAGGTCACGTAACTCTTTTGTTTCCATCGTCTGTCTAAAGGGATAACAATGTTCTTTAACTTTTGTGAGTATTAAATTAGTGCAGGAGTGCCTGGGTGTTTCAGTTGGTTGAGCGTCCAACTTTGGCTCAGGTCGTGATCTTGTGATCTGTGAGTTCGAGCCCTGCGTCAGGCTCTGTGCTGACAGCTCAAAACCTGGAGCCTGCTTCCGATTCTGTCCCTCTCTCTCTGCCCCTCCCCTGCTCACACTCTGTCTCTCTCTCCCTCTGAAAAATAAACATTAAAAAAAATTAAAAAATAAATAAATAAATTAGTGCATCTAATAAACAGCTTGATAGAGTGCTTATTAGTACTTCATAAATGTACAGTACATGTTCCCAATGTTGCTGCCACCTTTGAGATCATCATTATCTCCATCTTTTCTTTTTAGAATTTTATACCCAAATTCTTCTACTCCTTTTATACCTTTCTTTTTTTTTTTAATTTTTTTTTAATGTTTATTTATTTTTGAGACAGAGAGAGACAGAGCATGAACAGGGGAGGGTCAGAGAGAGAGGGAGACACAGAATCTGAAACAGGCTCCAGGCTCTGAGCTGTCAGCACAGAGCCCGACGCAGGGCCCGAACTCACGGACCGTGAGATCATGACCTGAGCCGGAGTCGGACGTTTAACTGAGCCACCCAGGCGCCCCTATCCTTTTATACCTTTCCTCACTAGCCTGTTGCTGATGTTTTCAGTCTATTATAGTTTGAATAATTTCTGTTGCTTTTTCTTACAAGTTAATTGATGAAAGCAAGCAGTCAATCTGAGAATCTTTTGGTTTATCTTCCTAGCCCTCCTCAGAGTATATTTGGGGCCAAACTAAACTTTGTGTCCCTCTGAGTTATGAGAACTTATGTGACTTAGCATTATAAGAAGAGAGATGTTTTTTTTTTTTAAATGTCTTATTTATTTTTGAGAGAGCGCGAGTGGGGCAGGGGCAGAGAGGGAGGGAGACGGAGGACCCAAGGCGGGGCTCTGTGCTGACAGCAGTGAGGCCGATGTGGGGCTCCAACTGGCAGAATCATGAAATCATGACCTGAGCTGAAGTTGGACACTCAACTGACTGAGCCACCCAGGTGTCCCGAGAAGAGAGGATTGTTAAGGATTGTTTTGTAATGTGTTCTGTATTATCATACATGTAATGGAGTAGTACAAATGATCCTGAGGAGAACTGTGATGAGAAAATTGCTTTTAACAAGGGACCAGTTGTTGCCCATTTTATGTTGGTTTAATTCCTATTAAGAGGTATCCTATTAAATAAGCTCAAGCAACTGGTGTTGCATGAGGGAGTGCAGAGGATTTAGAACTGGATAGATTTTCATTTGGCCACTCCTGTCATTTAGGTGAATTATTTAATCTCTGAGCCTGTTTTCTTCCCAATTGAATGTATATACCCCTAATTGCCTCCTTGTGTTTATATTTTAAACTATATCTAGTTTAACTCATTCTTACAGGATTGAAAGGGTGTACATGCTAGATACTTGATAGTCTGAAAATAATAAATGAGTACTTTCTCAAAAAGGAATATTTCATCTAATTCAGTACTTGTTCAGTAATTCACTGACTATATATTTACCTTAATGATTATCCACTTTTTTCTTGGCACTGACTTGATGCTAGAGATCTTCAGTGAATAAAACAGATTAACAGTTAATGCATGTATTGAGAACTTGATGCAACCTTCTACAGTATCTTCAAAAAGTAAATATGTGTGAGGAGGTGTTTGAAAATGTAGGTGTAAGGGAATGTGAGCAAAAACAGTAAAGGGCTCTAAAAACCTATTTGTTATTTTAAAGATACAGATTATGTATATGTTTGACTTTTTTGGTAACTGAAATGCAAGGATTACCCGAAAAAAGTAGTATTTTTTTATTTGGTAGTTCACAGCTACTTTTATGCACTAATATGTATTCTTTGCAGATTTTTAATTTTCACGTATACTTTTTTTGCTGATTGATAATCACATTTATATTATTTCATTAGGAACTATTTTTATATCTAATACTGATATAAACATCTTTATATAAAACTAGGCTTCATTTCTCAACTAAATTACTGCCTCTTCTAAAATTTATTTTTGTGTCTCAGGATTTTGTTTAGCATCTTGCATAGGGATAGGCATTTGTTAAATATTTGTTGATTAAGTAACATTTGTTTGTGGAATTGAGCTCTCTTAAATGCTTCGGATCTTCAGGACTCTTCACCATTCAAAATCAAACTTGGTATCAGAACATTTTATATTGCTAGCTCTTTATCTTAAGTTGCTTTGAGATCCTTGCCTTGGTGATTTGTGAAAGGAAGAAAAAAAGGTGACTTAATTGTTATTTTGGTAGGTATGTGTTGAGTTTGCAAACCTGTCATAAGAGTTCTAATGAATTTGGCTGTGTCTAAATATTTCACCAGCTCTAATTTTTATACACAGGTATACTTACCTAAGTTACTATTATTTCTGAGTGGCCTACCTTATATTTCAATAGGTAATCTTGATTTCTTCCCCTTTTTTCTTTAATAAGCAGGATTGCTTCTCCGTAGAGGGGGAAGATTTGAGGCATGACTTTGAACGCTTACAACTGGCCATGGAAATGGTAGGATTTCTTCCCAAGACACGAAGACAGTGAGTTTATTTATTGTACTCTATACCATTGGTAGAGAACAAATCACAATGTATGGTTAAGAAGTTCCTCTTCCTTGGTCCTTTGAAAGAATTTTCTAATGGATATTGCTGAGCTAGTGCTTCCTTCTCCCTTGTTAAGCATTACTTAAAAGACCTGTTATGAATTGCTTTTTTAATTATAAATTCTTTGAAAATCTCTTAAAAGTTGGAGCTCTTCTTCCTGTAAAATGTGCATCCATAAATATTTGCATGCAATTGTGGGAATTCATGGTGCTCCTAAAGCCTGTCCATGGACCTTATTTAAAAACTTGCTTTATAATGCTATTTTTATAGTTTCTTATTTTCTGCGTCATTGAGCTCTAATCCTAAGGCATGTGTACCTCTCAATAAAATATAATTTCCCTGTTTTTCCTCTGTAAATTTATGTCTGTACTATTGTACTAAACATATTTTGTTCATTATAAACAAAATAGCAATGTAAAAAGGTTGAAATAAAGATGAAGCAAATTATATTTAAAATAAAACAAACTTTTTAAAATTAAAGACAAATAACCTCTCACCAGAAAAAAAAAAGTAACAGAACTATTTTTTTGAGACAGGAATTGAATTAGTTATGTCAGATGTGATTATATTGTCAACTTTTAATCTTATACTAAAAGTAGAATAACAGCTCTGCTGTTTTCTTGTTTACTTGTGATTACATCATTAGTATGATCTTCAGTTAGATTATTTGCCAAAATGATTTTTTGCCAAATAGTACAATATGTAAATATGCAAGCCAATTTAATTAGTCACATAAACTGCATTTCACTGAAAGTTACTAAGTAAATGAGAGTACCACTATAGTTCCTCCATGCTATATTATATTCGTCCCTCAACATACCTCATGTGATACCTGATTGACATATATGGACCAAAGTGTCAGTCTATATATTAAATAATAGTGAAACTGAATTTCATTTTTTTTAAAGGTAACATACATTGGAAATAAAATATTTCTCATACACCAAGGGTTTGTGTGTCTTTTACACTTTCTGATATCACTGTGTTTCATATTGGAAAACACTGGAAAAAGTATGTTCTTAGTAGCCTGGCCTTAATTTGACCTTTCTTTATCTTTTAGTATTATCTTCAGATACTCCCTAACACAAGTTTTGCATTTTAACTAGGCTGATGGTGTATCCTAAAACAGTATGTTGTATTCTGAATGTTCAGTATTTTCCCAATTCCTTGAAGGACCCACTTAAAAATTTTTTTTCTTCATTTTATTTTAATAATAATAATAATAATAGTTATGTTTATTTATTTTGGGAGAGAGAGAGAGAGTAGGTGGGGCAGAGAGAGAGGGAGAGAGAATCCCAAGCAGGCTCTAAGCTGTCATCGTGGAGCCTGATGGGGGGCTCGATCCCACAAACTGTGAGATCATGACCCGAGTGAAATTGAGAGTCAGATGCTTGATTGACTGAGCCACCCAGGTGCCCCTTCATTTATTTAATTTAGAGAGAGAAAGAGAGAGAGAGAGAGGGAGGGAGAAAACAAGCTGGGGGAGAGGGACGGAGGGAAAGAGAATTCCAAGCAGACTCTGTGCTGAGCACAGAGCCCAATGTGGGGCTCTTATCCTATGACCCCAGGATCGTGACCTGAGCCAAAATCAAGAGTTGGATGCTCAACCAACTGAGCCATCCAAGTGCCCTGAAGGACACATCTTTATCTCTTTTTCAGTCATTCACATACTTTCAGTTCTTTTTTTGATAACATATCATATGTACTGCTATTCCCCTCTCCTGTGACCATGATTAATTATCTGCTGATAATTCACAAAATTCTTTTCCACTGCACTCAGATCTAATCCAGAATTATTCTTTTTTTTTTTTTTTTATCAGCAGCTTTTTTTTTTTTTTTAACGTTTATTTATTTTTGAGAGAGAGACAGAATGCGAGTGGGTTAGGGGCAGAGAGAGAGGGAGACACAGAATCCGAAGCAGGCTCCAGGCTCTGAGCTGTCAGCACAGAGCCTGACATGGGGCTTGAACTCATGAGCTGTGAGATCATGACCTGAGCCGAAGTTGGTTGCTCAACCAACTGATACACCCAGGCGCCCCCAGAATTATTCTTAACACAGCCCTGTAGGCAGCCCAAAATTTGGTATATTAATTGAAACCTGTTTGCTTTAGAGTACTGTACATGTCTTCCCTTTTTATTTTTTTTTAAAGTTTAAGTAATTTCTATACCCAGTGTGAGGCTCAAACTCATGGTCTTGAGATCAAGAGTCATACACTCTTCCTACTGAGCCAGCCAGTCACCCCATGTCCTGTCTCTTTAGTGAAATTTTTCTTAATTGTGTATTGTTTCTGCCTTCAGTATTTTAGTATACCCTGCCTTACAGTTTTTGAGTCTGTGTTTTCTCCTATTGCAAGATTATAAGCTTTCTGAGAACAGGGATTCTTATTCATATTTGTAAATCTTTTTTGTGTTTAATCATTGTACATGAGATTGTTATGTAACATTTATTATTGGAGACTATGCATTATGTATTTGTGTGTGAGAAAACATTAATGTGCAGATTATTGAACCCCATATTCTGAAACAATGTAATTAGCAACTACATAAACTCCTACTAAAAATAGTTTTTAATAAATGGCCCATGAATTTGTGTTTTTATATATTTTGGCTTCCATTAGTCTGTATAATGATTCAGTTGATACTGAATTTCCGCTCTAACCCAGAGTACTTTTATAAATTATTCCTTTATAATTGGCCTGTGTTTTATTTGAGTCGTATTAATGATTCAGACATTTAAATTTTTAAACTTTATTTATTTTTGAGTGAGAGACTGAGAGAGTGAGCAGGGGAGGGGCAGAGAGAGAGGGAGAGAGAAAATGTCAAGCAGGCTCCATGCTGTCAGCACAGAGCCCGATGTAGGGCTCGAACTCACAAACCACGAGATCATGATCTGAGCCAAAACCAAGAGTCAGATGCTTAACCATCTGAGCCACTCAGGTGCCCCTCAAACATTTAAAATTTTAAATTGTTTGAAAAATTAGATCAATTAGTTGTTGATTCAGGGATTTTGAATGTATAGGTTAGATTCCTAAAGCAGTGTCTTTATTGTATTTAGAACACTTAGTAATTTTTGGAAAACACACTAGTTAAAATTTTACAGGTAGGACAGGTTTATTATAAGGAAACAATGGGACAAGCCAGAAAGATGTGTATATATGTATGGATTTCTAGGAAGGGCTTTTAGATGGAAGGTTCAGCTATGTTAAATGCCTTTGAGGGATCAGGTAAGTTAGGACACAATATACTTTTCGTGGTTTAATGGAGGTCATTGGTAGCTTCAATGAGATATTTTAATGGAGTCAGATGCCAGAATGTGATAGTAAACAGGGAATGACAAAGTGAAGACAAGTGTGTAAGTTAACAGTTTAAAAAGCCTGTTTGTGAAGGGAAGGAGAAGATGTAGGATCTAGGATGGGTTATTTAAAGAGAAAAGTGAACATGATATTATTTTGGTAGAAAGTTCTTGTAGGTTCAGGTAAGATATAGGAAATAGGTATAATAAAATTAATGAGTCAACTGGAGTTCCCAGGATGCAGAGCACAAGTAGAGGTTTAGTTGTTGACTGGAGAAGGGTCGTGTGTTCCTCTTAGATGTGAGGGAAGAATGGAAAGGAGTGTCCAGATGTAGATGCTGTTTTTATAGGAGGGGCCTGATATCAGGTAATTTACCCTAATGCCCTCATAGTGTATGTTTTAAAAGCATTTATCAAGGGCACCTTAGTATGATGTAGGAAAACATTTCAAAGATGTAACTAATAATGAAAGATCACCTAAGCTACTTAGTTAAAAAAATACAGATTCCAAGGACTTGCCTTTAAAGTTTCTGATGCAGTAGATCTGAAATATACAATGTAGGGAAAGGATACAATTCCAGGCAGGATGAAAAACATTTAGATAGGTATGGATTTTGAAACACTATAGCAGATTCAGGCAATAGCAAGTCCTCTTCTAACAACTATGTTTGAAAAGTGATATAGTACTGAAAGTAAGGTTATGTAAAGCACTTTGTGAAGTACCTGACATAATATACATAATTTTTATTATTATAATTAGTATTCCTATATTTTTTATTTTTATAATGATTAGATACTTCATATTTGTAGTGGTTAATGTGCTTGATTAGAATTTTGCAGTGAAGTAAGTGTAGAGAATGCACATAAGCAAGCTGTAATTTATGGTTTTATTTTCACAGGATTTTCTCTCTTCTCTCAGCAATACTACATTTGGGTAATATCTGTTATAAAAAGAAGACATATCGGGATGACTCCATAGATATCTGTAATCCTGAAGTTCTGCCTATTGTCTCAGAATTATTAGAAGTGAGTGATTATATTTTCAGTTGTCATTTCTCAAATACTGGGGTAACTGCTCACTTTTAATTTTGTGTAACTATTTGGTTAGGTGTAAATGGGTTAATGCTTTTTATTATGGTGTTTCTTGGAAAGATGGAATTTTTGCTATTACCAGAATCTCTAAAAGGCTTGGGTTTTCTTGCCTGTCTCCCTTTGGCCAGATATCCATAATCCCTCAATTTGCTGGATAGGATCAGTATTTCGCTCTAGACTGTATCATGTTCTAAGCCATTAATAGTGTTTCTCCCTCTATATTTGAGATTTGTTTCTTATACTAAGATTTTGGTTAGATTATTTATTTGAAGATGGAATATCTGGATGAGTGAAGAGAAAAGGGTACTTACCTTTTTTCTATTCATGTCTAAATAGGAGCCAAAGGTCTTAATTTCCTACCATGCTTCTTCCTATAATCAAGGTCTTTATTGCCTCATTCTTCTGGGAGTGATGATTTCCCATGTTTTTTCCCAGCTCACTTCTCATCCTGCCAGATTCATCTCAAAATCATTTTACAGACCTTCTCGTTTGACAGAGCAAGGAAATACATGTGTGTTTACTAATCCATGTATAGTCACATACTACAAATGTTTTTATATATCCATGTATATCTATATAAAGGTAAACCTGAGGTCATACTGATGTTTCTAACTAATACATTATCACATGTATCATCCTAGCCTTCTCCCCTTATATAGAAACTCCCACTTTAACAATAAGGAAGCTATCTCCTACCATCTGCCATTCATTTATTTAATTATTCAATTTCAGTATACAGTTGACCCTTGAACAATGCAGTGGTTAGGGATGCCAGCTCTCCTGGGCAGTAAAAAAATCTGTGTATAACTTTTTTTAAAAAATGTTTTATTTTTAAAAATTTACATCCAAATTAGCATATAGTGCAACAATGATTTCAGGAGTAGATTCCTTAATGCCCCTTACCCATTTAGCCCATCCCCCCCCCCCCACAACCCCTCCAGTAACCCTCAGTTTGTTCTCCATATTTATGAGTCTCTTCTGTTTTGTCCCCCTCCCTGTTTTTATATTATTTTTGTTTCCCTTCCCATATGTTCATCTGTTTTGTCTCTTAAAGTCCTCATATGAGTGAAGTCATATGATTTTTGTCTTTCTCTGATTGACTAATTTCACTTAGCATAATACCCTCCAGTTCTATCCATGTAGTTGCAAATGGCAAGATTTCATTATTTTTGATTGCTGAGTAATACTCCATTGTGCATATGTATATATATATATATATATATATATATATACACACACACACACACACACACATATATACACATGTATACATATACATGTGTATATATATATATATATATATATATATATATACACACACACATACACACACACACCACATCTTCTTTATCCATTCATCCATCGATGGACATTTGGGCTCTTTCCATACTTTGGCTGTTGTCGATAGTGCTGCTATAAACATGGGGGTGCACGTGTCCCTTTGAAACAGCACACCTGTATCCCTTGGATAAATACCTAGTAGTGCAATTGCTGGGTTGTAGGGTAGTTCTATTTTTAGTTTTTTGAGGAACCTCCATACTGTTTTCCAGAGTGGCTGCACCAGCTTGCATTCCCATCTGTGTATAACTTTTAACTCCCCCAAAATGTAATAGCCTGTTGTTGACCAGAAGCCTTATTAAACAGTTGGTTAATACATATTTTGTATGTTAGATCTATCATATACTGTATTCTTACAGTAAAGTAAGCAAGGGAAAAGAAAATGTTAAAACCATAAGGAAGAGAAAATACATTTACAGTATTTTATTTATTGAAAAACACCCGCATGTTAAGTAGACCCATGTAGTTCAAATCCACGTTAAGTGTCAACTGTCCATGTATGGGAATGTACATATATGTATGTACACATACACTGATACGGGAAATGACTATCAACTAGAGTATGGTGTTCCTTCTGCTTTTAGTTTTTCTGACTCCATTCATCCAGAATTAATTTAGGTTAGCACCTTTTTCTCCCACTCCCTTCATTTAGGTTGTTTCATATATTTGTCATACAGTTAGATTTTCTTGTCATGGTCTGCATTCTTTCCTAGGATCCCTCAGTGTCTGAAATAATTTTCTAAAAAATTTGTTCTTTGTACTTTATGGGTTATGGCAAATGCATAATGTCGTGTTCTTCCATTATGTTACTATTGGTATAGAATAGTTTCATTCCTAAAAGCCTCTTGTATTTCACCTGTTCAACCTCTCTCCCCAAACTCCTAGCAACCACTGATCTTTTTACTATGCCTGTAGATTTGCCTTTTTCAGAATGTAACATAATTGAAATTATATAGAATGCAGCCTTTTCAGACTGATTTGCTTCACTTAGCAGTATGCATTTAAGATTCATTCATATCTTTTTTGTGACTTGCTAGCTCATTTCTCTTTATTGCTGGGTAATATGCCATTGTATGCATGTACCATAATTTGTTTATTCATTCACCTATTGAAGGACATCTTGGTTGTTTACATTTTTTTGCAGGTATAAATAGCCTGCTTTTTTATGTTAAAATATTACTTATCTTTCAAATTTTGGTTCATTTGCCTCTTCATAGAGATTAACCTTATTAAATGCTGTAAGCTGACTCCATCAGGATAGAACATTTGTGTCTGCTTAGCCTAATTTAATATTGGTTTTGTAGCAGAAAGTTATTTAGTGGTTTGTGTTCATTATAAGGCGGCAGTGCTTTTTGAGGGCAATGGATGCCTCTTTCTTATTTATCTAACCTTAGAGTGCTTATTTTGCACGTGCCTGGGTGTTGCTTATTAACTTAAGTGAAATTAGTTAGTCTGGCAGAAGGGGCAGAAGAGGATACACGGAGTTGAAACTAGACTCATTCATTGAAAGAAGTTTTACTAGGATGTGGAGTGTGGTATCTGAAGGTGGTAATTTTGAAGGTCATGAGGTTGACAATAGGTGAATGAATAAACAATTTCAGTCAGGCATTTTAGGTGATATTTTAGTCAACATGTAGTCAATAAAAACACTTAGTATGGTGCTAATATAGTGCATTGCAGCTAGTGGGTTTACTTGTAAGTTCAGGCATTCAGCAAGTACCAAGGCTTATTGTCCTAGTGCGGTATTCCTTCTTTGGTTAGAGACTGGCAAGAGCAATTCAGGTAATTCAAAAAGGAGCCCAGGTATTGGTGAAAAGGAGAAATCCCATTCTGAGAATGAGGCTTACCAGTGTCAAAGTTAGACTAACTCCAAATGTGATTTGATAGGAAATCTCCCATTTGAACCCAAGCTTCTTAACCATCCTCTTGTTACATATAGTTTGAACAGGTTCTAAGAATGGAGGTTTGGTAGTAAGTAGGAAGAAGTTATCTTCAAAGTTTGAGGAGCTATAGAAGTACTGACAGGACCTACCATAGTATCATGCCTGTATTTAGTTCTTAGAAATTATTTTTAAGATGATTTCCTGTAATTGGTTAAAATTGGTAATAATAATTGCAACCTTAAGGCTTTTGTTGAGATAGAATTCAAAGATAGGAACAGTAACTGGTTTAATTAAAATATAAACTCTTTAGTTAAGATTTTAATTTAATTCTTCTCCTCACAGTGGTTCAGTTCAATGATAACTTTAGATTTATTTATTTTTTTTAACTATTAATGTTTATTTATTTTGAGAGAGAGAGAGAGATGGAGAGGGTACAGAGAAAGAGGGAGAGAGACTTTTAAGCAGGTTCCATACTCAAGCTGGAACCTGAGGCGGGGCTTGATCCCATGAACCATGAGATCATGACTTGTGCTGAAATCAAGAGTTGTACGCTTAACTGTCTGCGCCACCCAGGCACCCCTATATTTATTTCTTTGGAGGAAATGTTTCTGAAATAATGATTTAATTTTATTTTTTTAATTATTTTTTTGTAGTTACCTCAGGCAGCAATGAATATTTTCAGTCTGTTTACTAAATTCTATTTGGGATATATACTTGTGAAATTATTGAAAGGTGAACAAGCTCCAGTAGATTAATTGTAGAGCATATTTTTGTTGCATATTTTGGAGCACATTAGAACAATCATCATTATCAAAAACTGTTCAGTTTTTAGCAGGTTTATGTGTTTTGAATATGTTTTAACATCTGTTAAAACAATATAAAGAATGGGTTTTTAACACACATATCAGTTTCTCAATTATGTGAATATGAGAAACATTGTAGACTAGATATTGAGCTATCCGTAGTTATTTTGTGTTAATAAAACTAATTTTTTAAATTAAAAGTCATATGTACAATTAAGGATATTTGGGAAATTACAGAGATGGCTGATTAAAATACCGTGAATTCAGTCATTTTCTTCAGGATGTTTATCAAACATAAGCAAGATTTGTGTGTTTTGTGTGATTGTGCATATGTGTGTAGATCTGTGTACGATCATTATTATTACTAGGTTTTAGTGCCAGTATTAAGCCAGCTCCTTAAAGTGAATTGTGTAGTTTTTTATCCTTTCAAAATGTTTTCTGCACTTAAAAGAAGAATAATTAGCCAAGAATAATATGTTCCTTAAAAATTTGAGAGATATCAACCCTGTATTTGTGATCAACAATATTTGTGTCCTTCCTGTTTGTTTTTCGTTAATTTTTTAGGATGTGTTTTTCTAGGAAATCATATGTTGATTAAATGTTTAAAATTTTATTTTGCATTCTTTGTAAGTATTCTGTTAATGTTTAAAAACATTTTCTCTATTGTGTTAGGTTTCTGTTTGTATTTCTTTTTATAATTTTTTTTTAAGTTTATTAACACTGAGAGACAGAGATAGCATGAGTGGGGGAGGGGCAGAGAAAGAGGGAGAAAAATAATTCCAAACAGGCTCCATGCTGCCAGTGCAGAGCCTGATGTGGGGCTTGAACTCATGAAACTGCAAGATCATGACCTGAGCTGAAACCAATAGTGAAATGCTTAACTGACTGAGCCACCCAGGCGCCCCTCTGTATTTCTTAATGTTTTTTTGATTTGGTAAAAGTTGTCTTTCATTTCTTATTTTGAAATAATTGGCCTTTAGATTTATTACTTCTGCCATTTTACTTATTATGTATTAATTTCTGTTTTAATATATCTTCTTCATTTTTCTCTGTTAAATTATGAGTGGTTTTCTATACACAATATAATAAATACCTGTGTACTCACAACCGTACCCATGTAATAAAATACTGCATATAATTGTAGCTCACTTTGTACTCTGCCACACCATAAGTAAACACTATTATGAATTTGGTGTTTATAATTCTCAGTTTTGTTTTTATATTTTCAGAATAGATGGATGTTTACATAAAGAATATATAGTTTTTAGGGCACCTGGGTGGCGCAGTCAGTTAAGCGTCTGACTTGGGCTCAGGTCATAATCTCACGGTTCGTGGGTTTGAACCCTGCGTCAGGCTGTCTGCTGTTAGCTCAGAGCCCGGTGCTACTTCGGAATCTGTGTCTCCCTCTCTCTCTCTGCCCCTCCCCCACTAACGCTCTCTCAAAAATAAATAAACATAATAAAAATTAAAAAAAGAATAGTTTTGTTCTACATATTTTTGTCCTTTATATATATATAAATGTTTTAATGTATCATTCTAAAACTTGACTTTCTCATTCTATATCCTGTTTTTGAGAGTTTTCAATACTGATTTAAATATTCTAAATGATTCTTTTTAGTTGCTTTATAAAATTTCATTAGTAAAACATCTTTTTTAGTGGAGATTGAGATTTGTAATTTTTCATTTATAGATTGTATTATGATAGACATTTTTGTACATGTCTCCTTGTTAACATGTGTGGGAATTATTCTAGAGTATAGTCCAAGGAGTATAATTTTTGGGTTATGGTATACTCACATATATAGTTTACTGATACTGACAGATTATTTCTATAGTGGTTGTACCAGTTTATACAAGTGTATGGAAATGACTTTTGCTCCACATTGTTGCCAGCTTATGTTTGTTTGTTCTTTTAAAAAAATTTCTTGAGTCTACTGCCTAGATCATTTATTTAATAATACTCACTTTTAGTAATAACTGCTTAACCTTACCAAACAACAGTGGTTTTTATCACATACTTTTTTTTCTTAGTTTTATTAGTTTTGTCATATTTGCGTAATCTGGCATTGTTTAATTTTTGTTTTTCAAAATACTGTAAATATAGCTAAAAGCTTGAGGTCTTTTATTTAAACTTTGGTTATTTATTTGTAGTTTTTCTGCATTTTGTAAAGATAATGGTCCTCAAATTTTTTCCAATTTGTTTTGAATTTGAAGATTGAGCAGTGGATGCTCCAAAAGAAGGTATATTTCCTTTATGGTATCATCGCATTAAAAAAAAAAAAAAACGATTGATCTATCATGACTTGCTGGTGGTAGGGTAATGCTTCACTCTATTGTTTTGTAACTCAGTTTCTCTTTATAATCAAATCTTTTTTGCTTGATATACTTTATATCATACTGTCTACATAAAATTTTGTGAGTGTTTTATCTTTTTTATGTATGGATGCTTTTATAAAACGCCCTTGTTTTGCCATTTTATGATCTCAGTGTGGCAAAAATCAGCAGTCTGATAATACCAAGTATAGTCAAGGTTTGAAGAAATAGGAATGCTCATTGCTGATGAGAGAACAAATTGGTGAAAACCACATGCAATAGTTTGGCAATATCCTTTAAAGATGAAAATGTGTATGTACAACCTAGTAACTCCCCTTTTAGGCTTGTACTTCAGAGAAACTCTTGAACTCATATGCAAGAGTATTCACTTCAGTTTACTTCCTAATAGTGCAAAATGTTGGATATTGTAAACTCCTACACGTAGGATAATGGGTTAAACACTGTAGTAATTTATATACTGGGAATCTGTGCAGCAGTTAAAATGAATAAGCTTGATGTAAATTATTAACATAGATTCAAAAACTTATGGGCAGTATGATGCCATAGATTTAAGAGTTAAATAAACTTGGCAGTATAATGTATTTACGAATACATCTAATATATATAACGTCAACTGAACTGAATGATACTGAACTTAAATGATGACATGTCAAATTCATGATCATATTTGCTTCTAGAAAGAATGAGAACAAAGGAAGCATTAACTTTCTTTTAAAGTTTAAATGTGCAAATAAATATCAAACCTCTGAAACATAAATAAGTACTCACTGTAATGCTTTTCGAATTCAAGAGGTGTTCTCACTTTTTAGTCCTTGCTTGCAAGTTGTGGCATTATTGTTGACCATCTTAAAATGTTCTTTTGCACTATTCTGTATTTTCCATATTCTGCACAAAGAAACATGTTTTTCCATTATGGTCAGAAAGAAAACTTTAAAAAGACACATCTGTCTTACGCCCCTTCTCTTTTTGGAGGTGGGCACTGGGAAGTGGGGTGAGTGGAAAATTTAACTTTTACCATGGCCAATATTTAAATTGCCCAATGTATTGTCTTTGTTTTTTCGATTGTATATTTGCTAATCTCATTAAGCATTTTTTTTTCTTTATTTGGCTTTTCAATAAATACATTGTCATAAATCTTATACATTGAATTTACTTTTCTGTTGTATAGGTTAAAGAAGAGATGCTATTTGAAGCATTAGTTACAAGGAAGACTGTGACAGTGGGAGAAAAACTTATTTTGCCATACAAGCTGGCAGAGGTATGAAAAGATTTTCTTCTCCTTTTTTTTCTATTTTTTCTTTTCTTTTTTTTTTTAATTTGAGAGAGAGTGTGAGTGGGGGAGAGGGAAAGAGAGAGAGAGAGAGACAGACAGACAGACAGACAGACTGGGAATCTATTTAAGATTTAAGCCCATTTAGGGCTCCATGTTCAGTGCAGAGCTGTCCTTATGATCCTGGGATTATGATCTGAGCCAAAATCAAGAGTTAGAAGCTCAACCAACTGAGCCATCCAGGTGCCCTTGAATAGATTTTCTTGAGATCAGAGTACTCTGAACAGTTTTAGAAGTTTGAGTTTGTACTTTGTTTTAACAGAATGAAAATAACAAAAAAGAGTATTGATTGAAGTATCTTCTGAGCCCTTGAAATTTGGTTGTGAATTTTCCCTTAACTTGAAAACTTACTTGAATGTGATTTTAAGCAGTAGGCTTATATTTTTCTCCAGAGATCTTAATTTGTTCACCATTCTTAAGTTTTATATTATTAATATAGGGTGAACTAGATAGAGTTACAAATGAGCAGTATTTGATCCAGTTGATTATTTCTTCTTCAAGTAGTTTCTTATCTTCTAGTACATCATACTTTTCTGGTTCACTTTTTCATTGTTGGCCACTCATTTGTAATTCTTTTTGTTTGCTGTTTCTTTTCCACCTGACTTCTAAAAGATGTAGTGCTCCCTACACAGTCCTTGTCTTTTATTCTCTATATTCCTTATCTAGGTTCTCTCACCTAGTCCCATGGCTTTAAGTATCATCTGTATACTGAGTATTGCTGTCTTTGCCATTATAATTATAATAATATACTATTCAGGTGTGTATGAGTGGGAAAATTATTGAAAAGCCTACTATTTTATAGTACAATTTAATGAAAATGATGAGAAATGAAACTATGACAGTTATTATAAAAATAGGACAGGAATGTGAGATTAGAAGACACAGAGGTGGGGAAATAGTGATAGAACTATTTCTATCTAGAGAATGCTTTTTAGGCTGACATTGATCTATTTATACCATCTTTTCGGGTCCTTCTAAATGTACCTTCAAGTCTGTATTTCTTCATTATGTCATGTATCTTATGTCATAGTCTCCCAACTTTTAGAGCTCTTTTCTTTTTCTTTTTTTTAATTTTTTTTAATGTTTATTTACTTTTGAGAGAGAGAGAGAGAAAGCAGGGGAAGGGCAGAGAGAGAGGGAGACACAGAATCTGAAACAGACCCCAGGCTCCGAGCTGTCAACACAGAGCCTGACACGGGGCTTGAATTTGCGGACTGTGAGATGCGGACCTGAGGTGAAGTTGGATGCTTAACCGACTGAGCCACCCAGGTGCCCCAAAAGCCAGACCTTTTACAGGGTTTTGCCCTTTTTTTTGCATAAAGGTTTAGTACTTTTATATTTTGTTTTACAACTTTTTTCAATATAAAATATTTCCTTATGTTTATTTACATTTTTAACTTAAAATTGAACTTTCTCAGGTAATTTTTATAGCTCCTGACTTATTTTTGTTTGCATTTGTTTAGTGTATTTATTTATTTAGTAAATATTTGAAAACTGTATTTGTGTCCAGAAATGTATTAGGCATTAAAGGTAAAATTAAGGAGCAGTTCTTAAGAATTTGTGTATTTTAAGGGGCAGCTGGGTGGCTCAGTCAGTTGAGCATCCGACTTCGGCTCAAGTCATGATCTCACGGTTTGTGAGTTTGAGCCCCACGTGGGGCTCTGTGCTGACAGCTCAGAGCCTGGAGCCTGCTTCGAGTTCTGTGTCTCCCTCTCTCTCTGCCCCTCCCCGCCCCTGCTTACACTCTGCTTTCTCTCTCTCTCAAAAATAAATAAACATTAAAAAAAAAAAAAAAAGAATTTTTGTATTTTAAGAGCAATGGAAAGTTCTTAAAATGTTATCAGCAAAAAAGGTGTCTTTGATTATTTTTTTAAAGGATCAGTCTCACAACAGTTTTTAAGAATTAGAGGAGAGTGTATTGGTTTTCTATAATTTTGTACCAATCTTAGCAACTTAATGCAACACAGATTTATTTTCTGACAGTTTCCATGGATTGGCAGTCTGGGCACAGGTTTGTTTTGTCCTCTGCTCATGGTTTCACCAGGCTGAAGTCAGGATGTCTGAAAAGGCTGTGATCTCATCTGTGACTCAGCATCCTAGTTCACAGGTTGTTGACAGGATTCAGTTCCTTGCAGTTATAGGATTGAGAGCCCTAATTTCTTGTTGACTGTCAGGAGCCATGCTCATCAGAGTCTACTTGTGGTCCTGTATACAGTATAGCAGTTTGCTACTTCAGAGGCCAGCAAGGGAATCTCAGATGGAAAGGCTCAGTCTCTTTTAGGAGATTTCGCTGGATACTTTCTTTGATTAATAAAAAAAATCAGCTGATTTTGGGCCATAATTATGTCTTTTAAATCCTTTTGTCGTGTAACAAGATAGTTACTGGAGTGAAATTCATCATATTTACAGTCCTGCCCATGCCTAACAGGAGAGGGTTATTCAGAACGTGTACACAAGGGGATGGGAATCTTGAGGACCATTTTAGAATTCTAACACAGAGGACAAGAGTGAATGTGGAAAGATGAGTTGAGGAGAAAGAGGTTTATTGCTTTGTCTAAAATGGTGATATATTGATAGGGAGAAATGGATATTTAAAAAGAAAGAAATTTAGATGGTAAAATCAACAGCATCTGGTAGTGATTTGCTTAATGG
This sequence comes from Panthera tigris, assembly GCF_018350195.1. Lineage (NCBI taxonomy): Eukaryota > Metazoa > Chordata > Mammalia > Carnivora > Felidae > Panthera > Panthera tigris. The sequence goes on from NC_056665.1 coordinate 33,827,561, forward strand.
GAAGCAAGGAGAAAGAAGGAGATGTTAAGGATAAATCCTAATTTTCTCGTTCACACAACTGTAAGAGTATTGGTACCATTCACTGAGATAGGAAACACTCAATGAGATCTTGTTTGGGTTGGAAAATGTTAATTGGCATATGGGTTTATTGAGATTAAGCTGTGAAAGGACCACATTTCAGAGAAAAAGGGCTAAAAGTATAATATTGGGAGTTATGGGGTAAATAAGTATTATGTTGGTATAATTTGGTATATCTGGATTCTGTCTGACTGTTACTTTATAAAAATAGTGGCTGTTTAATGTAAACCATAAGTGAGTTGTAGTTTTTAATTTAATATGAAGGTCTGTCTTCTCACTAAAAAATTCAACCCATTTGTATATTTTATGCTAATATGTTTTCTTATTCTGTGTTTTTGTGACTTATGCTTGTGTATGTAGTTTTAAATCTTTTGGGGTGCCTGGGTGACTCAGTCGGTTATCTCGCAGTTTGTAAGTTTCAGTCCCACATTGGGCTCTCTGCTGTCAGCAACAGAGCCCACTTTGGATCTTCTGTGCACCATCCTCCCCCCCCCCCCCCCCCGCCCTTCCTTCACTTGTGCTCTCTCTCAAAAATAAATAAACATTAAAAAAAAATAAAACTTTTTACTTTTGCTAAGCTAGATCAGATTGTCTTCATTTTGCACCCTGGGAAAAATTGAATGGTTATTCTCTCTGTATATTCTATTTGATTTTTTTGAATTTTAAAGATAACTTGCCTAAGTATAGAATTCTAGGGTCACAGTCCTTTTTCTTTCAGAACTTATAAATGTTTTCCAAGTATTTTCAAGTTTCTGGTGTTAAAGGTAGAGAATTTGATAGCCATCTTTTCTTTGCAGGTAATGGTTTAGGTAGTTATTTTTTGGTCTAGAAACTTGAAACTTGTTTTTTTATTCACCAAAACTGAGAAATTAATTCATCATTTCATGTGGTAGATTGTAGTATTATCTACATTTTACAAATGCATAAGCTGTAGCTTAAGAGTTTCAAGTATCTTGGTCAAGGTTACACAGCTAGAATAAGTAGAGAAACTGGGATTGGATGATAGCCTAGCTTTTAATCATTATTCTCTATTTCCTCTAAAGGTTAGGACAGATATATAAATATGTACCTGATTCAGCTTCAAAATAAGTCCCTAGATAGCAAATATATGTTATTAGGACTTATATTCTTCTAACTACTAGGACTCAATTCTCTATGATATGTGTCCTTCCTTTTTAGCCTGTAGTGCTTTCTAAATGTTGAATTTTTTTTTTAACTAATAGATGTTATTTTTTTACAGCAATTTTGGACTTACAGAAAAATTGAGCAGATAGTACAGAGGGTTTCCATAAACGGGAAAGTTTGAAGTGAGGGGAAATATAAATTGTATTACTCCATAATGAAACCATTACTCTGGTGATGGAGAAACCCTAAAGGTTAAAATGGATGACAAGTTGAAGACGACTAGGAATATCATTGTTTTGATTATGTTTTAAGAGTCTGACTCCGACTAGGATTCCACAGATAACTATAACTGATGCCTGTTTTCCAACAGATTTATTCCTCTGCTTGGAATAGTCTTCCCCACTTCAGCTGGCAAAGTTCATTTGTTTGTAAACTTCCTATAATACCTTCTTTACTAGATAAAATGTATACCCCAATTTTCAGTAAAACTGTTTAGAACTGACCTATATTTTGTTTCTTGTACCTTTTAGTCTACTTTACCTGAGTTGGACTAGGTAAATGAGTGTATGTATATGGAAAACTTCAATTATAGGCTATTTATGTTGACAGAAAATTAAATTTCTTATTCAGGATAAGAATTCTTGGATATTTCTTGATTGATCGAGAGAAAAACACACTTTGTTATAGTATCTTAGATTATTGCCATTTTCATTTGTTCTCCAACCCTTTTTCTTTTTTTTCAGGCTGTGACAGTGAGGAACTCCATGGCTAAGTCTTTATATAGTGCCCTATTTGACTGGATAGTTTTTCGGATTAATCATGCACTTCTGAATAGTAAAGATTTGGAGCAAAATACGAAGGTAGACATACACTACATTATTATATATTTTTCTTGGAAACCTATTTTAATAAAATAATTAAAAGATGAAATTTAAAAACACAGAATTATGTAGAGTAATAAGTAAGAATCTGTGTTTATATGTATTCCCTGCTCTTTCCTCTTTATGTCTGTTTTTATAGACATATAAACCCTGTTCAAGGAAACTACTGTTCTGTTGTCTTTCCAGACCTTTTTCTTATGTACATTTCTACGGATATAGACTATACAGAGTTGCTTTTCAACATAAAAATAGAATTATGCTATCTGTATTGTATCTAACTTGTATTTTTTTTACCTGGTATGTCTTGAAATATATCTGGACCTTATTATTTTTAATAACTTTGTAATATTATATAGTATGTATACCTGTATACCATAAATTTCCCCATAAAAATGTTGCTTTTTTTTATTGTTAGAAATGATGGTGTAACAAATATTCTTTGTGCACATTTCTCTAGGATAAAATCCTTAAAGTAAATTGCTGGATTAAAGAATATACATTTTCAATTTTTGGTAGCTACTGCTAAATTGCTTTTCAAAAAAGACTACACTCCACTGGTAGTGTATGAAACTGCCTGTTTCCCTACACCTTTACTCATATTGGATATTATCAGTCATTTCATCTATGCATCTGATTAGGAGGAGTATCCCATTTTATTGTCTGTTTTTTCAATGATAGATTAAAATTGAGCATCTTCTCATGTTTTTTCATTATTTCATTATATATTTAGCCTTTTTGTTACTCCTTTTTTGGAGTCATTGTGGATATTGCAGAGACTTATAGTTTGATATATATTACAAATATTTTCTCTTAACTTTTATGTTATGTTTATGTTATATATCTGGGCCTGTATTTTTTTTTTTTTTTTTCTTTTTAGAGAGCGAGTGGCCAGGAGGTAGGGAGAGGGAGAAGGAGAGAAGGGGAGGGAGAGAATCTTAAGCAGGCTCCACACCCAGGGTAGGAGTTCAACGCTGGACTCAGTCTCACAACCCTGAGATCATGACATGAACCAAAATCAAGAGTCGGATGCACAACTGACTGAACCACTTACGTGCCCCTGGCCCATATGTTTTAAGTTTTTGTGCAGTTAATTCTGTCATTCTTTTCCCTTATTTTCCAGAGTTGTATTTATTTTTCTTACATAAGAATGCATCTTTCACCCCAAGATTATAAAAATATTTATTCTCATACTTTTAGAATTTAATTTTTTATATTCAGGTTATTTATCTGGTTGAAATTTATTTATTTATGTATTTTTTAAGATTTCATTTTTAAGTAATCTCTACACCCAATGTGGGCTCAACCTCAACCCTGAGATTAAGAATCACCTGCTCCACCAACTGAGCCAGCCAGGTGCCCTTGGAATTTATTTTTTAATATGGCAGATTTTAGATATTCAAATTATTTTAAATCCATTTTTATTTCTCAGCAACTTTATGGAATAGTCTGCATATTCAGGGTAATTGAAAATATCATCTTTATTACTTAATTCTCCTGTCTTAAATGTGTAATTGCTTTTATATTAACTTTTTATGATTTGAGTAAGCCCACAGCCATAAAATTAATTGTAATAGTAATCTAATTTACCAAATTGACATATTTTTAAAGTTCATTACTTTCACTGTTTTTCATAAGGGCTTAGAATTAGAATCAAAGAAAATACTTTTTTTTAAGAGAGAGAGAGAGAGCATGAGTAAGGGAGAGGGGCAGAGGGGAAGACAGAGAATCTTAAGCAGGCTCCATGCTCAGCACTGAGCCTGGTAAAGGGCTCGATCCCATGACCCTGGGATCATGACCTGAGCCAAAATCAAGAGTCGGACGCTCAGCTGACTGAGCCACTCAGTTACCCCAAAGGAAATATTCTTAATGGAGACTTAAATAAATCTCTCACTATTTATCACTCATGACATTAGTTTGCCCAGTGTCTGTCTTAGCAGCGGTGGAGAAAAGTTGTTTTTATTTAACCAAAATTGTCTTGCAACTCTATTTTAAGAATGAGGTGAGGTGGTGAGAAAAATGTTGGTTTGGGGGCATTAGAGCTGAATCCCTATTATCCATAGTAAGAAGTTAGAATATAATTTGTAGAAATAAAATATCAAGACATAGATGAATGAGCACTTGTATACTGTACTGTACTATTTTATACCAAATAGCTAAAAGATTTGAGTGTGTGGATTTGAGGGAGCAGAAGTTGACATTGAAGAAGGGATTGATATTTTTTGTTACAACCTTTTAGAACTTTTTAACATCATGAACCTTGTATAATTTTTTTGATGAAAACTAAAATTTGAAAAAACCATATTCTGATACCCAGTTTCATTTTTAGTTTGCACAAGGCTGATTAAACATACTTCTTAGTTTGGTTTGTGAAGCAGAATTCTGTTAGGCTTTAGAAGTCAAAATAGAACTTGCATGGTGTTCTTTGCATAAACATGAATAATCACGAGCAACCTAGCTTTAGGTTATTTTTTATTTCCCCATTGGTGGTTCTTTCTATTTCCTTGTCTCTTGGAGTTTATGAATTTCTGAGATTGAGGTAACAGGTCACTAACCCTGCTTCAACCATTTCTGTAAAGTAATCAATGTATTACATGTGTTAAAATTTTGTATGTATTTTTATAATTGGGATAAAAAAAAAAATGAAGATAAAGAGAACTAAGATGCCCTTTATTTTTGGACTATTTTGGTTGAACATTGGCCCCCCAGAATTTCCTCTCCACTGCTCTAGAAGAACTTTGAACATTTTGTTACTTATTTTGTGGATATTATTCATGAAATAAATTTGAGCATATTTTTTTTCCTGTTTTATAGACTTTGTCCATTGGTGTTCTTGATATTTTTGGGTTTGAAGATTATGAAAATAATAGCTTTGAACAGTTCTGTATTAATTTTGCTAATGAACGTTTACAACACTACTTCAATCAGCATATCTTTAAATTGGAGCAAGTGAGTACCTAAATGCATGTATGCTTGTCTTAACCACTTAACCTTCACTCACGTGTATACACATAACATTTTTGAGTCATAGTTACAGGCATTTTAAGTCTTGTACTTTCATGCAGATATTACAGTCTTCACATAAGTGTCAGCAAATTAATACTCAGAGCATAGTTTTTGAGCCATGTGATACAGGGTTTCCTATTTTTTTTTATAAACCTCAAGTAGATTCAATAATATGTGCTTGCTTAAGTATACCTTTCAATATAAAGATGCTTGGGTTTGGTTTGGTTTGGGTTTCTCTTGATTTTTAATTGTTGCCATGTGCTTGGCCAATTTGTGTAATGCTAAATATGCTTGTTTGATTGCTTTGGTCTCTTATTTCTTTATCTGTGGGGTGGAGGAGCTTATTAATAGAATCTTGAATCAATTTAGAGTATGGATACAGAGAAATGGGATAGTTTACAGAGACCAAAATAGGTAACTAGATATTTCTTGTGAAACACTCAAATTGATTTAGAGTTAAAGTGCGATCCATCAGTTTCCCTGAGAATACTTAGAATAAATACAGGGTCAGAGAAAACGTGGGCTCTTTCTCCAAGCCAGATTTCAAGTTAGTAACGAGTTGAGTTGTGGCCAACAATTTCAGTTTGTATAGGAAGATACAAGCAGAAGCAGGGTTCACTTTGAAATGCTGAAGAAATGAAATGGACAAGAGGATGACAACACGTCTACAAAACAGAAAAAAAGAATCTTTCTGTCATTGAGGCTTTTTACACTGGGTCCTAGCTTTAAGCACATTTACCTTCTTAAAGGGTTAGGACAGTTGCACAAGCAGCACTAGTCCTGGCCATCTTGATGGTGCTTAAAATGTTTAGCATATTCAACCTTTTAGCTAGACTCTCTGATGGAGCTGTTAAAAGATAGTACAGTATTATTTGTTACAATGTTAGCTAACGTTTATGTAGTACTTACTATTTATCAGGCAGATACTATTTTTATTCTAGTTGTGTAGGTGATACCTAAGCCTAGTATTCAAACCTTAACACTCTGGCTCTATAATTCTTGCTTTTAAAAAGCTGAGCTGGGATTGATCTACTAGACTCAGTCTAGTGTTCTTTTAACTAGATCATGCTAAATTAGTTTTTAAATGGATATATGTATTGGAGGGGTAGAGAAATGTGTTTTGTTGACTATGTGCTGTATTTTACAAAGCAAAGCATCAGTTGCTCTCTGGATCATTGAACAGAAGAGTAAGTAAATTGCTTTTGAAGAAAAAAGGTATTCTCTTACAATTATTGAAATTATTCTTACCTTTTCTAGAAGTGTAGGTTAGACATGGAGGAGCCACAAGAAATACTTTGACTAGAAACATGTATAAAAACATGCCTCACAGTTCATGGAAAATGTTTTTGGGACTACTTGGCTGGGGGTGATCTTTATGTATTTGCTACTCTGAATATCATAGTTTTGGGCAATGTGGTGGAATTATGGATCAGAAGATTTAGATTCAAAGATACAGCTTTTTCCTTTCAATTTTTAATATTCCCTTTTGTGATTTAGTGTAATGGGTATACTTTTGCTATAATTTATAGAAAGTTTGGAGACCTTACACCTCTTTGCCATCTCATCTATTTTATTCTTCCTTTCTCTCCCTCCTGAGGTTTTTCCACTTAAAATGGATTTGCTGGGCCATAAGAGATTTAAGGCAGTTTAAATATTGAGTGTTTTGTTCATTTGTGTATCATTGGTACCTAGAATGAGATGGGTACACAGTGACTGTTTGTTAAATTCAATTGAATACAACATCAGTTAAGTAGATAAAATTTGTTGAAAATGAGGATAGAAGTAAAAAGCTATCAAATATGCTTAGGGAGTAAACATCTGTACTGAAGTAAATTTTGTCTAAAAATTGTGTATGGACACATAGAATGGGAGACAGGTATAATAACTGCCCTGTAGGATGGGAAGTGTGAAAATCAGATAGAAGGTTAAAGTAGTGATATAAAGGATGAAGTTGATTAGAACTTCATGAAAGTCTACAAACATTTCCCAGGGGTGATTTGGGAGTATGGTTTTGAATAGAAGATTGAGTTTACCAGATTGTCAATGGGGAAAAGATATTTTAAACAAAGGTAACAATATCTTTAAAACTGTGAGGCATAAAACAGCATGGCACTTTAGAGGAACTGAAAATAGTTCAGTGTAAGCTAAAATATAGGATATAAGGATAGAGACAGGGAGGAAGATTAGTTTATGAAATAAAGGATCATATAGTTGTGAGCTTTATATGTCATGCAGAGAAGATTGGAATTTTTCTTTTGGAAAATTAGGAGGTATTTGAAGTATATTTAGCAGAGGATTTGAACTCTGTAAGATAGACTGGTGGAAGTGAAATGGAGGGAAGGACGTAATCCTTGAGTTAAAGTAGTGTGAGTGTGATTGAGTTCTGAATCAAGTTATATGTAAAGATAATATGGAGTAGGAGACCAGAAAAAGTTTCTGTGATTTGAAAATATACTTACAGTTGTCATTTATAATACTGTTCTCTTATTTCCGTTACTTGCTCAGAATTATCCTTGCAGTCATTGGCTCATCACTAAATTGAGTAACAGTTGTGTGTCACGCATTGTGCTAGCCACTGAAGACAGCAAATTTAGAGCACAGGGATCTTATCTGAGGAATTTATAATCTAGAGAGTTTTTCTCATCTCTGTCGCTTCTGGGGATATCAAACTAGGAAATTTGCCTTTGTAGAACACCTAAAAAAAAATGAACAAAATATATTTAAAGGCATTGAGTTACATTTAAATAAGTGAAGTTCTACAGGGCTTATTATATCTGCAAGAGGGAAACCCAGAGAGATGAGACCAGCATTTTTGGACAGCTTTGCCTCTAAAGATATTTTTCTATTCTGGTAGAGGGCTGCCCAGCCTTAAGAATCTGAGAAGCTGAACAGAGTTTCTTCAGATTTAAGAACAAGGAAGATACTCCTGGTAATTCCTACAGGCTTTATGCTTGAGACCTTAAGGATTATGTCTTAGAAGTAAAGATAAACCAGAAATAGATCATGCATCATAGGGACTGAAGCCCAGTTTAAGATATTCTTAGTTCCAGTTTGGTTGAAAGAGTTTAGAATTCCTGATGTTCTCAGCCACGTGCAAAGAGCAAATTCACTCTCCAGTGGAGGAAGAGATCATCCTAGTGCTAAAATTATCTGTATGATTTTTCATATACAGGAACAAGAATTCAGTTTTTTTTAACTGAGAATTCGTTTTTTAAAAACATACAAGGAGAGAAACCAACATGAATAAAAAACAAGAGAATGAATAGATTATTCCACAGGAGATCCAGGAAATGATGTTATCTGACATGATCTTTAAAGTAATAATGGTTTCAAGAAATTTTTTTTTAAAAGCAATATTTTTATTGAAGAACTACAAAGAGATCCCAAGTTTAGGAAAATCTAGAACTAAAAGGGAGAGTGAAATTAAGAACATAATGATAGTTTTTAACAGTTAGATATAGCTTAAGAAAAGGTTAGTGATTTGGAAGGTAGGCCAGAAGAAGATACCTAGTCTGATGAAAAAATAAAATACAAGTAATAAAAGGGACATATGGGGTACAGTGAAAAGGTTTAACATAAGTGTAAGAGGAATTCTGGAAAGATGTACATGAGGAAAAAGAGAATATGGTAGGTGCTATATTTGAAAAGATAATGGTTGAGAATTTTTCCAAAACTCAAAACAAAAAACAAAAAAAATCCAGTAAGTGCACATTTGAAAAACTCTAAGAATTCAAAGTATGGCAAGTATAAAGACAGTCATATAGTAAACCAAAGACAATGAAAACATCTGAGAGGCAGTCAGGGGTTGAGGGCCAGGCATTAAATGCCAAGCGATAGAAGATTTTTTTTTTTCTCCCTCTGTTAAACATTGTTAAGTAAAGATATGTATTATGATTTTAGGATAACCACCAAATAGTAAATGAATATAAAATTGTCAAGTTAATATAGGGAACAAGTAAAAACTCCAGTAATCCAAAAGAAAGCAAGAAAGAAGAATAAAAGCAATACTGAAGCAGGACAGATAGCATATGGTAAAATGGCTGATTTAATCCCACAGTTATCAGTGATTGTGTTAAATATACATGGATTTATTACTCCAAGTAGAAGTGAAATAGTGTCATACTAGATAGAAAACAAAGGTAAATTGCTGCCTATAAGAGAGATTCTTTAAATATAAACATATTAAAAAGTTAAAAATAAAAGGATGGAAAAAGCTTTAATAAACCTGAACAAAAAAGCTAGTAGGTAAGTATATTAATATCATGCTTTAAGCATTGCCGGAGATCAAAAAGAATATTTGATAATGCAAAAGGAGGAGTTCATCAGGAAGTATACAATTCCAAATTTATAGGTTACTGATAACATAAATTCAAAGTATATAAAACAAAAATTAAAAGTAAAAAAGAAACATGTAACAGACCTTCCTGAATAGCTAACAGAATAAGCACACAAAAGAAAAACCAGTCAGGGTATAGACTATTTAAAGCACCCAGAGGATGTGGCAGATGCTTTTGTGGGTGCTCAGCCCTTCTTGCCTTTAGGTTTGAATGCCAGTTTACTTGGGCCTGTATCAAATAAGGGTATATAAGGTTTTTTGTTTTTATTTTTGTTTTACTTTTGGATATGGAAGATTTTTAAAGCAAATACTTATTTGACATGGATAGTTAACTAACTGCAAATTTACAAAATGTATAAAATTTGTCATTGTACTGGACCATAATAACAAAGGTCAAGTTTTGGGATTGAAATCACACACATTTTAGTTCCATACAGAAATTATGCCCGAAACCAACAACCAAAAGATAACTGGAAAATCCTTTTATGGGTAAAAATTAAGAAACATCCTTCTGCATAGACTAGAAGTTGAAGAAAATAGAAAATATATTGAACTGAGTGAGCATGTTGCATACTAAAACTTGTGGGATGTAACCAAAGGTGTATTTAGGGAAAATTTTATAGCTGTTAGAAGATTTTAAGATTGAAGAGCGATTATAAAAGTATCCCTCCCAACAAATTGGAAAAAGATATAAAGGAAGTATAAACCAAAGGAAAGTATAAAGAAATAATAAAGATAAAAGAGGAAATTAAATAAGAGTGAAAACAAATATGCCATGGAGGAAGATCAACAAAGTCAAAAGTAATATATTGAAATGATGAATTAAGACCCCTCAGAGGGGTGCCTGGGTGGCTCAGTCAGTTAAGCGTCCTACTTCAGCTCAGGTGATGATCTCACGGTTCATGGGTTTGAGCCCTGCATCGGGCTCTGTGCTGACAGTTCAGAGCCTGAAGCCTGCTTCAGATTCCGTGTCTCCCTCTCTCTGCTCCTCCCCCGCTTGCACTCTGTCTCTCTCAAAAATAAATAAAAACATTAAAAATGTTTAAAAAAAAAAACCCTCAGAAATTCATCCAAGGGAGTGACAGAAAAAGAGAGGGATATAAATAATCAGAATTCCAGTTTATAAAGAGGACATCACCATGGATCCTACACACATTAAAAAGATAATAGGGTACACTAAACAACTTTATGTCCATAAGTAGACTTATCAAATGATATGAAAAAAAAAATTTCAAAACTGACACAGAAGAAATGCAAAATCTGATTCTTATAACTATGAAAAAAATTCAATATGTAATTGAAAGCCTTTTCATAAAGAACATTGTAAGCCACATTGGCTGCAGTGGTAAATTCTGCCAATACTGAAAAAATTAGTATCAGTTTGACATAAATTCTTCTGTGGAGTAGAAAAAGAGACAATTCACAATCCGTTTGAGGGGCCCAAGATCTGTCCAGATCCAGATCTGTCAACGATATTATTAGAAGTGGAAATTAAAGTGAATTTCACTCATAAACATAGATTCAAAAATTTTAAAAAAATATTATGAAATGAAATCCAGCAGGATACACAAAAGGATAATATAGAACCAAGTGGAGTTTTTTCCTGGTGTGTGTTACATCTAACCATCAATTGATTTGATTCATCTATAAACAAAACAAGAAAAAAAAACTTATGGTGATCTCACTAAAAGTATAAAAATCAGTTTATAAAATTACATAACCATTCATGTTAAAAAAAAGTCCTTAGCAAATTAATTGTAGAGGGCATTTACAGAAACCTGTAGTTAATATTATACTTAATGGAAATAGGCTGAATGCTTTCCCCTAAGGCATCTCCTAAGGGAGTTTTCCTCAGAGTTTTTTATTATGAATGTAGGCATGTGAGGACATCCAAATGGACTGACTGTAAACATAAGAAAAGATTTTTCACTTATTATCAGGGAATTAAAATTAAAACCACAGTCAGATACCCCTATGCATTCATCAGAATGACTATAATGAAGCAGACTGATAATACAAGTATTAGAGATACTGTGCATGGGGGAAAGTCCCATTTACAGGTGGTGGTTACATAAATTAGTACATCTGCTTTAGCAAGCTGTTTGGCAGTATCTGCTGAGGTTATACATGTGTAGTTTATAAGCCTGTGTTTTCACTCTCAAAATGCATATACATATACCAAAAGTTTTGTGCGTAAATGTTAACAATGGTTAAAAACTAGAAATAACTGTAATGTCTATCAGTAGTGCAGTGGGTGAATAAATTGTATGTAAATACTTTACAGCCAATCAAAAGACAAGGTATCAGAATGGGTAAAAAATCAAGGTCCATCTATATCCTACTTACAAGAGACTCACTTTAGACCTAAAGACACCTACAGATTCAAAGTGAAGGGATGGAGAGCCATATATCATGCTACATGTTAATGGATGTTAAAAGAAAGCTGGAGTAGCCATATTTATATCAAACTAGATTTTAAAACAAAGACCGTAACAGATGGAGAAGGGCATTATATCATAATTATGGGGTGCCTCCATCAGGAAGATCTAACAGTTGTAAATATTTATGTCCCCAACTAGGGATCATCCAGGTATTTACATCAATTAGTAACAAAAAGAAACAAACTTACTGATAATACCATTAAAGTAGGAGACTTTAAAACCCCACTTACAACAATGGACACATCATCTAAGCAAAAATAAACAAGGAAACAATGGCTTTGATGACACACTGGACCAGATGGACTTAACAGATATACTGAGAACATTTCATCCTAAAGCAGCAAAATACAAATTCTTATCAAGTGCACATGGAACATTCTCCAGAAAAGATCACATACTCGGTCACAAATCAGCCCTCCGCAGGTACAAAAAGATCGAGATTATACCATGCATATTTTCAGATCACAACACTATGAAACTTGAAGTCAACCCCAAGAAAAGATTTGGAAAGCCCTCAATATATGGAGGTTAGATAGCATCCTACTAAAAATGAATGGGTTAACCAGGAAATTAAATAATTTTTTTTAATGTTTATTTTTGAGAGAGTGAGAGAGAGAGCACAAGCAGGGGAGTGGCAGAGACAGAGGGAGACACAGAATCCAAAGTAGGCTCCAGGCTCTGAGCTGTCAGCACAGAGCCTGACGCAGGGCTTAAACCCACAAACCATGAGGTCATGACCTGAGCCGAAGTCGGATGCTTAACTGACTGAGCCATCTAGGCACCCCTGTATGGTTCTATTTATATTTGTAAACATATGAATCTTAAGTGGTATGAAAAGTTAGGAAAATGGTTAAATTTGGCAAGGGCGTCTGAATTGTAATTGGGAAGAGGAGATGGGAAGGATTTTGGACTGCTATTAATGTGTGTAAGAATCCATATGTTCCTGTTAGGTAGCGTGCTTGTTAACCATGCTACAAAAGAGAAGAAACAGAATCATACAACTCCTTGGGGGTGACCTTCATTTAGCAATTACTTCCTTGTGAAATTATTAATTAAAAGGAAATAATAAATTTTCTTTTCAGATTTGCATGTCATCCTTGCACATGTGCCATGCTAATCTTCTCTGTATCATTCGAATTTTAGTATATGTGCTGCTGAAGTGAGCATAAGCATATGCCTTTCCCAATTAGCATAACTATCACTTATACACTACCATTCTTCTTTACAGGTTAATTATAATAATAATAATAATAATACCCAAAGAATGATAAAAATCACAAAATCACCAATTTGCAAAACCACCATATTTGCAGAGAAGTGTGTGAATGTTATCAGTGTTTTTCCTTGGTGCCTAAATACTGCTGTGTAGAAACTTATTCGGGGGCCTCATTTTGAAAAACAGTTTAAAAGCAAATATTTCCCAATATAGAGAAAAAGTTAAAAACAGTAGGGGCTTAATGACATCGTTTTAGTTGCTCAAGGCCTGCGCTTTGACTTTTTTAAGTCTTGAAATTTGAAACTTTTTTTTTTAACGTATTGTAGGAGTTCCCCCCCCCCCCCAACTCCACCAAGGGTTTTATTTTACCAAAGTACAGTGTGTATGAATTCCATATGATATCAGTGAATACTGTAGGTGATGGTTTTTTTCTTTTCCCAGACATTGCTTCATTAAATTCATTGTTGATAATCCAACAAATACTCAGTTCTTTTTGATGATTTAGGGTAATGTGGGAGAAATTAGGCTTCTTCATTTTGCATTTTTCCTTAGTGCAGTCCACAGATAAGGTGGCTAAAACAAATTCAGCCCTAAATTTTCACCTGAGTGGTATTACAAATAGCATTCTAACAAAAAAATTTGGTTACATGTATGTTTTAATGAAAACAGACATAGACTGTATGAAGGTTTTATACCACCGAAATTAAACATTCTTCTATTGTGTAGATTAGCAATTTAAAAAAGAAAAGTTTAGAAAGTTCTTTTAAGCCTGGCAAAAGCTTTCCAGTCTTTATTATATACCAATTATTTTCTGCGAGATGAATAAATTATGAATTTATTTCCTAGGAGGAGTATAGAACTGAAGGTATCAGCTGGCACAATATAGATTATATTGATAATACCTGTTGCATCAATCTTATTAGCAAGAAACCAACAGGACTGCTCCATCTTTTGGATGAAGAAAGCAAGTGAGTATGATTCTTTCAATTTTGCTGTTGGCCATTTGGGATTTTCATGTCTTTTTATTAACTGTGAAGTTTTCTTCTTACATAATGAAATAATGAGCCAAAGTTTCCCTTGTATGCATTTTATTATGTGTGTGTGTTTCTAGGAAAATTGGATGTACTTCAGCATTGAATGCATTCTTTCCTTGAGTTTTTCCAGATTTCTTCTACTGAGTTTCTTTGACGTTAAATTTGTTAGCATATTTTTTGTTGTTTTCCATGTTCTTCTCTTCCTGAATTGGGTTTTATATAAGATATGTTTGTAGTTTTCATGTTTATCAGCAAAGAATATCATGATAGATTAGTGATGTCTGTCACAGCTGTGCAACTGTAAATAGCAATATAGGCCAAGTATTTGACATCCTTTTTACCACTGTATAGTATACCAAACTTATATATAAGCTTCAGAAATAAAACTTCATATAGCATCCTCCACAGTGTTTTCAGTGCTCTATAAGATATTATCTAAAGTAAAATTTTCTTATGAGATGGCGAATCTAGAACTGGAGAAACTGAAGTGATGGGGAGTATTTAAGTTTTCTGTCACTTTTCAGTAAAATGTTTAGTAATTAGGTCACCTGATGTCTAGCTTAACATTATACCCATTGAACTAAGATATAAAATATTGGGAATTCACTATCATAGGTGGGATGACTATACATCATCAGGCTTGAATAGGACAATCTGAAGTTTATGCCTGTTGTCCAGTTTAGTTATTAAAGGTGCCTACTTTTACTTACAGATATCCTGGTTTGTATGGTAGGTTGTAGGTCACGCTACTAATATGCCATAAACATTCAGAATTGCTCTCTACCAATCTCATGGTCTTTAGATTGAGCCTGTGTCAGCCTCCAGGCTGAGCGTGTAACTTGTTAGGGATTCTCTATCCTCCTCTCTCTGCCTCTCTCCGCCTCTCTCCTGCAACTACATGCTCTCTCTCTCAAGATAAACATTAAAAAAAAAAAAAAAAAAAGAATTGATACCCAAAAATATAAAGTAATACAGCAGATTGCAAAATAAATTGAAAAGGAGAATGTTACCAGTTACACCTTCCTACTTTATCACTAGTCTGTTTCTATTAATTTAAATGAATTAAAATACAATTAACACAAAAATATTTTATATCCAAAGTTGTGTAAAAGTTTTTTGTATTGCTCTATATGTCCTGAAACATATACTATCTTTTATAAAATTGTAAGGTCAGTGGTTCTTAGTTGTGCTCACATACCTTACCTCTGGTGTATTTTATTTTGGAAAGCTTCATAGGTGATTTTGATATTCGGTGTTGAGAACTACTGTGGTTGATGTTAAAATGCAGTTCTTTTTTTGAGGTATTTTATGATAACAAAAAGAACAAAGTGTAAGCAATTCTAGAAAAAGATTATACAGGTATCAAATGATGGATTTGAGATTCAGATACTCCAGGTATTTCTAACTAATTAGCTTGTGCTTTTAAGTATTGTCCTATAAAGCTTCTTCATAATGCTCAGGCTGTAGAGTCAGAATTTCGAGGTTGCATTCATTCCATCTCTATTAACTGCCTTTGGCAAATCTCTGAATGTTCTTGGTCCTTGTTTTTTTTCATGTAAAAAGCAGATGATGATGAGAAATGATAATGCTATGTGCTATATATCTTAAGGTGGTTGTAAGTAGCAGTTGAGATAGTGTATAATTAAAACATGAATGGAGAAAAGGGTTGTTGTCTGGCCTATCATTCTTTACTCAAAATATTTTGAGTTCATATCTTTACAAAGACTGTATTTTCCTGGTCAGTTGCTACCTCCCATAGATATAAATATTACCCAATAAGAGACTGTCAACTCTTTGCCATTACTCAAAAGTTCCTGGGTGTAAGCCATGTGGCCACAAATTACAGAGAGACAGATTTTGGCTCAATGTAAGGAAGAACTTACTAGTCAGTAGAGCTGATTAGCAGCTGCTTTATAAAGTAATAAAATTTCCCAAAATCATAATTATTTTGCATCATCTGTAGTTGGGAGACTGGACTGAATAACCTCTTAATTGTCCCTTCAGCTATACTTCTATATTCAGTCCTCCACAAAATTTTTTTATAAACCCTAGTATAATTTTCTTCATTTCTCTATCAGTCCTGTTGTTCTTACCTCCTTTTGTAAATGGACCACTTTGTCTCTATGCGTTAACATCCCAGAAGATGCAAAGGCATGAAATGTTTTCTCTCTGCCAAAATGGGTTGAAAACAGTCACATTTAAGAAGAGCTATTTGGGGACCACTTTATAAAGTAGTTTTCTTGTAAGAACTGTTTTGTTCTATAGGGAGTGTATAACTTGAAATCTGTCCTTAGTGGTGTTTCTCCTTCATTCAGTGTTATTTTACTGCTTTAGGTGAATGGGTTTGAAGTCAGAAGTCTTGTTTAATTTTGTCTTGCTATCTCTGGGCTGTTTGACCTGGGCAAGTTATTTAAGCTTGATTGTAAAGGATGCAGTGCGAAGTTTAGAAAGAAGGAGTAGAATAAGCAAAGTTAGGTATGAGCAGGATGTTAGGAGTGTTACCAGTCTTTCCTACAGTATTCAAAGTGTGATCTGTTGATGGCAGGACTCGCAGCACCTTGAAGCTTGTTAGAAATGCAGAATCTGAGACTTCGACCCCAGACTCTTTTAACAAAATGAAGTTAAGATCAGAGCATTCATTTAGGACAGCATTTCATGAGTCTTGCCTGCTCATAAGAATTACCTGGAGAACTTGGAAGTAGTACTGATCATCACCACCCTAGCGTCAGTTCAGTAGAATCACAGGAATGGGGTCTAGGCCTTGGTATTTTTGCAAGCTAAAGACACAGAGAGGCACTAAGGCTATCCTGGCAGATAGCCTTTGGGGAACACTAGATGGAAGAGCTTTGACATGCACAATAATGTATGATATTTGTCTCTGTTCCAAGCTCTTTTGCTTGATATTGTAGTGTGTATCTATAGGTGTGTATTGAATGCAGAAAATATGGAGAGCTTCCCTTTCTATCTTTCCTTGTTTGGAATAAAAACTGTTTTCATGTATGTTTTCCTTTGAAATTTTTTTTTCTCCACTTAAAAGTAGGAAAAAAAATCATAAGCTTTTTGATTACCCAGGGGATTATCCAGAGACCATGAGGTGTGAGTATCCTTTCTGAAGAAAAGCATCCTGTGCTGTGGATAGTGAAGCATTAAGTTTGCAGAGTTTGAGTTTGTCTAGGGTTAGGAGCTTGGATTCTGTCTCTTTGCCTTGGTGATCCATAAATTTTCCTGAGTAGGGGAGGCACATGATTAAAGCAGTATTCTAGGAAAATTTGTTATTTTGGTTTGGTGACTTGAAACAAAGTTTAAAGTCACTGACACTTGTAGAGGCTGTTGCTGTACTCTCTGTTTGAAATTGTAAAAGTTATAGTCCATTCTAGAATGGCTTTAGAGTTCTAGAATGGACAGGAAGAGGTGGACGGTGGAGATGTTTTGAGGAAGGGTTGGTATTGAATGCAAAAGCAGGCCTAGGTGGATAGAAAAATGGCAGTGTTGGCAACTTAAGAAATGAGGTGACATTTATGTCCTTCCTATAGGATGCCAGCTAGTGTTGGATGTTTTTACTAGTTTTATTTGATTCTGCTAACACTGTGATACCTCATTGTACTCATTTGTGGAAGCTAGCTGGTTCTTGAAGCTTACTGAATTCAGGTCACTGACAGAACTGGTAATCTAAACAATGACTAACACCAAAGGCCATTCTCCTTCTTCATTTTAATACATTTACATAATTATTTTCCTTATAATTTTGGAATCCTTTTTACACATTAGATTTTGTATTCATCATCTTTACAACCTCATGTCACATTATTTCTCATTACTTCAGCTACTATTAAATGAAACTATTCTCTGAAAGATACTTGCTTTTTCTGTTTTGTCAGTGATATTTCCTTTATTAATAAACTCCACCTTTAACATTTAGCTCATAATTGCCTCGTGTATCTTCGTTAAACCTTTCCATTATTTCCAACCACTAGTGATTTTTTCCTCTTCTGAGCTTTTATATTCTTGTATTTGCTATCATGTATTTATTTCCTTTTCTTTTTCTTTTTTTTAATTTAATGTTTATTTATTTTTGAAAGAAGAGAGAGAGAGTACGAGTGAGGGAGAGGCAGAGAGAGAGGGAGACACAGAATTTGAAACAGGCTCCAGGCTCTGAACTGTCAGCACAGAGCCTGACGCAGGGCTTGAACTCACGAACCGCAAGATCATGACCTGAGCTGAAGTCAGACACTTAACTGACTGAGCCACCCAGGTGCCCCTATCATGTAATTATTTTTAATAGGTATCATTTGAATGATCCCTAGATATGAAATGCTCATCAGTGAGTATAAACCCATTGATGTATATTTGAAATAATAATAGATATAGTATAAAATTATATAGTAACTGATATAGGTATGAAAATTGCTACTTAATTTATATATCAAGAAATAGGAAAACAGAAAATGACTTATGGATTTAAAGGATCTATCAAAACTGGGAGATCATTTTGTTTTTGGAAGTTCTTGGCCCCAAACAGTGGATCATTTGAGTTTTATTTGGTGAGTTTAATGGTAGTGTCACAATGCAACCTAAGCTAAAAGTTTAAAGACTTGAGTTTATTTCTCAGTTCTGCTACTTGCCAAGTGTGAGTTTGGGCAAATCATAAATTTTGATCCCTCATCTATAAAACATCAATCCTTGTTACATTCACTTTTTAGCTTGTTATAAGAATCAGATTAGAGAATATAATTTGCTCTTTGTAATTCGCTAAATGTGTTAGATGGCAATGTAATTATAAGGGTTTTTTTTTTTTTTTAAGATTATTAACTGTTGCATCTTTCTTTAGTATTTTTGCTTTTGTTTTTAATTCAGCTTTCCACAGGCTACAAATCAAACATTGCTAGATAAATTTAAGCATCAACATGAAGAGAATTCTTACATTGAATTTCCAGCTGTGATGGAGCCTGCTTTCATTATAAAGCATTATGCCGGGAAAGTAAAATATGGGGTAAAGGTCAGTAAATTTCTCATTAAAATGCCTTCAGGGTAAAAGTGTGTTTACTGTATTATCATTCCTGTCACACTGCTTTCTTTGTAGTTTATGGAAGCTCTTGATCAGTAACAATTAGAGACATTTTGTAAGAATACTACTAACCCTCGTATCCTACCTTGCAATATATTACTGTCTTATGTGATATTTTTCTTGGCTTCTTCCTATAGATAAACTTGATATCAGTCCCTTCAAATAGTTTTCTGAATATAAAAGAATAGGTAGCATAAATATCTCTTAAACCCACTATTTCATTAAGTGGTTTGATGAATTTTTCTCTTCCCTACATCCATGAAGCTTGACAGAAGATTTTGTCTTCATGCACCATTAGGTATTTGTGAGTTTGCATTCCTAATGCATATATTG
Source organism: Panthera tigris (assembly GCF_018350195.1). NCBI lineage: Eukaryota > Metazoa > Chordata > Mammalia > Carnivora > Felidae > Panthera > Panthera tigris. Next base: position 33,847,073 of record NC_056665.1, read on the forward strand.
AAACTCTTAACTCCTGCAGAGGGGAACCTTCATAATTGTGTCCATTTCCTGTTTGTAATTAGTGAGCCCATTACCCTTCAACCACTTGATGTTTAAGCCTACCATTTAAGATAATTTCCCAGGCAAGGCAATGATGTTTTGGAGAAAAGTGGAGCAATAAGCTTTCTCTTGGGTCTTGAGATTAGAGTCACAACTGAGATCACTCATTCATTCATCAATGATTCACTTATTTAGGAAGTGTCTGTTAAATACAGGCTATGTGTCAGACACTGTCCCTGGTGTTTGGAATGGCTTAGTGATAAACTAGACAGACCTGTTCTAGGCTCATGCATGTGTGTGTGTGTGTGTGTGTGTGTGTGTAATATAGATAAATGGGTATTGCTATAAATAAATGAATGAGTTCTATGAGAACTAGTAGTCAAATAGTGGATTTTGAATTTGGAGATCCATGAATACCTCTCTGAAAACTTAAATATTGAGAGTTAACCTGAAACAAGCATTACCTTGGTGAGGAGTTGAGATGATGAATATTCTAGGACATGAGGTGGGAAAGAATTAGTATGTTAAAATAATTGAAAACAGGCTAGTGTTACTAGATTATGGTAAGCAAGGGAGATAGTGGCATGAAATGAATTTAGAGAATGGACAGCAAGTTAATTCATAGCTTTTAGGAAAAGTTAAAGGTGTTTGTTTTTTGTTCAACTTATTATGGGGAGCAATGAAAAGATTTTAAACAGGATGTGATTCGTGTTTTTTAAAGATTGCTTTGATTCCTTTGAGGAGAAGGAATAGCAGAGGATGAGAGAGGAAGCTGGGAGATCAGTTAGGAGCTTTTTTAAATAGTTGAGGTGAAATGTTAAGGTAAACTGAACCACCAGGGTGACAGTAGAGATGTAGGAGATCTAGATGATTAAGAAAAAATTTTGGAGGTGTAATCAGTAAAACCTGATTGATTTATTCTAACCTATCAGATAGGTTGAAAGTAAGTGACTTCTGACTGTAACTGATGGGTGAATTTGAGGTGCTGTTTCCTGAGATGGAAAAGACAGGAAGGAACAGATTTTAGAACAAACATAAAGAATAACAGAATAGGGGTGCCTGGGTGGCTCAGTTGGTTAAGCACCTGACTTCGGCTTAGGTTATGATCTCACAGTTCGTGAGTTCAAGCGATGCGTGGGGCTCTGTGCTGACAGCTCAGAGCCTGGAACCTACTTGGGATTCTGTGTCTCCCTCTCTCTCTGTCCCTCCCCTGCTCACACTGTGTCTCTAAAAATAAATAAATATTGGAAAAAAAAAAAAAAAGAGTAACAGAATTGAGTGGTGGCTACCAGGGCTGGGGGATGGAGGAATTGAGATGTTGGACAAAGGATACAGACTTGTAGTTAGAAGATGAATAAGTTCTGGAGCCCTGATGCACAGCATTGCAATTATAATTAACATTGTAATAATAGCATTGTCTTCAAAGTTGTTAAGAGACCAGATTTTAGATGGTCTCACCATAGAAAAGAAATGATAAATTATATGACCTGATGGAAGTGTTAAGTAATGCTATAGTGGTAATCAAACTGCAGTGTATAAATGTATCAAATTAACATATTATATACCTTAAACATTACATGTCAGTTTTATCTTATGTAAAAAAAAGATTTTAAAAATACAGTTTAAAACAAAAACCAGAAATCTTGAGCTATATATAGTGAGGTGCATAAAATACATAAATCTAAAGTATACAGATTTCTATCAGGCCCCTCCCCAGCTCATTCTCCCCCACTTAGAGGTAACCACTATCCTCATTTTTTATCCTTTGTTTTACTTGTTATTAAATTTCATATAAATGGAATTATATATACACTTGTATGGATTGTTCATCCATATTATCAGATAGGTTGAAATTAAAAGTATGGAAAAATATATACCACACAAACCCTAACTAAAAGAAAGCTGATGTATAATTATGTTATTATCAAAGTAGACTTTAAAGCAAGAAGTATTACTAAAGATAAAGAGGCACATTTCATAACAATAAAAGGGGCCAGTTTGACAGGAAGACACAATCATCAAAAGTTGCATGTACCTAATGATTTGATTCGGTACATAAAAAGCAAAGTGAGAAAAAAAGTAGAACTAGAAAAATCCATCTGGTTGTAGATTTTTATTCATATCTCTTAGTAACAGAATAAGCAGACACAAAATCAGTAAAAACAGAAAAATTGAAAAACATTGTTAAAAACTGACCTGCTTGGTATATTATAAGGATAAGTAGGCAGTCTTTGGGTGTTCAGAAATTAAGCACAGTCCTTCTATGTAACCCATGAGTCAAAAAAGAAATTACAATATAATACTAAGTTCAAACTGAGCATGAATGAAAATACAACATATCAAAATTTGTAGATTTGATAGTAATTGGTAGGATGCATTTAAAGCAGTGATTTATAACTTTAAATGCATATATTAGGAAGAATGATTGAAAGTAATTAACGTTCCGTTTCAAGAAACTAAAAAAAGAACAGGAAATTAACCCTACTGCTCCAAATTAGAAGGAAATAATAAAGGGAAGATCAGAAATCAATGCAGTAGAGAACAAACATACGAGAGAGAAATTACCAAAGCCAAAAATTAGTTTCTTAAAAAGATAACAGAAAATAATCTAAGTAAAAGGTAATAGAAAATAACTGATAACAGAAAAATATTTAAAAATTACAAATATCAGAAAAGAAAAAGAGGACTTAACTACATACTCAACAGATATTAAAAAGATCTGAACATATTTTGCCCATAAACTTGTTAACATGAAAATGGAAAATTCCGTGGGAAACACACATCATCAAAACTGACACTAAAAATACAGGCAAACCCGGGATTCCCACTTCTGTTAAACAATTTAAATCAGTAGTTTAAATCTTTCCCACAAAGGAAATTCCAGGCCCACATGATTTTACTGGTGAATGCTTACAAACATTTAAGTAATACTAGTCTTGCTCATTCTCTTTCAAGTTTGAGATCCCTTTAAGATGTATAAGTGGATCTCAAACAAGAAAGATCTGAGGTAGAAATACAGATTTGGGCCTCATCATATAGATAATGTTTAAGGTCATTATTATGGTTGAGATCAATCACCTTACATCAGATAAGAATTTCAAAAATGGAACCAGCAGTAGGGACTGAGAATGCACAGCACAAAAGGTAAGTAGTAAATCACAAGATGTGTTGTTATAGAAACCAAGAAGAAAATGTCAAGAATGATATGATCAGTTTATGAAATGTACTTAGAAATCTGGAACTCTGAAGACATAGGAGACCATTGCATTTGGAAAATGACGGTCTCCCATCAATATTTAACAGTCATCGTGGAAAAGATTTCTAGAATTTTATGTTGTACCATATAGTTGTTAATAGGATGGGATGGTCTTTGGTATAGAACAGACTAGTGTTTCAGTTCCTGTAGTTTGACCTTCTTTATCTTTCTATTTACTTATCAGTAAAGTATGGTTTATAATTATTCTGTGTTATTAAGTACTTGTTAGAATTGAATAAGTTATGTATAGTCCTTAACTTAGTGCCTGGCATCTTGTCTCCCATTGTAGGTATTAGCTGCTGCTGGTGGTGGTGGTGATTTGAATTTGTAAATTCTAACTCAGTTTTACTAACTTTTATAATATATACTTCTGCTCAAAAGATGGTTAGGGGAAAGCCAAGGACCAAGATTTCTGGCTTGTTTTCCCTGTTCTATTCTCAAGAGAACAAAGAACAGGAAAAGAAACCCCTAAAAGTTAATAGGATGAGTCCACACTGCCTTCTAGAAAACATCATACTAGGCGTGCTCCTCGTAGAAGTCTGAGTTAGAGCTGTTCTGTGAAGTTGCACCAACTCCAGGTGATTTACTCACCAAGTTTTAATCCTTTAATCTGGGTGTGTTGGACTATACATATCAGTCTAGAACCTTCTTCCATGAGTATAAGCTTTTTGTCCTCTTTATCTTTGTGTGGAGTATTTTAACCCATTTTCTTCTGATATTCCCTCCGACCTCCATTGGCAGGTGGTTTTTACTGCCTGTTTATGCTCTTTAGGTAAAAACTCTGTGGATAATGATATCCATATGTATTTTCTGAAGTCTGTATAGGATTTGTAGATGCATATATTCATCTGCCTACTTGATGTCTGTATGCAGACATAGTACAGTGGTTATGAGTGGTTGTCTTTGAATCCCTGTTCTACTTACTGTGTGATAGGGACCAAGATAGTTAACCTCTTTGTGACTGAGATTCTTCATCTATAAAATAGGAATAATAGTAATATTCTCTATCTTAAGGAGTTGTTAGGTGGATGAAATGAGCTTAAATGAGATAGCACATGTAAAATGCTCAGAGGAGTGCCATGTACATAATAACCATTCAATAAATGTTACTTACTGCTATCTTTATCCTCACCATCTCAGGCTTCACTTGTACAAAACTAATCTCTTGGTCTCATTTCCTTTCCCTAAACCTTCTCTTTTCTCTGTGCTTATCCATATCAATATTGCATCTCTATCCACCTAGTTACTTAAACCCAAAATATAGGTGTTACGCTTATTCCCTCATTTTCTCACTGGGGCCTAATCCACCAGCAAATTACCAGCCTTACTTCCAAAACATATCCCAAATGCAATAACTATTTTCTCTTTACAGTATTACCACCAATGTAGTCTAAAGTCACAATTAGCTCTTACCTGGAATATTGTAGTAGCTGTTCTCCTTTTTTTAATTCTTTGCACAAATTCATTCCCTCTGCAACATCCAGTGTTGTTTATAAAACAACATTTAGCTTATGTTATTAGCCTTCCATTGGCTTTCCTTTACACTTGAATAAAACCCAAACTCCCAACTCAGGCTTACGTAACCTATTTATTTGCCAAATCTTCCACCACTCTCACCCTTGCCCAGAATGCTCCAGCCTCTGGTTTTACTGGTTATCTCCTAACTGGTCCAGTTCATCACCACCTATGGGTAGTAGGTGTTTCCTTTGCTTAGAACACTGTTCCTTGTCTTATGTCTGCCTCCTTTTTATTGTTCAACTCTCTGGTCATTTTATATAATACCCCTTCAGAGAGGCTCAATGTTTAACAAGCTGCAATAAAATAATTGAATATTCACTCTAAATGAAATGTATTATAGAATTCAGTAGTTTTAGGGTTGGATGGGACTTTATAGAAGGTATCTGATCCAGTTAGTTACCTAGAACAGAAATCACTTCTATAGTCCTTATTTAGCCACTTTTCAGACATGTCACCCATTGTCTTCTTGGTTTCATATTTTTTTCAGAAATAACATTGGTACTTTTTTCATGTAGGATTTCCGGGAAAAAAATACAGATCATATGCGCCCTGACATTGTAGCTCTTCTCAGAAGTAGCAAGAATGCATTTATCTCTGGGATGATTGGAATTGATCCTGTAGCGGTTTTCCGATGGGCAGTTCTCAGAGCTTTTTTCAGAGCCATGGTTGCTTTCAGGGAAGCTGGGAAAAGACACGTTCAGAGAAAAACTGGTAAGCAGTAGATATTAGTATTCTACCATATTTCATCTTTTAATTTTTTACCTTTTTAAAATAGAGATATCATAATTTTGTTCTCTTCTGTTTTCTTACCATATCCTAACATCATTTTCAGATCTTATTAGTTCTAGTGAACTTTATATGATTAAGTGGATATATGGTGTTTGTGTGTATATATGTGTTGGTACATTTTTATTAATAAATCCTGAGAGGAGTAATGTATGTAAGACACCTGGTATTTAATAGGCATTTAGTAAAACATTGGTAAAATTTTTCAACAAAAAAACAAAATGATACTTACCATTATTTATATAGAATTAAATATTGATACCTTTTTCTATTTTCTTCTTAGGCCATAGTTTTTACTCCAAATGAAACATAATTTAATGTGGAAGAATAAATCAGGAGATAGAAAAATTGGGATAGAGGTAGGGTAGTCTAGTTAGAGATAACCTGGCTTCAGTAATCAGTCAAGTGTCATTTCTTCTCTTGAAGAAGGTTTTGTGACTATTTGAAGAAGTTTTTCTTCAAAATATTGCCTTCAAAATTGTGGGGTAAAGTCAGATAATAATGATACATATAAAATATCTGTTTACAAATGTTACATTTCTTTTCTTCCCACCCTTTAGTTCATTGAATTTTACTTTGAAATTTAGAAATGAATGAAGCAGGATACTTTTTCTGTGTCTTTTCCCCTTAAATCATAAAATGCCATATTCACATTCTTTGGGAGGACATCTTCATAAGCACTTGCCACTTAATGGAAACCACACTGTTGTTTGCTGTAGCTCTAGTCTTAGATAGACCATTGCTGCATAGTGAGGATTTTCTAATATATATGTAGTGATTTAAAATAAGTTTTTCTGCCCAGAGAAGCTTCAGTAGAAGTTCTCTAGGACACATCTGTGCTTTCAGGACCCCCAGACTTACATATATGGCTTTTTGGTATGTGTACTAGCAGTAAAACTTTTAGGTTCAGCTTTTATATATTTCAGGTGAATACATATATTTGGGAGATTGTATTTCTAAAATGAGAGAAAAATGCTAATTGAGCTTAGCTTCTGTTTTTCAAATTATAATATGTGCAAACTGGCCTTTGTAGGTAGAGAGAAATACAGTTTTTTGGAAAATAAAAGGAATATCTTAAACCTGCTTTGTCTTTTACAAAATTATTTTTAAGAGGCTCTCTTTGAAAAAAGCTTTAAGGAAAGATTTTTTTCCTTTAAGATATGTTCTTATTTATTACAATTGATTTATTAATTTTGAAAATTTTAAAAATTGGTAAGTATCCTGCTAAGGTATAACTAAGCGAAGAGACTTTTCTTGTATTTACTATTGAAAATATTGCTTTCTGTAAACATTATTCACATTGTTTGTATGTTCCTTTGGCATTTAAAATATTATTTGTGAAAGCTGATTGTAGGTTTATTATTATCAATTTGTACAAAGATATGTAATGTTATTAATGATCAGCAAAATGATACTGTGTTATTTCTACTTTGATCATGTCTAAATTCTTCTTATTTTTTAATCTATTTTTCCTTTCTGGCCAGCACAGAGCTTCCATATAATAAACTTTTTGAAAGCTCTTTTATTTTGGGATATAACATGCATGCATACCGAAAAGTGTGCCCCCCAAAATGTATAGCTCAATGAATTATCACAAAGTGAAAACACCCCTGGAACTACCACCTAGATTAAGAAGTAGAATATTACCAACAACCCAGAAATCGCATTCGATTAACTTCTTAAATTTCATTTTTTCTCAAGAAAAAGAAATTCCATAGTTCATTTGTATTTTGAGGCAATGATGGAACAGACTTGTTACAGGAAATAATTGTATTACAGTATATTAGTGTCAGTGCAAGTATTTAGCTTTTTTGCTCCTTCCACATCTCTCACCACTTACTGTTCTCTGATGGGTTTAGGATAAAAGGATGCCATTAAATTAGAACATTGTAGCATTGCAAAATGAAAACTATTGGAATAACTGAAAATGGATTAGTAGTAGATTCAGAACTTTTATAATGACCATAAATAGTGTGCAGACATGTGAAAATGAAATAGGAATTAGAGATTATTTAAGTAGAAGTGAAATATATGGATGGCAGAAGGTAATCAAGTTCAGATTTTGAATAAGAGGTCAAAGATAATAATACTTTAATGAAGAAAGAAGATGTAGACTGCAGAAGTACAATATATTTTTCACTTCCTTTGAGAGTATCTGTATAAAAAAATTTTAGTGACTCTTAGCTAAACTGGCAACAGTTTAACTTGATTGCCAACAATAGTTGATGGTAAACTAAAAAATTTTGGATTTTCTTATGGAAATCCCTGACATCCTTTTTCATCATCAAGCAAACCAAACACAAATGAGAATATCAAATTAAAATCTACTTTTTGACTATTGTATACAGACTTCCAAATGAAAGGACACAGTGCTATTTGTTTAATACTTTTAAATAATAACTAATTCAATTTAACTATTCTTTTCAAGGATAAATTTGTTAAAATTGTGTAATGTATATTATGGTAATCAGGAAACCATAAAATGTCCTTAATGGAGTCTATAAGTAGGCCATCTGAGTAAAGGTACATGTTGGCCCTGAGAAATAGTAATGATTTGTCTGGTCAGCAGTGAGGTATGAGAGAACAGACATTCCAGTAGTGTCATTCACCTTGCCTCTTCCTGAATAAGAAAGATTCTGGAAGAGAATAGGAGAGATCATAACTTGACCATGAATTATGCAGTATGTAGAAGCGAGTGCAGTGATGTTTTATGTAGCTCTTTTGGAGAATTTTAATCAATCTAAAACAGCTAGACAGAAATGGGGAGTTCAGTTGTGGTATAGGGAAAAGAGGCAAGAACAAGAGAGTTCAAAGTGTAAGTTTTTTCTTCATCTACAGGAGAGAAGCTGAAGTCATTCATATAGTTTTCACAGAGAGCTATAATGGTTTCCACATAACCTGCCCCACATAACCTGTTCCTTTTCCCCACCCACTCAGTGGATTGCATGACTCTAATGTGCTATCATTTCTTTCTAAGTGGGAGAAGGGTAAGGGTTCCATGGACCATCTATTTCCAGAAATGACTAGGTACTAAAACTGATTTTGATATCACCAAGGGTCTAGGATCTCTATGCAGTACTCTGTCCACAGTTCTTTCCCAAATTTAAATGTACCCTTAATTTAAGACAATTAAATGGATTTTTATGAACAAAATAAACTCTGAATATTTTTTATAAATCACTTCTGTATCAGGCACTGTAGTATGGTGGTTTAAGAGTAGTGTCTTAGATGGAATGTCAGTGAAATGGTAGAATAGGAACCTCTTCCATAAAAGCAACAAAAATACTTGCAGAAAATGTCAGAATAACTTTGTCAGAACTCAGGAAATTTATCAAAGGCCTGTAGTAATCTAGAAAGTGTTTATGCAAGAAAAAAGGCTGAATATTGGTAAAGACAATGCACTTTGTAGCCTTTTAATTTACACTATTTGCATTCTTCCCTCCCCAGCTCCCCTTGATAGCCTTGAAAACCAATAGGTCAGAAACACATTGAATATCATCAGTTTGACAGCCATTACAGGTAGTAGATGGAGGCTGGAGGTCCTTCAAAAGCCCCATTTCCAGAGAATTATATTCAGCATATTAGGTGGTTCCCTGGAAAACCTGACACCCACTTGCTTCTTTAACCTGACTCAGAGCTTGCCCAGTGTGAATAGCCTTTTATGTAGGGGTGATGTCCAAAAATAATCAGAAGTACTTGTTGAACAGTGCAACTCCCTGCTAGTAGTAGATAGCAGTTGGGGCAAAAACTAAAAAACTTAAAAGGAAAAGCTGGGAAATGAGGTCTCCATAGTAATGGCTTTGAAAATTTCCTGTGTCTTCATGGAAATCTAGATAGTCGTGTACATATATAGGGCTGTGTACATGCCCAGTCCTATGCATATGCTCAGGAAAGACCCAAGAAGATCCTTCTCTCTCACTTCTATGACCTTCAGGCTCTGTGTAAGCAGGAAGTAAAGGTGAGATCATATAAGACAGTTGTAAACTGCCTAGCAGATTAGCAGGGTGTTGAAGGTGTGCCCCAAAACACATGCACAGTGAACTTTGACAAAGACGGGGAGGTTTATTGCTTCCAGGCATGTAGAAATATCTGCCTTCAGTAATTAGCTGAGCACCAAGCAGACTGATGAGAGATTTCTCTGTGGTCATATATGACAAAGAATACAAACTTTACAGAATTGGTTCAGGAAAGTCCCAGACGATAGCAACAGTTACATGAAACATTAAATCCTGGGAAGAAGGGAGAATCTGATTTCCAGAATTGCCGTGTTGTATTTTTAAAAATATTTGTGTTCCTACTCTTAAAAGTGTGAAGATATAAAAATATGAAATTTGTTATAAATTTGTTGCAAATTAAATGTTTTAATAAAACTCACAAAAATAATTCCTGTTCCTTGAGTGACATGTAAATGTGAAAAGAAGACCTTGAATTATTAAGTAAATAATTAAAAATATTGTTTAAAAAAATAAAGATGTTGTTCCACTCTCAAAAAAAATATCTGGTGTTCTATACACAATTATGGGATGTGCAAAGAAAAAATATGACTATTTTAAATATGTTCAAAGGCAACCATGTCTGAAGACTAATGCAAATTTTGAGAACAATGACCAAATATAAAATATTAATTTATATATGTATGAGAAATTCACTAGATTCAGCAACAGATTTGAACAGGCAGAGGCCAGAATCTGTGAACTTGAAGACAGATCAGTTGAGATGATCTGTTCTAAGGAACAGAAAGAAAAAAGAATGAATAAGAATGAGAAGAGCTATGGGACACCAGAAAGTACATTGATTTCTGGTAGTCCAGAAAGATAAGAGGGGCAGTAAACATTTCAAGAAATAATGCCAAAAACTCCTCAAATTTGATGAGAAAACTAATCTATATATCCAAGAGGTTCAAACTACAATGGTGAATTCAAAGAGATCCAAACTTAGATACATCATAATTGAATTGTCCTGAGAGAAAATATTGAGAGCAGCAAGAGAGAAGTAATTCATCATGTACAAAGTATTCTCAGTGAGAGTGACAGTTGATTCATCATCAGGAACCATTGAAGCTAGAGGGCGGTGGCTTGATATATTCAAAGTGCTGAAAGATAAAAGAAAGTCAGTCAAGAATTCTGTATTCAGCAAAATTGCCCTTCAAAGTGATGGTGAAATTAGGACATTCCTGGATAAACAAATCCTGAGCTACTGTTACTATCAGATCTGCCTCACAGGAGATACTACAGTGGGTTCTTCTGGTGGAAATGAAAGGAAACTAGACAGTAACATGAAATACTAAAGAGCACATTAAAGACAACTATAGAGTTAAATAAAAAATATAGTAAAAGTATATTTTTTACATTTTGTAACTCCCCCCCCCCCCCCCCCAGTCTGATTTAAAAGACTGGTACAAAGCAATAATTATAAATCTCTGTTGATGGGCATGACATTTAAAGGTGTAAATTTGTATGATAATAGCATAAAGGAGGAGGAAGGGAATGGAACTATATAGGGGAAACATTTTAAAAAGTCAATCAACTAATTATTTTTGAGAGATAGAGCATGAGCAGGGGAGGCTCAGAGAGAGAAAGACAGAATCCCCAGCAGGCTGACTCAGCATAGAGCCCAGCACAGCGCTCAATTCCATAGCCATGAGATCATGACTTGAGTGGAAACTAAAGAGTCAGAAGCTTAACCAACTGAGCCACCCTGGGAAACATTTTTATATACTACTGAAATTAAGTGGTTTTTAATCCAGACTTGATTGTTATAAGATGCTAATTCTATATTCCCTTGGCATTTGTTAAGAAAATAACTAAAAAATGATGGTAAAATAAATGACAAAAAAGTAAGAATATACTAGAAAACATCTGTTTAATACAAAAGAAGATAGTAATGAGAGAAGAGGAGTGCAAATAATATGTCGTAAGACATATCTGGAGGGGCACCTGTGTGGCTCAGTAAGTTAAGTGTTTGACTTTGGCTCAGGTCATGATCTTATGGTTCATGAGTTTGAGCCCTGTATCAGGCTCTGTGCTGACAACTCCGAGCCTGGAGCCTGCTTCAGATTCTGTGTCTCCCTCTCTCTCTGGCCCTCCTCAACTCACACTCTGCCTTCCTCTCTCTCAAAAATAAATAAACATTAAAAAAAAGACATATGGAAACTCAACAGCACACTTCTAAAAGTTTATTTTTATTTTGAGAGAGAGCACATGAATTGGGGAGAGGGACAGAGAGAAAAGAATCCCAAGCAAGTTCTACAGAGCTGGATACAGGGCTCAAACTTACGAACTGTGAAATCATGATCTGAGTTGAAATCAAGAGTCAGACGCTTAACTGACTGAGCCACCCAGGAGCCCCAAAGGAAGAGTTCTTTTTTTCTTTTTCTTTTTAAAGTTTTATTTTGAGACGGGTGGGGGGGGGGCAGAAAGAGAAGGAAGGAGAGAATCCCAACCAGGCTCTGCAGTGTCAGTGTGCCACTTGAACCTACGAACTTATGATCATGAGCTGAAATCGAGAGTCTGACGCTTAACTGACTGAACCACTCAGGTGCCCCAGGGTTGTTGTTGTTTTTATATTTATTTTGAGAGAGTGTGTTAGCAGGAGATTGGGGAGGAAGGGAGAGAAGGAATCCCAAACAGGCTCTGTGTTGTTGGCACAGACATGGGGCTCGATCTCACGAACTGTGATCTCACTTCTTAATTACCAGTGGGTCAAGGAAGAAATCACAAAGGTAATTAGAAAACAGTTTGATGGTTATATGCTAACTAATTTGGATGTTAATTAAGGGTGCCTGGGTGGCTCAGTCGAGTGTCCCACTTCAGCTCAGGTCATGATCTCTTGGTCTGTGGGTTCGAGCCCCGTGTTGGGCTCCGTGCTGACAGCTCAGGTCCTTGGAGCCTGCTTCGGATTCTGTGTCTCCTTCTCTCTCTGCCCCTCCTCTGCTCATGCTCTGTCTCTCTCTGCCTCTCAAAAATAAAGAAACGTAATAAAAAAAAAATTTGGATGTAAATTAAAAAAAATTAAGAAAAAAGAAAGAAAGAAAACAGTTTGATGGGGTGCCTGGGTGACTCAGTTGTTTGAGCGTCCCACTCTTGATATTGGCTCGGGTCATGATCTTGCAGTCTGTGGGTTTGAGTCCTGTGTCAGACTCTGCGCTGGTAGCACGGATCCTGCTTGGGATTCTTCCTCTTTCTCTGCCCTGCCCCTGCTTGCACTCTCTCTGTCTCTCAAAATAAGTAAAAACTTAAAATATTTTGAGATGAATGGAAGAAAATATACACCAAAACTTACTGGGATGCTGCTGAAACAATGCTTAGAGGTAAATTTATAGCTTCAAATATCTCTTAAAAAAGAAGAGGGGTGCCTCTTAATTTAACAGCTCCCAGTTGGAAACACTCAAATATCCATCAGTGGAAGAAAGGATAACCCATATTGTGATACATTCCTACCATGTAACATTATTCCTCAGTAAAAAAGAACAAACTACTCATACTCATAATGAGTCACAAAAACTGAGCAAAAAAAGCCAGGATATAACGCATATGATTTTGTTTAGTTTAAGAACAGGCAAAATAGTATATAGTGATAGAAACAATAACTTGATTGTTTCTGGGAGGACAAGAGTGGTATTGATTGGAAGGGGATGAAATAATGGAAATATGGATAATAGAAATCCTTAAAAAAATTTTTTTAATGTTTATTTTTGAGAGAGACAGAGACAGAGACAGAGTACAAGCAGGGGAGGGGCAGAGAGAGAAAGAGGGAGACTTAGAATCTAGAGGCTCCAGGCTCTGAGTTGTCAGCACAGAGCCTGATGTGGGGCTTGAACTCATGAACTGTGAGATCATGACCTAAGCCAAAGTCGGACACTTAACTGACCGAGCCACCCAAGCGCCCCTGGAAATCCTCTTGATTGAGGATTACATGGAAGTAAATATTTGTTTAAGCTTATCAAATTTAAACTTGAGATTGGTGGATTTTACTGTGTATGAGATATACCTTTATTATGGCCATAAGGCCCAGGAGCTGGTATTACAGAAACTACTTTAGGATCAGAGATATGGCTTCAGATTTGAACGATTAGCTAGGATTGAGTTCCCATTATGTGGTAGTATCTTAGAAGAGCTTGGACTTTTCTGTCGCTGAAAAGATAATTGAAAAATTCTGTCCATTGGCCTTGAGCATAGAAACAAGAAGGACCTTAGCAATCTGTGTTAGGCTTTAGATAAGATTTTTCTTTTTCTTTTTTTTTTTTCAATGTTTTTATTTTATTATTTTTGAGACAGAGACAGAGCATGAGCAGGGGAGGAGCAGAGAGAGAGGGAGACACAGAATCCGAAGCAGGCTCCAGGCTCTGAGCTGTCAGCACAGAGCCCAATGCGGGGCTCGAACTCACAGACTGTGAGATCATGACCTGAGCTGAAGCTGAAGTCGGATGCTTAACCGACTTAGCCACCTAGGCACCCCTAGATAAGATTTTTCTTAAATTACCTGTAAAAAAATCAGTGCCCATGTCTTTACCATGCATAGGTATGGAATCTGAATTTATGCTGTGTTTTTGATGCATGATCTCAAGCTAAGAAATTATCAAAATTAGACCAGGAACTAGCGTACACCAACATTAATAAACATCTTTTAAGAGTTTATGGGACTCCTTAGACAAGAAGACTCACTGAAAATGTATTTCTATACTTATCCTAGGAAGCCTAACCACCTTAACAGGGAGTTGTTACACACAGCAAACAAGAGGAAGGTCAGCTTAAGGTTTCGAAATAGTATTATAGTCTAAAACAAGAGTTAAAGCATAGAAAGCAGAATGAAAGAAGTTTAAAAAAAAAATAAGGTAGGTATGATGGTGAGACATAAACCTGTCACAATTATAAAATTAACGGCATTGCTACAATTGAATTAGATAAAAGAGTGCGCTGGCTGTACTAATGTCAAGTGATTTCTTCAAACTGCTTACTAATTTAGTATATTTAATACCTGAACTTTTACATAAAATGCTTTAATACCATAATCTCCTTAAAACTATTTTTGACTGGCAGATTATTAAGATTGCTATTGAAAGGCCTAAAAGTCTAGTGATAACTTTTTAAAATTACAGTTTGGAGGGAGTATAAATAGAACTCACCACGTGTTTGTTTCTCCCCCCCCCCCCCCCAAATGGTCCCCTTCAACTGATACTTACCTTCTATCACCAGCAACTAACCAAGTACAGGCTAGTCTCTTTGCCTAAGCATTCTTTCTTCATGTAGCCCATCAAACGTGGTGGGGAGGATTATTGGTAAAGTACAGGCTAGTCTGAACCTAAGCATTCTTTCTTCAAGTAGCCCATCAAACACAGAGGGGAGAATTATTGGTAATGAGTGTAGAATATTTTTACTGAGGTATTCTTTGACCTAGAGATGATAGATAACTTGATAATATTTGTCTCTTTTTGAAACATTGAGCATTTGCAGCTGTGGGCTCTCCACAGTGGATGAGAGAGTGTTTTATTCGTTTACTCTTTTAATATTGGATGTGAAAATAATTTTCACATCTATTTCATTTTTAAAAGCCTGCTATTTATGTGTTTATTCTTATATAATGTATTATAAGATTCCATGTCTTTTGCTAAAATGTAGATGCCTTTTCTCTGGATCCAGTTTAAGGAATTATGGTTAGACTGAACCATGCTTTGCCAACTTGTTTGAATTACTCTGCCTCTGTTTAACTTTTTAAGTGATCCTGTGTTGAGAACTGTTCCTACATAGTATCTCATTCCAAATTATAGAGTAAATATGCACTAATGAAACTTTAGTTCATTGTGTTGCTTACTTTGCCTCTGTTGTTAAACCATTCCCTTTTCTCCCCCCTTTTGTTTTTTAAAGGCAAACCTACACAAATTTGAATATAACGTCTTATCTCTAGAGATGTTCTTTGAGTAAATGATACTCAACACCACCTCCCAAAACTGGCGGTGCCTATTCTCTTTTAAATCCATCTGTTGCTAATATTAATGGTACTGACATCCCCCAAATCCTCATCATTGCTAGAGTGACTCATGGTTTCAGTAGCACTAATCTGGGGCTTTGGTCCTTATGTGAACATGCTCTCTTCCGTTTCCCACCAGTAGTTGATCCTGTCTCACTTGACTAAGAAGTGGTGGTGAGGTACATTTTCCAACTTTCTTTTCAGATTTATAAATACCAAAGTGCTGCTGGGTTTTCCTGCTCTGTTTTGCTTTTCTTCCTGCTCTTTAAACATTGACACACTTGTTGGAATTCCTACAAGTGTGGTTTATTGCAAGATTTGTGAAAGAATTGTTTAACTTTTGGTAAATTGTTTTGGGTATGTTTCTCTTTGGTGTTTCATCATTGTTCCTTGCATTGTTGCCAACTATATGCTAATTATATTTCAGACCTGATAAAAATGGGTCAGTTAAAAAAATAGCTAAATCATACAAATTGTTTTGAAATTTCCCTAATATTTTAAATTAGAAATTTTCAGTGTGATGTTATCTCACAACACTTTGAATACTGATAAGGATACTTTGAATATCTAAAAAATACCTTTATGTTTTCCTTTTATTTTTGTGTAATTTCCACAAATCAATTTAGAAAAATTACTCACATTTAACTCCTATTACTTGATACACTTATATATATTCTTAAGATAGTTGGCAGCATTGTCCTTGAATCTCTATTGGTTTGGGCTTATGTAATCTTTTTCTTTTCTCCATTTTTTGTTTTTCTTTTGCTTCCTAAGGACATGATGATACAGCGCCATGTGCAATTTTGAAAAGTATGGATAGTTTTAGCTTTCTCCAACACCCAGTCCACCAGAGGAGCTTAGAGATTCTGCAGAGGTGCAAGGAAGAGAAGTACAGTAAGGCTGCAAATCCTGATAAACTGTGTGTCATCACATATCTGTTTGGAAATGGAAACCAGGAGCATTTTGCACCAGGGTGGGACATAAATTGCATAGGCAATATGACCTCCATAATCGTTTGACCAGTCTCAGGATACTTCCATTGAGACTTAAGTTCTTTCTTTTGAAAAAGTTGATATACCTCTTCTTTGAACTTGGACGACTCTGCCTGTGATCCATGAGTTGTTAATTATACTTGGTTATAGACTCTGAATTTGTTTCCACTTTTGTCTTTAAAGTAGCTGAGTGATGGGTAAAAATGAATAATGATTTTTTCCCTGCTAATTTTTAAAAAATGCTTTATTGAAATCTAGTCGAGATAAAATTGCATGCAAAAGCATAGAGTTTGGTAAATTTTGACATATATGCACTTGTGAAATCATTAACATGATATAGATAACTACTATATCCAACACTACCAAAAGTTTCCTCTGCCTCTTTCCAATTTTTGGCTGATTGTTATGCTTGCTTATGCTTGAATTTCAACATCAGCAGTGTTGCTTTTGTATATCATTGCTTAATCCACTTAGTTTGATTGCAGTTCTCCTATCAGACTTTTCTGTGTCTGGTTTAGAGAAAAACCACCATATTAATGTTTTGGATTAAGGAAGAATGATAGAATCATAGTGGATATTTCTTTTTTTTCTTTCTCTTCTATTTCTTTCTTTTTCTTTTTTATAAAATTGGTGTGAAAAGATGCCCGTGGTCTCCATTTCCTCCTTTCTATTTGTTATACTCATTCTGAATGAAAATAGATTGTTTTGCTTATTGTGGGATTATAGTTATTTTGCTACTGCTATAGTGAGAATAAAGAGATCCTTCAGAATACTCAAATACTCAAACCCCAACTTAGCAGTTTCCATATAATGGACCTAAATTACTTACAGATTCTGAGCTTTTTACAAATTACTACAGATTTACTTTGTTGATTTTACAGTTTTGTGATTGAAATTCCATGAAATTTTAGTAAGAATTTGTAAAAGCAAAATGTTGTGGATTCTTTTTTCCGTTCTTACTTTTGCTGTCTTGGTATAAGGAAATGTGTAATGCATTTTGAAAAATACTATTAAAAATGCTTTCTCATTTTAGAAAGAACAAAGGTAAGTATTTCATTTTAAAAAGACCATCCTTAAGAGTTACAATGAATTAATTGCTATTGTTTCTAAAAGGTTTACAATAAGTTTTATTTCAATTACCCATCTTCCTTTTTAAATCTTTTAATCCATGGGACATTATTTAAACCAGTTTACAAATCTTTTTGGGAGTTTAATTCTTTTTAACTTTTAAATAGTTGCAAGTGGTTTATTTGCTTTGTTGATTTTCATCATGTTCTGACAACCCTAGGCCTGATTGTATTCCAGTTTAGTATATATGGGTTCGGAATAGGAAGGCACCATGTACAGTATAGGCTGCGTGAGGAAATTGTACATTTGTTCTGTGTTTACATGCAAATTGATTTTTGCATTTATGGAAGTTGGAGCTTTTCCATTATTTTAAGAAGTTTATTCCATTTTATATTATAGTACCACCAATAATTAGAATTTTATACTCTATAAAATTACAAATTCAATTTTGGGAGATTGTTGTTAAAAAAACAGGGGACTACCAGCTTTAGGTAATGGATAATTGGCAAGGTGAATGAACCCTTCCACAGGTAACAATGATAAAACCTGGAAAAAATTTTATTTTATTTATTATTTTTTTTTCCTATGTAAAACTTTTTTTTTTTCAGTATATGAAATTTATTGTCAAATTGGTTTCCATACAACACCCAGTGCTCATCCCAAAAGGTGCCCTCAATACTCATCACCCACCCTCCCCTCCCTCCCACCCCCATCAACCCTCAGTTTGTTCTCAGTTGTTTTTTTTAATTTTATATTATTTATTTTGTTTTCAATATATGAAATTTATTGTCAAATTGGTTTCCATACAACACCCAGTGCTCATCCTAAAAGGTGCCCTCCTCAATACCCATCACCCACCCGCCTCTCCCTCCCACCCCCCATCAACCCTCAGTTTGTTCTCAGTTTTTAAGAGTCTCTTATGCTTTGGCGCTCTCCCACTCTAACATCTTTTTTTTTTTTTTTTCCTCCCCCTCCCCCATGGGTTCCTGTTAAGTTTCTCAGGATCCACCTAAGAGGGAAAACATATGGTATATGTCTTTCTCTGTATGGCTTATTTCACTTAGCATAACACTCTCCAGTTCCATCCACATTGCTACAAAGGGCCATATTTCATTCTTTCTCATTGCCACGTAGTACTCCATTGTGTATGTAAACCACAATTTCTTTATCCATTCATCAGTTGATGGACATTTAGGCTCTTTCCATTATTTGGCTATTGTTGAGAGTGCTGCTATAAACATTGGGGTACAAGTGCCCCTATGCATCAGTACTCCTGTATCCCTTGGGTAAATTCCTAGCAGTGCTATTGCTGGGTCTTAGGGTAGGTCTATTTTTAATTTTTTGAGGAACCTCCACACTGTTTTCCAGAGTGGCTGCACCAATTTGCATTACCTGGAAAAATTTTTAAAATAACAAAATGATTTGAAAGCATTGGAAAAAGACCAAAAAAACCCCACTAAAATACCATAAAGAAGCAGAAACCAGAGGAGAGTTTATTCTTTGAAGTAAGAAAATTAGTGGATAAGAATTGTGAATCTGTGGATTTTTGTACAAGGTCCTTCCCCACTCTCATAGCCCCAGAGACGAAAAACCACAACCATACTGACTTGAGGTATCAGAGAACAAAGTTGAGGACCGGCAAAACAACTTGGAATTTAGGAGGAAAATCTGAAACTGAGAAAGCTGCCAGAGGGCTAAAACCCAAAGTTAGAGTATGAATTCTGCCAGCCGTACCTGGCTGACAACTATGAGTACACAGGGAAGCCTGTCAGCAAAGCAGTGCAAATCAAATAGGAGACAAACTTCGAAACACACAACTGTAGTAGGTGAGATTTGCAAGTTTGCTGCTTTTTTGACACACACTTTTTGTATCTGTGTGTAGCTCCTGTGGGAGAAAAGCTGAATTCTTCCTGCCTTAGTTGGAATCCCATAAGTAGAGGGGGGGAAAGAAAGAAGCAGAGGAATATTTGAAGAAATAATGGCTGAAAACTTTTTATATTTGTTAGAAACCTGGCTTAGAGATCCAAGAAGATTAATGATCTCCAAGTAGAATAAATACAAAAGAAAACCATAATTAGGCACATTGTAGACAAACTGCTAAATGTCAAAGACAAAGAGAAAATCTTGAGAACAGTGAAGAGAAAATATGGCCTATCAAATACAGGGGAATAATGATATGATTAACACCTGACTTATTAAAGCAATGGAGATGGAAAGATGTTGAAAAATCATAATTAAAATCTCGCCCTGGCCCAAAATAAACCAGAACACAGCTGTTTCCTACCTCCCAAACAAATCCCAACTTTCAGGCAAAATTTCTATATTTTTAGTTTGGGTCCAGACAAGTTAACTATCTGCTGAAAGAAAAATCAACAGTCTTCAGAGGAACATAACAGAATTTAGTGTTGGCACAATGTATTATCCATAATGTTAAGCTATCAGCAAAAATATTCTTAATAAATGAACCTTAAATAAATATGTTTTCAGATAAAAAGTATCTGAGAGAATTTGCCACCATAATGTGTATTCTATGAGAAATAATAATGGAAGTTCTATAAGCTAAAGGGAAATGGCACCAGGGTGCTTGGGTGGCTCAGTTGGTTAAGCGTCTGTTGATTTGCACTCAGGTCATGATCTCATGGTTCATGAGTCTGAGACCTGCGTCGGGCTATGCACTGACAGTGCAGAGCCTGCTTGGGATTCTCTCTCTGCCTCCCGCTCTGCCCCTGTTCCACTTGAGTGTGCATGTGCTTGTTCTCTCTGTCTCAAAAACAAATCAACCAACTTAAAAAAGTAAAATAAAGAGAAATGGCACCAAATGGTAATGTGGATGTGTAGTAAGTGTTGGTAAACTTTCTGCAAAGGGCTGGAAAGTAAATATTTTAGCCTCTGTGGGTCTTATGGTCTCTGTTGAAACAACTCAGTTCTACTGTGAAAGGAACCATAGATAATACATAAATAAATGAACATGGCTATGTTCCAATAAAACTTTACTATGGGCACTGAAATTTAAATTTCATATAATTTTCACATTTCACAAAATTATTTTTCTATTGCTATTTTTTTCCTTAACCATTTAAAAATGTAGGGGGCACCTGAGTGCCTCTGTTGGTTAAGTATCCGACTTTGGCTCAGATCATGATCTCATGGTTCGTGGGTTTGGGCACTGCATTGGGCTCTGTGCTGACAGCTTAGAGCCTGGATCCTGCTTGGGATTCTCTCTCTTCCTCCCTCTGATACACCTCACCTTGCTGGCAGTGCTTACCTTAAAGTCCCTGACCTCAGGCCCACAAATGTGTGGGGTCCCACAAATGATTGAAAATTTAATCTGGCCAAATACAATTAATGGAATTCCATTGTGGAATTTCAAATGAAATTTAAGTCTTACAAAAATGGAGTTAAAATAGAAATAAGTAATAGATATCTGAGAAATACAAGTATATTTCTTAACTAATCTCTACACCCAGTGTGGAGCTTGAACTCACAGCCCTGAGATTAAAAGTCACATGCTCTTCTGACTGAGCCAGCCAGGCACCCCTCAAGAAATCCTCAAATATTTTGAAAATAAACAACATGTATAAATGACTCATGAGGTAAAGAAAAATTTATAAGGGCAACTTGAAACTACTTCGATCTGAATGAGAATAGAAATAACATAACTTGCATAATGCAACTAAAGAAGTACCTAGAAGAAAATTGATAGCTTTAAGTCCTTATGTTAGGAAAAAAGGTCAAAAGTCAAGGATTTAAGCTTTTACCTTATGAAGCTACAACAAGAAGAGCGCATTAGACCCAAAATAAGTAGAAGTGACGAACTACAATCCATGAATACAAAGCAGACCAACAGTAGAGAGTATCAGTGGAAACCAAAAGCTGATTTTTCTTTTTTTCCAGTTTTAGAGGGAGAGAGAGAGACCACATATGTGCATGAGTAGGGGAGAGATGCATAGGGAGAGAGAGAATCATAAGCAGGCTCTACACTTAGTGCGGAGCCCGATGTGAGGCTTTATCCCAATTCCCTGGATCATGACCTGAGCCAAAATCAAGAAATGGAATGCTTAATCAACTGAGCCATCCAGGTGCCCCCAAAAGCTATTTTTTCAAAAAGAGCAATGAAATTTATAAAGCTCTGGGTCAGTCCATTAGAACTTTCTATAAAGATGAAAATGTTCTCCAACCATGCTATCTAAAAGCCACATATGGCTGTTAAGCACCTGAAATTTATTTAAAATTGAGAAACTGAAGTTTTAATTTGATTCAGTCAAATCAAACTTGAAAGCCACATGTGGCTAGTGACTGCGGTATTAGTGCAGTTCTAGCCATTCTGATCAAGAAATAAGAGAGAAGAAGACACAAATACTGTTATCTGGAATGAGAAAGGGACACAGTTATATATGATAGAGACCTCAAAAGACTGAGGAGAGATTATGTCAATAAATTAAGCAACTTAGATGAAATGGACAAATTGCTTGAATGTCAATCAAAATTGACCCAAGGAAAAATAGAAAGTTTGATCACTCCTATAAATGATATTGGCTTCATAAGTAAAATCTTCCCCCCACAAAAAAGTGTAGGCCTACATAGCTTCAATAGTAAATTTGATTTAAGAGATGTTTAAGAAAAGAATAATACCAGTTCTCTTCAACTATTTCAGAAAATATAGGAGCAGGTAACCTTGTACAAATCTTATGAGGCCAGTATTATTACTCTAATACCAAAAGCATACAAAAACATTACAAGAAAACTATGGACCTCACAATGATGGGTGTAAAAAGGCTTAACAACATAAGGGCTAACTGAATTCAGCAGTATAATAAAGGATAATACATGAAGCCCAGTGGAATTTAAGGTTGAATGAATGAATGAAAGGAATGAAAGTTTGGTTTGATAATAGAAAATCAATCATTATAATTCACTATATTATCCTTCTAAAAAAGAAAAAGCATATGATACCTCAGTAGTTAGAGAAAAAGATTTTTTCATAATTTTTCACTCATTTAAACACCTTTAGGAGCCTTGGAATAAAAGGCAGCCTTCCTCAATTTTATAAAGAACATGCATGAAAATCCTACGGCAGACTTCATATGTAATGATGAAAGATTGAACACTTCTCTGACATTGAGACAAGGCAAAGATACCTGCTTTTGACACTGATATTTAACATTGTACTGAAAGTCATACACAGTGCTATAAGGCAAGAAAAAGAAGTAAAAGGTGCATAGCTTGAAAAGGAAGATGTAAACAACATATGGTCCTCTATATATGAAGTGTTAAGGAGTTTGATATATGCTCTTTGATCTAGGAAGTAGATTCAACAGCCTCTCATGATACCAGGTAAATTTACAAAATTATACTATTTTAGCCATGAAGACATAGAAAATTAAATTTATGAATTTTATGTATACATCTTTGGCAGCCAGTCTCCTAGATATTCTTGGTATCCCCATATTATGGTATTCACAACCTTGTATAGTCTTCTGCATTTTTCCTGTCTTGGTCTGTGTGACTTATAGGACATGGCAGGAGTGATAGTATGTCAATTCCTAAATTAAGTTATGAAAGACTGCAGTTTTCATCTTAGGTAATTTCTTACTTGGTAGCTCTATCTCAGATCACTGTCTCTAGGAGAAAGAAGCAAACTGTCATCTGTGAGTCGCCCTGTTGAGAATCCCACTGAAGCCACTGGTCAACAGGTAGTGAGAAAATGATCTTTGCCACTAACTACATGAATGAACTTGGAAGCAAATCCTTCAGTTCCATTCCATTTTTTTTTTTTTTTAAATTCAAGGTAGTTAACATACAGTATAGTATTGATTTCAGGAGTAAAACCCAGTGATTCATCACTAACATATAACACCAAGTGCTCATCCCAGCAGATGTCCTCCTTAATGCCCATCACCATTTACCCCATTGCCCCACCTGCCTCTCCTCTAGCAACCCCCAGTTTGTTCTGTGTATGTAAGAAGCTCTTATGGTTTGCTTTCCTCTCTGCCTTTATTCTTACTTTTCCTTCCCTTCCCTCTATATTCATCTCTTGTTTCTTAAATTCCACAAACGAATGAAATCATATGACATTTGTCTTTCTCTGACTTATTTCGCTTAGTATAAACACTCTAGTTCTATCCATGTTGTTGCAGATGATAAAATTTGATTCTTCTTGCCCCTGAGTAGTATTCCATTGTATATTTATACCACATCTTCTTTATACATTCATTAGTTGATGGACATTTGGGCTCTTTCCATAATTTGGCTATTATTATAAAATAATAGCATTATTGATAAACATTGGGGCGCATGTGCCCCTTTGAATCAGCATTTTTATATCTTTTGGATAAATACCTAGTAGTATAATTGTTGGGTTGTGGGGTAGTTCTATTTTTAATTTTTTGAGGAACATCCATACTGTTTTCCAGAGTGGCTGCACCAGTTTGCATTCCCACCAACAATGCAAAAGTGTTCCCCTTTCTCTGCGTCCTTGCCAACATCTATTGTTGCCTGAGTTGTTAATTTTAGCTATTCTGACAGGTGTGAGATGGTATCTCATTGTGCTTTTGATTTGTATTTCCCTACAGTGAGTGATGTTGAGCATTTTTTCATGTGTCTGTTTGCCATCTGGATGTCTTGGAAAAGTGTTTATTCATGTCTTTGGCCCATTTTGTAACTGGCTTATTTGTTTTTTGGATGTTGAGTTTGATAAGTTCTTTATAGATTTTGGAAACTAACCCTTTATCAGATATGTCATTTGCAAATATCTTCTCCCATTCTGTCAGTTGCTTTTAGTTTTGTTGGTTGTTTCCTTTGCTGTGCAGCAGCTTTTTATCTTGAAGTCCCAGTACATTTTTGCTTTTGTTTCCCTTACCGCTGGAGACGTGTTGAGTAAGAAGTTGCTGCGGCCAAGGTCAAAGAAGTTTTTGCCTGCTTTCTCCTTGAGGATTTTGATGGCTTCCTGTCTTGTGTTTAGGTCTTTGATCCATTTTGAATTTATTTTTGTGTATGGTGAAAGAAAGTGGTCCAAGTTCATTCTTCTGCATGTCACTGTCCAGTTTTCCCAGCACCACTTGCTGAAGAGACTGTCTTGATTCCATTGGATATTCTTTCCTGCTTTGTCAAGGATTAGTTGGCCATATGTTTGTGGGTCCATTTCTGGGTTCTCTATTCTGTTCCATTGATCTGAGTGTCTGTGTCAAATTCCTTGATTCTCTTTCTGCGTTTCCATTATTGATATATATAAATGCAACCAATTGCTGTGTGTTGACTTTATATCCTGCAACTTCGCAGATTTTTTGTATCATTCTAGCAGTTTTTTGGTGGAGTCTTGTGGATTTTCCACGTACTATCCTGTCATCTGTGAAGAGTAAAAGTTTGACTTCTTTGCCAGCTTGTATGCCTTTTATTTCTTTTTGTTATCTGATTGCTGAGGCTAGGACTTCCAGTACTATGTTGAATAACATTGGTGAGAGTGGACATCCCTGTCGTGTTTCTGACCTTAGAGGAAAAGCTCTCATTTTTTCCCTGTTGAGAATGATATTATCTGTAGGCCCTTCATATATGTCTTTTATGATATTGAGGTATGTTCCTTCTATCCCTATTTTCTTGAGGATTTTTATCACGAAAGGATGCTTTTGTCAAATCCTTTTTCTGCATCTACTGAAAGAATCATGTTTCTTATCTTTTATTAATGTGGTGTATCACACTGATTAATATGCAAATATTGAACCAGCCCTTGGCCCAGGAATAAATCCCACTTGATCATGGTGAATAATTCTTATTTTTAAAAATTTTTTTAAGTTTATTCATTTTTGTGAGAGAGAGAGAGAGACAGAGAGACATAGTGACATAGCACGAGGGGGTGGGAGGGGAAGAGAGGGTGGGAGACACAGAGCAGGGTCCAGGCTCTGAGCCGTCAGCACAGAGCCCAACACGGGGCTCGAACCCATGAACCACGAGATCATGACTTAAGCCGAAGTTGGATGCTTAACTGACTGAGCCACCCAGGAGCCCCAGTGAATAATTCTTTTAATGTACTATTGAATTAGATTTGCTAGTATCTTGTTGAGAAATTTTACATCCAGATTCATCATGGATATTGGTCTGTAATTCTCCTTTTTAGTGAGACTTTTGTGTGTGTGTGTGTGTGTGGTTTTCGAGCCAAGGTAATGCTGGCTTCATAGAATGAGTTTAGAAGCTTCCCTTCCATTTCTATTTTTGGAACAGTTTGAGAAGAATAGGTATTAAAACTCTTCTTTAAATGTCTGTTAGAATTCCCCTGGGAAGCCATCTACACACACCCCCACACCCCCCCCCCCCCCCGGACACTTATTTGTTGGGAAACTTAAAGAAAAAAAAATTCTTTTTAACATTTATTTATTTTTGAGAGACAGAGACAGAGTATGAGTGGGGGAGGGCAGAGAGAGAGGGAGACACAGAATCTGAAGCAGTCTTCAGGCCCTGAGCTGTCAGCACAGAGCCTGATGTGGGGTTGAACCCATGAACCATGACATCATGACTTGAGCTGAAGTCAGATGCTTAACCGACCTAGCCACCCAGATGTGTCTATTGGGAAATTCTTGATTACTGATTCACTTTTTTTGCTGGTTATGGTCCAGCATTTTCTGTTTCTTCCTGTTTGAGTTTTAGTAATGTGTGCCTGTCTAGAAATTTGTCCATTTTGTCCAGATTGTCCAATTTGTTGGCATACAATATTCATAGTATTCTCTAATAATGGTTTGTATTTCTGTGGCGTTGGTTGTGATCGCTCCTCTTTCATTCGTGATTTTATCTTATTTGGGTTAGAGCTCTCTCTTTTTGAGAAGTCTGGCTAAGGGTTTATTGGTTTTCTTTATTCCTTAAAAAAAAACCTGCTTTTAGTTTCATTGGTATGTTCTATACCGTATTTTTTGTTTCTATATCATTTATTTCTGCTCTAATCTTTATTATTCCCTTGTTCTGCTGGCTTTGGGCTTTATTTGCTGCTCCTTTTCTACCTCCTTTAGGTGTCTTACTTCTTGAGATAGGCCTGAATTGCAATATACTTTCCTCTTTGGACTGCCATTGCCATATCCCAAAGGGTTTGGACTGTCGTGTTTTCATTTACATTGGCTTCTATGTATTTTTTTTTTTAATTTCTTCTTTAATATCCTGGTTAACCCATGCATTCTTTAGTAGGATGTTATTTAACCTCCATGTATTTGAAGGCTTTCCAAATTTTTTCTTGTGGTTAATTTCAAGTTTCATAGTGTTGTATTCTGAAAATATGCATAGTATGATCTTGATCTTTTTGTACCTGTTGAAGGCTGATTTGTCACCCAATATGTGATCTATTCTGGGGAATGTTCCATGTGTACTCAAGAAGAATGTGGATTTTGCTGCTTTAGGATGAAATGTTCTGAATATATCTGTTAAGTCCATTTTGGTACAGTGTGTCATTCAAAGCCATTGTTTCCTTGTTTATTTTCTGCTTAGATGATCTGTCCATTGCTATAATTGAGGTATTAATGTCTCCTACTATTATGGTATTATTATCAATAAGTTTGTGCTTGTGATTAATTGATTTTTATATTTGGGTGCTTCCACATTGGCATAAATATTTATAATTGTTAGTTTTTTTTTTAAGTTTATTTATTTATTTTGAGAGAAACAGACCACAAGTAGAGGAAGCCAGAGAGAGATGGGGGCAGGGGATCTGAAGCAGGCTCTGTGTTGATAACAGAGAGCCTGATGCAGTGCTCACACTCATGAATCATGAGATTATGACCTGAGCCAAAGTCGGATACTTAACCGACTGAGCCATCCAGGCACCCCAATTGTTAGATCTCCTTGATGGATAGACCCCTTAATTATGATATAATGCCCTTCTTAGTCTCTTATTATAGTCTTTGTTTTAAAATCTAGTTTATTTGATATAAATATGGCTTCTCCAGCTTTCTTTTGAGGTCCATTATTATGGTAGATGGTTCTCCATCCCCTCACTTTCAATCTGCATGTGTCCTTAGGTGTAATATGAGTCTCTTATAGTAAGTATATGGATGGATCTTGTTTTTTAAATCTGTTCTGCTACCCTGTGTGTTTTGATTGGAGCATTTAGTCCATTTACATTCAGAGTGATTATTGAAAGATACGAATTTAGTGCCATTGTGTTAACCTATAGAATTGGTGTTATTGTTCTTTGGTCCATTATAGTCTTTGCTGTTTCCTTTTTTTTCTCCACTCAGAGAGCCCCCCTTAGAATTTCTTGCAGGGCTTTTTTTTTTTGTGGTCACAAACTCCTTTAGTTTTTATTTGTCTGGAAAAACCTTTTTCTCTCCTATTCTGAATGTCAGCCTTGCTGGATAAAGGATTCTTGGCTGCTTGTTTTTCCTATTCAGCACATTGAATATTTCCCTTCTAGCCTGTGTAGTTTCAATGGACAGGTCTGCTACTAACCTTATGTGTCTACCCTTGTAGATTAAGGACTATTTATTCTTAGCTACTTTCAGAATTCTGTGTTTATCCTTGTATTTTGCAAGTTTCACCATGATATGTCATGGTGTTGACTTGTTTTTATTGATTTTGAAGGGAGTTCTCTGTGCCTCTTGGACTTGGATGCATGTTACCTTCTCTAGATAAGAGTTTTCAGCTATAATTTGTTCAAATCCATCTACTGCCCTTTTTTATCACTCCTCTTCTGGGACCCCTATGATACAGATATTGTTTTGTTTTATAGAATCAGTACTCTAAATCTCTCCTCATGATCTAGTAACATCCTTTTCTTCTTTTTTTCAGTTTCTTTATTTCCCATAATTTTATCTTCTATTTCACCTATTCTATTCTCTGCTTTTTCAGTCCTCACTATCACTGTATCTAGTTTGTTTTGCATCTCAGGTATAGCATTTTTAAATTCATCCTGACTAGTTCCTAGATCTTGGATCTCTGCAGAGATCTCTGCTTTGATCTCTGGTGTCTTCTCTGTGTTTTTCAA
This sequence comes from Panthera tigris, assembly GCF_018350195.1. NCBI lineage: Eukaryota > Metazoa > Chordata > Mammalia > Carnivora > Felidae > Panthera > Panthera tigris. The sequence continues at coordinate 33,875,655 of NC_056665.1, forward strand.
GGCCAGCTAGTAGTCTTATAACTGTTGTTCTAAATTCCATTTTAAATATATTGTTTTTATCTGTTTTGCGCATGTCCTTGGCTGTGATTTCTTCCTGAACTTTCTTTTGGGAAGAATTCCTCCATCTTGTCATTTTGGCTAAGTTTCTGTCTGTTGCATGTTTTAAAAGCTTGTTATGTTTCCTGCACTTGAGAGTACTACTATAGTAAAAAGGGGTCATACGTTGTTCAGGGCCTGAGGGACACCTGGGTGGCTCAGTTGGTTAAGCATCTGACTTCAACTCAGGTTACGATCTTATGGTTTGTGGGTTCGAGCCCTGTATTGGGCTCTGTGCTGACAGCTCAGAGCCTGGAGCCTGCTTCGGATTCCGTGTCTCCCTCTCTTTCTGCCCCTCTCCTGCTTACACTCCGTCTCTCTCAAAAAATAAATAAACATTAAAAAAAAAATTAACATTGTTCAGGGCCTCACACTCCAGGAAGTGTTTCTGGTGTATGCTGTGTCCACTCTGCTGTTGTGTTTTGTCTGCTTTTTCCCACTGGTCAGTCATTTGCAGAGCTCCTCCTTGCTTGCAGTGGTGGAGTGTTTGGACCTTTAACTACATACACTTTGATTTGTTTGTTGAAGTAATCCTGGAATAAATCTAGAATCAGTGGTAGGCCTGATTCTAGAAAAAGAGAAAAAAGAACAGGAACAGAAAAAAAACCAAACAATCAAAAAACTATCTTGGTGATTCCAAGGAAAAACAAAGTGGGGAAAAAAAGAGAGAGAGAGGAAAAAAGGCAGAAGCAAAGGGAAAAGAAGAAAAAAGAAAGGAATAAAAAAGCCTGATTAAAAAAAAACATGATGAGAGGAAATGACAAAAAATAAATCAGAAACTATGAGCCTGATTCCAGAAGTAAAGAAGACTGGTAAAAAGGAAAGAAAGAAAAAAGCATTATTTATGTCTTAGTGCCTGGGGGTGGAGGTAGCTGTGCTTGTTTGGAGGAGAGGCCATCTGTGTTGTCTCAGTGTGAGTCTTGCCCCAGTAAATAAGCATTTGCAGGCACAGAGGGGCAGGGTTTGGTGTCAGCAGGTCTTGCCCACTGGGCGCTCTGTGTTGGTCTCTGAAGTCCCTCCTGTTGGTGTTGGGGAAAAATGGTGCCACCCCAACCCCTCGTCCTCCAACTGGGGATCTCAACCCCTGTTGTTCAGGCAGCCCTCAAGGATTAGTGAGGGAAGCTCACCCTGCGCCAAAACTCTCTTGCATTTTTTTCTTTGGTGCACGGCTGGGATTCAAAACCCAAAGTTTTAAAGGACCTGGCACTTGGCACGCAGCTGGGATTCAAAACCCAAAGTCTTAAAGGCCTGGCCTGGCACAGAGCCTCTCCTTTCCTCCGGAGTAGAGCCCCTTCACCCTGATCATGAAAGGCCTTTGGCTGGCACTTGCAGGGTCTTTTGTACTTAGGGAGGCAATAAACCTTCTTCAGAAGTACTCCAGGAAGGGAACTTTCTCTCCCAGTGCGCCCTGGAGATTGCTACACCACACTAAGGACTCTCGGGGCCAGGTCCCTCTTCCCCAGGAGTGTGCACCATGGCTCTGCTTTGCAGAAAGTCATATACTTCCAAAACCTCAGGGTTTTAGCCCCAAAAGATCCAACCACTTCACATCTGCCAAGCTGTCTCCCTTCAACTTTGGAGATCCTTCTATGTCTCTACAGATCGATTTCCTGGGTGTTCCAAGTAATCTGACCTCAACATAGCTGTGTTTGAGGGATGAGCAATACCTGGGGTTCCCCTACTTCTCTGCCATCTTAACTCCTCCCCAGTTCCATTCCAGTCTTGAGATGACCATAGCCTTGGCCAACAGGTTGAATACAACCTTATGAGAAACCCTATCGGAACCTCCAAGCTAAGCAGCTTTTGAAACCTGTCTCTCTAGAAAGTCTGTGATTATGATAACTGTTAAAGTGCTAGGTTTTGAAGTGCTTTAATATGCAATGGGTAATAATACACCAAATCATGAAATATATAGGGATAACTTTAATGAAATACATGTTAGACCTGTATACAACCAAGGGGAATTGAAAAATAAATAAATGGAGATACATGTTTTTCTTTTTCTTCTTCATTTTCTTTTTCTTTCTTTCCTTCTTTTTTTTTTTTTTTGAGATACATGTGTTTCTATTGTTGAGATGTCAGTTCTTCCCCAGTTGGATCAATAGTTTGAATGCAATTCTGATGAATATCACAGCAGATTTTTTGTAGAAATTCATGAGCTTATAACTAAGATTTATATAGAAATATAGAATACCTAGGATGACAAAACAATTTTGAAAAAGAGCAGTTAAGCTGGAGAACTTATACAATACGATTTCAAGACTAAAATAATGATGACATTGTTCTCTTATTCTTAAGATCAAGATATCACTAGAACCAAATAAAAATCCAGGAAAAGATGTACACATAGAAGTCAATTGATTTTCTGCAAAGATGTTGAGATAATCCAGTGGGGTTGACTATAGTCTTTTGAATAAATCACATTGGAACAACTGGGTATCTGTATGTAACAAGAAGACTTTTACCTTATATTATACATAAGATTGAACTCAAAGTGGGTCATACAGCTTTTCATAAAGAGGAGAACTATTAAATTTGTAGAAGAAAACCTGAGGAAAGTCTTTGCAGTCAGGCAAAATCTTTTGCCAGGCAAAAGTTTCTTAGATCGGACATAAGAGCATAACTGTTAAAAAAAAAAAAAAAAAGATGGAGTTCACCAAATTGAAAATTTCTACTTTGAAATAGATCTTAAGAAAGCTAAAAGCATACCACACCCTGGGTGTGGGAAACAATATTTGTGTAATAATTTATGATACTAATAACTGATAATGGATTTGAAAACAATATTTTCAAAACCCCTGTAGTTAATAGGATCAACAGTTCAGTTAAAAATAGCCTAAAGATTTGAACATGTGCTTTAAAAAAAGAAGATCTATGAATGATCCTTAGGCTAATTAAAATTATCAGTTTCATTCATCATTAGGGAAATGCAAGTTATAATCACAATGAGGTCATATTAACACCCTGTGACATGGCTAAACTTTAAGAAGTTGACAGTACTAACTGATGCTGAAGATGTGGAGCAACTGGGGGTACTTATTTACTGCAGTGTGCAGTGTAAAATAGTATAATTGTTTTGGGAAACAGTTTTGAATAAAGGTGCGCATGTACTTCCCATATGTTCCATTAATACCGATCCCTGGTATTTACCTGAGAGAAATGAAAATATGTGTTCATGGAAATATTTTTATAGATCAATTATTAAAATAGTGTGCTGAGTTAAACCTTACACAAAAGAGAACATACTGTGTTACATTCCATTTATGTCAAATTCTAGAATATGCAAACCAGTCTATATGCATAGCAGATAAGTGGTTTCCTTGATCCAGGAAAGGGGTTGTAGGGGTTGTCTAAGAAAGGGTATGAGGGAACTTTTGGGCAATGATGCAGATATTCTCTGTCTTCTTTTGGTGGTGGTTTTATCTAATCTTACACAACCATATACTTAAAAATGCATGGATTCTATATGTAAATTTTACCACAATAAAAATCACATATCATGAAGCCTGACAAAAGTCACAAATGTATAGAAAAGACTATTTTGCATGGAATTAAGAATATAAAAAATAAAAAAGTGTATGATCAGAATTCCTGTTTGAAAATGAATAGAAACATGCAGGAAGTGCTAGAGTGTTACTTTGTTGAAGCTTGCAGGGAAGTCAGGAAGCTATCTTTTTCTTGAATTGGTAGAATATAGATATTTATCAAAGTTGGTAAATCAGTATGGGTAAATAAACATGAATGTGTGCTTTATAGGCAACTACAATAGTAAAAAAATAGAAACAAGTTTATCTTTTACAGTAGCTTAAGAAACCTTTAACAAATGAAACCAAAAAAGAGAAAAAAATGAGTTTGAGTGAGATAAATGAAAAATATGAAATAAAATACAAGAAACAAGTACTGCTACTTATAATTACTAAAAACAGATTAACCTCATCACTTAAATTCCCAAAATGAATTTTTCAAGAAGTTCAATTAAAGATTCTTAAAATGATGAACATAGAAGGGTGGACAAAGATAGACCATGCAAAGATGAACAATTGTAATAAAGTTAGATAGTAATCTGAAGCTCTACACTGATAGAACTTACAAAATGGTTTAGTTGAGAAAGACAAAACCTGACCTCACTGGCAAGTTTTGAGATCTGATAAAGAAATATTAAATAAGTGTATAAATCTAAATAAATATTTACTTTATAAAACTTAGTAGTAAAGCTTAATTTCTTGATTCATGGGAAGAAAACAAGGTGAAAATAAGTACAGGGTAACAACATCTGAGATGGGAAGGGGATAGCTAGAATCGGACCTTTCAGAAATTCTTATACTCTTTTTAGGGGAACCTGGTGGCTCAGTTTGGTTGAGTGTCAGACTTCAGCTCAGGTTATGACCTCAATGTTTGTGAGCTGGAGCCCCACATGTGGCTTCCTGCTAGCAGCCTGTCAGTGCACAGCCTACTTTGAAGTCTCTGTCCCCTTCTTTCTGCCCCTCCCCCACTTGCATTTTCTCAAAAATAAGTTAAGTATATTAAAAAAAGTTTCTGTACTCTTTAGAAAAAGGGAAGAGAGAATTTAGTTTAGAATTCATGGATATGTTAAAAATTCAAGGATAATCAAAGAAGAGAGTATAACTTCCAAAACAAAAGAAATCAGAATATAAAGAAAATAATTCAGTAGAAGTCTGGATAAAAACATATAATAATTAGGGCGTAGAAGGCATAAAATAAGTTAATAAAAATAGAAATAACAGTAATATTATGTTGGGCCAAACTAAATAGTTAAAAATCAGATTATGCAGTTAAGAAAAAGAAAACTCGGGGCGTCTGGGTTCGACTTTGGCTCAGGTTGTGATCTCACAGTTCATGAGTTCAAGCATTATATCTGCTGTCAGCATAGAGCCTGCTTCAGATCCTGTCTCTTTCTCTCTCTGTCTCTCTCTCAAAAATAAACATTTAAAAAGAAAAAAAAAAGTAATTATAAGATGTTTATACAAGAAAAACCTAAAACATGAACACGAAAAGATTCAAAATGAAATACTAGAATAAAGTTGTATCAGAAAATTTGTTCTTGCTTTCTTGTATATTTTCCCACCACCTTTAGGCAACTCATGTTAAGATTTGTTACTATAGTTTTGCCTTTCCTAAAAATTTACAGAAATGGAATAATTCAGTTTGTATTCTTTTGCGTTCTGATTCTCTTATGCAATATAATGGTAAACATTCATCTATGTTGTTTCATATTTAAGTAATTTGTTGCAGAGTTATATAGGTATAAACAATTGTATATCATTCGTTTCTTGATGGATATTAGGGTTATAATACTGTTTTGAGCTGTTGTGAGAAGCCCTGCTATAAACATTCAAGTCATTTTGTGTACTGCATATGTTCATTCCTCAGGTAAAACTTACGGGTTGTTACTGTGTCATAAAGTAGACATGTTTAATGTCATTAGGAACTATCAATCTTTCAGCACTTTAAAGATACTTCATTCTGAGGGTGCCTAGGTGGCCTAGTCGGTTAAGTGTCTGACTTTGGCTCAGGTCATGATCTCACAGTTCGTGGGTTTGAGCCCCATGTTGGACTCTGCTAACAGCTCAGAGCCTGGAGCCTGCTTTGGATTCTGTCTGTGTCTCTCTTTGCCCCTCCCCTGTTCACACACACACATACTGTCTCTCTCTCTCTTTCAAAAAATAAACATTAAAAGTATATACTTCATTTTCTCCTTGTTATATATTATTTGTGATGATCAATTCAGATGTCATCCTGTTGTCATTCTTTCATGCCTAATGGACCTTTTTTCCTCTGGCTGCTTGACATTTTCTCTTTGTTTTCTGGTTTTCAGTAATTGTGATTTCCTAGATATGATTTATTTTTATATTTATCCTGTTGGGGATTTGCTGTAGCTTTTGGACCTGTGCTTCAATTGTTTTTTATCAAATTTAGGAAATTTTTGGCTAATATTTAAAATTTTTTTTTCTGCTGCAATTTATTTTCTTCCTGGATGTCAGTTACATGTTTTTAGCATATTTGATATTCTCTCAGATTCCTCATACTCTGTTCATTTTTCTTTTATCTTCTTTCATTCTTCAGGTTGGATAATTTTTATTTATCAATTTCAAGTTCATTGTGCTGTTTAAAGTCTTCTCTTAAACCCATAAAATGAATTTTTAATTTTAGTTTTTAGTTCCAGAATATCCATTTAGTTCCTTTTTACGGTTCCCTATTGTTCCTTGAGATTTGCTGTCTGTTAACTCATAAGACAATCTTCAATGTGAAGTTATTGAATATTATGATAGCTATTATAGTGTTTTGTGTTTTTTTTTTTTTTTTTTTTTTGTGCCAATCCTGACAAGTAGGCAATGGTGGGACCTGAAGCTGTTGTGATGGGATCAGGAGAGAGGTGCACAGGCCTTCATTTTCTGAGTGATCAGTTGCCAGTGTTCAGTGTATTATCCCTTTTAATGTTAAACTATTTAATAATTGATGTTGAAAAATCATCATACAGAGAGAAATAAGAAAGTGAGTTAATATGCATAAAAGAACGACCCTCAAAGATATGCCCTATTGTGTTTACAGGGAAGATACTCCAAGAAAGAGAAAGAGATTTCCTGTGAGTACTTTATAGTTTAGAAGCATTTAATAACATGAATCCAGTAAAGCAGCAGTACAAATTTGAGAGTATAAAATACCAGAATGATACTGAAAATAGGTATTGAACTACTAAAGCACACAGAGGCATAAAGCTAAATCTGTATGAGTTCAAAAAATAGGGGAAATAGCTGAAAATTGAATTACTGATATTGAAGAAAGTTCTGGGATTATTATGTTTCAATACACAAAAGAAAATAATAAATATGGAGGATAGAAAGGGAGAATTTGTCATAGGGATAATTGGTGCCTATAACTAAACAACTGATTAAATAAAACAAAAACAATGAATTCAAATATATAAGAAAATAAAGTCATTCAAAGTTCTAAGAATTTGTTGATCTCAGGATATATTTCCAGTAATAGTTTATTGGAAATTCTCCTGGGGATTTACTTAGGAGTAGAATTGCTGGGTCATATGGTAATCTTATGTTTATTTTTTTGATGAACTGCTCGAGTGTTTTCCAAGGTGTCTGTATCATTTCACATTTCAACAGTGTATAAAGGTTCCAATTTTTTCGTGTCCTTGGGAGCACTTATTATCTGTCTTTTTGATTATAGCCATCCTGGTGGTTGTGACGTGGTATCTCATTGTAGTTTTGATTTTCATTTCTCTGATTACTAATGATGTTGAGCATCATTTTGTGTACTTATTAGCCATTTGCATGTCTTCTTTGGAAAAATATTTATTCATATACTTTGTTCATTTTTAAATTGGGTTGTCTTTTTATTGTTCAGTTGTAAGAGTTCTTTTTATTTTCTGGATTCAAGTTCCTTATCAGATATTTGATTTACAGACATTTTCTACCATTCTGTGGGTTGTCTTCCTACTTTCTTGATACGGTGTCTTTTGAAGCATAATAGTTTTACATTTTGATGATGTCTTTTTATCCATTTTTTTTCTTTGGTTGCTTATGCTTTTGGTGACATATCTAAGTAATTTTATTGTCTACTTCAGTGTCAGAAAAATTTACTTCTGTATTTTCTTTCAAGAGTTTTATAATTTCAGGACTTATATTTTGATTTTTGGTCCCAACTTCATTCTTTTGCATAAGGATATCTAGTTTTCCCAGCACCATTATTGAAAAGATTATTCTTTTCCCATTGAATATCTTGACACCGTTGTCAAAATTCAATAGATCTTAAATGTAAAGGTCTGATTTGTATTCTCAGTTCCTTTCCATTGATTTATTTGTCTTTGTTTATGTCAGTACCATAATGTCTCAGTTACTCTGTCTTTGTAGTAAGTTTTGAATTCAGGAAGTGTGAGTCCTCCAATCATGTTCTTCTTTTTCAGCATTGTTCAGGTGGTCTGGGTCTTTTGCATTTCCATATTAATTTTAGGGTCAGTTTATTCATTTCTGCAAAAAAAAAAAGCCTCTGGAATTTTAATAGAGATTGCATCAGTCTGCAGGTAAATTTAGGGAACATTGCCTTCTTAACAGTATTAAATTTTCCAACCAATAAGTTTGAAAGGCATTCCATTTATTTAGGTTTTCTTTTAATGTTTTGTAGTTTTCAGTGTAGACACTTTATACTTTTTAAAATTTATTGTTTAATATTATTTTGGTCTTATTAATGGAATTGTATTCTTAATTTTATTTTCTGATTGTTTATTACCATTGTATAGAAATAAAAATTGACTTTTAAGTATTGATCTTATATTTTATAATTGTTCTGAACTCTTATTAGTCCTAATAATTTTTTGTGAGTTACTTAGGATTTTCTACATTTAAGATTGTTATCTTGAATAGATACTTTTATTTCCTTTCCATTGTATTTTACCTATATTAAATGTGTGTTGAAAATTCGTGGCCTTATGTGTATAGAGCTTCAGTGTTTATCATATGATTTAAAGTAAATTATAACTTAAAAAATATCGGTAAAGGAAGTAATTTATTGTTTTTGTTTCTCAGTGTCTATACATAAGATTAATTGATCTCTAAAATCTATGGTCCATGTCAGCAATATAATTATTGCTGAAAAATGATGCAAAGGAATAATTAGGAATTTTTTGAATATTAAAATAAATGAGCATATACATTTCTAGACCTTCAGCCCAGTTACCCTTGATTTTCTGATAATGTTTAAATGAGAGAACAATTAAAAAGATTTATTATTTAATTCCCTAATTGGGTTCATTGTTGATTAAGTCAGATTTGTAAGTAACAGTCATGTGCCTTGGTTCACATTCTTATTTTGATATTTCTGACATGTTTAGCAAATATTTACTATCGAAGTACATTAATTTCATTTGCCCTTAGAAAAATTGTTTTATGTGTAGTTTCTTTTAGCATTGATTTGAAAATATCTGCTTTTTATATGTTAGGTATAACCCGGAAAAATCCCAAAACACCTCTTTCTGATCTCCAGGGCATGAATACTCTAAATGAAAAAAATCAACAGTAAGTATGTTTGGTTTGTGTTTTCAAAGAGGTATAGAAGAAATAGTTAGAATTCTTATTAATACTTATGTGGCTTTAAAAATATGAAGCAAGGTGTAGTTTGTTTTTCTTTCTTGAAGCTTTTATAAATGGTATAATAAGGTTTGAAACTGGACTAAATATGTGTAACTAGTCATAGTACTCTTTGCAACAGCAGTAGCTATAAGAGGTTAAGACTGAGAGGATTTGAAATGGTGTATAGTAAGTATGATATACATGTTTAATGGGAAGCTCCTATTCCGTCTTTATACATTAATATAGACTTTGCTATAAGAGAATATGCAAACACTCATATAATTAGGAAGCACACAAACAAAATGAACCTACCACCCAAGTTCAGAACTAGAAGATTATTAATATTGCTACAGCTACTTTTATATTATCTGATCATTCCCTTCCTCCCACCCCTCAGATAACTGCTATGTAGAATTTTATGTTTACCATTACTGTACTCTTAAAAAAAGTTTTACAGGGGCATCTTGGTGGCTCAGTTGGTTGAGTGTCTGACTCTTGATTTCAGCGCAGGTCATGGTCTCACAGTTGTGAGATGGAGCCCTGCATTCGGCTCCATGCTGGGCATGGAGCCTGCTTAAAATTCTCTCCCCACTACTCCTCCCCCTCTCATACACGTTTGCACTCTCTCTCAAAAAAGTTTTATCATAAATGTATGTTTTTTCTAAGCCATAGATTGTCTTTGCTTGTTTTTAAGTTATACAGAAATATTAGTATATAGTATGCTGTCTTCTATGATTTTTTCCCTTCAGCAATATTCATCTAAGATTCATCCATCTTGTTGCATACAGTTTATTCTTTTTAGTTGCTGTATAATATTGTATGCTATTGGGGGGGGGATAGGGAGTTACTGTTTAATGGATGCAACGTTTCAGTTTGGCTAAAAATTCTGAAGATGGATAGTGGTGATGGTTGTAGAGCAATGTGAATGTACTCATGCCAATATACTCATATACAATGTACACTGAAAATATTAAAATGGAGAGAGAACAGATTGGTGGTTGCCCATGGCCTGAGTAGGGGGTGGGTGAAATGGGTGAAGGTGGTCAAAAGGTACAAACTCCCAATTACAAAATAAATAAGTTCTGGGAAGTAACAGATAGTATGTATAGTTGCCATAGTTAATAATACTGTATTGTGTATTTAGAAGTTACTAAGAGAGTAGATCTCAAAAGTTCTCATCACAGAAAAAAATTTGTAACTGCGTATGGTGACAGATATTAACCATAGTTATTGTGGTGATCATTTGGCAGTATATATAAGTACTCAGTCAGTATGTTGTAATATAATGTGATGTGTCAATTATTTCTCAATAAAAAAGTAATAGTTAAAATGGTAAGTTTTGTGTTATGTATTTTTTATCAGTAAAAGAAAATATTTTATCACATTAAAAAAATTATTGTGACACTAATATACCATAATTGATTTGTCTCTCAGTGGATATATGAGTGATTCTTTTACTATTAGAAATGGTGCTACTTTAGGGGTGCCCGGGTGGCTCAATTGGTTGGGCGTCCGACCTTGGCTCAGGTCATGATCTCATGGTTTGTGGGTTTGAGCCCCGCATCTGGCTCTGTGCTGACCACTCAGAACCTGGAGCCTGCTTTGGATTCTGTGTTTCCTTCTCTCTTTGCCCTTCCCATGCTCATGCTGTATTGCTCTCTGTGTCAATAATAAATGTTAAAAAAAAAAATTAAAGAAATGGTGCTACTTTATTATTAAAAATTTTTTAATTAAAAAAATTTTTTTTTTAAATGTTTATTCACTTTTTGAGAGACTGAGACAGAGTGCGAGCAGGGCAGGGGCAGAGAGAGGGGGAGACACAGAATCCAAAGCAGGCTCCAGGCTCTGAGCTGTCAGCACAGAGCCTGACGCGGGGCTCAAATTCACAAACCGTGAGATCATGACCTGAGCCTAAGTCAGATGCTTAACTGACTGAGCCACTCAGGCACCCCATATAATTTTTAATTTTTTAATGTTTATTTTGAGAGAGAGAGCAGGTGTGTACACATGTGTGTTGGGGGGATGGTGGGAAGAGAAAGGGGAGAGAGAGAGAAGCCAAGCAGGCTCCGTGCTGTCAGCACGAAGCCCAATGTGGGCTTGGTCTCATGAACCGTGAAATCATGACCTAAGCCGAAATCAAGAATCAGATGCTTAACCAACTGAGCCATGTAGGCACCCTGACTAATGGTGTTATTTTAAACATGCTCATACCAGTCTTCTGGTTCACCTGTTATTACATTGCTAGGATATTTACTTATTAATGGAACTGTTAATTCAGTGGGATATGTGCATGATAGTTTTGTAAGATAATCCCCAGTTTTTCCCCCAAAGGAGTTGTACTAATGTACACTAAAAGTGGCAGCTAAAAGTTCCCTTTGCTTCGTTCCTTGCCAGCACAACTCAGCTGACTGTCTTCTTAACTTTTGATAATCTGGTGGTTATAAAATGCTATTTTAGGATTTGCTTTTCCCTGCTTATTAATGTTGTTGAACAATTTTTATATATTTTATGGCCATTCATGTATTTTGAAATATCATTTCTTTGTCCATATCTTTTTTAAAAAGTATTCTTTATAAATTTTATGTACTGGTGCCATTTCACTTATGTTTCAAATGTATTCCCCCAATTTGTAACTTATCTTTTTACTTTCACCATTTTTAGCAATCTACGCATGTCCATATATAGACTTTTGCAATTGTATCCCATATATATAATTATGTAATCAATGCCACAGTCAAGATACATACCTTTTTCATAATCACAAAAGAATTCACTAATGCTGCCTATTTGTATTTACCCCTCTCCTTCCCTGTCCTGTCCTCTAGCAACCTGTGGGCCTCTAGGGCCTGTGAATTAAATTATGAAAGACAGATTAACAGGAGAAAAAGTATATAATTTTTATTAATGTTTTACATGCATGAGTATTCACAGAAAAGAAGTGAAACTTAAAGAAGTGGTGTCATACTTGGGGGCTCATATACTCTTTTTTTAAAGGAAAGATGTTTTCGGCTTTAAAAGGGATTATAAAATGTGGGGTAGTGACTAGGGAATAGATGGGGGAACTAATGGAAGATGAGGGTTATTTTAGTAAGGTTTATTTAAGCAAACTCCTTTCAGTTCCTAGTCTCTTATTTCAGGTGATAAAAGCTGCTCTTCTCTTCCTTATAGGGGAGAGGGGGACACTTTTCACAAAGGGAAATTTATGCCCTACTTTTAGGAAGTTCAGGGGACGGGAGAGAACTGACTCTTCCTGTGTCTGTTGATTCTTATTTCCCTTATGTAGTGTAATTTGGGGTGACATGTCCTAATCCCCTTCATAACTTTGAGATTAGCTCTTTAACGTTAAACGTGGTGCTTAATTCATTAGGTTATTAAATGTATCAGTAGTTCATTTCTTTTTATTTCTTGAGTAATCTGTTTTTTAGTTGGGTTGTCTTATTATCAGGTTGTAAGAGTTATTTATATATTCTAGATCTAGGTCCCTTATCAGATACATGATTTCAAATGTGTTATTGGAAGTGTGAAGGTTTTAATTTTGAAGAAGTCTAATTTATCTATTTTTATTTTTTGCTATACTTTTGTTGTATTTAAGAAATCATTAAGCCTAAGTCACAAAGGTTTACTCTCTGTTTTCTTTTAAGAATTTTATAGTTTTAGCTTTTAAATTTACATCTGTAATTGATTTTGAGTTGTTTTGTATATGCTAAGAGATAAAGATCCAATTTCCTTCTTTCCCATGTGGATATTCAGTCCCAGTACCATTGGTTGAAAATACTGTTATTTCCCTGTTGAATTGTCTTGATACCTTTGTCAAAACTCATTTGACCATAAATAGAATTGTTTATTTCTGGATTCTCAATTTTATTCTATTGATATGTATGTATTTCCTTATGCCAGTTCCATGTTGTCTTAATTACTATAGCTTTATAATCAGTTTACAAATCAGGAACTGTAATTCTTCCAGCTTTGTTTTTTTCAACATTGTTTTGGCTATTCTAGATTCTTTGCATTTCCGTATGAATTTTAGGATTATCTTGTCATTTCTGCAAAAAAAAAAAAAAATCAGCTAGGATTTCGCTAGAGGTTATATTGAATCTATAGATTAATTTGAGGAATATTGTCATGGAATATCTTTTCACTTCTTTAGATCTTTAATTCTTTTAACAATATTTTTTAGTTTTTAGTGTACAAGCCTTACACTTCTTTTCTCAAATTTACTAAGTATTATTTTTCATGCTTTTATAAATGAAAAATTTTTTGCTTTCATTGTCAATTGTTCATTGCTGTTATATAAAAATTTAATTGAATATTTTAACCTTGCTTAACTCATAAGTTCTCATAGTTTTTTAGTGGATTCCTTAGAATTCTCTATATGTAAGATCATGTCATATGTGAATAAATATAATTTTACTTCTTCCTTTTCAACTTGGATGTCTTTTATTTCTTTCTCTTACTTACTGCCCTGGCTAGAAACTTCAGTACAGTGTTGAATCAGTGTGGCAAGAGCTCACATCCTTGTCTTATTCCTGATATTAGTGAGAAATCTTCAGTGTTTTTTTTTTTTTTAATCATGAAGCATGATGTTGACTGTAGGTTTTTTTTTTTTTTATAGATGCCCTTTCTCTGATTCTTTTTTTTTAAAGCTTACTTATTTATTTAATTTTTAAAAGTCTTTTGATGTTAATTTATTTTTGAGAGAGAGAGAGGAAGATTGTGAGCAGGGGCAGGGCAGAGAGTGAGGGAGACACAGAATTTGAAGCGGGCTCCAGGTTCCGGGCTGTCAGCACAGAGCCCCATGTGGGGCTCGAACTCATAGACTGCAAGATCATGACCTGAGCCGAAGCCAGATGCCCAACTGACTGAGCCACCTAGGCGCCCCAAGTTTGTTTATTTATTTTGAGAGCGAGACAAAGTACACGAGTGGAGGAGGGGAAGAGAGAAAGGAAGAGAGAGAGAGAATCCCAAGCAGGCTTTGCCCCACCAGCACAGAGCCTGAAGTGGGGCTCAAACCCACAAACTGTGAGATCATGACCTGAGCCAAAATCAAGCCATCCAGGTGCACCTGATTCTTGAGCCTTTGTAATACAAGTGACATCTCTCCTCTGTACTTAAGTACCAGAATTTTGTATGATCTGTCTAGAAACTCTTTTGTTAAGTTTTGAGTCTACTTGATTGATCTATTTTGTTAATGATTTTTCATGTTGTTTTGCTTTATAAGTGATTTCTTCCACTTCCTCATCTCTAAATCTTCTCTTACTGGTTTAAAATCTTGAAGTCATCCTTAATTCCCTCTGTCTCAAGACACTCCCCATTCAATCCATCAGCAAGTTACATTGGCTGTATCTTAAAATGATATCCTGAATCTCACCATTTCTTACTACTTCCACTGCTATTGCCCTGGCATAGATTATTATAATAGCTTCCTAAAGTAATGTCCCTGCTTTTGTCCTTGGCCCCTCAAGCAGTATTCAATATAGGAACCAGATCATTTTAATATAATATGTAAATATATGTAATATAAAATACGTTAAAAAAAATTTTTTTTTTTAACGTTTATTTATTTTTGAGACAGAGAGAGACAGAGCATGAACGGGGGAGGGTCACAGAGAGAGGGAGACACAGAATCTGAAACAGGCTCCAGGCTCTGAGCTGTCAGCACAGAGCCCGGCGCGGGGCTCGAACCCACGGACCGTGAGATCATGACCTGAGCCGAAGTCGGACGCTTAACCGACCCAGCCACCTAGGCACCCCTAAAATACATTTTAATATAAAAAAGCTGATTCATGTTTTGCTGAAAATCCTTCTTTGTCTTTCTTTCTCATTCTCATTAAAACCCCAAAATTCTTACATTTCCTAGAGGGTATATGTGACATGGTTTCCTCCTTCCTAACTCTGACTTGATCTACCATTTTTCCTCTGTTTACTCCACTCCAGCCTTGCTGATTTATTTAATATATCTCAGACTCATCAACAAAATTCCTGCCTCCCAAACTGTGTGTTTGCTCTTCTCTCTGAGTAGAGTGTTCTTCTTTCAGATAATTGCTTGAATTGCTTTTTATCTCCCTTAGATCTCTGTTTAAATGAAATCTTCTCCATCATGCATCTCCTTGACTTCCCTATTAAAAAGCCTAGTGTCCTGGCATTCTTCTTCTATGTTTAAAATTTTTCCTTGGCACCTATTATCTGACATACAATGTGTTTTTTTATGTGTTTGTTTTCTTCCATTTGAAGTTAAGTAATATGAAGATGCTAGAAAAAATTGACACTATTTGGTGCTCAATAAATACTTTTGAATGAATAAGTATATTCTGCATTTTTATTGGTGTTACATCTTTAATTTTTAGGACATTTTTGTTACTTTGTTTTCTCAATTTTTTAATTTTTCACAGCATCTTATTTTATAGATGCAATATTTTCTCTCTTCTCTAAGAATATTACTGAGGGCTTAAAACTTTTTTTTTTTCCGCCTGCCTGATCTTTTTTTCCTTTAAGTTGTTTATGTCATGATAGTTTGTTTTGGTCTCTGTTTTATGCTCATGGCTTTACTCAGATGTCTGATGAACCTTGGTTGACTGTTAATATTCATTACTGAAACACTGAAAGACTAATTGCAATCTGATTAATTGGGTGTGTTGGCAATGTATAGAACATATTGGTATCTTTGGGTCTTTCTTCCTGGGATGGCCACATTGCACACAAAAGTTTATTCTGATTTTCTCCCTGAAGGATATAGTCTTAGCTGCTAGCATTCTGGAGCCAGTGGGGTAAAAGGGTTGAGAATCTATTTTCAGTATTACCTTTGACTTCTATATAGTATACTCATCCTCTGTTGTGCCTGGTGCTGCCTAGTCCGTGGTTCATGGACTCCTCTTTCATCCTCTTGCTTAGGTAAGGGATGGCTATCAGGCTTCATGGAGTTCTAAATGCTTCTTTACATACACACATACACACACACACACACACACACGTATATGTATACATATATATATAATTTATTGTCAAATTGGTTTCCATATAACACCCCGTGCTCATCCCAGCAGGTGCCCTCCTCAATGCCCATCACCCAATTTCCCCTCTCCCCCACCCTCATCAACCCTCAGTTTGTTCTCAGTATTTAAGAGTCTCTTATGGTTTGCCTCCCTCCCTCTCTGTAATTTTTTTCTCCTTCCCCTCCCCCATGGTCTTCTGTTAAGTTTCTCAGGATCCACATATGAGTGAAAACATATGGTATCTGTCTTTCTCTTCCTGACTTATTTCACTTAGCATAATACCCTCCAGTTCCATCCACATTGCTACAAATGGCCAGATTTCATTCTTTCTCATTGCCAAGTAGTATTCCATTGTATATATAAACCACATCTTCTTTATCCACTCATCTAACTGCTTCTTAAACTGACTTTCAACTAGTGCTCTTGTTTTTAACCCACCTTCCCCACCACTTCCACAGGTACTTGATGGAACTCCAGAAACTCTGGAGCCTTTGAGAGTTCTGTAAATACAGATGCTTCTCATTCTTCCTCGTAGCCAGTTTAAGATTGCTTTCTGTATTCCTCTGTTTTCCATATTTCAAAACTGTGTTACTCTTGTCTCTTAGTATATTTTCTTTATTCCTAAGTGTTTATTCCTTTAAAAGTTATTTTATTAATGTTTTTATGGGTTTCTGGAGGAATCAAAAAATGTGGTCAATTTGCTGCTTTACCTGGAAAGCCCTCTATTAACTCCTCATATTGTAATCACTGATAATTTTATCTGTTTTGTTCACTCCTCTATCTCCAGTGGCTAGAATATTGCTCAGCCTATAGAAGATACTTAGTAACTTTGGTGGATGTGTGTGTAGTGAGTGAATGTGTGAATAAGACCTCCCAGGAAGAAATTAAATATTCCATAGAATGGGACAGCCTATTAGGATTGTAAGTTCCTTCAATAATATTTGGAAGTTCTAAAATCTAACAAAGACAAAAACCATTATGTTACTATAATAACCTTTTATTATTTACTGATTGTAAATAGTTAATGGATTAGATTTAAAGATATTAGCTGTATGATGTGCTCATCTACATGCACATTTGTATGTGAATGTGCCAGAATCCATAGAAATTCTTTGTTCTGAATGAGGAAAAGATTAGATTGATTGGTAATCTCTGTGCTAAAACCATTTTTTGCTGGGTTAGCTCTTTTTGTAAATTTTAACTTCAGTGTTGAAAGTTTTAAAATTTACTTATTTAAGCAATGTGGGGAGTATTGTAGATGTCTCAGTTAACTAAAGCAAATTGTACCGTATTTAACTTTTTACAGTGATACATTTGATATTGCCTGGAATGGCAGAACTGGGATTCGCCAGAGCAGACTGTCAAGTAGCACCTCCTTGCTTGATAAAGATGGGATATTTGCTAATTCAGCTAGCAGCAAACTCTTGGAAAGAGCGCATGGAATTCTCACGTTAGTATTGATCAGAAATGTGGATTGGTTTTTATGACTGGTTTAAAATTTCTGGCTAAAAAAAGAAGAGGGGTGATGGTGAATCATTATTTTCATGAGGAGAATTTTGAGTGAAACAAGTGAATCAAAAATAGTATTGAGAGCTGTGAATCTCCTGCATTAAGAAGCTTGGCGGTTTGTTTGTTTTCATCTCCCCAGGAGAATCATGGTTGGATGTACTTACGGAGATAATTCTTCATTAGTCTTTGGACAGACCCTACATACAAATAGAGTAAAACTGTTCACACTTTTTATGATTCTCAGTCTTGAATTGCACTTGTCCTTTAATTTTGACAGTCCTAACAAATTGGGCAGTAAAATCCCCTATGAAATGGGGACTGAGACTATATATAGTGATATATAACCTTTATCCAGCCTGCCATTCTTCATTACCTAATTATAGGACTGCTTTGAGGGTATAGGTTTAACTATGCAAGGTGGACCAGTAAAAAGTTCTTAGCTACCTGTATCCATGTATTTCAGGCATTATTTCAAAACATATTTTTTGACCACTAGCTGGTATGACTGAATTGGATTCCTTAATCCCTAAGTCATCACTTAACACTGCTAATAGGCTCAATTTATTTAAGTTCCGCGATGCTTCAGAATTATAAATTAACTCATTTAATCCTCACAACAACCAAGAGGTTGGTGGTATTATGATCTTCATTTTACATTATTACATTCTACATTATCTTACATTATCACATTAGTGAAACCAAGACTTAGAGAAGTTAAAACTCCTACACTAGTAAATGCTAGAGTTTTAGATTCAAGCTTTGGTCTTTCTGACTCCCCAGCTTATGCTCATGAGCTCTGGGCATTATTCCTTTTATTTCTTTAGCCGTTAAAAAAAGTCTTGATGTGAATATAATATTGGGTTATAAAGAAGAAAAAGAGCAGAAGAGAATTTTTAATTCAAAAGGGAAAGATAAGAATTTTTTGATACGTACATTTTAAAAATCTATGAAATTAGACATCTCTTTAAAGTCTTAAAATGACAGAAACAAAGTTTCTGTAGGTATAGGAAAGCAGAATTCTATTAATGTCCAAAAGGAAACAATTTTAGTTTTGAATGTACAACATTATGTTACTGATTATCAGGCTTGAATCTGTTTATACCTATATTGTAGAGCAGGTATCTCTTGTTCCTTTTCCCTGCTTATATTTCATTCCTAAAGGTGCCTGCTTAGTTGAACTAGACAGTGTTTTCATATAGAGGACCAGTATCTTGGAAATGGGTATATAATCTATTGTTTTACCAGAGACCTGGAAAGGATTCATCTGTACTGTCATTATTTCTAATATATGATCTGTCTTATAGGAGAAGCAAAAACTTCAAATCCAAGCCTGGACTTCCAAAGGTGAGTATTATGAAAAAGAATTTTTCTGTTTGTGCCCTATTCTGTAATATTTTTTTTTTTATTCATGCAAACAATCTTTAATAATCCCAGATAAGCAGTACCTTATTTGTACCCAAAGTAGGGATTAATTTTGTATATTCAGTTAAATCTGTTTTAGAAATAACACTGGATGTTAGGAAATGGCCAGGCTTAATGGTTCAGGTAAATATTTGTGATATATCTCATATTTCAGTGTTTGAAAGGCTTTTGAATTACAAATGTTTTTTGTTGAGTAATTGCATCTTTACATTAGATCTTTTCATTTATCCTTAAGCCAGGCTAAGGTCAAATTTTGAATTTTACCTGATTTTAAATAGTTTCCAATTAGGGGCACCTGGGTGGCTCAGTTGGTTGCGTGTCCGACTTCAGCTCAGGTCATGATCTTGCGGTCCGTGAGTTCAAGCCCCGCATCGGGCTCTGTGGTGACAGCTCGGAGCCTGGAGCCTGTTTCGGATTCTGTGTCTCCCTCTCTCTCTGACCCTCCCCCGTTCATGCTCTGTCTCTCTCTGTCTCAAAAATAAATAAACGTTAAAAAAAAATTAAAAAAAAATAGTTTTAATTAGTGTTTGTCTAGCTTATCATCATTAGCATTAGTTAGCCAAGTTTTTCTATAAAGGCCCAGATAGGCTGCAGGTCTATGTTGTAACTACTTAGCTATGCTATGGTAGCACAAATGCAGCTATAGACAATATGGAACTGAATAAGTGTTACTATATTTCAATAAAACTTTATTTTTAGACACTGAAATTTGAATTTCATATAATTTTACACATGCCCTTAAGTATTATTTTAATGTTCTTTTAACCATATAAAATCAGTGAACAGGATTTGGCCCATGGCTGTAATTTGCCCACCCTGATCTACAAAGTTTATGCTGAGATGGCATTCCAAAAGTATTTACTTAATTTACTAAAGAAAGAAAAATCTTACTCTTTCTTCCTCTTGTACCCCCCTAAAGAAGTTCTGTCACTTGTAACCTTTTTGGTGAATTTCAAAATTTTAAAAGAACTGAGAAAGAGCTATTTATCCTCAGATTTTCTAGTTCAAAAAACAAAAAACAAAAAAATGAAGTTATTATTTCCTTCTACTTAAGCCTCTTTGGCTTCTAGAGAAAAGGTAATGCAATGCTTCTGTGGTTTCTGGTAGTGGTAAATAGTTTTAAAGCACAAAGAAAATTTATGTTAAGTGGTTTGTACTTTGTTCTTATCATGAAAAGATTTTATGTAGAGAAAAAGGCTACCACTTTCATTATCAAACATCTTTATCTGTTCATTTGTGTTTTCTTTTTCCTTCATTGTCTCTTTAGCCATTTAGTATTTTGTTTTTGTTTCAAGTTTTTATTTAAATTCTAGTTAATTGACATATAGTGTAATAGTTGTTTCAGGAAAAGAATTTAGTGATCCATCACTTACATAGAACACCCAGTGCTCATCATAACAAGTGCCCTCCCTTAATACCCATCACCCATTTAGCCCATCCCCTGCTTCCCTCCACTCCAGCAACCCTGTGTGTTTTCTATAGTTAATCTTATGGTTTGCCTCCCTCTCTTTTTTTCCCTTCCTTCCCCAATGTTCATCTGTTTTGTTTCTTAAATTACATGTATGAGTGCAATCATATGGTATTTGTCTTTCTCTGACTGAATGACTTCACTTGGCATAATACACTCTACTCTAGCTCCATCCATGTCATTGCAAATGGCAAGATCTCATTCTTTTTGATGGCTGAGTAATATTCCAGTGTCTGTGTACACATACACATATATACAAGATTTATATATATACATACATATATATGTACAGTGTGTGTATAAATATGTAAGTATATATATATTATATATAAATGTATATATGTACATTGTGTGTGTGTGTATGTGTATATGTATGTACTTTAGTATTTTGAATGCCAGCACTGAGTCTAGCTATTTGTACCATTCTTTTTACTCTCCTCAAATGGATAACCTTTCTTTAAACTTCATATGGTTTAAAAATATTCATGTTGGCTACACCTGAAATAATTCTATTCAACTATCAGTGACGGGAATCCCATCTATTTCTCTATTTTTATTTATTTATTTTTATTGGCGTATATACAGTGTTATATTAGTTTCAGGTGTACAACATATTGATTAATTGATTCTACACATTACTCAGTGCTCACAACCTGTCACCAACAATGTTATTACAGAATTACTGACTATATTCTTTATGCTGTACTTTTCATCTGTGTGACTTTTATTTTATAACTGGAAGTTTATATTTCTTAATCCCCTTTATCTATTTTACCCCTCCCCTCCAGCAACTATCACTTTCTTTTTTTTTTTTTTTCTGTATTTGAGTCTGTTTTTCATTCATCTGTTTTGTTTTCTGGATTCCACCTATACATGAAATCATGTGGTATTTGTGTTTCTCTATCTTACTTCACTTGACATAATACCCTCTAGGTCTATCTGTGTTGTCACAAATGGCAAGATCTCATTCTTTTCTATGGCTAAGTAGTAGTCCCATTGTGTGTATATGTGTGTGTTTGTATACACACACCCCACATCTGTATTCATTCATCTGTTGATAGACACTTGGATTGCTTGCATTATCTTGGCTGTTGTAAATAATGTTGCAGTAAACACAGGGATGCAAACATCTTTTCAAATTAGTGTTTTCATTTTCTTTGTGAAAATACCCAGTGGTGGAATTATTGGATCATATGGTATATCTGTTTTTAATTTTTTGAGGAACCTCCATACTATTTTTCTTAGTGGCTATACCAATTTAGATTCCCACCAACAGTGTGTAAAGGTTCCTTTTTCTCCACCACCTTGCTAAATATTCACTTGTTATTTCTTGTCTTTCTAATGCTAGCCATTCTTATAGGTGTAAATCAAAACCTCATTGTGGTTTTGATTTGTGTTTCCCTGATAATGAGTGATGTTGAGCCATCTTTTAATGTGTCTGTTGACCGTCTGTATGTCTTCTTTGGAAAAATGTCTCTTTGGTTTTCTGCCCATGTTTTAATTGGATCACTTATTTTTTGGCATTGAGTTGTAGAAATTCTTTTTACTAACCCCTTATTGGATATATCATTTGCAGATATCTTCTCCCATTCAGTTTGTTGCCTTTTCATTCTGTTTGTGGCTTCCTTTGCTGTGCAAAAGCTTTTTATTTTGATCTCCCAGTAGTTTATTTTTGCTTTTGTTTCCCTTTCTTGAAGAAACCTATCTAGAAAAATGTTATTATGGCTGATATCAGAGAAATTACTGCTTGTGCTGTCTTCAAGGATTTTTATGGATTCAGGTCTTACATTTAGGTCTTTAATCCAATTTGAGTTTATTTTTGAGTATGGTGTGAGAACGTGGTCCAGTTTCATTCTTCTGCATGTAGCTGTCCAGTTTTCCCAATACCATTTATTGAAGAGATGGTCTTTTCCCCACTGTATATTCTTGTTTCCTTTGTCACAGATTGACCATGTAGTCGTGGGTTTATTTCTGGGCTTTCTATTCTGTTCCATGGACTTATGTGTCTATTTTTGTGCCATATTGTTTTGGTAGTACAGCTTGGTAGTATATCTTGAAATCTGAGATTGTGATATCTCCATTTTTGTTCTTCATTTTTCAAGATTTCTTTGGCTACTCAGGATCTTTTGTGGCTCCATACAAATTTTAAGGTTATTTGTTCTAGTTCTTTGAAAAATGCAGTTGGTATTTTGATAGGGATTGCATTGAATCTGTAGATTGCTTTGGATAGAATGGGCATTTTAACAATATTAGTTCTTCCAATCCATGAGCATGGAATATCTTTCCATTTGTGCCACCTTTAGTTGCTTTCATCAGTGTTTTTTAGGTTTCAGAGTATAGGTCTTTCACCTTCTTGGTTAAGTTTATTCCTAGTTATTTTATTCTATTTGGTGCAATTGCAAATGGAATTGTTTATTTATTTTCTCTCTCTGCTACTCATTATTAGTGTATAGAAAGAACTGATTTCTGCATATTAATTTTGTATTCTATAACTACTGAATTCATTTATTATTTCTAATAGTTTTCTGTTTGGAGTCTTTAGGGTTTTCTATATGTAGTATTATATCATCTGCAAATAGTGTCAGTTTAACTTCTGCTTTACCAATATGGATGCTTCTTATTTTTTTTCTTGTCTGATTGCTGGGGCTAGGACTTCCAGTACTATGTTGAATAAAAGTGATAGGAGTAGACAGGGTTGCAAATATTTTTCTGTGTCAGTAAATACAGGTTACAGTATATTTATGAACTGTATAGAATTTAGTAGTGTGACTAAAGCATACTTTATGAAAATAATTCCTTATAATTGCATATCTCTGTTGTTTTTCACTGTTTTCTGAAGCATTGTCAAAAATAACTTTCAGATCTTATTTGATAGTCTCCTTAAATAAATATCTAGATGTGAAATTGTTTATCAGGAAGGCTATACTGATTTGCATTCTTAAGAACAGTGCATAAATATGTCTTTCTTCACAACCTCATGAATATTGGGTTTTGTCAGTGTTTATTATGTTTGCCAATCTGATATGCAGAAAACCTCTTTAAAAGAAATGTGCTTTTTTTTATTATACATCAGGTTGATTGATTGTCATCATGTTATATGTCATTTTTACTTTATTTGAGAATTGCCTGTTTCATGTCTTCTGTTCATTTTAATTTCAGGATGAATTTTTAAAGGAATTTTTACATTTCTTATGTACAGATAATAAGTCTGTCATTGCTAGAAAAATTTTATTTAGTTGTATCTGTTAAAATATGTATTGTACTTGTTGCCACTTGAAGGTTTATATTTTTAAGTGTTTATATTGTCAAAATTAATATTAAGACTTTTAAATTTGTTGTTTTTAACTCAGTTCTGTGCTTCTCATACAATAAAATTTTTAGAGCTTTTTGAATAACATTATATAGTTGTACATATGTATCATTATATATTCTTTCCATGGGCAAGCTCACTTCCATAAATATGGTATGGTTTAAAAAGTTGAGGCGCCTGGGTGGCTCAGTCAGTTGAGCATCCGACTTCAGCTCAGGTCATGATCTCATGGTTCATGGCTTTGGGCCCTGCGTTGGGCTCTGTGCTGATTTGGAGCCTGCTTCAGATTCTGTGTCTCCCGCTCTCTCTGCCCCTCCCTTGCTCGCACTCTGCCTCTCTCTCTCAAAAATAAATAATAAATATTAGAAAAAATTACTTTTAATTGTAATTGGCTGCAAAAGCTCTCAAATACTTTATTAACACCCCATTTTGTATTATTTGTATTTGCTTTATGTGTAACTCCTATCTTACTATTAAGATTAATAATTAATTTGCCAGGATCATGGTTAATAGGGTTTATGTTTTATTTTGTTTCTGTGTATGTTTCTGGCACACCCTCTGTAGCCCTGGGATTAAATTTATTGTCTCTGTGAGTCAGGATTCAATTACAGTTAGCAATAATAAGTGTAGATATTTTTAAGTAGAAAAAGACTTAATTCAAATAGGCACTTACAAAATCATTAGAAGTTTTAGAGTTTCAGAGTATTAAAATAGCAGTGCAGAACTGACCCCAGCTGTAATCAGCTAAGAAAGCAGGAAGCTGCCATTCCAGCTGCTGCTTCCAGGTGCATACTACCTGTGGTGTAATCCAGGAATCAGGAGGAAGCTGCCACAACTATTGGCACCAGGGTTAAGGTGCATTTACTAGAGTTGCAGTAACAACACAAATTCCCTGTGCTCTGCCTCTCAACTCACAAAGGTGGTGCCTGGACATTAGGATCACAGAAAGCTAAAGTACTTGGGTATACATGGTTGTCAGAAGAAACAGAAGCTAGTAGCCAAAGTCTGCCTCAGTTATACCTTCCCAATTTCATGCGTTAGAATTTAAATGATAAACTTAAATCCTATCTGGAACCCAGATGCAAGAGAGTTTGAGAAATGCAGTTTTCTTTTTAGCTGGAAAGCTTCTGCGAGAAAGCAGGAGGGTGAGATGGATATTGAATATCAATTTCTAATATTCACCACAGTCATTATACATGGGTGATAATGAAAACTGGCTTAAAATTTTGGTTTCCCTGTTCTTTAATTAATTTATGTGAAGAATTTGATTTTTCTTGCTTGTTTTCAGCACTTGCTAGAGGTAAATTCTTTAAAGCACCTGACAAGACTGACACTACAGGATCGCATTACCAAGTCTCTTCTTCATTTGCACAAGAAGAAAAAGCCTCCCAGCATCAGTGCCCAGTTTCAGGTTATTTCTTTTGTTATCTTTTTATAAAAATTTTTTTTTAAATCAGGAATCTGTTTCATTCAGATCAGCATTGAAAGGTCAAAATGATCTGCAAGGTACCTGAATGGAATATGATTCATATGACTTAAAAGCCATTTTATGGTGGTCATTTTGGAGAAAAGTTACAGTGGTGGAAAAAGTCAGCTGCCTTTCTTTTTCATTGTTGTATCTGTGGATAGTGGATATCCCAAAGAGTAATTCATTGCCTTCAATGTGAGGAGACAGGCAGCAGGAAATTGCTATTATAAACAAAATCTTCCTTTTACCCTATGGCCCAGATATAGTCACTGTTAACATAAGGTGTATGTTTTTTTTCCTATATGTATTTTTAAACTTCATGCTTCTGCTATCGATATTTAACTAAATGAGATTGTAGTTTTTTTCTGGTTTTATTTTAACTTTGTGTACATAGATCCATTTCTTTTTGTTGTGACTGGGCATTTGGGAATAAATATCACAATAAATTAAATAACAGTTATATATAATTGTCAAGCTGACTTTTATTCTTTGAACGTATATCTGTGTCTTAAGTTTTTTACAGTACCTTCACATTGGTTTTATAATCAAAGGAAAATAAGTCTAAAATGGGCTATTTTTTTCAAAGATGGTTTGTTTATAGCAGCAGGAATCAGATCGGTGGTTTTCTGGGACTGTCAGCAGGAAGAGTTATTAATTGCATATGGGCAGGAGGGAACTTTCTAGGGTAATGGAAGATTTCTATATCTCATCTAATGTGATGTTTGCACAATCATGTAAACTTACTGAAAATCATTGATCTGTACACTTATAATGGGTACATTTTTATAGTATTTAATTTGTATTTCAATAAGGTTAAAAACAAAACATCACTCTTAAGAGAATGAAAGTGCAAGGTACAGGGTGTGAAAATATACTAGCAATATATCTGAAAAGCACCTTATATATATAGAATAAACAAAGAACCACAAATCAATTTTTAAAAAGACTGACACCCTAATACAAATGGTACAAAGCCTTGTGCAGTCAAAACTGTCTGAAATCAAAAGATGTAATTCAGAAGGCCAGTGAGCCTATTAAATACTGGCCCAACATTATTATTCATCAGAGAAATGCAAATTAACTACACACTTGCCAGCATGGCTGAAATAAAAAAGACTGATTATACAAAGTGTTAGTGGGGATGTGGAGCAACCAGAAGAACTTTTATACATTTCTATTGAGATATAAACTGATGCAGCTATTTGGAAATAGCTAAAAGATATGTTGAAGAATGGCCACAGCAATTTTATTTATAACAGCCCAAACTGAAACAAATATCTACCTTAAATGGATTATTTAATTGTGGTATAGTCATATAATGAATCATTACTATATAGCACTGAAAATGTACATAATGTATGCAACAAATACAAGCTCGTACCTAGTATATCTTTTTTTTTTTATATGAACTCATATAGCAGACAAAACTAAGTTGCCATCTTAGAGATTAGGGTAATGGTTACCCTTGGTTCAGGTGTGGAGGTAGGTAATTTATGTACAGTGACCTTGCTAAATTCAATGGGATGGGATAGAAGGGCTTCTGAATTTCTGGTAATATTTTGTTTAATGATTTGGGCTTTGGTTGTAAGAATGTATTCCCTTTGTGAAAATTCATCAGACTGTATACTTATGATTTAAGCATTTTATTTTATGTATCTTGTACTAAAATAGCATATACAAGAAAAAAGAACACTTAAAAGTAAAAAAGTTGTATGTTGCTTATATATGATGGTAATAATAGGAGTCTATATGGTTGTAAGGCTTTTAAGTTTTACTTGAAGTCATAAAATATTAACCCTAAGTAGACTATGACAAGTTAGGTTTGCATATTGTAATCCTTAGAGTAGCCACTGAAAAATACTACAAAGAAATATAACAGAGAAGCCAATAGATGGAATACTAAAAAACAAAATATGTTATCTGAGCATAAGATGGAATGAAACTAGAAATCAATAAAGGAAAGATAACAACCCCCAGGTATTTGGAAAATAAAAAGCAGACATCTAAATAATACATGAGTCAAAGAAGGAGGAAGATTTTAAAAATATTTTAAATGAAATGAAAATAATCAAAGTTTGTGCAGTGCAGCTAAAGCAGTGCTCCAGGGTTCATTGATAACATTAAATGCTTTTAATGAAATGAGAAAGGTCTCAAGTCAATAATGTAAACTACTACTTTAGGAACCTAGCCAAAGAAAAATATATTAAACCCAAAGCAAGCAGATGGAATGAAATGATAAAGATAAAAGAAGTCAATGAAATTGAAAACAGAAAAATAATAGAAAAAAACCAACGAAACCAAAAAGCTGGTTCTTTGAAAACATAAAAAAATTATAAACTTCTAGCTAGACTAGTCAGGAAAAAAAAAGAGGTAAACTACAAATTATCATATTAAGAATGAAAGAGGGGATATCACTGACGTGAACACTGAAAGTGGGAGAATATTAGCTAGTGGATACCCTACCGGATGATTTTCCAAGTTGTTCTAGGAATGCATGAGTTTGAATAAATTGTTTCATGAAATGTGAAGAAAAGTCTAGAATTAGGAGGTCATTCTGTAATATATATGCAGTATTTACTATTGCCAAGTTATCAGCTTTAAGATTAAACTACCATCCTTAAATTACTAAATTACCCTTAATCAGTATGGAAATAAATTTGCTTTTCAGAAAGAAAGCTATTCCTGTGTATACCAATCATTTCTGCATAGTTTGCCAACATTATTTTTTGTACCTATAAATTATTTCCTGCCAGTTTGGAA